>NC_142437.1:73493750-74114375 GCF_059453495.1 Arachis ipaensis | reverse complement strand
TTGGTGTTGTAGGACGTGCAATACCTGGAGCAAAGCCTCCTCTAGGATTTGGACAATCCCTCCTAAGATGACCAGATTGACCACAACCAAAACATGCACCAATAGCCTTGAAATATATACCGGAATGGTAGATCCCACACTACTGGCAGTAAGATTTAGTTGGTCTTGTCTGATTAGAACCATGTCCGCTAGATTGAGGGGTGCCCCCAACAAAAGGTCTTGGACTTGTAACACTCATAGGAACAGATCCAGAAGAAGCAACCCCACCGAAAGATGTTTGAGGACGAGCTCGATACCCCGAATAACCTTGCTGATTAGTCTGACCATGATGAGACTGAAATCCTCCTGAACTAGCTCCACCAAAAAATTGTCCCTTCATCTTAGGCTTCTTACCAACATCCTTAAAAGCATTTCTCTCTGCTATCCCAGCTTCAATTTCATAAGCAGAGTTTAGGACATCCTTAAAAGACATGCGTCCGACTTCAGACATAAGAGTAGTGAACATAGGTTCTGCCAATCCACGAACGAAACGACGAACTTTCATCTCTTCTGAATTCACCAAGTACGGAGCACTCTTAGAAAGTCTAGTAAACTCCTTAGCATACTCAGTCACTGTCATGTTTTCTTGCCTTAATCTTTCAAAGGCAATTGCATCTTCTGCTTGCTTGTTAGCTGGATAAAATCGAGCGAGGAACTCTTCAGTGAACTCTTCCCAAGAAGGAGGAGGAAGTCCGGTTGCTTCTTTGCTCTCAAGAAGAGACTCATACCAATATCTTGCCGAACCACGCAAGTTGTAGGATACTAACTCAACAGCCCATTCCTTGGTGCACTTGAGAGCCCGAATAGCTTTCTTTGCGTCCTCTAGATATTGTTGTGGATCTTCATTCAATGAATATCCATTGAAAGTGGACGAATTCAACTTTAAATACTTCTCAATTGGTGGCTCTTGATCTCCAAACAATTGATGAACTCTATGAGGCTGAGGATTTGGCATACTAGGAATGCCTGCTCCGCCCCTATTTTGATTTGGTAGGGCCTGTAATACCGCATTAAGGGTTTGATTCATTCCCCTTAATTCAATCGCTAAGTCCGGTTGAGCCTCTCTTACTGCGGGGTTCTCTCCTTCGCGCCTATTAGCTATCCTTTGGCTCCTTGGTCTTTGTCGAAGTGCTCCAAGTGGCGGAGAAGCTGCCCTATTGGATTCAGCAGTATCAGGAGCATTAACAGCTCCACCACGTCTTTTCTTAGGTGGCATCTTCTACCTATCGAGTAAGTAAACCGATTGAATCACCAACGACATGTATATGGAGTTCAAAGAGAATAGGATAGACAGAAAGAATCATGAGAACAAAGGATTGATGACAACTTCCTATAGGCCTCTAGTAACATCACACTTTGTGAAAATAGGCCGGCTTCCATTTGCACAATTGTGATCTTACTAGAGAACACTTGCTCCATATTACACAGGAAAACCTAAGGCTCTGATACTATTTTGTCATGACCCGAATCCAGCCATGACTGGCGCTCAAGGGACAAGTCCCTCGGCAAGCCAAACGACCAAATTTTCAGAAAAATGGACAGAATCTCCTCTGTTTCTAGGACCTTACCCACATACATATTAACTCCCTGTATCAACAATAAACATCCATTTCCAAAGACAACAACAACAACATACTCCAATCATATCCACAACCAAATATATCCAGAATACGCATTATATATATATATATATATATATATATATATATATATATATATATATCAAGTTGATAACTAGAGTATATAGTTAAAACCATAAGTCTTACATCACCAAATCATAATTACTACCTAAACAGTTCAAGATTCAAAATAACATAACCCACACGAGGATCCTGCCTGTGACATATGGAGCATTGACATAATCTAAATTTTGAGCAAAGGTTCCATTACATAATTACTTAGCCCTTGGAAAGAAGAAGGGCTCACCAAAATGACTAAGATCTACTGAGGGGCAGGTGGAATGGAACCGGGAATGACTCCTGTATCTGAAAAATATGGGAATATAATAGGGTGAGTTTTACAACTCAGTGAGCAAACATTACATCTATAACCCACACGAGACAATACAGAGTTTACCTTGAAAATTATATTTCCTTTCAGAAATGAGAAATTTATATTAATTAATTATGCAAACAAAAAGATAGGTAGTTAAGCGGATGAACTGAAATAGGAGTTCTCATTCCATAAGTCAAATCAAATCAAATATTACACACTTAGGGCGGCTCCACCTCTAAGGGTAGCCCTTTCTTCTAGTGTGCCCGTATGGTATAACAGATCCAACGTGTGGCCTACACGTTGGGCTAGCAACGCCCCTGCTAGCTGAGGTCTGAGTTAGATGCATCTAAGTTAACGTCATAACCGCCGTTAACTACGGTTTTCTAGTCAGAGTCTCCCAAATCAATCCAAACCAAATCATTTATAACAAATCTCTAATAATTATAACATATTACTAAATTTTCATATTAAGTCAAAAATATATATAAGAATGCATACTAAAATTTAATTAAAATTTAATAAAGTCAAATAAAAAAACATGTATGCTTTACAAAATATATAAATATCGTCTCGTGTGTATTTTTATAAAATTGTGAGTTTCACGAATCATTATTTATTTCAAAAATTCAAAAATCACAATAGTAAAATATTTTCAAACTCCAAAATTAACGATTCAACAAAATATTGATAATAATATATTTAAAAATAATTATAGATATAATATCCACTCACAACTTGATTTTAAAGAACTGGAAGCAACTCTGAGCGCGCCAACGAGCTACCAAATGATGTCCAATAACTCTACAACTCTAAAAATATGACAATAATGATGTTTGTGAGCTACTAACATTGTCAATTAACATAATCTAACTCATCTTGACCAAAAGTCCCAAATTTCTTAATTCTAATAACCCTAAATTTGGATTTATATATACCCATAAATATAGAGATGACAAAAATTGGGGACATGGCTAATTATTGAGTCAAAGAGTTACCTTGAAGCCTCAATAATAATTGGAACTCAAAGTTGAATGCTTCTTTCACTCATTAAGTTGACATTCCATGATTTGGGGTTTTGAGAAAATGAGATTTTGAATAAATAGAGATAGAGTAGAAAAAGAAAGAAAGGTAAGATGATGAAGATGAGTTTGATAATGGTGTGAAATTGCAAGAAGAGATGAGAAGATGGAAGAGTTGAATGAGAAGAGAAGAAGAAGAGAAGGTTTTAGGTTTTGTTGGAAGGAAATAAAAGAAAGTGAAAGAAAGAAAGGGGGACGGGGGACGGGTCTTCGAAGGAGGGGAGGGGAAATAGGGAAAGAAAATTTAAGTGGGGGCATGTGCCCCCCACGTGCTTTCCTTTCCCCTTTTTTTTTGGTCATTACACTCCAGGAACTTTCCACCAACAGTTTCCAGCTTCAATGTATCCCAACTCCTTATAGTAACCCCTCACAAAGAATACATCAAGTGTATCTCCTTCAACACCCATCAACACTTTTATATTGTCAGGTTCATATATCATTTTTCCATTTGGACACTTTTTAAATAACCCACCATGGTGAAACATAAATGTCATGGGAGGACCTTCCATCTACAATAACAAAAACGAAAATACCATTAATAAACAGACTTGTACTAGCTATTCTTTATCCGTCACCAATAGCCAAACCCAGTTTGTACCAATCAATCATAAGAAAACGTACCCTAAATCCAAAATAAACATGCAACAAACTAAAAGAACCATCATTAGAATCAAACACCTCTAACTAAAAATCATCATAGAGCCAGTTAAAACAAGGCATTCTCACATACTAAAATGATAAATGAACAGTCACACAAACCCTTGGTCACCACAAACCCTAACCTAAATCAGAGGAACACACACAACACAACACTAGGAAGACATCACACCCCAGAATAACTCAAAAATCATGAAAAAAGTTTCATCCTTACCTCTCACCGTCGTGATGCCTTCCTTCTCTATCAACGCTACTTCAGGATAAGATCAACTCTACGTTCAGTAGCAATAATTCTTCTGTTTTAATCGTCAACCAACAGTAACAAATGTTGATGGGGTGGTTTAAAGCTTGGGTGAAAGGCTTAGGGCATAGCTTGATGGAGACGATATGTTTTGGAGCGAAACAGAGAGAGATGGTTGTTATGAGAGGGGGGAGGGGTTAGGCTTTACGATGTTTGAATCTCTCTTTTGAACCTTAAACAATGACATTTCAAGGCTTGAAGACCATTGAATTAAAACTGTGTCATTTTATTTGTGTGTTACGCTGGTAGTTAATGGGACACGTCAGTGAATGTTAGCCACTTCAGCGAAGTAGATGGTGAAAGGACGAAGTGACCAGGTTGGTTATCTTTCTGGGATGATTTTAATTAATTTCATTTTTCGGGATGAAAATGGAGATCGAGGTATCTTTCAGAAATGATTTTGACTATTAACTCATTTTAAAAAAATAGGGTAAAATTAGTTTGGGCTAAGTATTAATTTGTTATTAACATTTAAATCATCTTATTTCATTATATTTTAGCAATTTAGTAAAAATTAATTTTTTCTTCCAAAAATACCTTTTCATTATAACTAATGTATGTTTCCATGCACTGCATGAGATAATTAATAAAAATATATGAAAATTTTTTATTAAAAAAATAAACAGAAATATTTATAATATAGTAATTATTACTATAAATATTTTACAAAATTATAATTAAAAACAAAGTTTAATAATTTTTAATGTTGAAAATATTAAAAATTTTAGTATTCGTCTTTACTAATTTGGGTTGATTGAGTAGTCATCTCGCTGGTCCACTTAAGCAAGTATTAGGGTGTCGAATCCCATCTTGTATATGTAACGACTCATTGGCTAGCGGTAGACCCTTAATAAATGGAGCTTCAATCTGTAGTAGATTAGTTCTCAGCCTGTCGAGTTGAAAAATGTGGTGAAAAAATAGTATTTGTCTTGAAAGTTGAACAATTCTCAATGATAGCAATACTTATGGAGATTTGTCTTTGTTGAAATTTAACCATGACACCTTTATTTTTTGGTATTATATTCATTCATGAAGTCAAAATAATATGATCAACGTTATTACTGGTAAAAATTTCACATTTTTTGACATGATTTTCAAGTTTCTAATGTAACACCCTAACTTTTAGCATCTCATGATCGCAATAAAAGTCTAGACGTTACCTACCTCTACTCCTTTAATTTCATACTATATTTATTTAATATTGAGCTTTCGCAAATATAAACTGAATTTTTAACCATGAAAACAAAAGTCTTTTTCTTTAAACCACGTAAACACATAAGTATAATCACATAATATAATACATATATATCGTTATTCAGCAATCCTCAAATACAAGTCCTGCCCCTCTAAAGACTCAAAATAACAAATGACGAGGGTAAAATCTCAACTAAACCAACAACAAAAAATACAACACACATATATAGATAAAGCTTTGTAGATCGGTCACAGCTTCACGCCTTCCTGGACCTGTCAATGAAAAAGAAATTCTGTAGGGGATGAGAATACCATCAAAGTAAAGAGATACTTGCAAATAGAAGTAATTTCATTATAAAATAGTTTATCCTTGAAATAAATTCTTGGAAAAGTTTTGTGGAAAAACTTACTTTGAAAAGTTGTAAAGAAACTCCTTTAGTTTACAAATCAGTATGGTGAGTAGTTTAAAGAAATGAAAAGGACCAAGGATGTGCCTAAGAGCTTCCTACCCAATCTACATCACTCACTCCTATCCAACTAATACTTAAATTTGAGTGATAAAGCAACACCTAGTCCATCCTGCCTCAACCTCCATTACCACATATAAAAAACAACCCTCAGCATCACCACCGCTAGCATGAAGGTTCTCTCAGATTTTCAAACATAAACAAAACAATGCAAAGCATACACTCATAGGTTCTCAGCAGGGAAGAAAATACCATCAAAACAAAGAGATACTTGCAAATAAAATTAATTTCATTATAAAATAATTTATCCTTAAAATAACCTCTTGAAAAAGCTTTGTGGAAAACTTACTTTGAAAAGTCGTAAAGAAATTCCTTTAGTTTACAAATCAGTAAGTTGAGCAGGTTAAAGAAATGAAAAGGACCAAGGACGTGACTAAGAGCTTCCTATCCAACCCACATCACTCACTCTTATCCAAGTAATACGTAAATTAGAGTAATAAAGCAACACCTAGTCCATTGATGCGGGCAGAAATCGGTGAATTAAAAATTATTAGAATATATACGTTGCAAGTATAGTTCTTAACTCGCCCGAAATCCACCGCTCAATTTAGAAAGGTGTCACAGAAAATTGAAATTTAAAATACTGGGAGTATGAATCCCAGGTCGTCTTCCAACGAGTTGCAGAAAAGTGTGCTATTTTATTAATCAGAGGTTTTCAAAAAGGTTTGAATTGGGCAAACAGGAAATTAATTTGGTGAATTTGGATAATGTAAATAAAAGCCTTGACTGGGAATTGATTAGTTGGAATCCCTATTATTGTTGGAATGCTCTCAGGATTAATTGACAATTAAAGGTTATCCTGTTTAGTTATCCTCCACTAGGTGAAGGAAAGTCAAACAAGTTAGAATGCTACGTCCGTTCACAAGTTGCAATCCACTTAATTAAAAGGGATTGGTGTTAGTGATTAGGAGGCAATCCAACCATAAACCCAATTACAATTTTTCTTTCAAGCCTTCCGACTCAAGGATTCCTTTCAATTAATTTCCCATCAAGTTAGGGAACTACTCACTCATTGTAAAGGTAAAATTCATAGCATATGAAAAGGAATTAAAGAAAGACATTGTAAATAAAAAATTAAAATAGTCAATTAAAAATAAAAGTGATCCTTGTATTAAATAAGCCTAAAAATATTCCAATGGTAAAATTAAACAAAGCAAAGAACATGGGAGAGTAAGACCAAGTAAAGAAAACGAACTAGAATGACGAAGTCTTGATGAGGTAATAACTCTTCTCAGTGTTCCAATGCCAAAAAGGTAAGTGAAAAATTAAATCCTAAGAACTATGAATGTGTAGAGAGAAAACCTAGAGGAGGAGTAAAACTAGATCTAAAAACTAAAACTGTGTAGAATGAATGTTGTCCCCGGTTTCTGCATGTTCTCGGGCTCTAGTCTGCTGTTCCGGGCCGAAAACTGGGTCAAAATAGGGCCCAAAATTGCCCCCAGCGAATCTGCAAATTATGCAGATCGTGCACGTCACGCGATCGCGTCGCTCATGCGGACGCGTCATTCGCGTTTCTGCTTTGCCACACGGACGCGTCGTCCATGCGGCCGCGTCACTCGTGCTATTCCATCTGTGCGGTTGCGTGAGTCATGCGACCGCGTCACTTCTCGCTGGTTACCTCCTCAATTTCTTGTGTTCCTTCTATTCTTGCTAGCTTCCTTTCCAATCTCCAACTCATTCATGCTCTATAAAGCATGAAACACTTAACACACAGATCACGGCATCGAATGGAATAAAGGAGAATTAAAAATACATAATTAAAAGTCTCTAGGAAGCAGTTTTCAAACATGTAATAATTTCAGGAAGGAAATATAGATGCATGCTAATTTAATGAATAAGTGGGTAAGGATCATGATAAAACCACACAATTAAACACAATATAAACCATAAAATAGTGGTTTATCAACCTCCCCACACTTAAACATTTGCATGTCCTCATGCTTAATTGAAGGAGATAAAGTAAATAAGTATGAACATGCAGAAACTCATGCTATGCAATGCAATCCTATTTATATATGAATGCAACTATATGATTCTTGTCCACTTGATCAAAAGTAAGTAAGTTTTTCAAAATAATTATAATTCAAATTCCACTAATTCTATCATTATACAGTAAAACAGATAAAAGTGCAAGAAGATAGCTCATGAAAGCAGGGGGCATGGAAATTCAAGCATTGAACCCTCACTGATGATATATGTACGCTCTAATCTCTCTAGTGTATAGGGTAATCACTCTATCCTTCTCTAATCATGCTCTCTAACTTTTGTTCTTCTCCTAACCAATCAACAACAGTTAATATACCAATGCAAACATCATGAGGTCTTTTCAATGTTGTAATGGGGCCAAGGTAAGGGTAGGGATACATATATGGTCAAGTGAGCTTATAAATTGAATCTTTAATTAACCCAAGCTTCAACCCAACCTATATAATTTACATAACTTTAGAATTCATACCTAGCTACCCAGAGTTCCCCTTTTACATTCCATACTCATGTATCAATGTTTTATTTTAATTTTTATCATATGTGCATTGATCCTTGAATTCTTAATTCAGCATTGGGATAATTTTGTCCCCTTATTTATTTATTGCTTTTTTTTTACATAAAAATAAACATAGCTTATCAATGCACATAGATTTTTTATTCTTATAATTTCACATGAGTATGTATCCAAATTCCTATTAAATTATCACGACACATCCCCTTAATAACTTTTGTTCCCACAATTTTCCATACTTAACTGGCACACACAATTCTATCTTAAGCTAACCAAAGATTCAATTTGGGATATACAATTGTTTTTCCGCTTAAGGCTAGTAATGTGGTGAAATATAGAACAAATGGGATTTAAAGGCTCAAAGTGGTTAACAAAGGTAATTGAAAAGGGTAGGCTTAATTTGGATGAGTGAGTTTAAACAAATAATGGCCTCAATCATGTGCAAGCATATAAATATAATAAATATTGGACATATAAGATAAAACAAAATATAGATTACAATCATAGAGAAGTAAACACACAAGAATAAATTAATTATGGTTAAATAGTGTAACCATGCATAAAGGCTCAAATCTTCACAGGTTGTGTGTTCTTTAGCTCAAACATCATGTTCCAAATACAACTTCAAGCAAATTTATCATAAAAATTTTAAAAATTAGTGAAATTTTGTTCCAAAGATAGAGTCTTAGAAGAAACTTATTGTCTTTTCAATCAAGTAGAACATGCATGCAACTAACCTATTACTATACAATTTATCCTATTCTATAAAAGAAATAAAATCTAACTAAATATCCTAATTTATTGGTGCTAGGGAAGAGAAATTACCTCCGGAAGTCAGGTACTGACCGACCTCCCCACACTTAAGGCTTTGCACCGTCCTCGCATCTGTCAGGAACAGGGGTGGGCTGGTTGCAGTATCTCCACAGTCGGGACCATCATGGCTCCGTGTGCTGGTAAAAAAAGTGGAATCCGGGGTGTCTGAGTCCTTGAAGTATCCCTTGAGTAGCTCCTTGAGGTGTTTGAATCGGCGCTTGTGACGACGCTCTCTTAACTTCACTTTTTGTTCTTGCCGATCCAATCTTTGGATTATCTGCTGGAGCAGTTCATCTGTTATAGGTGCTTGTGGTGTTGAAGAAGGAATATCTTCAACCGAAGCAGTGGGAAGGCTTGTAGTGGCTGCTGGAAGTCTGAGGTACTTCCCATTGGGGACATACTGATCATCCCGTGGAAGTATGGCTTTGGTGTCTCCAGCTCTGTAGAAAACTCTGGCTGCTGAGACAAGATCTGAGACCAAGGCGGGAAAAGGTAAATTGCCCGCAATTTGGACGTGTCCCATGGCATTCCGGATATGTCTTGGTAGATTCAGAGGCTGGTCTGTAAGGATGCACCATAGTAGAACGGCCATGTCTGCAGTGAAGGAGGACTCGTGAGTGCTCGGAAAGACGTAATGGGACATGATCTGTGCCCATATGCGAGCCTCCATGGTAAGTGCTGAAGCCAATATATCCTTAGGGCGGGTATGATGGTATCCGTAGATCCAACGGCTGTCAGGTAGTGCGATAACTCTGAGAACAGCTTCCTAGTCAAATTGGTACATCAGGCGCTTGAGTACGGCTTCTTGAAAGGCGTCCAATCCTTCTGGAATGGGGGGAAGACTCAAAGCTTGTTGAATAGCCTCTTCTGTAATGGGGACTTGCTTTTGACGGACAAAGACAAACTGCAGGGTGGACAGGTAGAAGTTAGAGTAGAACTCGACTACCCAAGA
Organism: Arachis ipaensis; assembly: GCF_059453495.1. Lineage (NCBI taxonomy): Eukaryota > Viridiplantae > Streptophyta > Magnoliopsida > Fabales > Fabaceae > Arachis > Arachis ipaensis. The sequence goes on along the minus strand of NC_142437.1, from coordinate 74,104,321 downwards.
AAGATTGACCTGCTTCTGTTGTCTCTGTAGGAAACCCCATTGTCTTCGTTCAATCTGCGGCTCAACAAAATAGCAATATTGGGCGGGAGGATAAGAAAGTGTTCGTTGTTGTAGCTCCTTTCAGCTAGAATAGGGAACATCTGCTCACAGTAGCGATTTGGAAATCGCGCAGTGTCCTTTGCTGGAAAGGCTTTCTCTTTTTCATCAACCTTGATGATCCTCTTAACTCGTTTTGCTGAGGGCTTGACTGCAGTTGAAGAAGGCTCTGCCACTAGTGCTCTTTCAGTTCCTCTTCTTGCTGGAGGTTTGGGAGTAGCTTTCTCTTTTCCTTTCTTGGTGGCCATCTTGAAAAAGGGAAGAGAAAGTAAATTAAATTCGAAGAGATATATAGCAATGAAGAGAACGAAAAAGGATGGTTGTAAATGCACATTAAAAGGTAAATGATGTCAACACATGCTCATGAGTATATGTGAAAGATCATTAATGGAAAATAGTTAGTGCATATGATGATAAGTGAATGCAAGGTGTTTATTGGCATGCCGGCAAAGGGCATGAGTAGCATAGACCATGCATTACTTTGTAACAAACCATCACGTTTGTATTGACAATTAAATTCAATTAATATAATAGTAAAGGGAATTTGTGAAAAGCAAGCATTGAATAGTAGAATAACATAGAGAAGTGCATAATGCCATATGGGCTTTTTCACAAACACATAGCATGCATGGTGAAGAAGGTATAGAAAGTATTAAAGTGAACATGCAAGCAACCCTTTAAAGAAAACAATATATAATTGTCAAATAATTGGCAACAATCCACAAGCATATAATGAAAAATAATGACTCAAATAAAATTCTAACACCATGTAAAAAGGAAAGAAGTAGGAAGAAAATATGAATAATAAAAAGAAAAAGAAAAGAAAAGAAAATAACATATAAAATAAGAAGAATGATAGAATAGAAAAGGGTGAAGAAGAAAATAAAACCTTGTTAATGGAGGTGAGGGAGAGAGAGTGAAAGGTGAGATAGAAGGAAGAAGGGAGGAGGAAGAAATAATGAGGGAAAAGAAAAATTAGGATTTGGAGAAGAGAAAGATAAGATATTTGGCAAAAGTAGGAAAACTGTGCACCGCAAGCGACGCGATCGCATGGGGTATGCGGTCGCGCGACTTGCGCTTAGGGTGATTGACGCGGTCGCGTGACCCAGTTTGTGCCAGTGGCGCGAGGGTTGCCTCGCACTCGCACAACTCTCTGTTCAAAATTATTAAATGCCAAATTTTAGGTGGTGCGATCGCGTGGGGCATGCGATCGCGTGAGTGGGCAGTTCATGGGGTACGACGCGGCCGCGTGGGGCACGCGGTCGCGTGAGGGGGATTGCACGTCCAGCGCCAGTCCAGCACCACTCTAGCACAACTTTCAGCTGTGCACCCATTTTACGTCGAAAATCAGGGCACGCGGCCGCGTGGGGCACGCGGTCGCGTGGGAGGCCATTGGCACGCCTCCAGCCACGCTCCAGCGTGACTCTCTATTCGTTTTTATTTTTCTCTTCTCCCCTTGTGACGCGGACGCGTCGCTGATGCGGTCGCATCGCGTAGCATTTTTTTTAAATGCAGATGCAGATGCACGAAAGTACTAATAAAGAGAAGAGTTATTAAATATGAAAAACTAAAAATAAAGAAAAGAACGATCATACCATGGTGGGTTGTCTCCCACCTAGCACTTTGCTTTAACGTCCGTAAGTTGGACACTCCACTAGCTCAATTTTCTGCTATGTGGGGATCTTCCAAGAGGAAGATCTCAAGCTCCTTATTTTTCTGTACTTCTTGCCATGGTATAGCTTCAAACGGTGTCCATTAACTTTGATAAGTTCAGAGTGTGAAGGATGGCTTAGGTGATAAACTCCGTACGGTTCGGCCTTCTCTACTCTGTATGGACCTTCCCATCTTGATCTCAATTTGCCTGGCATGAGCCTCAGTCGAGATTTGTAAAGAAGGACTAAATCCCCAGGTTGGAACTCCTTTTTCTTGATGTGCTGATCATGTGCAACCTTCATCTTCTCCTTGTGTAGTCTTGAGTTCTCATAAGCTTCTAGGCGAAGGCTCTCCAGTTCTTGCAGTTGCAACTTCCTTTCAGCTCCGGCTTTCTCAATTCCCATATTGCACTCCTTGACTGCCCAAAAGGCTTTGTGCTCTATTTCTACCGGGAGATGACAAGCTTTTCCATAAACTAAGCGAAAAGGACTCATCCCAATGGGTGTTTTGTATGCTGTTCTGTATGCCCAGAGTGCATCTTGTAGCCTGGTGCTCCAGTCTCTTCTATGAGGCTTTACTATCTTCTGTAAGATACGCTTTATCTCTCTGTTTGACACCTCGGCTTGCCCATTGGTCTGAGGATGGTATGCTGTTGCAACCTTATGAATTATCCCATGCTTCTTCATTAGTCCTGTTAGTCTCCTGTTACAAAAATGGGTGCCTTGATCGCTCACGATTGCTCGTGGTGATCCAAAACGATAAATAATATGGTTTCTCACAAAGGAAACAACAGTGTTAGCATCATCAGTACGGGTAGGAATTGCTTCCACCCATTTGGAAACATAATCCACAGCTAACAATATGTAAAAATAACCATTGGAATTTGGAAATGGACCCATGAAGTTAATGCCCCAAACATCAAAAATTTTACAAAAAAGCATAATTTGTTGAGGCATTTCATCCCTCCTGGATATATTACCAAATTTTTGGCATGGGGGCAAGATTTACAAAATTCAGCAGCGTCTCTAAAAAGAGTAGGCCACCAGAATCCACAGTCCAATATTTTTCTAGCGGTTCTTTGAGGGCCAAAATGTCCTCCACTCTCAGATGAGTGACAGGCCTCTAAGATGGATTGGAATTCTGATTGAGGTACACACCGTCTAATTACCTGATCAGCGCCACATCTCCATAAATATGGGTCATCCCATATATAATATTTAGACTCACTTTTCAGCTTGTCTCTTTGATGCTTAGAAAAGTTAGGAGGAAATGTGCGGCTAACTAGATAATTAGCTACAGGTGTATACCAAGGAGATACCTTAGATACTGCTTGCAGGTTATCAAATGCGAAATTATCATCTATAGGAGTAGAATCATCCTTAATGTGCTCAAGGAGACTCAAGTGGTCTGCCACTAAATTCTGGTTACCACTCCTATCCTTTATTTCTAAATCAAATTCTTGTAATAACAGTATCCAACGTATAAGTCTTGGTTTGGACTCCTTTTTAGCTAATAGATACCTTAAAGCTGCATGGTTCGAATACACTACTACTCTAGTACTAAGTAAATAAGCTCAGAATTTATCCAGAGCAAAAACAATAGCAAGAAGCTCTTTCTCAGTAGTAGTATAATTGGACTGGGCAGTGTCTAAAGTCTTAGACACATAAGCAATAACAAAAGGGTCCATACCTTTGCGTTGAGCCAGCGCTGCTCCTACTGCATGGTTGGAAGCATCGCACATGATTTCAAACGGCTGGCTCTAGTCTGGTCCTCTCACAATTGGAGCTTGAGTTAGGGCGGTCTTCAGCTTATCAAATGCTTCTTTACAATCCTCACTGAACTCGAACTCGATATCCTTCTGCAGTAATCTGGATAAGGGAAGTGCTACCTTACTGAAGTCCTTAATAAATCTCCTGTAAAAACCTGCATGGCCAAGGAACGAACGGACTTCCCTCATAGAAGAGGCATAAGGTAAACTAGAAATAACATTCACCTTTGCTGGGTCTACAGAAATGCCAGTATTAGATACCACATGTCCTAATACAATCCCTTGTTTCACCATAAAATGACATTTTTCAAAATTCAATACAAGGTTTGTATTAACACATCTATCTAATACTCTAGATAATCCATCTAAGCAAAGGCTAAAAGAATCACCATAAATGCTAAAATCATCCATAAAAACCTCCATACAGTCCTCAATAAGATCAGGGAAAAGACTCATCATACACCTTTGGAAAGTAGCTGGTGCATTGCACAAGTCAAAGGGCATTCTCTTGTAAGCATAAGTCCCAAAAGGACATGTAAAAGTGGTATTTTCCTGATCCTCAGGAGCTATATGAATCTGGAAATAACCTGTGTAACCATCTAAAAAGCAATAATCTGATTTACCTGACAGGCGATCCAGCATTTGATCAATGAATGGAAGTGGGTAGTGATCCTTACGGGTAGCTTGGTTGAGACGCCTGTAATCAATGCAGACTCTCCAAGCATTCTGAACTCTAGTTGCTATGAGCTCTCTGATGAGCGGATAATTTATACGCTTTTTGGCATTATTTTTAGTATGTTTTTAGTATATTTTAGTTAGTTTTTATTATGTTTTTATTAGTTTTTAAATAAAAATCACTCTTCTAGACTTTACTATGAGTTTGTGTGTTTTTCTATAATTTCAGGTATTTTCTGGCTGAAATTGAGGGACCTGAGTAAAAATCTTATTCAGAGGTTGAAAAAGGACTGCAGATGCTGTTGGATTCTGACCTCCCTGCACTTAAAGTGTATTTTCTGGAGCTACAGAAGTCCAATTAATGCGCTCTCAATTGTGTTGGAAAGTAGACATCCTGGGCTTTCCAGCAATATATAATTGTCCATACTTTGCCCGAGATTTGATGGCCCAAACAGGCGTTCCAAGACAGCTCAAGAATTCTGGCGTTTAACTCCAAAACTGGCACAAAAGCTGGAGTTAAACGCCCAAACTGGCACAAAAGCTGGCGTTTAACTCCAAGAAAAGTCTCTACACAAAAATGCTTCAATGCTCAGTCCAAGCACACACCAAGTGGGCCCGGAAGAAGATTTATGCATTAATTACTTATTTCTGTAACCCTAGGCTACTAGTTCTCTATAAATAGGACCTTTTACTATTGTATTTTTACACATCTTGGGACGTTTAGTCCTTAGACCTTTGAGGCTGGCCATTTGGCCATGCTTACACTATTTGTTCTTATGTATTTTCAACGGTGGAGTTTCTACACACCATAGATTAAGGTGTGGAATTCTGTTGTTCTTCATGAATTAATACAAGTACTATTGTTTTTCTATTCAACTCAAGTCTATTTCTTCTCCAAGATATTCATTCGTTCTTCAACTTGATGAATGTGATGATCCGTGACACTCATCATCATTCTCACCTATGAACGCATGACTGACAACCACTTCCGTTCTACATGCAACCAAGCTTGAATGCGTATCTCTTGGGTTTCTAATCTAGGATTGGAACCTTCGTGGTATAGACTAGAATTATTGGCGGCCATTCCTGAGATCCGGAAAGTCTAAACCTTGTCTGTGGTATTCCGAGTAGGATCTGGGAAGGGATGACTGTGACGAGCTTCAAACTCGCAATTGTGGGGCGTGTGACAGACGCAAAAGGATCAATGGATCCTATTCCGACATGATCGAGAACCGACAGCTGATTAGCCGATGTTGTGACAGAGCATCAGGACCATTTTCACTGAGAGGACGGGATGTAGCCATTGACAACGGTGATGCCCAACATAAAGCTTGCCATGGAAAGGAGTATGAATGATTGGAAGAAGGCAATAGGAAAGCAGATGTTCAAGGGGAACAAAGCATCTTCATATGCTTATCTGAAATCCACCAATGAATTACATAAGTATCTCTATCTTTATGTTTATTTTCATCACCTTAAACTCCATAACCATTTGAATCCGCCTGACTGAGATTTACAAGATGACCATAGCTTGCTTCAAGCCGACAATCTCCGTGGGATCGACCCTTACTCACGTAAGGTTTATTACTTGGACGACCCAGTGCACTTGCTGGTTAGTTGTGTGGAATTGTGACAAAGTGTGATTCACGTTTAAGAGCTCCAAGTCTTTGGCACCATTGTTGATGATCACAATTTCGTGCGCCAAGTTTTTGGCGCCGTTGCCGGAGATTGTTCGAGTTTGGACAACTGACGGTTCATCTTGTTGCTTAGATTAGGTATTTTTTCTTCATAATTTTTAAGAATGAATTCTAGAGTTTCAAGGTGATGTTCCCACCATCACAAAAGCTGATTGATTCTCATCAATTTAGCTATTGAATGTAATGTCCTGCTGAAGCTTGGCCAAACATGTCTAATCCTTTTTAGACTGAAGCTTTAGACTAACATTGCATGATTCTTGGAATTCTTATTAAAAGTTTTGATTCTCTTTATTTTCTTTTCCACTCAATTTTCAAAAATCACAAAAAAAATTTTAAAATAATAAAACCAAAAATATTTTATGTTTCTTGTTTGAGTCTAATGTCTAATTTTAAGTTTGGTGTCAATTGCATGACTTTCTTCTTCTTGCATTTTTCGAATTTATACATATTGTTCTTCATTAATCTTCAAGTTGTTCTTGATGATTTCCTTGCTCTGATCTTTAAATTCTCTTGTTTAGTGTGTTTTGTTATTTTTCATATGCATTTTTACATTGTTATAGTCCTTTGTATACAAACTTTTAAGTTTGGTGTCTTGCATGCATTGTTTATTTGATCTTAGTTGCATTTTTATTGTTTCTCATCATCAAAAATTCAAAAATATTTTTTAAAACTGTCTTTTCAAGTCAATAATACAGAGAATTGAAGATTCAGAATATTCACCAGAGGAATCAAACAGAAAAAGCTGGGCGTTCAAAACACCCAGTGAAGAAGGAAAACTGGCGTTTAAACGCCAGCCAGGGTACCTGGCTGGGCGTTTAACGCCCAAAAAGGTAGAGATTTGGGCGTTAAACGCCAGAATGGGCACCATTCTGGGCGTTTAACGCCAGGATGACACTAGAGGGAAGATTTTGTTTTTAATTCACATTTTTTTCAAGTTTTCATAATTTTTCAAAATCAAATCTTTTTCAAATCATATCTTTTCAATCATATCTCTTTCAAAATCAATTTCTTTCTATTTTATATTTATTTTTACTATTTTCAAAAATCCTTGCTTCAATTAAAGATTTACTTCAAAAATTTCAAGTTGTTACTTGCCTATTAAGAAAAGATCAAACTTTAAATTTTAAGAACCATATCTTTTAATTTCTTGATAGTCAAGTAATCAACTTTAGTTTTAAAACTTTCTCTTTTTAATTTGATTTTCAATCATTTCTTTTCAATCATATCTTTTCAATCACATCTTTTTCAAAATTAATTTTCAATCATATCTTTTTAATTTCTGATTTCAAAATCTTTTTCAAAAATCACTTGATTTCTTTCTCAATCTTAGTTTTCGAAAACCAATTAACAAAATTTTCAAAATCTCTTACTTTAATTTCGAAAATTTCTTCCCCTCTTTTCACATCCTTCTATTTAAGGGACTGAGACTCCTCATCAAGGTGCAATTCGAACCCTATTCCTCTTGATAAGTTCGAATTCTCTCATCTCTCTCCCCTCCTTCTATTCTTCTTTTCTTCTGACACTTCAAGGAATCTCTATACTGTGACTTAGAGGATTCCATACTTTCTTGTTCTTTTCTCTTTCATATGAGCGGGAACAAAGATAAAGGGCTACTTGTTCAAGCTGATCCTGAACCTGAAAGGACCTTGAAGAGAAAGCTAAGAGAAGCTAAAGAACAATTCTCTTTAGAGGGCCTAACAGAACTCTTCAAAGAAGAAGAAACCATGGCAGCCGAAAACAACAACAATGCCAACAATGCAAGGAAGGTGCTTGGTGACTTTACTGCACCTACTCCTGATTTCTATGGGAGAAGCATCTCAATCCCTGCCATTGGAGCAAACAACTTTGAGCTTAAGCCTCAATTAGTTTCTCTAATGCAACAGAATTGCAAGTTTCATGGACTTCCATTGGAAGATCCTCATCAGTTCTTAGCTGAGTTCTTACAAATCTGTGACACTATCAAGACCAATGGGGTTGACCCTGAAGTCTACAGACGTATGCTTTTTCCTTTTGCTGTAAGAGACAGAGCTAGGACGTGGTTGGATTCACAACCTAAAGAAAGCCTGAACTCTTGGAAAAAGCTAGTGAATGCCTTCTTGGCAAAGTTCTTTCCACCTCAAAAATTGAGCAAGCTTAGAGTGGAAGTCCAAACCTTTAGACAGAAGGATGGTGAGTCCCTCTATGAAGCTTGGGAGAGATACAAGCAATTGATCAGAAGGTGCCCTTCTGACATGCTTTCAGAATGGAGCATCATAGGAATCTTCTATGATGGGCTGTCTGAACTATCCAATATGTCATTGGATAGCTCTACTGGAGGATCTCTTCATCTGAAGAAGACGCCTGCAGAAGCTCAGGAACTCATTGAAATGGTTGTAAGTAACCAATTCATGTACACCTCTGAAAGGAATCCTGTGAATAATGGGACAACTCAGAAGAAAGAAGTTCTTGAGATTGATACTCTGAATGCCATATTAGCTCAGAATAAAATATTGACCCAACAAGTCAATATGATTTCTCAGAGTCTGTCTGAAATGCAAGCAGTAACAGGCAGTACTAAGGAAGCTTCCTCTGAAGAAGAAGCTTATGATCCTGAGAACCCAGCAATGGAAGAGGTGAATTACATGGGAGAACCCTATGGAAACACCTATAATCCTTCATGGAGAAATCATCCAAGTCTCTCATGGAAGGATCAACAGAGACCTCAACAAGGTTTCAACAACAATAATGGTAGAAGAAACATGTTTAGCAATAGCAAGCCTTTTCCATCATCTTCTCAGCAACAAACAGAGAATTCTAAGCAGAGCCCCTCTGACTTAGCAACCATTGTCTCTGATCTAATCAAAACCACTCAAAGTTTTATGACTGAAACAAGGTCCTCCATTAGAAATTTGGAGGCACAATTGGGCCAGCTGAGTAAGAAAATTACTAAACTCCCTCCTAGCACTCTACCTAGCAATACAGAAGAGAACCCTAAGAGAGAGTGCAAGGCCATAACCACATCTCACATGGCCGAACTTAGAGAGGAGGAAGGGGCAGTGATTCCCACTGAGGAAGACCTCAATGGATGCTCACTGACCTCCATGGAGTTCCCTAATGAGGAACTATGGGAATCTGAGGCTCAGACTGAGACCATAGAGATTCCATTCAATTTACTTTTGCCATTCATGAGCTCTGATGAGTATTCATCCTCTGAAGAAGATAAAGATGTTACTGAAGAGCAAGTTGCTAAGTACCTTGGAGCAATCATGAAGCTAAATGCCAAGCTATTTGGTAATGAGACTTGGGAGAATGAACCTCCATTGCTCATCAAAGAATTGGATGACTTGACTAAGCAGAGATTACCTCAAAAGAGACAGGACCTTGGAAAGTTCTCAATCCCTTGTACCATAGGCACCATGACCTTTGAGAAGGCTCTGTGTGACCTAGGGTCAAGTATAAACCTTATGCCTCTCTCTGTAATGGAGAAGCTAGGGATCATTGAGGTACAAGCTGCAAGAATCTCACTGGAGATGGCAGACAATTCAAAGAAACAGGCTTATAGACTTATAGAGGATGTCTTGGTAAAGGTTGAAGACCATTACATCCCTGTTGATTTCATAATTCTAGAAACTGGGAAGTGTATGGATGAATCCATCATCCTTGGCAGACCCTTCCTAGCCACAGCAAAGGCTGTGATTGATGTTGACAGAGGAAAATTGATCATTCAAGTGAATAAAGACTCCCTTGTGTTTGAAGCTCAAGGATATCCCTCTGTCACCATGGAGAGGAAGCATGAAGAGCTTCTCTCTATACAGAGTCAAACAGAGCCCCCACAGTCAAACTCTAAGTTTGGTGTTGGGAGGCCACAACCAAATTTTAAGTTTGGTGTTGAACCCCCACATTCAAACTCTAAGTTTGGTGTTGGGAGGTTCCAACATTGCTCTGAACATCTGTGAGGCTCCATGAGAGCCACTGTCAAGCTATTAACATTAAAGAAGCGCTTGTTGGGAGGCAACCCAATTTTTACTTATCTATGTTAAATTTCTATTTTCTTTTGTTATTTTATGTTTTCTATAGGTTGATGATCATGTGAAGTCACAAAAACAATTGAAAAATAAAAAATAGAAGGAAAAACAGAATGAAAAACAGAACACCCTGGAGGAGAAACTTACTTGCGTTTAAACGCCAGAAAAGGGCACCAGACTGGCGTTTAACGCCAGGAATGGGCAAGAAGCTGGCGTTAAACGCCAGAAATGGGCAGCAGCCTGGTGTTTAACGCCAGGATTGGCAGAAAGGGGCGTTTTGCATGCCACTTGGTGCAGGGATGAGATATCCTTGACACCTCAGGATCTGTGGACCCCACAGGATCCCACCTACCCCACCTCTCTCTTTCTTCTTCACCACTCACATCCATCCTTCATAAAATCCCACCTACCTCACCATTCAAATTCAAACCACTTTCCCTCCCAAACCCACCCTCTATAGCCGAACCAAAAACACCCCTCTCACTCCTATATAAACCCATCTTCACTCCTTCATTTTCACACAACCTAAACACCACTTCTCCTCCTTGGCCGAAACACAAAGCCCAATCCATCTCCTCTATTTCTTCTTCTTCTACTCTCTTCTTCCTTCTTTTGCTCGAGGACGAGAAACCTTCTAAGTTTGGTGTGGTAAAAGCTAAAGCTTTTTGTTTTTCCATAACCATTAATGGCACCAAAGGCCGGAGAAACCTCTAGAAAGAGGAAAGGAAAGGCAAAAGCTTCTACCTCCGAGTCATGGGAGATGGAGAGATTCCTCTCAAGGGTGCATCAAGACCACTTCTATGAAGTTGTGGCCAAGAAGAAAGTGATCCCCGAGGTCCCTTTCAAACTAAAAAAGAATGAGTATCCAGAGATCCGGCATGAGATCCGAAGAAGAGGTTGGGAAGTTCTCACCAACCCCATTCAACAAGTCAGAATCTTAATGGTTCAAGAGTTCTATGCCAATGCATGGATCACCAAGAACCATGACCAAAGTGTGAACCCAGACCCTAAGAATTGGCTTACAATGGTTCGGGGGAATTACTTAGATTTTAGTCCGGAAAATGTAAGGTTGGCATTCAACTTGCCTATGATACAAGAAGATGCACACCCCTACACTAGAAGGGTCAACTTTGATCAAAGGTTGGACCAAGTCCTCATGGACATATGTGAAGAGGGCGCTCAATGGAAGAGAGATTCAAGAGGGAAGCCGGTTCAACTAAGAAGGCATGACCTCAAGCCCGTGGCTAAGGGATGGTTGGAGTTCATCCAACGCTCAATCAATCCCACTAGCAACCGGTCCGAAGCTACTATAGACCGGGCTATCATGATACAGAGCATCATGATTGAAGAGGAAGTGGAAGTTCATAAGGTTATATCCCAAGAACTCTACAAGGTGGCGGACAAGTCCTCCACTGTGGCAAGGTTAGCCTTCCCTAATCTCATTTGTCACCTCTGCAATTCGGCTGGAATTGACATAGAGAAAGACATTCTCATTGATGAGGACAAACCCATCACTAAGAAAATGATGGAGAAAACAAGAGAACCTCATCAAGAGCATGAGGAAATTCCTCATCATGAAATCTCTGAGATGCCTCAAGGGATGCATCTTTCTCCATAAAACTATTGGGAGCAAATCAACACCTCCCTAGGAGAATTAAGTTCTAACATGGGACAACTAAGGGTGGAGCACCAAGAGCATTCCATCCTCCTCCATGAAATTAGGGAAGATCAAAGAACCATGAGAGAGGAGCAACAAAGGCAAGGAAGAGACATTGAGGAGCTCAAGCACTCCATAAGATCTTCAAGAGGAAGAACAAGCCGCCATCACTAAGGTGGACCCGTTCTTTAACTTCCTTGTTCCTTATTTTCCTGTTTTTCAAAAATTATGCTTTATATTTATTTATGTTTGTGTCTTTATTACATGATCATTAGTGTCTAAGTGTCTATGCCTTAAAGCTATGAAAATGAATCCATCACCTTTCTTAAATGAAAAATGTTTTTAATTGAAAAAGAAAAAGAAGTGCATGAATTTCAAATTTTAAAACAGTTTAATTATTTTGATGTGGTGGCAATGCTATTGTTTTTCTGAATGAATGCTTGAACAGTGCATATTTTTGAATTTGATTGTTTATGAATGTTAAAATTGTTGGCTCTTGAAAGAATGAAAGGAAAAGGAGAAATGTTATTTGATGATCTGAAAAATCATAAAATTGATTCTTGAAGCAAGAAAAAACAGTGAAAAGCTTGCAAAAAAAAAAAAAAGAGAGAAAAGCAAGCAGAAAAAGCCAATACCCCTTTAAACCAAAAGGCAAGGGTGATAAAAAGGATCCAAGGCTTTGAGCATCAGTGGATAGGAGGGCCCACAGGAATAAAATCCTGGCCTAAGCGGCTAAACCAAGCTGTCCCTAACCATGTTCTTGTGGCGTGAAGGTGTCAAGTGAAAACTTGAGACTGAGCGGTTAAAGTCAAGGTCCAAAGCAAAAAGAAGAGTGTGCTTAAGAACCCTGGAGACCTCTAATTGGGGACTCTAGCAAAGCTGAGTCACAATCTGAAAAGGTTCACCCAATTATGTGTCTGTGGCATTTATGTATCCGGTGGTAATACTGGAAAACAAAGTGCTTAGGGCCACGGCCAAGACTCATAAAGTAGCTGTGTTCAAGAATCAACATACTTAACTAGGAGAATCAATAACACTATCTGGATTCTGAGTTCCTATAGATGCCAATCATTCTGAACCTCAAGGGATAAAGTGAGATGCCAAAATTGTTCAGAGGCAAAAAACTAAAAGCCCCGCTCATCTAATTAATACTGATCTTCATAGATGTTTTTGGAATTCATTGTATATTCTCTTCTTTTTATCCTATTTGATTTTCAGTTGCTTGGGGACAAGCAACAATTTAAGTTTGGTGTTGTGATGAGTGGATAATTTATACGCTTTTTGGCATTGTTTTTAGTATGTTTTTAGTATATTTTAGTTAGTTTTTATTATGTTTTTATTAGTTTTTAAATAAAAATCACTCTTCTGGACTTTACTATGAGTTTGTGTATTTTTCTGTGATTTCAGGTATTTTCTGGCTGAAATTGAGGGACCTGAGCAAAAATCTGATTCAGAGGCTGAAAAAGGACTGCAGATGCTGTTGGATTTTGACCTCCCTGTACTTAAAGTGGATTTTCTGGAGCTACATAAGCCCAATTGGCGCGTTCTCAATTGCGTTGGAAAGTAGACATCCTGGGCTTTCCAGCAATATATAATTGTCCATACTTTGCCCGAGATTTGATGGCCCAAACAGGCGTTCCAAGACAGCTCAAGAATTCTGGCGTTTAACTCCAAAACTGGCACAAAAGCTGGAGTTAAACGCCCAAACTGGCACAAAAGCTGGCGTTTAACTCCAAGAAAAGTCTCTACACGAAAATGCTTCAATGCTCAGCCCAAGCACACACCAAGTGGGCCCGGAAGAAGATTTATGCATTAATTACTTATTTCTGTAACCCTAGGCTACTAGTTTTCTATAAATAGGACCTTTTACTATTATATTTTTACACATCTTGGGACGTTTAGTCCTTAGACCTTTGAGGCTGGCCATTCAGCCATGCTTACACTATTTGTTCTTATGTATTTTCAACGGTGGAGTTTCTACACACCATAGATTAAGGTGTGGAGCTCTGCTGTTCTTCATGAATTAATACAAGTACTATTGTTTTTCTATTCAACTCAAGTCTATTTCTTCTCCAAGATATTCATTCGTTCTTCAACTTGATGAATGTGATGATCCGTGACACTCATCATCATTCTCACCTATGAATGCGTGACTGACAACCACTTCTGTTCTACATGCAACCAAGCTTGAATACGTATCTCTTGGGTTTCTAATCTAGGATTGGAACCTTCGTGGTATAGGCTAGAATTATTGGCGGCCATTCCTGAGATCCAGAAAGTCTAAACCTTGTCTGTGGTATTCTGAGTAGGATTTGGGAAGGGATGACTGTGACGAGCTTCAAACTTGCGATTGTGGGGCGTGTGACAGATGCAAAAGGATCAATGGATCCTATTCCGACATGATCGAAAACCGACAGCTGATTAGCCGATGTTGTGACAGTGCATCAGGACCATTTTCACTGAGAGGACGGGATGTAGCCATTGACAACGGTGATGCCCAACATAAAGCTTGCCATGGAAAGGAGTATGAATGATTGGAAGAAGGCAATAGGAAAGCAGAGGTTCAAGGGGAACAAAGCATCTTCATACGCTTATCTGAAATCCTCCAATGAATTACATAAATATCTCTATCTTTATGTTTATTTTCATCACCTTAAACTCCATAACCATTTGAATCCACCTGACTGAGATTTACAAGATGACCATAGCTTGCTTCAAGCCGACAATCTCTGTGGGATCGACCCTTACTCACGTAAGGTTTATTACTTGGACGACCCAGTGCACTTGCTGGTTAGTTGTGCGGAATTGTGACAAAGTGTGATTCACGTTTAAGAGCTCCAAGTCTTTGGCGCCATTGTTGATGATCACAATTTCGTGCACCACTCTCCATGCTCATTCTTCACTGTAGTGACTCCAGACTTCTTGGGCACCACTTGTACTGGGCTAACCCATTCACTGTCTGAAATAGGATAGATGATACTTGCTTCCAATAGTCTAGTCACTTCCTTTTTGACAACTTCCAAGATAGTGGGATTCAATCTTCTTTGGGGTTGACGGACAGATCTTGCTCCCTCTTCTAAAAATATTCTGTGCTCACATACTTGAGGGTTGATGCCTACTATGTCTGCCAAACTCCACCCAATTGCCTTCTTGTGCCTCCTCAGTACATCAAGTAACTGCTCTTCTTGTTGAGAAGTAAGCTCCCTTGCAATGATAACCGGAAACTTCTGCTCATCTTCAAGATAAGCATATTTGAGGTGTGGAGGGAGGGGTTTCAACTCTAACTTCTAATCATGGGCAGGCTCTGGATTGTCTGGAGCTTGTGAAAATGGCGAAATGCCCTCATTATCAGTTAAGAGGGTCCCCACACTTGGACCTTGTCTAGTGTGCCTCTCTTCTAACTCTTCCTTGTGAACTTCAGCTACACTTTCATCTATGACATCACGCTGGAAGATAGAATGATCTTCTGGAGGGTTGTTTATGACTCCATTCAGATTGAAGATTACTATTCGGCCATCTATTTCAAAAGAGTATGTTCCTGAAAAAGCATCCAATTTGAATTTTGATGTCTTCAGGAATGGTCTTCCAAGTAGGATTGATGATGGCTTATCTGAGTCATTATAGGGCATCTCCAAGATATAAAAATCAGTGTTAAATGTAAGCCCTTTAATGTTCACTAAAACATCTTCAGCAACTCCAGCCACTGTAATAATGCTTTTATCTGCTAACACAAAACGAGCTGCCAACCTTTTTAAGGGAGAGAGCCTCAAAATATCATATATAGACAAAGGCATTATACTAACACAAGCTCCTAAATCACACATGCAATCATAAATTACTACTCCACCAATAGTACAACTAACTATACAAGGACCTGGGTCACTACACTTCTCAGGTAATCCTCCCATTAAAGCAGATATGGAACTACCTAAAGGAATAGTTTCTAATTCATGAATTTTGTCCTTATGTATACATAAATCTTTTAGAAACTTCGCATATTTAGGTACTTGTTGAATAACATAAAAAAGAGGAACGGTTACCTCACCTTTTTGAATATTTCCACCATTTTGGGATCGGGTTCCAGCTGCTTCCTAGGTTTCCTTGCAAGTTGTGGAAAAGGGAATGGAGTGTCTGCGCCTTTTGGTGCTTCCTCTTGTGGTTGCACTTCTTCTTCTTCAGCTATGTCCTGTATGTCCTCTTCTTCTTCGACAGCTTCTATTTCTACTACCTCTTCAGCTGAGGCGTGTTCTGGTGAGCTTGGCTCCTCCTGATTCCTCTCCTGCAGTGTGGTTCCGGATCTCAGGGTGATGGCATTAATGCCTCCCTTTGGATTGGGTAATGGTTGAGAGGGGATTCCAGTGGAGCTTGAAGGTTGGTTACTGGAATTTTGCATTGATCCAATCTGTGAAACAAGAGCTTGCAAAGTAGAGACCAGACCATTCAGACTGGCATTAAGGTTATTCATAATGTTATTTTTCATGGTCTGTTGTCTCCGCTCAAAAGATTGTAGTAACTCTTCATTAGGAGATAAAGAAGAATGAGTAAATTGAGAGGTCTGCTGTTGGGTATTCTGTGGTCCTTGGGATTGCCTCAGGTGAGGTGCTCTGTAAGGTTGGTTCTGCTGCCTGTTGTTGTTATCATTCCACCTCTGATTTCCCTAATTATCTCTGCCTCCTCTATTATTGTTGTCCCTCCAATTCTGGTTAGAATTGTCCTTCCATCCATGGTTATTATTTCCACCTTGATTGTACCCTTGGTTGGGGCGATCATAGAAGTTATGAGTGGATGCCACCATGTTGTCTTCCTGTTGGAGTTGCGGGCATTCATCAGTATAATGGCTATAATCAGCACAAATTCCGCAAACTCTCTGTGGGACTAACTGTTGGCTTTGCTGTGCTGGAGAAGGTTGAGCTTGCTGAACTTGTTGTTGATTCAATTGCATTTGCTTCAGCAAGTTGGTCATCTTACAGATACTCTGAGTTAGAGCAGCCGTCTCTCTGCTAGAGGATACTTCTGAAACGGCTTTTGAATGGCTTTACTTCTGTCTGTGGTTCCTAGTGGATTCAGCTAAGTCGCTAATCAATTGCCATACCTCATCCGTGGTCTTGTACTTCTTCATAGACCCATTGCTAGCACTTTCCAATGTGGTTTTATCTTGGGGCCTCATGCCCTGTGTGACATAACTGAGTAACACTATCTTGTCAATCATGTGGTGGGGGCATGCTTCCAGAAGATTATTGAAGTGCTTCCAATATCCAAAGAGAGTCTCGTTGTCATCTTGAACAATAGTGGAAATATCTTTCCTCAGTTTATCAGTAACTTCAGATGGAAAGAATTTCTCCAAAAACTCTTTTCTGAGCATATCCCAGTTGGATACATTTGCTAGGGGTTGAGTGTAGTACCACTCTCTTGCTTTTCCCTCAAGAGAAAATGGGAAAGCTTTCAGCAGAATTGAAGTTTCATCTGTACCGTCTCGCCTGACAGTAGAACAGGCTGCCTGGAAATCTCGCAGGTGCTTGATAGGCTCTTGAGCGGGTAAGCCATGAAACTTGGGCATCAAATTGAGCAGTGCGGTCTTTATTTCGAAATCTATAGCCACCGCTGGGTGATGCGCTTGAAACGGTTGCATTGTAAAATTAGGGGCTCCCTTCTCCTAGAAGGTAACTCTCCTAGGTTCTGCCATGTCTTCTGCACGTGAATCAACAGAATCAGTAGAACGGGAGCTGGTTTCTTCCTCAAGTTCACTTTCAGATCCGCCCTCGGAGCAGGCTAACCGACGCCGAGCTCGCCTTATTCGTGAAATAGTCCTTTCAATTTCAGGATCGAATATTAGCAAGCGCGGATCAGGAAGTGAACGCGTCATTTGACGAAAGAAACAGGCAGCTCATAGTAGCAAAATAAAATAAAATGCAAATAAATAAATTCTAATTAATAACTTTAGCACTCTATTGTAACTCCCTGGCAACGGCGCCAAAAATTGATGCGGACAGAAATCGGTGAATTAAAAATTATTAGAATATATGCGTTGCAAGTATAGTTCTTAACTCACCCAAAATCCACCGCTCAATTTAAAAAGGTGTCACAGAAAATTGAAATTTAAAATACTGGGAGTATGAATCCCAGGTCGTCTCCCAACGAGTTGTAGAAAAATGTGCTATTTTATTAATCAGAGGTTTTCAAAAAGGTTTGAATTGGGCAAACAGGAAATTAATTTGGTGAATTTGGATAATGTAAATAAAAGCCTTGACTGGGAATTAATTAGTTGGAATCCCTATTATTGTTGGAATGCTCTCAGGATTAATTGACAATTAAAGGTTATCTTGTTTAGTTATCCTCCACTAGGTGAAGGAAAGTCAAACAAGTTGGAATACTACGTCCGTTCACAAGTTGCAATCCACTTAATTAAAAGGGATTGGTGTTAGTGATTAGGAGGCAATCCAACCATAAACCCAATTACAATTTTTCTTTCAAGCCTTCCGACTCAAGGATTCCTTTCAATCAATTCCCCATCAAGTTAGGGAACTACTCACTCATTGTAAAGGTAAAATTCATAGCATATGAAAAGGAATTAAAGAAAGACATTGTAAATAAAAAAATTAAAATAGTCAATTAAAAATAAAAGTGATCCTTGTATTAAATAAGCCTAAAAATATTCCAATGGTAAAATTAAACAAAGCAAAGAATATGGGAGAGTAAGACCAAGTAAAGAAAACGAACTAGAATGACGAAGTCTTGATGAGGTAATAACTCTTCTCAGTGTTCCAATGCCAAAAAGGTAAGTGAAAAATTAAATCCTAAGAACTATGAATGTGTCGAGAAAAAACCTGGAGGAGGAGTAAAACTAGATCTAAAAACTAAAACTGTGTAGAATGAATGTTGTCCCCGGTTTCTGCATATTCTCTGGCTCTAGTCTGCTGTTCCGGGCCGAAAACTGGGTCAAAATAGGGCCCGAAATTGCCCCCAGCGAATCTGCAAATTATGCAGATCGCGCACGTCACGCGATCGCGTCGCTCATGCGGACGCGTCATTCGCGTTTCTGCTTTGCCACGCGGACGCATCGTCCATGCGGCCGCGTCACTCGTGCTATTCCATCCGCGCGGTCGCGTGAGCCATGCGACCGCGTCACTGCAATTTCTCCTCTTTCGCGCGGTCGCGTGAGCCATGCGATCGCGTCACTTCTCGCTGGTTACCTCCTCAATTTCTTGTGTTCCTTCCATTCTTGCTAGCTTCCTTTCCAATCTCCAACTCATTCATGCTCTATAAATCCTGAAACACTTAACACACAGATCATGACATCGAATGGAATAAAGGAGAATTAAAAATACATAAATTAAAGTCTCTAGGAAGCAGTTTTCAAACATGTAATAATTTCAGGAAGGAAATATAGATGCATTCTAATTTAATGAATAAGTGGGTAATAATTATGATAAAACCACACAATTAAACATAATATAAACCATAAAATAGTGGTTTATCATCCATCTTGCTTCAACCTCCATCACCAGATATCAGAAACAACCCTCAGCGTCACCACCGCCAGCATGAGGGTTCTCTCAAGTTTTCAAACACAGAAAAAACAATGCAAAGCATACACAAATAGAGAGTACAGGTAAAGCAATTAAATCAAATAGTAGATAGATGCAATTACTCAATTAGGAAAACCAAAAATAAGATTCACACCAAACAATACACCCAAATGCAAATGATGCATGCCTGCCCTATGGTTGATGAGTCTCATCTCTTGGTTATATAGCCAACCCGACATGTCTGGTAGCAAACTTTGGATAGTCCCTAAGCGCGCATCCCCAAGAGTATATATATATATATCATTCAATCAATTTCATCTCATTGGGGGAATCCGGAGAGTTATATATATATATATATATATATATATATATATATATATATATATATATATATCATTCAATCAATTTCATCTTATTGGGGGAATCTTGAGAGTTTAAGTTCCCGGTCACAACTTGCATCGAAGGGTCAACAGAATCTCAGATCTTAACCTGGAGTAAGTGGAGCTGACCCACTACATCTACTCAGGAAAATCCAAAACTCAGATAATTTCTCAAATCTCATATCATTCCCGACCGAAAGCAAGTGGTAGCGAACCACTGCATCTACCCCAGGAGGCTCAAACCAAACCCGAAGCAAGTGGATTAATGCCACTGCATCTACCCAGGCAGGTATATCAAAATCAGAATCATGTTCAACATCAATTTCATTATCATTTCATTATCAATCTCCTCTTCAATCTCTTCTCAATTCATATTCAATCTTAATTAATCTCATTCATCATCATAATCAATTATCAAATTCATCCTCTCCATTCATCACTTGACACTTTGTTCCTCTCTTTTCCAATTCATTAACTCATCTTTTTAATTCTCGTTTCTAACTCCTCTATCCTTAATTACATAGGCTCTAAACTTTTATCGGGGTTTATAAAGGTTCAGAAGGCTTGAGGAATGGTTGAGAGCTTAAAAATTCATTTTTCATAAAAACAAGGTGGTCGCGTACGCATGCACATGCTCGCGTACGCATGAGTGTAAATTTGACAAAGTCGCGTATGCGAACCACCTTTGTTTACACGAAAGGTTTGGGTAGTGGGACTTGCACGCTTACGCAGGACTTGCGTCACGTACGCATGAGTGTAAATATGACAAAGTTGCATACGCATCCCATGTTTGCGTATGCATGAGTGTTGGTAGTGGCCAACTCCCGCGTGCACACGATGAGTTCCTTGTACGAATGGCATATCATAACTTGAAAATACTGATATGCTGTTGATGAGAGGAACTTTTGCGTGGTCTAGAAATTTGTGGATAAATCCTCGTTGCAAGTATAGTTTCTAAACCTTCAAAAGTCCTTTCATACAAACATTTTGGTTGTCACAAGTAACAAACCCCTTTAAAATTGATAACCGAGTATTTAAACCTCGGGTCGTCTTCTCAAGGAACTGCAGGGAAGTATGTTCTTATTATTGGTTATGGAGATTGTAGAATTGGGGGTTTCAAGAATGAGGGATGAGTAATTTAATGACAAGTAAATTAAATGGCAATTAAAATAAATAAATAACTGTAAAGCAACTTTTGGCAAGGTATGAGAAATTGGAGGTCCTATCCTAGCTATCCTTATCAATGATGATGATGGTTGAATTTTAATTCCACTTTGTTAACCTTTACTAAAGCAAAGGAAGGTCAAGGGACAAATTGGTTTGATCTTCGAATCCTATTTATTTCCTAAGAAAAGATTGGGATTATTGAAGTTCAATTCAATTGGCAAGATAACAATTATCAATTATGCTGTTGAATTGGATAACTCCTGAGTTACTGATTTCTTAACCAAAACCAAAAGGAAAAAAGTAAATCCACTGGAATAAAAATGCCTTCAGATGGGAAGCAATAATCATGTAAATAAAAGAAAGCAATAATAACTGAAATACCTCAAATAATATTAATTTAAAGAAAATCATAACATGAATGTAGCATAAGCCAATTTGGCAACATTTGTAGATACGAATAAAAGCATTAAAGTAAAAGTAGAATAGAAACATAAATTAAAGTAGATATTAAACCTGGAATGAAGAAACGAAGAAATCCTAATCCTAATCCTAAATCCTAAGAGAGAGGAGAGAACCTCTCTCTCTAAAAACTACATCTAATCCTAATAATTGTGAATTATGAAAGCTTATCTATGAATGGATGCAATTCCCCACTTTATAGCCTCTAATCTGTGTTTTCTGGGCTGCGAACTGGGTCGAAAACAGCCCAGAAATCGCTGGAGAAGAATTCAAACACGCTGATTTCTGTCACTGCGACGTGGCCGCATGGAGCACGCTGTCGCGTCACCTAGCGTCAGGGAAACTATAGCATATTATATATCAAATCAAAGCCTCAGACGTTAGCTTTCCAACACAACTGAAACCGCATCGTTTGGACCTCTGTAGCTAAAGTTATAGCCGTTTGAGTGCGAAGAGGTCAGGCTGGACGGCTTAGCAATTTCTCCAACTTCTTATATTCCTTCCACTTTTGCATGCTTCTTTTCCATCCTCCAAGCCATTCCTGCCCTATAATCTCTGAAAGCACTTAACACACATATCAAGGCATCTAATGGTAATAAGAGAGGATTAATAATAAGCAATTATAAGATCAAAGAAGCATGTTTTCAATCATAGCACAAAATCAAGAAGGAAATATAAAACCATGCAAATATTATGAATAAGTGGATAAAGAGTTGATAAAATCCACTCAATTGAGCACAAGATAAACCATAAAATAGTGGTTTATCAACCTCCCCACACTTAAACATTAGCATGTCCTCATGCTAAGCTCAAGAGAAGCTATAAAGATGAAGAGGAATGGTAGGATGTATGAAATGCAACCTATGAATGTAACTACATGCAAAAGTGTTCCTACCTACTTGGTTAAAAGTAAATAAGCTTTTCAAGACAAATACAAACCAATTTCCACTAATTCAAATCGTACAATAAAAAGCAAGTAAACTTGTAAGAAGATAGCTCATGAAAGCAGGGAACATAGAATCAAGCACTGAACCCTCACTGGTAGTATATATCACTCTAACTCTCAAGTGTTTAGGGTCAATCACTCTACTCTTCTCTAGTCATGCTTTCTAAACCTTGTTCTTCATCTAACCAATCAACAAATATTTAATGTACCAATGCAAACATCATGAGGTCTTTTCAAGGTTGTAATGGGGCTGAGGTAAAGGTAAGGATATATGTATGGCCAAGTGAGCTATAATATGAATCTTTAATTAACCTAAGCTCTCACCTAATATACATATACTCTATATACTTTTAAATTCATGCCTAGCTACCCATAATTCCCACTTTTGTATAATTCCCATACTCATGTACCAAATTTTCTTTAATTTTTATCACATGTGCATTGATCTTTTATTAAACTTAATATTGGGATAATTTTGTCCCCTTATTTATTTACTTATTTTTTTATTTTTTTATTTTATTTTATTTTATTTTTTTGTAGAGAAATAAACATAACTTATCAATGCACATGGATTTTCTATTATTTTTCTATTTTGGTTTTTCATGAGTAGATTCCCAAATTTCTAATATTCTAATAAATTAGAAATATGTTACATTCCCTTATTAACCCATGTTCCCACAATTTCCCCACACTTAGTTGATACACAATCTCTATCTTAAGGTAACCAAAGATTCAATTGGGATAATTAATTTGTTTTCCGCTTAAGGCTAGTGATGTGGTAAAATATAGAACAAATGGGGATTAAAAGGCTCAAAGTGGCTGACAAGGGTGATTTAAAGGGTAGGCTTATTTGGGATAAGTGAGCTAAAATTAAATAATGGCCTCAATCATATGCAAGCATGTAAATACACTAAATATTGGACATATAGATTGGAACAAAACTAAGATTGCAATCATAGAGAAGAAAACACACAAGAATAAAAATATATGGTTAAATAATGTAACCATGTAAATAAGCTCAAAATCTCACGGTTGTGTGTTCTTTGGTTCAAAAACCATGTTCCAAATACAACTTCAAACAAGTTTTAACCTAAAAAATATTTTCAATTTAAATTAGTGAAATACTATAAAAATTTCTTGAAAAAGAAAATATTACCTTAACCAAGTGGTAAAATATGCACACAAATCAAACAAACATGAAAATGCAACAACTTAACAAGGAAAATAAAACATTGGTGTTTGAGACAGAAAGGTACTAACCCACGGAGATCGGTATCGACCTCCCCACACTTAAAGATTGCACCGTCCTCGGTGCATGCTGAGATTTGCAGGTGGACGGGTTGTTTCAACTGTTGCTTTTCTCTAAGGATTGTGCAGATGGACTTGTCTGTCTCCTCATGTAAACGTTTTCCGCTTCCCTTCCGGGTGGCCATCCTGAAAGAAAAAGGGAAGAAAGGTAACCTAGTAATAGAGATAAGAAAATAAATGAAGTATGGGTTGTTAATGCCAAATGAAAAGGGTCTCATTTACATGGATGCTTCAACATGTACGTGAGAAAACAATAGAAGCCATGGCATACCAGTGGTGCAGAATATGCAACAAAGGGGAGGAGTGTGGGTAATGAAATATCAATATAAGTTCATGTCAATGCAATATGAAGTGCAAATATCATAAAAGATTGGCATTGTCAGATAATTAATATCATCCTAGAGTGTAAAACAAGTCACTAAGCACCAAAATAATTCAAGATATAACAGTTGAATAAGAGCATTTAACACCAATGGTAAAATAATAAATTTAGAAAAAGAAAAAAATAAAAATATGCACAAAATTAAAATGCAATGAATGAAATATGCAAATAAATTAAGTAAAATAAAATAAAAGATAAGAAGAATGAGAAGGGAAATGAGGGAAGAAGAAATAAGTAAGAAAGGAGGGAGGAAAATTAGGATTGGGGGAGAAAAGATAAGATACTTGGCAAATTAGGATAAGCTGTGAGGCGCAAGCGACGCGGTCGCGTGGGGCACGCGGTCGTGCGACTTGCGCTTAAACTGATTGACGCGGTCGAGTCAGTCACGCGGTCGCGTGACCCGTTTTATGCTACTGGCGCGAGGGCAGCCTCGCTCTCGCACAACTCTCTGTTCAAAATCTTATTTTGCCAAATTTTGGGTGGCGCGATTGCGTGGGTGACGCGATCGTGTGGATGGCCATTTTTGGAGAACGACGCGACCGCGTGGGGCACGGTTCGCGTCGGAGGTCTTGGGCTTCCAGCACGAGTCCAGCCCAATTCCAGCTCAACTTTCAGCCATACACCCTTGTTATGTCGATTTTCATGGCACGCGGCCGCGTGGGTGACGCGGTCGTGTAGGAGGCCAAAGTTCCCACATGACGTGGTCGCGTGGGGTCAAATTATGCTAAAGGCGCGCCTCCAGCCACGCTTTCGCGTGACTCTCTGTTCAATTCTTTTCTCCCCAACGCACTAGTGACGCGGACGCGTCAGCGACGCTGCCGCGTCGCGTGCGTGTTTTTTTTTATGCAATATGCAGATGCAAATGCAGTGCTGATATGGATGTTATGAATAATTCCAGGTTCAATAAAAATAAAATAAAAACAAACAACATGAAATAAAATTGAAAAAGAAACGATCATACCATGGTGGGTTGTCTCCCACCTAGCACTTTTAGTTAAAGTCCTTAAGTTGGACATTTGGTGAGCTTCCTGTTATGGTGGCTTATGCTTAAATTCATCCAGAAATCTCCACCAATGTTTGAAATGCCAACAGCCTCCGGGGTCCCAAACTAGGCATGTGAAGCTTCTGAGCAGCTTCAAACAGATTTTCAGGCTCCCGGGATGATGAATACCAGAATATTTTCCAGGATCCCAAACTTTGGTTCTAAATCTGCCTTCGTTTTAATCTATACTTTTCCATCCGGGCGGTTTGGAAATTAGATTCTCACCAAGATGACCAAACGTTTTTCGAGATCCATTCGATTGAACATGATACCAATCCGTGCACTTCGAGTTGAAGCGTGGAACCTTATTGAACCTTGTGCACCAGCTCTGAGTGCGAGCCATTTCCCTCTTACTCTTAAAGCCGCAGAGAGCTCTAAGCTGGCCATCTGTTTCAAGCAAACCATATTCAAGTGGAAAAGTAAAGATTAAAGCTAAGGAGTATACCCACTTGAAGCTTGTATTAGGTGGTAATGGCCTTGGGATAGGCGTTTTTAGTGGTTCTGTAAGTTCTGCTCCCTGGTAATCTTCTGTGAATTCCTCCACTTCTTTGCAAGGATCTTCAAATACATCTGTGTCCTGATCAAAGTCTTCTATGTCTTCCTCATCACTTAAGTCATAGACTGGAGGTTGAGAGAAGTCTACCTCCGCATCATCTTCGTATTCACTTGGGGAAGATTCTTCGATCTCAGAGAATTCACTTGCGGATGCAAGTTCATTACTAAGAGAGCTAGACTTGTGACTATCATCATCATTGGAATTTGTGTCCTGGGTTATTCCGTCTAGTTCTTCATAAACGACTTGCCTTGGGGATTGTGCAATATCCTCCTTAGCATCAACTGTAACGTCCTTGACGGAGTTTTCCTCAACTCTGGATTCCCATGGAGGTTCAGCATCTCCTAGATCTTCAACCAACTCTTCTTCTTGTACAATGACAGCTTCTTCTACTTGTTCTAGTACGAACTCATGCTCTGTCTTATCCACTGGAGTTTCTAGTGTCTCCTTCATGCTACGATCTTCATTAGATTGTCCACATGGGGCTGTGGTTGGTCCTTGAATGTTCGCGCGTCTAGAAGCTAATTGAATTACTGCTTGCTCCAGTTGTCGAATGGTTGTTTGAAGTTTATTTACTGTTGCCTTGAGGCGAACCTCTGATTCTCTGGGTGATGGATTTGGACATGAAACATAGGGAAGTGGTGGTGCTTGGGAGTGATTGGATTGGAACTGGGGTAGGAAAGGATCATACGGTGGCGAATGGTGAAGAGAAGCTTGTGAGTGTGGTGGTTCGAGGTTATGTTGAGAGGATGGTCTATAGGCACGGGGTGGGGCTTGTTGGTAGTCACAAGGTTGTCCACCATATCTTTCAGCTGGGCATGCATTGTAGAATGGTCGTTGTCCGTGATATCTTGGAGGGTGTTGACGCCTAAAGGGTTGATTAGATCCTCTTGGCTCCATCCATCCTTGATTGGTTTGACCTTGATGCATATTCTTGCTGTAACTTCTATTTCCTTCAATAGAGTTAGAGCCAAACTCAAAGAGAGAGGGGTGAGAATTCATGGTAGCAAATAAAAATAAAAAGGAAAAACAAAAAATAAATAAACAAGCAAAAGAAAAATATTTACAATAACCAATAATAAGGCACACGTTAGCAGTTCCCCGGCAACGGCGCCATTTTGATGAGAGGAACTTTTGCGTGGTCTAGAAATTTAGAAAAAATCCTCGTTGCAAGTATAGTTTCTAAACCTTCAAAAGTCCTTTCATACAAACGTTTTGGTTGTCACAAGTAACAAACCCTTTTAAAATTGATAACCGAGTATTTAAACCTCGGGTCGTCTTCTCAAGGAACTGCAGGGAAGTATGTTCTTATTATTGGTTATGGAGATTGTAGAATTGGGGGTTTCAAGAATGAGGGATGAGTAATTTAATGACAAGTAAATTAAATGGCAATTAAAATAAATAAATAACTGTAAAGCAACTTTTGGCAAGGTATGAGAAATTGGAGGTCCTATCCTAGCTATCCTTATCAATGATGATGATGGTTGAATCTTAATTCCACTTTGTTAACCTTTACTAAAGCAAAGGAAGGTCAAGGGACAAATTGGTTTGATCTTCGAATCCTATTTATTTCCTAAGAAAAGATTGGGATTATTGAAGTTCAATTCAATTGGCAAGATAACAATTATCAATTATGCTGTTGAATTGGATAACTCCTGAGTTACTGATTTCTTAACTAAAACCAAAAGGGAAAAAGTAAATCTACTGGAATAAAAATGCCTTCAGATGGGAAGCAATAATCATGTAAATAAAAGAAAGCAATAATAACTAAAATACCTCAAATAATATTAATTTAAAGAAAATCATAACATGAATGTAGCATAAGCCAATTTGGCAACATTTGTAGATACGAATAAAAGCATTAAAGTAAAAGTAGAATAGAAACATAAATTAAAGTAGATATTAAACCTGGAATGAAGAAACGAAGAAATCCTAATCCTAATCCTAAATCCTAAGAGAGAGGAGAGAACCTCTCTCTCTAAAAACTACATCTAATCCTAATAATTGTGAATTATGAAAGCTTGTCTATGAATGGATGCAATCCCCCACTTTATAGCCTCTAATATGTGTTTTCTAGGCCGCGAACTGGGTCGAAAACAGCCCGGAAATTGCTGGAGAAGAATTCAAACACGCTGATTTCCGTCACTGCGACGCGGCCGCATGGAGCACGCGGTCGCGTCGCCTAGCGTCAGAGAAACTATGGCATATTATCTATCAAATCGAAGCCCTGGACGTTAGCTTTCCAACGCAACTGGAACCGCGTCGTTTGGATCTCTGTAGCTAAAGTTATAGCCGTTTGAGTGCGAAGAGGTCAGGCTGGACAGCTTAGCAATTTCTCTAACTTCTTGTATTCCTTCCACTTTTGCATGCTTCTTTTCCATCCTCCAAGCCATTCCTGCCCTATAATCTCTGAAAGCACTTAACACACATATCAAGGCATCTAATGGTAATAAGAGAGGATTAATAATAAGCAATTATAAGATCAAAGAAGCATGTTTTCAATCATAGCACAAAATCAGGAAGGAAATATAAAACCATGCAAATATTATGAATAAGTGGGTAAAGAGTTGATAAAATTCACTCAATTGAGCACAAGATAAACCATAAAATAGTGGTTTATCAGCTGTAGAAACCAATTTTTCAGCCTAAATTTCAAACCTTCATATCTTTTCCACAAAATTCATTTTTCAACTATTCCTGAACCGTTGGAAAGATTGATAACTAAATTTTCATAAAAATTCAATTTTGTAAAGTTTTGCAACTTCGATGACCGAGTTACGGTCTGCCAAAGTGGTCAAAAATCAAATTTATAACAAAAAAATAGAAGTTATCAACTTCCTAAAAGTTGATAAGTCGAAATAGTTTTAACTCAATAAAACAACCTAAAACCGCTTCAATCCCCTCATTCACAATCAACCAAAATCAAGCCTACTCAATTCACACATTTTACTCCATTCTTATTCATAATTATCGTTAGTCATCACCATACCTCGATACTGGCCCTTGCCGTCTTCTTCCTTTGTCGCCTTCCCTGGGCTCTTCCTCGCTTGTCATCTTTTGGCTTCGGGGCCTCGCTGTCGCTTCCTTTTCACCGGTCTCGTCACTGAGTCTCTGTGGACCATGGTAGCTGGTGAGTTACCTTAACCCATGTTCTCTCTTTTCCAGTTTTTCCTATTCTAATTGGATCAGTAAAATACATTTTTTCTTTTTCTAAATCCTAGGTTTATTTTTTTTTTGCTTTGAAAGGAGTTAGATTTTGTTATCTACGAGGCTAGAAAGTATGGTATAAAGATGATACTGAGTACATAAAGAGTAATTTCTAAATTCAATAATTTAATTTACAAATTGTTACTATTTTTATGGAATATTCTGTTATATTAGTTGAATTTATGTAGACTCACTGATATTATGATTTATGAGCCCTTGTTTTGAAAAAAGAGATTCTAGATGTTTACTCTGTGATCTTTTACATTAATTTTTAAATGGTGAATTACTCATGGTGTTAATTTGGATGTCTAAATCTGAGTCTTGGTCTACCTTTAAAAAGAGCCAAGTTGTAGTCTTATTTTTAAACAATTTCTTTCTTTTAATCACGTATGGAATATTACCTCCATCTTGATCGCATAGTCACATTCAAAGAAATTTATAAATTTCATGTATGTGAAACATGTTCCCATGCAGCAAAAGACAACAGAATATATAATGGATAAGAGTATTTATCCATTTTGGTCCTCAAAGAATTTTGAACCAGACACTTTAGTCCCAACTAAAATTAACTACTCGATTGGCCTCTAATACTTAATTTCGCCAGTCACTTAGGTCCCTTGGCTCTGTCAACTCTAACGAAAGACAAAATGGTCCTTGACAACTCTAACAAGAGACAAAATGATCCCTGATCTCCTCTGTTCGGAAACGACACTGTTCTCCCCCAATTTCCATTATATCTCGCATAACACTAAGAGTTTAACACTATAGCTTCAAGCTACATAATGCACACTCTGCAACTTCATTGTTCACAAGAAGAAAAATCCTCAACTTGTTCTCAACCAATTCATACTCAGGAAACTAATGACTATGTCTCTCAAGTACTTGTCATCTTCGATGGATCCCATGAATCTAGACAACAAGTCTAATTTGTTAAGACCCGTTGTCGTCGTCGTCATCTCCCTCCTCCTCTGCCCTATCATTTCCATGACCACATTGTCTACCACTCCAATCGCTTCCTTCAGCTTCTTCTTCGAACCAATGTCCAGTAATCGATTCAGTTTCCATATGAGCTTGGATGCGAGGTCGAAGTTGTCTTCCAACTTGGACTCCAAAAAAAAAAAAAAGAATGAAGCACTCGGGGTCCATTTCAAATGAGAATTTGCATATGATGTCAAAGGAGAATCTTCTCATGATGTTCTAATGTCTAACAATATATATTTCTTGCGGAGAGTAGAGAAAGGCGTGCCCTTGGGGTAGTTATGGAACTTGGTCTTGAGGATCTGGTGGACATTGTCAGGGTTAGAGGTGATAGTATTATTGAGGACATAGAGGTAGATGCTTCTGGTGGGTGAAGTGCGGAGGACGTGGGTGTATTGATGAGCGGATATTTTATACGCTTTTTGGCATCATTTTCATGTAGTTTTTAGCATGTTTTATTTAAGTTTTATTATATTTTCATAGGTTTTAGTGTAAAATTCATATTTTTGGATTCTACTTTGAGTTTGTGTGTTTTTATGCAATTTCAGGTATTTTCTGGCTGAAATTGAGGAGCTGGAGCAAAAGTCTTATTCAGAGACAGAGAAAGTGCTGCAGATGCTGTCAAGATCTGACCTCCTTGCATTTGAAAGAGTCTTTTTGGAGTTACAAAAGTCCAAATGGAGCGCTTTCAATGGCTATGGAAAGCTAACATCCAAAGCTTTCCAGCAATGTATAATAGTTTATACTTTGCTTCATAATTGAAGGCCTAAAACTGGCATTCAATGCCAGCCATCTGTCCTAGTCCAGGAGTCCAATGCCCACAAGGAGGAGACCAGTATCCAAACGCCCAAAGAGGTGCCTCTAGCCAGTGTTCAATGCCCTAGAGCCCTCCTAGCACGTGGATCTCAATTAAGCTCAGCCCAAACACTCACCAAGTGGGCCTCAGAAGTGGATTTTAGCACTAAAAGACTGTTTACCATTCTTATGTAATCCTTAGTCATTAGTTAGTATTTATTTAAGAACTTTTACATCTTTTAAGGAGTTTTTGAAGAGACCTCTAGCATATTTTTGAATTCCACATTGTATTTTCTATCAATATAAGTTTCTAAACCTCCTAGGTTGAGGGGAGGAGCTCTGCTGAGTTTTACGGATTAATAAAGTACTAGTGTTCTATCTCAATACGTGTTTGATTCTCTATTCTAAGATGTATATTCGTTCTTCATCATTATGAATGCGTTAAACCGGTAGAAGGTTATCTCATTCTACATGGGTTCAGAGTGAGTTCTTCATCGGACAATGATGAACCACTAGCTTGATTATTCATCTCTTAGATGGCTAATCCACGACTTCGTTGGGGACTTCTCGAGACACCAGTTCAGCCGAGGTACGAGGAGATTAGAGTCTTTGTGGTAAAGGCTAGAACCAAGGGCGCAACATTCTCTGATCCGGAAGATTCAACCTTGTCTGTGGTGTTTTGAGTAGGATCACTAAGGAGAATGAGCTACAGGAGCTTTACCCTCAATCAGACTGGACCTGCATTAACCCTGGGGTTCAGATCTGGAGGAGCATTGGCGATCTCTTAAGAAGGGCGTTGATCACATGCAGCCTGCCATAGAAGAAATCATTCACAGTTGGAGTAGACAGTAAGACCGGAGTAATCCAGAAGAACAAAGCATCTCCAAGCCTTAACCATCTCTATATCATTGCATTCACCATCAACTGAGTAACTTTTTATTTATTTTACTTTTATGCGTTTTAAACAAACAATCAACCTTTCTATCTACCTGACTAAGATCTACAAGATAACCATAGCTTGCTTCAAATCACAATTCTCGTGGGATCGACCTTGACTCACTCAGGTATTACTTGGATGACCCAGTGCACTTTCTGGTTCAGTTGTGCGGACTGTGGGAATCCACGCACCAAGTTTTTGGTGCCGTTGCCGGGGATTGTTCGAGTTTGGATAATTGACAGATTATCTTGTTGCTTAGATTAGGTAACTTCCTTTTCTTTATAGGTTTAGTTTTATTTTATTTGAGTCTTTTAATTTCTTTTTTTCAAAAAAATCAAAACTTTTTTTTAAAAAAACCTTTTCTTTTCTTTGTTAATCTTGATCTTTTGTTTGAGTCTTTGTTCTTGTCTTGTTTGAGTCTTTTTCGAATTTTTGAGTCTTTTTCAAAAAAAATTTTCAAAAATAGTGTCTTTTGTTTGAATCTTGTGTCAATCTTTAAGTTTGGTGTCTTCTTGTATCTTTTCTTTTTAAAATTTTCGAAATCTATGTTTTTGGTTTTCAAAATTTGTATGTTTGGTGTCCTTTTCATGTTCTTATTTTCTTTCAGTTCTTTGAGTTATGTTCTTGGTGTTCTTCTTGATCTTCAAAGTGTTCTTGTTTTTCTTCTTGTTTTGATCTTAAAATCTTTAAGTTTGGTGTCTCTTTGTATTTTTCTTTGCAATTTTTGAATTCTAGGTGTCTTAGATCTAAAAATTTTAAGTTTGGTGTCTTTTTGTTGTTTTTCTCTTTCTTCATTAAATTCAAAAATAAAAAAAATAAAATATCTTTTCTTATCTTTATCTCAATTTTCGAAAATCACAACAAATTTTTCAAATTTTAATTTCAAAATCATTATCTTATCTTAGTTTTAAATTTCAAAATTCAAATCTTTTCAAAATCAAATCTTTTCAAAAATCATATCTTTTTCAAATTGCTATCTTATCTTCTTATCTTTCTTTAAAATTCAAAAATCTTATCTTATCTTATTTCAAATTTAAATTTTAAAAATTCAATTTCAAAATTCAAAATTTAGATTTTAAATTTCAAATTTCAAAATCAAATTTCAAATCTTATCTTTTTCAAATCTCTTCAAATTCTTATCTTATCTTTTCTAATTTCAAATTTTAAATTCAAATCTTTTCTAATCTTCTATCTTATCTTGTTTTCAAATATTTTCTTAATTAGTTACTTGTTTTCTACTTCTTCTTTTTCAAAACTTCCTAACTAATTCTTCTCTCTCTTCTAATTTTCGAAAATATCTTCTTTATTTCTCTATCTTCTTTTTTGAAATTCATAGTTTAATTTTCAAATCTTTTTAGTTAATTAGCTTTTAATTTTCGAATTCAATCAATAATTAAATTATCTTTGTTTCTTATGTCTCTTTTTTATTTCCAATTTTCGAATTCTCTACTCCTCAGAGCCAAATTCTTTCTTCCTTCTTTCTATCATCATTCTTCTTTCTTCTTCACATCTCACAAGGAGTCCTCTGTTCTTGAACATAGAGCTCCCATTCTTCTTCTCTCTTGTTTTCCTTTTCTTGTTTATGACCAGGAACAGGGATAAAGAACCTATCTTTAATCTTGATCCTGAACCTGAGAAAACTCTAAGGAGGCATTTACAACAAGATAAAGTACAACATTCCGGAAGAAACCTCTCAGAAAATTTCGAACAAGAAGCTTAAGGCATGGCAGCCGAGCCTAATCATGAAGGAGAGGCAAGAAAGGTTCTTGGTGACTACACCATACCAACCTCTGACTTCTATGGAACAAGTATCTCCATACCTTCCATTAGAGCTAACAACTTTGAGCTTAAGCCTCAGTTAGTCTCTCTTCTGCAATAGAATTGCAAGTTCCATGGACTTCCACTGGAAGATCTACACCAATTTCTGTCGGAATTCTTGCAAATTTGTGACACTGTTAAGACCAATGGAGTGAATTCTGAGGTCTACAGACTTATACTCTTTCCCTTTGCTGTTAGAGACAGAGCTAAAATATGGTTGGATTCTCAATCCAAAGAAAGCTTAGACTCTTGGGAGAAGTTGATCAATGCTTTCTTGGCAAAATATTTTCCTCCTCAAAGGATGATCAAAATTAGAGTGAAAGTTCAAACCTTCAGACAAAGAGAAGGTGAATCCCTCTATGAAGCTTGGGCAAGATACACGCAACTAATCAGGAGGTGTCCTCCTGACATGTTCTCAGAATGGTCTATCCTAGGAATTTTCTATGATGGTCTGTCTGAGATGTCCAAAATATCATTGGACAGTTCTGCAGGTGGATCACTCCACTTAAAGAAAATGCCTACAGAAGCAAGAGAACTTATTGAGATGGTTGCAAATAACCAATTCATGTACACTTCTGAGAGAAACCCTGTGAACAATGGGGTAGCTCAGAAGAAAGGAGTTCTTGAAGTAGACGCTCTGAATGCCATATTGGCCCAGAACAAGATCTTGACCCAGCAGGTCAATATGATTTCTCAGCATTTGACTGGAATGCAAGCTGCAACTGACAACACTCAAGAAGCTTCCTCTGAAGGAGAAGCTTATGATCTTGACTAACCCACCATAGAATAGGTGAATTACATGAGAGAACCCTATGGAAACATTTACAATCCCTCATGGAGGAACCATCCTAACCTTTCATGAAAGGATCAACAGAAGCCTCAGCAAGGCTTCAATAATAATCGAAGTGGAAGAACCCAG
This sequence comes from Arachis ipaensis, assembly GCF_059453495.1. NCBI lineage: Eukaryota > Viridiplantae > Streptophyta > Magnoliopsida > Fabales > Fabaceae > Arachis > Arachis ipaensis. The sequence goes on along the minus strand of NC_142437.1, from coordinate 74,070,354 downwards.
AATAGGTTCAACAACAGGCCATCATTCCCATCTTCTCAAGGGAATATGAAGACTCCTAAGCAGAGTCTTTCTGACTTAGTAACTATAGTCTCCAACTTCTCTATAACCACTCATAGTTTCGTAACTGAAACAAGGTCCTCCATCAGAAATTTGGAGGTACAAGTTGGTCAACTGAGCAAGAGAATCCCTGAAACTCCTCCTGGCACTCTTCTTAGTAACACTGAAGTGAACCAAGAGAAGAGTACAAGGCCATCACCACAAAGGATGAGGCCGAATTTGGAGAAACTCAGATGGCATTGAACGCCAGTGAGAAAGACCTCACTGGGCATTCAACGCCCAACCTGGCACAAGAGCTGGCATTAAACGCCAGGAAGGAGGTCCCTCCTGGGTGTTCAGCGCCCAAACAGGCTGCAAAGCTGGCGTTGAATGCCAGTGAGGAAGCCCTCACTGGGCGTTCAACGCCCAAACTGGTAGGGATTCTGGCGTTGAACGCCAGGAAGGAGGTCCCTCTTGGGCATTCAATGCCCAACATGGCAAAGGAACTGGCGTTGAACGCCAGTGAAGGGATGCATGATGGGCGTTCAATGCCCAAAGAACCACCAGAACTGGAGTAAAGGCATACCTACTGAGTGTTCAGCACCCACTGAAAAAATTCCTATCCAAGAATTAAAGGAAGCCAAGGCTCATATAGAGACCATAGAGGTTCCCTTGCATGCACTCCTGTAGTGCAAGAGTTCTGATGAATAATCATCCTCTTATGAGGATGAGGCCACTAGGGAAGAGCAAGTTGCTTGGTACCTCGGAGCTCTCACGAAGCTGAATGCCAATCTATTTAGTACAAAACCTCTAGAGGAAGAACCTCCAGTGCTTACCAAAGAACTTAATGCTTTGGTACAGCAGAAGCTACCTTAGAAGCTTCTGGATCCCAGACGCTTCCTAATTCCTTGCACCATAGGCACCATAACCTTTGAGAAGGCTCTGTGTGACCTAGGGTCAAGTATAAACCTCATGCCACTCTCTGTAATAGAGAAGCTGAGAATCTTTGAGGTACAAGTTGCAAACATCTCACTAGAGATGGCAAACAAATCAATGAAGAAAGCATATGGCTTAGTAGGGGATGTCTTGGTACAGGTTGAAGACCTTTACATCCCTGTAAATTTCATAATCCTAGATACTGGGGAAGATAAGGATGAATCCATCATCCTTGGAAGACCTTTCCTAACCATTGCCAATGCTATCATTGATGTAGGTAAGGGAGAACTGATTTTAGAACTAGGGAAGGATCACATCTTGTTCAAGATGCCTCACCCCAACTCTTTCTCTGAAAAAAGAGAGATAACTGTGCAACATTTAGTGTTCCAATCATCTCTTTCAGTGCAGAGGTTTACTAAGCCCATAAACATTAATTCTAAGTTTGGTGTTGGACAGCCATCAACAAGTACTGAGAACAAAGGTACTAAGAAGAAAGTACATAAAAGTTGGAGGGACATGAAAGTCCCCACTGAAGGCCTCTCACTTGGCATGAGAGTTGTCTTCACCAAGAAGCCAGTCATACCAGATAGTGAGTCGTGTCCTGTCTCAAGAGCATGTGGAGTTCATTCATGAGAAGACAGGAAGAAAATTCACTGTAGGGGGCAAAATTCTGAGCCCATATCAATCTCTTTAAGGAGCTAACCGTCAAGCTAGTGACGTTAAAGGAGCGCTTGTTGGGAGGCAACCCAATCTTATTTAGTTATTTCTACTTCCTTTAATTTCTTAAGTTTGTTTTTCTTTAGTTATTTATTTAGGTTCATGATCATGCGAAGTAGTCAGAAGATAACTGCTAGTAGCTTTTTTTTGGTGGTGGTATAGTTCCTTTGAGCATCATTTAGAACACGACTAACATAATAAATGACGTGCATAAGCTTATCATGTCGCTGCTCCAGAACTGCTCCTATGGCATAATCACTGGCATCGCACATCAGCTCGAATGGTAGGGCCCAGTTGGGTGCAGAAATGATAGGTGCAGTGACAAGCTTTGCATTTAAAGTTTCGAAGGCATGCAGGCAATCCTTACGAAAAACAAAAGGTGTGTCTGCAACTAGAAGATTACACAGGGGTTTTGTAATTTTAGAAAAGTCTTTGATAAACCTCCTGTAGAAACCTGCATGACCTAAGAAACTTTTGATGGCTTTAACATTAGTAGGTGGTGGTAATTTTTCAATTATTTATACCTTAGCCTGATCAACCTCTATTCTCTTATTTGAAATCCTATGCCCAAGAATAATCTCTTCAGTAACCATAAAATGGCATTTCTCCCAGTTTAAAACCTGGTTTGTTTTTGGCATCACTTCACCACTAGGGCTAGATGGTTAAGGCAAGAGTCAAAAGAATCGCCAAAAATAGAGAAGTCATCCATGAATACCTCCAAGAATGTTTCTACCATATCTGATAAGATGGAGAGCATACATCTTTAAAAGGTTGCTAGTGCATTGCAGAGGCCAAATGACATCCTTCTATAGGCAAACACTCCATATGTGCATGTGAACGCTGTCTTTTCTTGGTCCTGAGGATCTACTACAATTTGATTGTAACCTGAGTAGCCATCCAAGAAGTAGTAGAATGCATGGCCAGCTAGCCTCTCCAGCATCTGGTCTATGAAAGGTAAGGAAAAGTGATCCTTTCTTGTGGCATTGTTGAGTCTCCTATAATCGATGCACATACGCCATCTTGTGACAGTTCTGGTAGCAATCAGCTCATTCCTTTCATTATGGATCACTGTCATCCCGTCTTTCTTAGGAACCACTTGTACAGGACTTACCCAAGGACTATCCAAAATGGGATATATAATCCCAACCTCCCACAGCTTTTTAACCTATTTTTGGATCACTTCCTTCTTAGCTTGATTCAGTCGCTTCTGTCGTTGTACCATGGGTTTAGCGTTATCTTCAAGTCTGATTTTGTGCATACATCGAGTTGGACTGATTCCTTTTAAGTCACTTATGGTCCATTCGATAACTGTCTTGTGGGCTTTGAGCACTTGAATTAGCGCCTCTTCTTCCTACTGCTCTAGGGAAGAGCTTATAATGACTGGATATGTGTCACCATCTCCTAAGAATAGGTACTTTAAGGATGGTGGAAAAAAAGACAAGTGATGCATATGCATCATCCATTGTCGCAGAAAAGACAAGTGACGCGTACGCATCATCCACACGTACGCGTGGAGCTAAATTATGCTATTCGCACAAACGCAGCACCACTCTAGTGCAACTCTATGGTTTCTGTACCAAGAGTCCTAACATCATCTTTTCAACGCGTACGCGTCGCTCACGTTCACGCGTGGGTGTGCGATAATGACAAATGACGCGTACGCGTCGTCCACGCTTATGTGTGGATGCCCTCCTTTTCTTTTTTTTTTAAAACATAAAACAGAAACATGGCACTCTCCTAATTTATATACATTGTAAATCAACCAAAATTTAAATTTAACAAAAAATATTTTAGGTTTTGAAAAATTTTCAAAGACAACACAAACAAAACTTGGTTCAAGCAAAATGCAATTCAAAGACAACTAACCTACAACTTAAGGCATGAATCTAATCAAGAAAACTAACAACCAAAACACTAAAACAAAAATATGCAAAGAAGAAACCTACCTAATAATGGCAACTCAATTCATTCATTGATTATATATACAAGAGAATGGAAAGAGTTTACCATGGTAGGGTGTCTTCCACCTAGCACTTTTAGTTTAAGTCCTTAAGTTGGACAATTGGGAGGCTCCTTATCATGGCGGCTTATGCTTGAACTCGTCTTGAAACTTCCACCAATGCTTGGATTTCAAGTAGGCTCCAAATTTCAAAATCAATGGCACCAAGCTTTGATGAAGTTCCACGCAAGCTAAGGGCTCCCAAAATTGATCTTCATATATTCCCGGATCCCGAATCTTGTTTCTACACCCATCTTCAAGTTGATCAAGACAATTCCATTTGGGCGACAAGCTCTTAGAATTCTCATTAAGACAACCAAACATCCTCCTATGTCCAAGCAATTGAGAGGCACACCAATCCTTGCATTTGTACTTTGAGCATACAACCACAATGAACCTTGATTAGTATTTCCACCCATTAACCAATTCTCTCTTGCTCTTAACTCCATAAAAAACTCTAAGTTGCCCATCTGTCTCAAGCAAATCATATTCAAGTGGGAAAATAAAGCTTAGGGATAAGAGTTTTACCCACTTGAATGTTGTGTTGGATGGTGACTTAGGAAGGGATGTCTCCAATGGTCTTGTAAGTGTCATTCCCTTATGCTCTTCTTTGACTATCTACACCTCTTGGCAAGCTTCTTCAATTTCAATTCCTTGCTCACCAACTTTTTCTATACATCCCTCATTGCTCAAGTCATGTGTTAGAGGTTGTACTCTAGCCTCCTCAACATCAAGTTTACAACACAATGAGGAAGGTTCATCAATTCCAAAAGATATATTGGTTGGTGTGGAATCATCTTCAATGGTAGAGCTTACTTGCTCAACTTCTTCCGCCTCTTGTTCAACTTCACCTAGGTCTTCAACCACTTCTTCTTCATCAATAATTTTCATCATTTCCACTTGTTGCACAACACACTCCATCTCTTGGTCCTCATGTTGGGATTTTAAAATCTCCTTCATGCTCCACTTTTTGGTTGATTTCTCACATTCATCTGTGGAGATGCTTTGTCTACAGTATGAATCCCATGAGTGCAAGTTGGCTTTAATTTTGGCAAGGTTAGCCTCGATAGCTTCATTTATCCTTTGGGCTTCCTCTTGCTTCTTTTGACGGATGATTACTTGAAGTCGATCCATTGCTTCCTTGCAGCGATCCATTGGCTCTTGTTCCACTTGGCTAGCATAAGTATGATTATGTTGCTCTTGGACCAATGGATATAGATATTTTTTCATGGAGGGTTGTGGTGAAAAGAAGAATTCATTATGTGGTTGAAAATTTTCATACATGGGAGGTGGTGGTTCTTGAGGGTATTGGTGGTGGAATTGGGGTGGTTCTACATATGGTTCATATGGTTCACAAGGTGGTTGGTATGGTGGATATGGATTGGGATCATATGGAGGTGTTTAGTGGTATGAGACTTGTGAGTATGATGGTTGAGGGCTATATTATGGAGGGGGTTCATAGACATAGGATGGTGGATATTGATAATCACAAAGGGGTCCACCATAGCCATTTGATGGTATGCATCATGGAATGGCTCTTGCTCATAGCACAATTGGGAAGGTTGTTGCCAAGAAGGGTGATCAAATCCTTGAGCCTCCTCCCATCTTTGATTGTTCCATCCTTGATGCATGTTGTCATTGTAATTTCCATCTCCTACAACATAGTTGTAACCAAACTCATTGCCAAAGTGATGAGAATTCATAGTGACAAGAGAAAACAAAGATAAAAACTAATAAGAAATAAAGAAAACAAACTCCTAACTACTAGCAAACCAAGAAATAACTAAAAGAGGAATATTCACAATATGGACATATTCACAATAGCCAATAATATAACACTATTGCAATTATCCGACAATGGCGCCAAAAATTTGATGGTGAGAATTATTGTTGGTCTAGAATTTTCTCAATAGAAAAAGAACTTCGTTGTAAGTATAGTTCCAAACCAACTAATAGCTCCCAATCAAATTTTAATATTTTTTGGTTGTCATAAGTACAAACCCCAATGAAAATTAACCGAAGTATTCAAACCTCGGGTCGTCTCACAAGGAATTACAATGAAGTGCTCAATTATTAGCTATAAAGATGCAAGAGGGGTTTGATTTGGTAACTAACAAGAAAAGTAAATAGCAAGAAAGTAAATGATAATTAACTAATAAAGAAAAGGGAAAGAACTCTTGGCTAGACATGGGAATTGAGATCACCATCCTTGTCTACAATCCATGTATTGACAATTATGAGAGACCAACCCATTAAGTCTACTTCTATGCTTGAAGTCAAATAGGCTTGATCAACATCAATCCATAAGTCCTAACCTAGCTACTAATTGACTTAGTAGTAGGCTAGTGTCAATGGTGATCAAATTGACCACATAGGGTTCTCAAATCACCAAATCAATGAGACCTAATGACTCAAGGCCACTCAATTCCCTTAGTCTAGGCCAAGAGTAAAGAAAACTACTCAATAACTAGAGAAAGCATTTTAACAAACACCTAGTGTGTAATAAAAGTAAACATCACAAAATACAAGAATAAATGGAACCCATAACTAACACAAACAAGAAATCAACAATAGCAAGTGAGGTAAACATCAAGAGACATAGAAATATAAAATTGCGTTAAAAGGAAATTGAAACCAACAAGAGTGCATGAACATAAAAATGGCAAAATAAGGAAATTAACAAGGAAAACTAAGAAGATTGAGACAATAGAACAATAAAATATAAAGAGAATCGAAATCAAAACAAGAATTAAAAGTTGAATCTAAGAGAATTTGACCTAAACTACCCTAAATTCTAGAGAGAAGGGAGAGCTTCTCTCTCTAGAATTCTAACCTACAACATAATAAAAACTACACTATGATTGCTCCTCACTCCCTCATTCCCTTGCCATCCTTGGGTTCAAAAGCATTAGGAATGAGTTGGATTTGGGCCTCCTTGAGTTCAGAAATCGCCCCCAGTGTTTTGCCTTTAAGTGAGTCACGTGAGCAACATCACGCGTGCGCGTAGGTGATGGGTGCACATCGCTTGATGATTCTCTGGTCACGCGTGCTCGTAGGTGACGCATGCGCGTCGTTGGCAAATCTCCTTCTCACGCGTACGCGTGGGTGACGCGTGCGTGTGGCCTTCAAATCCACATTTCTTCGTGAATTCTCCATTTTTTTTCTTCATTCCTTCAACCCAATCTTTGCCTTCTAATCCCGAAATCACTTAACAAATATATCAAGGCGTCAAATGGAATTAAAGTGAATTAAAACTAGCGATTTAAAGCCCTAAAAAGCATGTTTTTACTCTTAAGCACAAATTAGGAGAAATTCACAAAATCATGCTTTTTCGTTGAATAAATGTGAGAAAAGATGATAAAATTCCCTAAATTTAACACAAGATAAACCACAAAATTGGGGTTTATCAGGATTCTTTTAGCTCATTTGTTTCTTTTCTTTACTCTCTAATCATTGATGCTCAGAGCCTTGAGCTTTGAGGGAGTGCTTTTACACTTGAGCCTAGCCTTGGCTCTAAGTGTTTTGTTTTCAATCTTTTTGCTTGATACATAAACACCACAAGTACTTGACAAATGAATTGTCATTGGTACTCAAAGCCTTCAGCTTTCTCATTCTTTCCCTTTTTATTTTCTTGCCTTAATTGCATTTGCTTTTTCAAGGTTTTCATAATTTGAAAAATTTCATAAAGTGTCCTAGATGAAAACTTCAATTAAACAAATTCCAATGCAATTGAGCAATCAATAGTCATGCTAGCTTCCCAATACTTATAAGCTCATGCTAACTTCTTCTTTAATTACCTTGTTTGTTTATGATCATGATGCTTAATTGCTTTGAACTCACAAAATTCAAGATGGTAGTCATAATGTCACAATAACATGTTACAATTCAAACATCAAGGTATGCTTATTCAAGAAGAATGACACACATACATATACAAGAGATAGAAGACAATCATGCCATTGAGTATACTGGAAACAAATAAGAGGAAAAAGAACTTTACCACTTTGTAGTTCATCTTCATTGTTGTTATTGTCATTTTCCTCCTATTCTTTCCCTTCCCACACCAACTTAGAATGATTGCTTGTACTGAAACAACAAATAAAACAGTGGTGATGGGGTTTATGATGGTTCATGAATGTCTTAGAAAAGTGAAGTGTTAGTAATGCATGTGGTTAGGCAAGCAAAATTAAGGATACAATAAAGGCATAAGAAACAGAGACATTGTGATTGCATAAACAAGTAGGTGTGCATGGTACTTAGCATGAAGAATAAGTGGCAACACCAAACTTAGTGTGACACTTTCATTTTAGAATGATGCAAGTGCTCAGTAAAGATTGAAAATCAATTTGTTGCATGGCAACGCCAAACTTAGAATGCAATCATATGTCAAATTATTTGAAAGTAAACTAACAAAGAAAGGAAATGTTACCTACGGTTGGGTGATGAATGGAAAATTGATGGTAAAGAATTCACAATTGAAATCTCGTTGCAAGTATAGTTTCTAAACCAACAAATAATCCTTTCATACAAAAATTTGTTTGTCACAAGTACAAACCCCTAAAAATAATAACCGAAGTATTTAAACCTCGGGTCGTTCTCCCTAGAAATTGTAATAAAGTGTTCTTGTTATTGGTTATGAAGTATGTTTGGGGTTTTTGAGATAATAGACAAGAAATATAAATGACAAAGGAAATAAACTAACAACTAGAAAAGCTCTTGGCAATGTATGAGAACTAGAAGTCCTATCCTATCTATCCTCCTCAATTGTGATAAAAATTGTCCATTGCTCCCACTTAGTTAACCTCTAACCATGAAGGAAAGTCAAGTGGATGGATTAACTTGAGTCCACAAGTCCTAGCCTAATCTAGATGAAAGACTAGCTTTAGTGGCATTCAAGTCAATTAGTAACTTCTAATTATCAATCAACAAAGGAGTTTGATAACTCAAGAGTCACCAATTACTCTACCTAGGCCAAGAGGAGAAAAATCTACTGGTGCACCAAATTGTGATTACACTTTTCACAACTCCGCACAACTAACCAGCAAGTGCACTGGGTCGTCCAAGTAATACCTTACGTGAGTAAGGGTCGATCCCACGGAGATTGTCGGCTTGAAGTAAGCTATGGTTATTTTGTAAATCTTAGTCAGGAGATTAATGATAAGAGTGATTGTATTTATGAAAAATAAATAACATAAAATAAATAGTACTTGTGATTCAGTAATGAGAAACAGGCTGAAGTTCTAGAGATGCTCTGTCATCTAAATCTCTGCTTTCCTACTGTCTTCTTCTCCAAACACGCATGGCTTCCTTCAATGGCAAGCTGTATGATCCTCTCGGATAAAAAATACCAGGTATGATCTCTGCACAGCTAATCAACTGTCGGATTGCTCATCTCAGATGAAAAATACCATGTATAGCTACTGCACGGCTAATCATCTGTCGGTTCCCACTAGCTTCGGAATAGGACCCTTGTCCTTTTGCACACTGTCACTGCGCCCAACATTTGCAGGTTTGAAGCTTGTCACAGTCATCCCTTCCCAGATCCTACTCGGAATACCACAGACAAGGTTTAGACTTTCCGGATCCCAGGAATGCTGCCAATTGGTTCTAGCCTATACCCCGAAGGTTCCAACCTCCGGACTCGGTCCGTGGATTAGAAACCTAAGAGATATGCACTCAAGCTATCGCCCAATGACTATGTTGAGCTCATATAGAATGGGAGTGGTTGTCAGGCACGCGTTCATCGGTTGAGGATAATGATGAGTGTCACGGATCATCATATTCTCTATATTGCAGTACGAGCGAGTATCTTAGAATGAAATCAAGCGTGATTGAATAGAAAACAGTAGTAATTGCATTAATCCATTGGAACACAGCAGAGCTCCTCATCCCCACCTATGGGTTTAGAGACTCATGCCGTAGAAAATACAATATGAAGTGTAAAAAATGTCATGTGTTGCCAAATGAATCTCTAAAAGTAGTTTTTATACTAGACTAGTAACTTAGGTTTACAGAAAATGAGTAACTAAGTGTAGATAGTGCAGAAATCCACTTTTGGGACCCACTTGGTGCGTGCCTGGGCTGAGCTTTCAAGCTTTCACGTTCATATGCCCAAAGTTGGCATTAAACGCCACCCTGAGTGCCAGAATGGGCGTTTAACGCCGAAAAAGGTGCCAGTTCTGGCGTTTTACGCCAGAAAGTTAGGCTGACTTTGGACGCCAGTTTGGGCCATCAAATCTTGGGAAAAGTATAGACTATTATATATTGCTGGAAAGCCCAGGATGTCTACTTTCCAACGCAATTGAGAGCGCGCCAATTGAACTGTAACTCGAGAAAATCCATTTCGAGTGCAGGAGGGTCAGAATCCAACATCATTTGCAGTCCTTTTTCAGCCTCTGAATCAGATTTTTGCTCAGATCCCTCAATTTGAACCAGAAAATACCTGAAATTACAGAAAAACACACAACCTCATAGTAAAATCCAGAAATGTAATTTTTGAATAAAAACTAATAAAAATATAATAAAAAGTAACTAAAACATACTAAAAACTATGTAAAAACAATGCCAAAAAGGGTATAAATTATCCGCTCATCACAATACCAAACTTAAATTTTGCTTGTCCCCAAGCAACTAAAAACAAAATAGGATAAAAAGAAGAGAATATACAATAAATTCCAAAATTATCAATGAAGATTAGTCTTAATTAGATGAGCGGGGCTAGTAGCTTTTTGTTTCTGAACAGTTTTGGCATCTCACTTTATCCTTTGAAGTTCAGAATGATTGGCTTCCATAGGAACTCAGAATTCAGATAGTGTTATTGATTCTCCTAGTTCAGTGTGTTGATTCTTGAACACAGCTACTTTATGAGTCTTGGCCGTAACCCTAAGCATTTTGTTTTCCAGTATTACCACCGGATACATAAATGCCATAGACACATAACTTGGTGAACCTTCTCAGATTGTGACTCAGCTTTGCTAGAGTCCCCAGTTAGAGGTTCCCAGAGCTCTTAAGCACATTCTTTTTGCTTTGGACCATGACTTTAACCGCTCAGTCTCAAGCTTTTCACTTGACACCTTCACGCCATGGTTAGGGATAGCTTGGTTTAGCCGCTTAGGCCAGGATTTTATTCCCTTAGGCCCTCCTATCCATTAATGCTCAAAGCCTTGGATCCTTTTTACCCTTGCTTTTTAGTTTAAAAGGTTACTGGCTTTTTCTGCTTGCTTTTTTTTCTTTTTCTTTTATTTTTTGCCACATTTTGTGTTTTTGTTTTGTTTTTTTTTTTCATTGCTTTTTCTTGCTTCAAGAATCAATTTTATGATTTTTTAGATTATCAATAACATGTCTCCTTTTTCATTATTCTTTCAAGAGCCAATAATTTTAACATTCATAAACAACAAAATAAAAAACATGCACTGTTCAAGCATTCATTCAGAAAATAAAAGGTATTTCCACCACATCAAAATAATTAAACTAAATTCAAGATAAAATTCGAAATTCATGTACTTCTTGTTCTTTTGCAAATAAAAATATTTTTCATTTAAGAAAGGTGAAGGATTCATAGAATCATTCATAGCTTTAAGACATAGACTCTAAACTTTATTGATCATGGAATAAAAATAAGACATAAAATAAACATAAAAGCAGACAAATAATAAAGGAAGGAAATTAAAGAGATAAAAATAAATGACTCTAATACTAATGCTTATGTGATTCTTAAAATAGGTTTTTAATAATAAAAGTTATCACAGAGTTAGGACTTAACAACCTTGATTTTGAGGGGTAGGTGCTCCTTCAATTTGTGGGATGTCTGGATCTTCAAGGATCAGCTTTTGGCGCTTTAGTTCCTGTAACTCACGCCCTTGCTTCTCTTGTTCTCTGAGCAGTTTGCAGAGCATGTTGTTCTGATTCTGCTGCTCTTCTTTGAGTTGATCCATAGATTCTTGCAGCTTGTTGAGAGATGCTTCTAAGCGGGCCCAATAGTCAAATTGAGGAATTTCTGGGAGGAGCTCATGCGCCCTCCTCTTGATGAGGTTGTCTTGAACTTGAGGTCCGTCCATTACCCTTTTGGTGATTGGGTGTTCAATGGGGATATACTCAACCACACCTATCTGTACTCCCGCATCTTTACATAACAGATTGATCAAGCTTGGGTAAGCTAATTTGGCCTCAGTGGATTCCTTGTTTGCAAATAAGTAAATTTCACAAGGAATTAATTGATGAACCTCTACTTCTTTTCTCAGCATAATACAGTGGATCATCACTGCTCTTTTGACAGTGACTTCAGAGTGGTTACTGGTGGGAAGTATAGATCGCCCAATAAAATCCAGCCAGCCCCTAGCAACTGGCTTGAGGTCTCCTCTCTTCAGTTGGTTTGGGACATCTTTTGAATTGGTTATCCACTTGGTTCCAGGGAGGCATATGTCCTCTAGAACTTGATCCAACTTTTTATCTTTAGCCATTCTCCTATTAAAGGATTCTGGATCATCCTGTAGTTGAGGAAGTTTGAGGACTTCTCTCACTTTGTCAAGATGGAAGTAGGTAATCTTCCCTCTGACCATGGTTCAAAAAGTATGGAAGGCAGTTCCCTCCATTCTTTGCTTATCTGTCAGCCACAGATTTGTATAGAATTCCTGGATCATGTTTCTTCCCACATTCATCTCAAGATTAGCTAGGATTTCCTAGCCTCTGTTTCGAATCTGCTCTTGAATCTCTGGATATTCGTCTTCTTTCAGATCGAACTTGACTTCCGGGATCACTGATCTTCTGCACACAATTTTGAAGTAATGATCTGCATGTTCTTTGGTGCAGAATCTCTCATGCATCCATTGTGGTTTTGGATTGTTTTCTTTCTTGCCTCTTGTAGTGGTTTGTTTTCCTTTAGGGGCCATGATCTTGGTCAGTGATCACGGAAAATCACACCAAACTTAGAGGTTTGCTTGTCCTCAAGCAAAAGTAAAGAAAGAAGATGAATAGATGGAGAGAAGGATTTGAATGATGGAGGAAGGGGGATGGCCAAATGTATAAATAGAGGAGGAGGGAGGGAATGGTTTTGAAATTTTAGAAAAAGATATGATTGAAAGATATAATTGGTAAAAGATAAACATAATATGAAAAAGATGAGATTCTTTTCAAAAATTTAAAAGATAGAAAAAATATATGAGGAGGTTAAATTTGAATTTTTGTTTATGCATCTAAGAAATAAAAGATAATATGAATGAGTTAAAAAGATTTCGAAAGAAATTGGAAATATGAATGAGTTTTTGAAAAAGAATTGAAAAGAATTGAAAGAGAATTAAAAGAATTTATAAGGTTATGAAATTTTTTTATAATGGAAATTAAAAAATGAATGTTTGTAATGTTTAGATGTAGAAAATTTTGAATTAAAACAAGAAAATTCGAAAAAAATTGAATTGGAAACGAAATTACCTCTCCCCTAGCTGTTCTGGTGTTAAACGCCAGAATGGCTATCATTCTGGGCATTTAATTCTGGCGTTAACGCCCATCTGGTGGCCATTTTGGGCGTTTAACGCCCAGCCAGATACCCTGGCTGGCGTTAAACGCCAGAAATCCTTTCTCACTGGGCATTTTTTTGAACGCCCAAGATGCTACTGTTTCTGGCGTTAAACGCCCAGAATGATATCTTTACTGGCGTTAAACGCCCAGAATGATAGCCATTCTGGCGTTTAACAGCCAATTTGCCTCTTTACTGGCATTTTAACCCAGTGAGCTCTTTTTCTCTGTGATTCTTCTGTTTTATGTTCTGAACCTTCATTTTCTTGACTTTTTCACTGATAAGCATTAACAAACTTAATTAAAAAAAATGAAATAAACTTATATAATTGTTATAAACATCTAATAATGGCTAGGTTGCCTCCCAGTAAGCGCTTCTTTACTATCTTTAGCTAGACTTTACTGAGCTTTTAATTTAGTCTCAACTTTGAGCATTCTTGCTCAACATTGCCTTCAAGATAATGTTTGATTCTCTGTCCATTAACAATAAACTTTTTGTCCGAATCAATATCTTGAAGCTCTACATAACCATATGGTGACACACCTGTGATCACATATGGTCCCCTCCACCGGGATTTCAACTTCCCAGTCTGAGCTTAGAGTTAAACAGCAGGACCTTCTGTCCTGCCTCAAAGACTCTAGAAGACAGCCTTTTGTCATGCCATCTTTTTGCTTTCTCTTTATAAATTTTAGCATTTTTGAAAGCATTGAGTCTGAACTCTTCCAGCTCATTCAACTAGAGTAATCTTTTCTCTCCAACTACCTTAGCATCAAGGTTTAGGAACCTGGTTGCCTAGTAGGCTTTGTGTTCTAGCTCCACTAGCAGATGACAGGCTTTGCCATACACAAGCTGGTATGGAGAGGTCCCTATAGGAGTCTTGAATGCTGTTCTGTTTGCCCACAGAGCATCATCCAGACTTCTTGCCCAATCCTTTCTACGGGTACTTATAGTCCGTTCCAGGATTTATTTTAGTTCTCTATTCGAGACTTCAGCCTACCCATTTGTCTGTGGATGATATGGAGTCGCCACTTTGTGGTTAATTCCATACCGGACCAGAGCAGAGTCAAGCTGTTTATTGCAGAAATGAGTGCCTCCATCACTGATTAGTATCCTAGGGACACCGAACCTGCTGAAGATATGCTTCTGGAGGAACTTCATTATTGTCTTAGTATCATTAGTGGGTGTTGCAATCGCTTCTACCCATTTGGATACATAGTCTACTGCCACTAGAATATAAGTGTTTGAATATGATGGTGGGAAAGGCCCCATGAAGTCAATACCCCATACATCAAACAACTCAATCTCTACGATTCCTTGCTGAGGCATGGCATAACCGTGAGGTAGATTACTAGCTCTCTGGCAACTGTCACAGTTACGTATAAACTCTCGGGAGTCTCTATAGAGAGTAGGCCAGTAGAAACCACATTGGAGAACCTTTGTGGCTGTTCGCTCACCTCCAAAGTGTCCTCTATATTGTGATCCATGGCAATGCCATAGGATCTTCTGTGCCTCTTCTCTAGGCACACATCTGCAGATTACTCTGTCTGCACACCTCTTAAAGAGATATGGTTCATCCCATAAGTAGTACTTTGCATCATAAATTAACTTTTTCATTTGTTGTTTACTGTACTCTTTGGGTATGAATCTCATAGCTTTGTAGTTTGCAATGTCTGCAAACCATGATAATTCCTGAATGGCAAAGAGTTGCTCATCCGGAAATGTTTCAGAGATCTCAGAAGAAGGGAAGGACACCCCTGCTACTGGTTCTATCCGGGACAGGTGATCTGTTACCTGGTTCTCTGTCCCTTTTCTGTCTCTTATTTTTATATCAAACTCTTGCAGAAGCAACACCCATCTTATGAGTCTGGGGTTTTGAATCCTGCTTTGTGAGGAGATATTTCAGAGCAGCATGATCAGTGTACACAATCACTTTTGATCCCACTAAATAAGATCTAAACTTGTCAATAGCATAAACCACTGCAAGCAACTCCTTTTCTGTGGTTGTGTAATTCTTCTGTGCGTCATTCAGAACACAGCTAGCATAGTAAATAACGTGCAGAAATTTGTTACGCCTTTGTCCCAATACTGCACCAATGGCGTGGTCACTGGCATCACACATTAGTTCGAATGGTAATGTCCAGTCTGGTGCAGAAATGACTGGTGCTGTGACCAGCTTGGCTTTCAGAGTTTCAAATGCCTGCAGACACTCTGTATCAAATACAAATGGTGTGTCAGCAGCTAGCAGATTGCTCAAAGGTTTTGCAACTCCGCACAATTAACCAGCAAGTGCACTGGGTCGTCCAAGTAATACCTTACGTGAGTAAGGGTCGATCCCACGGAGATTGTCGGCTTGAAGCAAGCTATGGTTATTTTGTAAATCTTAGTCAGGAGATTAATGATAAGAGTGATTGTATTTATGAAAAATAAATAAGATAAAATAAATAGTACTTGTGATTCAGTAATGAGAAACAGGCTGAAGTTCTAGAGATGCTCTGTCATCTGAATCTCTGCTTTCCTACTGTCTTCTTCTCCAAACACGCATGGCTTCCTTCAATGGCAAGCTGTATGATCCTCTCGGATAAAAAATACCAGGTATAATCTTTGCACGGCTAATCAACTGTCGGATTGCTCATCTCAGATAAAAAATACCATGTACAGCTACTGCACGGCTAATCATCTGTCGGTTTCCACTAGCGTCGGAATAGGACCCTTGTCCTTTTGCACACTGTCACTGCGCCCAACATTCGCAGGTTTGAAGCTCGTCACAGTCATCCCTTCCCAGATCCTACTCGGAATACCACAGATAAGGTTTAGACTTTTTGGATCCCAGGAATGCTGCCAATTAGTTCTAGCTTATACCACGAAGGTTCCAACCTCCGGACTCGGTCCGTGGATTAGAAACCTAAGAGATATGCACTCAAGCTGTCGCCCAATGACTACGTTGAGCTCAGATAGAATGGGAGTGATTGTCAGGCACGCGTTCATAGGTTGAGGATAATGATGAGTGTCACGGATCATCATATTCTCTATATTGCAGTACGAGCGAGTATCTTAGAATGAAATCAAGCGTGATTGAATAGAAAACAGTAGTAATTGCATTAATCCATTGAAACACAGCAGAGCTCCTCACCCCACCTATGGGGTTTAGAGACTCATGCCATAGAAAATACAATATGAAGTGTAAAAAATGTCATGAGTTGCCAAATGAATTTCTAAAAGTAGTTTTTATACTAGACTAGTAAGTTAGATTTACAGAAAATGAGTAACTAAGTGCAGATAGTGCAGAAATCCACTTTCGGGACCCACTTGGTGCGTGCCTGGGCTGAGCTTTCAAGCTTTCACGTTCATATTCCCAAAGTTGGCGTTAAACGCCACCCTGAGTGCCAGAATAGGCGTTTAACGCCGAAAAAGGTGCCAGTTCTGGCGTTTTACGCCAGAAAGTTTTAGGCTGACTTTGGACGCCAGTTTGGGCCATCAAATCTCGAGAAAAGTTTGGACTATTATATATTGCTGGAAAGCTCAGGATGTATAATTTCCAACACAATTGAGAGCGTGCCAATTGGACTTCTGTAGCTTGAGAAAATCTATTTCGAGTGAAGGAGGGTCAGAATCCAACAGCATCTGCAGTCCTTTTTCAGCCTCTGAATCAGATTTTTGCTCAAATCCCTCAATTTTAGCTAGAAAATACCTGAAATTACAAAAAACACACAAACTCATAGTAAAGTCCAAAAATGTGATTTTTGAATAAAAACTAATAAAAATATAATAAAAAGTAACTAAAACATACTAAAAACTATGTAAAAACAATGCCAAAAAGGGTATAAATTATCCGCTCATCATCTACACTAAAGCCAAAAGAAGCATTTCATCAAACACATAAAAGGCAATAAGAGTAAACATATGAATTGCAAGAATTAAAGAGAGATCTAACTACGATAGCAAAGGATCAATAATAGAAAATCAAATCAAACATGAAAAGATATGGAAATCATAAATTGCATTGAAAGGTAAATGGAAATCTACATAAGAATTCATAAAGCAAAAAGAAAATTGAAGCAAGAGAAGAAGTAGATCTAGATCTAAGAAATTCTAACCTAACCTAATCCTAATTCTAGAGAGAAGAGAGAGCTTCTCTCTCAAAAAACTAACTTTTCCTCCAAAACTAAACTTAACTAAACTAATGTGATGTAAGGTGTGAAAGGTGTTGATTCCTCTTCAATCCTTGGGTTAAATAGCATCAGAGATGAGTTGGATTTGGGCCTAGAAAGCCCAGAAATCGCCCCAGCGAATTGCCTTTAAGTGAGTCACGTGTAAGTACCGACGCGTACGTGCCATGTACGCGTGCGCATCGCTTGACAATTTTCTATCCACGCGTACGCGCCATGTACGCGTACGCGTCGCCATGTGACCTCAAAATCCACGCATGCACATCTGCTGCGCGTGCGTGTGGAGTGAATTTCTCCCAATCATTGCTTCTTCATGAGTTCCCCACTTGCATGCTTTTCCTCTTCATCCTTTTGATCCATTCCTAGCCTTTCCAATCTGAATTCACTAACAAACATATCAAGGTATCTAGTGGAATCAAAGGTGAATCAAAATTAGCAATTAAGGGCTTAAAAAGCATGTTTTCACACTTAAGCACTAATTAGGGGACAATCATGAAACCATGCTATTTCATTGAATAAATGTGGGTAGAAGGGTGATAAAGTCCCCTAAATTCAGCATAGGATGCACCACCAAATAGCGGTGCATCATTGGGTTACCTCCCAACAAGCGCTCTTTTAATATCATTAGCTTGACATGTTGTGCATGACTTTCTTCCTCTTCTTCTAGTTTGTTAAGAGAAATGATTTCAAAGGGGAAGAGGAGAAGATTGAAGTCCCCTGTTTTGGCCTTTTCCCAGCAAGCTTTCTTTTATTATTAGCTTGATTTGCTTTGCTTGTTGGGTTAGGGGTTGGATTATTTGTAGTTGACCTTTTCTTCTTCATATATATTGTTCTTCGTATCTTGGTCACAATCCTCTTTTTGGTGCTTTTTTTTGGTTGTCTTCACTTCTTTGATATCAAGTTTTGGGTGTTGTGTGATGGTTGGAGTGCCCTCTTCATGAAGAGCTTCTTGAATTGATGGTTCAATTAACCCATCCTTCATGCAACCCTCTGCTTCATGGGAATATAGACTCCCTTGGTTGTCTTCCTCCCTTTCTTTTGTAGGATGTTGCATGACTTCCTTTAGGAGTGAGTTTGCATGTTTCTTTGTCACCTCAATTAGCCTTTGTGGATATGGAATCATAGGCTCATATGCCTCCACAACCTCCTTCTTCATTGAAGTTTCACTTGATACAGGGGCCTCTTTTTCTTGTTCTTCCACTTTCTCCTTTACACCCACAATGTGGTCTTCGTCCTCTTTGCTAAGCACCACTCCTAAGTGTTTCGCCATTTGATCTAAATTCCCTTCAATCTTCTTGAAGAGGATTTCTCGTTCTTTCCAGGATTGTTCAAATGCTAGCTTAAGGGATGAAAGCTGAGAATGATTTTGTGGAGATGTGGGTGTTATGGTGAAGTTGTTTTGAAGGGTATAGAGTGAGTTTTGTGGGTAGCAAAATGAATTTTGTGGATTCTGAAATGAGGTTTGTGCATAGTGAAATGAATTTTGTGGTTAGTGAAATGAATTATATAGATTTGGGAAAGAATTTTGTGCTGAGACATACTCAAGTGATGAAAAGTTTTGATATAAAATATCATGAGGTGGGTTTGGATAGTCTTGCATGAATGTATTTATAGCATAATCAAGTGATGATGGCTCTTGATGAATAGAATATGGAGCATTAAAATCTCTTTGGTTTTGATCTTCCTAGCCACAACTTGAGTAGTTATTAAATTCATCAAAATATGGATCATTTTGTAGCCCTGAAAAGTATCCCATTTCTTTTGATTGTTCACAATCCATCATCCTTTGTTGATATCCCAGCCATCATTAGCATAATGACATGAATCATTTTGTGGTGGTGGGCAATATCCCATGTAATTTGCTTCATCATTTTGTGGCCTTGGAGCATATCGCATTTGGGTTGATAGCTTATAATCCACCATTTTTTGTTGATATTCCCAGTCACCATGAGGATAATGACATGAATCATTTTGTGGTGGTGAGCAATATCCCATGAAATTTGCTTGATCAAAAGATGAGATAAACTCCATTCTTACTTGAAAATACTTTGTATCAAACACAATCATCAAGAGAAATTAAAATTCCTTGTATCACAGATAAGGAATTCTTAGTGAGACAATAACACAAACACCTTACTAGCAAGAAAAAATTAAAAGAAATTAAATGACAAGAACAAAAGGAAAAATAATTTCTAATCTAGGTAATCAACCATCGGTAGTTTGTTAATCATAATTAATCTCTGGTAAAGGCGCCAAAAACTTTATACGGAAAAATTAATTCTGCATAACTACCGGCAAGTATATTGGGTCGTATCAAGTAATAAAACTCACAAGAGTGAGGTCGATCCCACGAGGATTAAAGGATTAAGCAATCAATAGTTGGTTGATTATTCTAGTCAGACAATCATAATTGGATGATAAGCAAACATGAAAAGTAAATGACATAAAAGTAAACGAAAGCAATAAAGTGCAAGGAAAGTAAATGATAAGAAATGAAAGTACAAGAAAGTAAAAGTGTTGGAAAATAAATTGCAAGGAATAGAAAGTACCAGAAAGTAAAGTGCAAGAAAGTAAATGATAGAAAGGTAAAATACTAGAAGTAAAAATAAGAGAAAAGCATTGGGATCAAGAGATATTGCATCCTCAAGATCAACAATTCTCATCTCCTCTTCAATCATGCAATTATTGATCTCTTGGCAAATCATAAGTAATCAAACCCCAATCTCTTGGTGATTTGATTTCTCTTAACTTGATCAATTGCCAATTTCTTGATTTAATTAGTCATGAGAAAAGATGAAGTTTAATTTCTGATTTAAAGGCCACATAACCCTCAAGACCTCAATTCAAAGTGGCTACATGTCACATACCAACTAAGAATGTATTGATCAAGAGGATTATGAGAGAAGAGCCTCAAACTGAATTCCATGATCCCTTTCTCAAGGATCAAATGTAATTCAAGTAGATCTAATCCCTTTTTGGTAGTAATTGGATCTTTGAAGCACAAAGACTCTCTTTAAAGCAACAATAAAAAAAATAATTGAAGATGAATAATAAAAATAAATCAATCCATTTGAATTGCAATAAAGCTCTAATTCCCAATGGAAAGAGTTAGTAATTCATAACTAAACTATTTACAAAGAAAGAAAGAAAAGAGAAGAAGATGATGGTGAGAAGAGAGGGTTCGAAGACTCCCCCCAAAGGTGTTTCCAACCAAGAGTCCCCCTAATTCTATGAAAATAAGGCCTTTATATAGGCTCTCCTAAATTACAAACTTAAATAAAATTAAAAGTAAATTACAATGAAATGAAAATTAACTACTCTAGATACTTCTTGTAGCCTTGATTGAGTGGTATGAGTGGGTCTTGCTTGCTTGAAATTGAACCAAAACCAAGCTCCAGGGGTCACTTGGTGTTGGGTGCTTCCTTTGGGCGCTGCTTGGCGACCTTGAGTGAGAGCGTGAACTATTGGCGCTCTTCTGCACGCTGGGTACTGAGCGTGATGAAAAATGAGTGTTGGCCATTTTTCTTTCTATGCATATGCACAGTCGCGAAAATTTCCACTTGTGCGTGCGCACACCACGTTGTGCGTACACACACACTCCAATTTTTCCTTGGTGTAGTGTCGAAGAAGCTTGCTTGTGAAATGCTCTTTGGCGAGCGTTGGGGGAGAGCATGGACACTCCCAGGAGAATGTTAAGCTTGCCCAAGAACGCCCCTTGAGAGCATCAGTGATGCTGGCGTTCTCCACAAAGTTTGCTGGAGAACTTTGTGGAGAACGTGGTTACTAGTGTCAAGGTAGGTGTGGCGTTCTTGAGAACACTTTGAGAGAGAACTTGGCCTTGAGGTTGTGACAAGAGTGTCAAAGGATGTCAATGTTGATGTGGGGTTGCTTGTCAAGAGGTGGTGTGAGGTGTGGTGAGTGTGCGGCATTCTCCACAAAGTTGGCTGGAGAACTTTGTGGAGAACATGGGTTATGGTTAAGTCAAAGGGGTGTAAGGGGCATTCTCCACAAAGTTTACTGGAGAACTTTATGGAGAACGTGGGCACAAAGGGCATGGAGTTGAGGTCTTAACAAGGTCTTGGGGGTGTGGTGAAGTTGGTGGCCTTGACATGGCCTTGTTGCTTTATGTTGGTTGTTTTTGGGGCTTTAAAGATGCCAATTGTTTGTACTCTAATTTCATGCCCACTATAGACTATTATACGTTGTTGGAAATCTCTGAATATCAGTTTTAATTTCCAATGCAACTGAAAGCACAATATTTGGATCTCTGTAGCTCAAGTTATGCTTCTTTGAAGAGGGTAAGGTCATGCTATCAGGATGCTGGTGTTTTCGAGCAAGTTTGCTGGAGAGCGCCGGACAAGAGCGTCAGGCCTTACTCTAGGTCCCATTTCAACACCAATGTTTGAGGCTCTAATTGAATGTTCATCCTATACTATTAAATATTATTGAAAATCCCTGGATGTCTACTTTCCAATGCAGCTGGAAGTGCGTCATTTGGAGCCCTACAGCTCTCGTTATGCTCCTTGGAAGAGGGTAAGGTCATGCTGTCAGGATGCTGGCGTTCTCCAGCAGGAGAGCTCCAGACAAGAGCGCCAGGCCTGCTTCTAGGGTCCATTTCAACGCCAGATTTTGAAGCCCAAATTGAATGTCATCCCATACTATTATATATTGTTGGAAAGCTCTAGATGTCTACTTTCCAATGCAATTAGAAGGGCATCAATTGGACCTCTGCAGCTCAAGTTATACTCCATTGAAGAAGGCATGGTCATGCTGATTTGGTGCTCGGTGTCTTCAAGTGTTCCTTTGCAAAGAGTGCTTTTTTTTGTGCTTTTTACTTCTTTGTCCACCATTTTCTACAAATTAAATCAAAATCAAAGAGATGAAAGTAATATATGACTTAAGCACAAAAACACTCAATAATTAAGCATGATTAATTAGATTTTGATATGAAAAAGCATAGAGAAATATAACATGATGCACAGTCATCACCAGAGAAAGCCAGAGGCATTTCTAGAATTTCGACAATCCCAGATCAAATTTAAAGATTATACTAAACCATAAATTTTGGTAATCTATCTAAGGGATTCTAGTTTTGATCCATCTCTTCACTTTTCGTCTCTTGCAAACCTCCCAATCTCCAGGTAGAACAACCCTCAGTGTCACCTCTGGCGGCATGTGGATCTCTTAGAAAACAAACACAAGCAAAACAGATAAGGAAAGCACATGTATAGATAGCAGTTATAACCAACAGATCAGATAGCAGTTAATCACTGATAAGCAATTAGGCAAGCCAAATCAAATGCAAACTCAAACAAAACATATAAATGCACATGATGCATGCCTGTCCTACTGGCCATGAGCTCACATGTCAGTTATTTTGCCAGAACCTGATACACCCAGCAGCTAACCCATATATCATCTCTCTGACATGTATCCATATTCTTGGTATATAGTGACCATTACACTCTTGGAATATAAGGGCCCACTACACTCTTGGGATATAATGCTTGCCGCATTTTCAGGATAAAGTGTTCCCACACTCTTGGGATATAGTGCCCACCACACTTTTGGGATATAGTGTCTGACACACTTCCCAAGGTAAAGTACTCCCACACTCTTGGATATAGTGCCTGCCACACCCTTGGGATATAGTGCCTGCCACACTCTTGGGCTGTAGTTCCCGACACACTTTATAAACAGAAAGAATATGATGTAACACAAGCGGAACAAATTATACACACCCAATATCCTCATTAAACTCATCTTTAACATACTCAAGATCAAGCATATTCAAGATCAGAAGTAAAATCACAACTCAATATACTCATTTCTCATTCCAACCTTATTATAATCATGATTGTCACATATCATCATCACCCTTATTTATATCTCAGACAATCACAATGCCACATCTCATTAGTTCAATTATTCACTTTACAATTCTCCCTCAATGTCAACTTAGCTCTCTTAATAGGTTCGCTCTCTTTTTGAAGCCTAAAAGCTAGCTATCGGAATTCAGATAGGGATTATGAAAGTTTACAAGCTTGTTGGAAAGGCAAAACAGTAAAAAAAATAGAGTCTTATGTGAAAAACCGGGCTCGTATGTACGCATCATTGCTGTGCGAACGCATGCACCAGACAAATTTCCAACATGTGCACACACCTCGTGCGTACGCACGAGTCTCACCAAACGCTCTGGTCTGTGCTTGGGCACGATAGTGTGCGTAGGCACACATGCTAGAATTTTTGGTTTTCTGCGAAATTCTGTTTTTAAACCCAAACTTCAAACATGCATAACTTTTTCGTTAAAAATCATTTTTTGTCCGTTCTTCAAATGTTATAATTTCACGGACTCAATTTTTATTCAAAATAAGTTTTACAAAATTTGGGGGTTCGGGAGCCAAGTTATGGCCCGTCAAAGTTAGTAAAAAATTCAGTTTTTACCCAAAACACAAAACTTCTAGTTTTACCAAAGTTCTCAATTCATACTCAATCAAAAACCACAATTTTTTATACCAATGATCTTTAACCACTTTTTCATATCTCTCAATTATTGCATAAACATATCAACATCCAAACCCTTTAATTATTCAACAATTCCATACATAATTTTCCACTAAACTTAACATATGTCACCACTAATCATTAAATATTAACAATTCACAAAATTTAACTTATCCTACAGACAATTAGCCTAAGTTTGCATGCAATATTATATATTAACTACGAGAAACCAAAACCATACCTTGGCCGATTTTTTTCCAAGCTCGGAACACCTTAAAACTCTCCTCTCCTCAAGTTTCCAAATCTCTAAATTCTCACCAAATAAATTTTTAGCTTCGAAGGCTCAAATTGAAGCATCCAACATCCACCGATTTGACTCAAATTCACACAATTCAATCTAATTTCATTCAATATTACTATAATTAACACAAAGGCTCACTAATTCACTAATTCACAAGGATTATCGATTGCTTATCTTATCCACAAACTTTTGGAACAAAACCCAATGATAATCCATTAATCCTATGCTAGATCGCACCTAAATCATAAAAAATACCAAAACCCCTCAACATTTAATACCCAAAATCATGAAATTGAAGGGGGTGATTATTGGATGAAAAATTTCAAATTTCTTACCATTTTATTCTGATGGATTTGAAGATAATTCCCATATGAACGTGTGGTCGCAGACGGCTCGTCAATCAGAGTTGCGGATTGAAAGTTACAAGGATTTGAATATTGAGTTGAAATGGAGGTTAGGGTTCTCCTCACCCTTCTCCTTCCCAGCATGAATTTGGTTGAATAGGAGAGAAAAGTGGCTCAGTGCTTCATTTATATGTTGGATCTTAGATCTAGTTTAATCGGTTCGGGCCGTTGGTTCAGTTTTGTGCCAAATTCTTTAAAATTAGTGTTAAAATTCATATTTTAAATATTTTTACTCTTCCAATTATAAAATTTAATTTCCTAATTTTTTGGCTTATAATTAATTTATTAGTTAATTATTCATTAATTTTTAGGGTTTTACAGATCCCTTATTCTGACGGTGGTGACGTTGATGGTTGTTTTTTATGAGAGGTGATGATTAAGGATTGCAGAAAAGACTGAGAATAAATTAATAATATTGAAACTAAATCTTAATAATGAGTTATTTAATGAATTAGAAATCTATGATATTGAGAAATAATGATTTGTATAAGGGAAAATTGAGATTTAAAGATCACTAATATAGTTGAGATTTAGTTTGTCTACCTTGAATTTGATTAGTAAGAATCCTAGACTTGAACTTTGTGTGATTGGAGATTAAGATTACTAGCGGGTATATGTGGTTGTACATAGTCTCTATTTAGAATGATTACCCATCAGAGAATCTCATAAGGGATGATGTTCTCACCCGTTTCGAAAATTATTACATTTCAGATGTAGGTCTCGCCGCTTCTCAGTGAGCGGGAGATTTATCTGGAAGGATAGCGAAAAAGACCTTTTATTCCGCTTTGATTTTAGACTCTCTACTTCTTTTTGAGAAACTTATATTATGAACCTGTTCTAAGAACTTGCCTTTAGAGGCTTTTGATGTAATTTAGAGAAATAAGTTATGTCTATCCAACTGTTTTACTATTGTAACTCTAGCCGTCCTAATCTTTGTGGGCTGAGACTAGTAGATATGTATGTATGTATGTATGTATGTATGTATGTATGTATGTATATATGTTTCTTTACCCTTATTCTTTATTTGAGCTTTTGATTTTCTAGATTTTCTGACGCACTTATGTTTATTATCGAGTGTGATTGATTGGCAAATTGTCTTGTTTTGAAGTTTTAAATCTTTTCACAGGCTTCTAGTATAATATTCCTTTCTATACATAAGTATTTATATCACAGTTTGTGTCGTAGCACCAAACCATAATTGAATTATGATTTAAACATATGGCAATGAATGGTAAGATGTTACAACTATGAGTACATGTTCTAAAATTGATATAGTTGAAGAGTAACTAAGAGTCTTGTATAAGTTAGTTAGTTCTCACCTTTTTTGATCTTGTTTCTTGAATATACAAGTCTTTGGTGCATCTATAAATAGCACTAGTGCTATTTCTTAAATAATATGAAAATACTTGATTCTATTTAAACTAAGTCTCAGTCTCATCTTTTTTACTTTCTGATTTTTCTGATTCTATATCATTGTTACAAGTTTCACATAATTGAACTCCAATATTTGAAATGTTTATTAAATAAATTAAAATTTTATAGTAGATAATTTTATCCTTTATTGATATAATATTATATTTAAATAATAAATATTATTTATTAAATTATATAAAATAATTAATTTTTTTCAATTAAATTTTTCAACTAAAAGTGTTCATCTTTTTTAAAAAAATAAAAATTGAATTAATCTAAAAATATTAATTTAAAAATAGTCTTATTGATTAAAAAAATTAAATAGTTCACCATGGTTGATTCCAACGATAAACTCAACAACAAAAAAGAAATATGAACTATAAAGAATCAATTCATTGAGTAGTCTAATAATATAGTAAGTAAAAAAAAAAGTTAGTTATTAACAACAAATTATAGTAAATTAGCAACTAATGAATGTCTTTAAAAAGGATAAAATTTTGCTATTTTTTGCTAGTGTTATGATTAACATAACTTCACTTCAAATATTCAGATGTACCAGACTGACAAATGCTTGGTGTCATTAGTCTAAGTCAAACGAGTAAAATACGTGTGTGGATATTTTTTTAGTTTTACATAGTAGACATTTCTAAAAAAAATAGTATATATTAAGTAAGTTTGAAGGAAAAAGAAGAAAAGAAAAGTGAATGAACGTGTTGAAAGAAGAGAGGATATGTATTGAAGCATGGGAGATGTTGAAAGGAAGTGAATGAGAAAGATTAAGAAGATGTAATTAAATTATATGGACATTTTAGATATTTTAAGTTTTAAGTAAAATTCTAATAAAATGAAATTCTAAATCAGATTTATTTGAGTTGAAATTGATTTTAGGAAAAAATGAAATTGGATTGAATTCTATCTAAATTAATATAATTATTTTTGTTTTAAACACTAAAATTAAATTCAATTTCTAATTTCAGAGGGTTTTCAAACATCCAATAAAGTGTTTGATCAAAATTTTTTAGGAAGTCATTTGGAGTATTACTTTTAGAAAATAATAATAATAATAATAATAATAATAATAATAATAATAATAATAATATACTTAGACATTTGTTTAAGTTTAGTCCTAAAAGTTAATTTAGATTAAGCCAAAGAATTAACTAAGGTATGTGAACTAATTTACCTTAGTGTCACGGCCTTGGACACACTCCAACGCTACCGTACCGGCATTCGGACTTACTCAACCTCTTGAGTTAAGACCAAGTCAGTCTAACCCTCAATACTTAGCAAGAAAGCTAAGAATACAAGAGAACACAAAAGAAAGGAAGCTTTGGTAGAAAGAA
This sequence comes from Arachis ipaensis, assembly GCF_059453495.1. Classification (NCBI taxonomy): domain Eukaryota; kingdom Viridiplantae; phylum Streptophyta; class Magnoliopsida; order Fabales; family Fabaceae; genus Arachis; species Arachis ipaensis. Next base: position 74,043,024 of record NC_142437.1, on the reverse strand, counting down.
CCCTTTATTACTCAAGTGTTTGTTACAAATGATTAACACATAATTCTCACATTAACTTTCACTCCCTATTTATAGCCATCCACCTCCTCAAGGAATGATTAGGATTAAATCTAATCAACGGTCTAGATTAATCATCTAGAACCTTCATTACAAATATCTATCCTTCCATATTTCTCTAAATACTTCTAAATTGTTCCATACTACTCTTCATACTCCTATATACATCCACACTCTTCTAGAATACTTTATGACATTCCAGAGTCTTCTAGAACCTTCTAGAGTATTCCGGTACCTTCTAGGACATTTTAGAATATTTTGGAACCATCTAGAGCATTCTCAAATACTCCAGAAAACTATACAAACACTGTTAAATCTAACCTTCTAAAAAATTTACCGTGACATTCTTCCCCACCTAATGCGCAGACGTCCTCATCGCGTTCTGTTCATGATAGCGCTCTAGGTGTTCTTGAAATTGCCACAGATCTTCATGGCTTCCCAGCTAGCTTCGGTTATCGGGAGTCCTTTCCACTTGATCAAGTATTGGATACTTGGTGGTACTCCTCTTTGTCGCACGATGCGATTAGCTAAGATCTCTTCGATTTCTTTATCAAAGGATCTAATCACCACAGGCGGAGCATGACTCAAGTCACCTCTACTCAGTTCATCTTGGTTTTTATGATATGGTTTAATTATACTCACATGGAAGACCGGGTGGATCTTCATAGAAGAAGGGAGTTGTACTTTGTAAGCAACCTCCTCAACACGTCCAATGATCTCAAATGGCCCTTTGTATTTGCGGATTAAACCCCTATGAACCTTGCAAAAGGCTTTGAATTGTTGTGGAAGAAGTTTGATCATTACCTTGTCTCCCATTTGATAGCTTGCATGCCTCCTCTTCTTATCTGCCAATTTCTTCATCCTCTTTGCAGCTTTGTTGAGGTAAGAACAAGTGACATCTGCTTGTTCTTCCCATGACTTAATCATATGATAAGCTCCAGGGCTCTTTCCAGAGTAAGAGGAAGAAAAAGAGTGAGGTGTAAGTGGTTGTTGTCCAGTCACAATCTCGAACGGACTCTTCCCTGTATACTCACTCCTTTGTAGATTATATGAGAACTGAGCAATGTCTAGGAGTTTTGTCAAATCCTTCTGATTAGCGCTTACGAAATGCCTCAAGTAACACTCGAGTAAGGCATTCACTCTCTTAGTCTGCTCATTGGTTTGAGGATGGAAGCTTGTTAAAAAATGAAGCTCCGACCCAAGGAGTTTGAATAGCTTTGTCCATAGTCGTCCTATGAAGCGTGGATCTCAATCACTAATTATGCTCTTAGGCAATCCCCAGTACTTTACTACATTCTTGAAGAATAGTCATGCTGCTTCCTCTACAGTGCAGTAAGTAGGGGTAGGTATAAAGGTAGCGTACTTTGAAAATCGATCCACTACCACGAGAATAGATCCAAACCCCTCGGACTTCGGTAAGGCAAAGATGAAATCTAGAGAGACACTTACCCACGGTCGCTCTGATGGAGGCAGAGGTTCCAACAACCCACTTGGTGTCTTATTTTCAATCTTATCTTGTTGGCACACAAGACAAGTCTTCACATAGCTCTCCACTTCATCTCTCATTTGAGGCCAATAATAAGAAGATTCAATGAGTGCCAAGGTCCTTCGCTGACCTTGGTGACCAGCCCACTTGGTATCATGGAATTCTCTCGCTAATTTTCTTCTTAGATTTTCCCATTTAGGGACGTATAATCTTTTTCCTTTAGTGTAGAGAAGGTCGTTTTCTAGCCAAAATCTTTTGGTCTTACCTTCTCTGGCCAACTCTACCAACTTCTTGGCTAATGGATCATGATGCAACCATTCCTTGATGGTATGCACAATATCTCCTTCAACCATAGAAATGGCCGCCAACTCAGCCTTGCGACTTAGCGCATCTGCTACCACATTAGTCTTGCCTAACTTGTATTCAAATTCGAAATCAAACTCAGCTAAGAAATCTTGCCACCTAGCTTGTTTGGGGCTTAACTTCTTCTGAGTTTGGAAGTAGCTTGTAGCTACATTGTCTGTCTTGATGATGAAGTGTGAACCAAGCAAGTAGTGACGCCAAGTTCTCAGACAATGCACTACTGTGGTCATCTCCTTCTCTTGGATGGTATATTGCCTCACTGTATCATTCAACTTGCGACTCTCAAAGGCAATCAGATGTCCTTCTTGCATCAGAACTCCTCTAATAACGTAGTCAGAAGCATTAGTGTGGACATCAAATACCTTTGAGTAGTTGGGTAGTGCTAGTACTCGTCCTTCTGTGATAGCAGCCTTCAACTCATCAAAGGCCTTTTGACACTTCTTTGACCATTCCCAAGAGTGATTCTTCTTGAGAAGATCAGTTAATGGTGCAGCCTTGGCAGAGTATCCCTTGATAAACCTCCGATAGTAATTAGCCAACCCAAGAAATGACCTCAATTCAGATACCTTATTTGGCGGTTCCCATTCTTTGATAGCCTTCACCTTTTCTTGATCCATGCAGATAGTTCCATCTTTAATGATATATCCCAAGAAGTGGACTTTGTCCCTTGCAAAGGAACACTTTTCTTTCTTCACATATAGGTTAGTCTCTCGCAAGATTTTAAACATGGTTTATAAGTGTTCTACATGTTCCTCCAAGGTATTGCTATAAACAACAATGTCATCAAAGTAGACCACTATAAACCGATCAAGGTAAGGTTGAAAGATCTTGTTCATCAAAGTATAGAAGGTCGCAGGAGCATTGGTCAAGCCAAAAGGCAACACCAACCACTCATACGATCCATACCTCGTGACACACGTGGTCTTAGGCTCATCACTGATGACAAGCCATCTTATGCTAGTTTTACAAGCATTTTTTATTTGTTTCATTAGGTTTTATGCACTTTCTTGCACAATAAGTAAGTAGTTGGAGTGGAATTTCATGATTATTTTAATTCAATCAAACATCATTTATTTTATACAAGATCATGAGATTTATGCAAGAATTAAGTGATTATTATGAATGATGCAAATTCTTATGATTTTGGTGAGACTTTGATTGCTTGTTTGGTTGATTTTAAGTGAGAAAATGAAAAAAAGGGGGAGCACTGCAGTATAACGTTGTGTTCAAATAAAGAACGCCATGCTCAGTAAGCGACGCGCACGCGCATGGGACGCTTACGCGTCAGGGGCATTTTTCGAAGACCCGCGCGTAGGCGTGCATGACGCGTACGCGTGGAAGTGTTTGGCACTCGTTTCAGAAGAGAGCGCTACGTTCAACAAGCCAGCATTTTCGGGCAAGATTCAAAATTGGAGGCAAAGTTTTACAATCGACGCGCACGCGTGCTTGACGCGAACGCGTCGATGGGTCACCTATACAAAGCACGCGCACCCGAGGCTGGCGCTGAAGCCTGAATTGACATTTTGCTACTTGCGCACATGCGTACATGACGCACATGCATGGGGCAGCGTTCACTAAGCAAACGTAGTTCTCAATAAGAGAACGCTACCAATGACGCGTACGCGAGACAAGGACGCGCCGGCGTGAATGGAGCTGAAGATTGATGATGACGCGTACGCATACATGATGCGTACGCGTCGATGAGCAAAAAGCGCAAAAGAACGTGCACGCGTCAGGGATGCGTATGCGTGGAAAAGTGAACGCTGTGCTCACTTTGAGAACGCAACGTTCCCCTGGAAGCTGCAATTCTGATCCACTTCATATAAGGCCAAAAAGCCCACTTCAAGTACGGGAAGCCAGAATTGGAAAGTGTATAAATAGAGAAGATTTTGATTCATAGGGGGCTCTCTTTTAATTTTCCTTTTAGAATTTTAGAATTGGGATCATATCTGAGTTTTCTTTTCTGTTTTGTTTTCTTTCTTCTGCAACTTTTGTTTTCTGTCCTTGGGTCTTGAACTTGGATTGAAGAATTCTGTTGAACTTCTTTATCTGAGAGTCATCTTTTATTTTTCCTTTCATAGTTCTATGAATTGGAGATCTGATCTTAGGTTTCTTTCCTCTGTAATTTCTTCTTTTCTGTTTTGTTAAGAGAGCAATTGAGATCTAAATTTTCTTTCTGTTTTTGTTATTCTTCTGCAATTATCAATTTCTCTTTTAGGATTTTAGAATTGATCTAAGTTTCATTCTGTTTTAATTTTGTTGCACTTATCCATTTCTGTTTTGATACTGCAATCCTGATTGATCTATTTTTTGAATTTCTTCATCTGAGAGTTCTCTAGTTTAATGCGCTTTACATTTTCCAGTTCTGTTTTGATTCCCAACACCCAAATCCCTTTATTCTTCATGCAATTTAAGTTTCCTGGCAATCTAGACTCTACAATTTAAATTTCTTGCACTTTAAGTTTTAGTCATTTACTTTTCTTGCAATTTAAGTTTCAGCTCATTTAATTTCTTACACTTTAAGTTTCTGCAATTTACTCCTTTAGCACTTTAAGATTCTGCAATTTTTCATTATGCACTTTAGTTTACTTGCAATTTCACGTCTATAAATGAAATTTCACTCAAATCATTAAATGTTCGCTTAACTAAATTCATCACCATACTAAAGTTGCTCAATCCATCAATCCCTGTGGGATCGACCTCACTCTTGTGAGTTTTTACTACTTGATGCGACCCGATACACTTGCCGATGAGTTTGTATGGAATCGTTTTTCCCTCATTAAGTTTTTTGGCGCCGTTGCCGGGGAATGATTTAGATTGACAATGATTAAGTAGGTGATAATCTAGATTAAGTATTTTTCTTTGTTTTTGTTATGTATACTAACTGTTTGAGACTTTATTTAAATTGACCTTAACCTCAATCTAGAAGTAGATTTTTCTATTTTAGTTTTCTTGTTTTGTTTATGTTGTATGCCAGGAGGAAGGAGAGGTGAATCCATCTCCTTTGATTCTGAGCCAGAGAGAACATTACTGAGATTAAGAAGAGAAGTAAGAGGGAAGGGTGTTATTAGAGAAGAAGAATCAGAAGAGGAAGACCAAGAGATGGAGGGAAATCTCCCTAATCCACAAGAGGAAGTGGCTAATAACAATGGCCCACCTCAAAGGAGAGTTCTAGCTTCCTACACCTTCCCCAATCCAAGAAACTATGGGAGCAGTATACTAACTCCCAATGTTCATGCAAATAATTTTGAGTTGAAGCCTCAACTTATTACTCTGGTGCAGAACAATTGTTCCTATGGAGGAGGTCCACTTGAAGATCCAACCCAACACTTGTCCATCTTTTTGAGGATTTATGAAACTGTCAAAACCAATGGTGTGCATCCAGACATTTACAAATTGCTGCTGTTCCCATTTTTCTTGAGGGACAAGGCCTCTCAATGGCTAGAGACATTCCCCAAGGAAAGCATCAACAATTGGGAAGATCTAGTGAGCAAATTCCTAGCCAAATTTTATCCACCTCAGAGGATCATTAGATTAAAGACAGAGGTGTAAATATTCACTCAAATGGATGGAAAATTACTGTATGATGCCTGGGAAAGATACAAAGCATTGATCAGGAAGTGTCTACCAGAGATGTTCAGTAAATGGGATAAACTACAAAATTTCTATGAAGGTTTGACATTGAAAGCTCAAGAGGCCCTTGATTATTCAGCAGGAGGTTCATTACAGCTCATGAAGACAGCTGAGGAGGCTCAAAATCTTATAGACACTGTGACCAACAACCAATACTTCTATGGTCATCAAAGGCAACGCCAACCAGCCCAAAGAAAAGGTGCGTTGGAGCTGGAAGGTGTGGACACCATCTTAGCACAAAATAAGGTGATGCACCAACAGATTCAGCAGCAAATGGAGATGATGGCTAAGAGGATTGATGGTCTTCAAATTGTAGCAGTGAGCACTCCAAATCAAACATCAGCTGGATGAGGGCAGAATGAAGAAGTTTATGAAGAGTAGCAGCCAGAACAAGTGAACTACATGCACAACCAAGGTGCTGGACAGAATGAATTTCATGGAGACACTTACAACTCTTCTTGGAGGAACCATCCCAAACTAAGATGGGGAGACAACCAAAACCAAAATTCATGGCAAAGGAGCTCCAACCACAATAACTCACGGAACACAAACCACCAAAACCATCAGCAAACTAACCAAAATCCATACAGAAAATCACAAAATAATTACCCCAATTCTGATTGCCTTACACCCCACAACCCACCAACCAACCAAAATAATTTCCACCAACTACCTTCATCTCACACTCAGCCACAACTATCCCAAGAAGTTCAAAGAATCTCCAATCTGGAGATGATGATCGAAAAGATGATGAAGCATCAAGAGTTAGCTAATAAGAACCATGAAGCTTCATTGAGAAACCTGGAAAGACAAATAGGCCAACTGTCCAAACAGCCTGAAAGACCGACCAACACTCTCCCTAGTGATACCATTCCAAATCCCAAAGAAGAATGCAAAGCAATTCAACTCAGAAGTGGAAGAACATTGGAGGATGACAAGGTTGGCAGTAAGAAAAAAGGGGCAATTGAAGAAAAGAACCAGGAAGAGCTCAAGCAGAAAGATGAAGAGACACAAGCTTCAAAGAAGGGAAAGGAAGTAATAGAGGAGAACTCACAAGAACAGAAGAAGGAAGTGAAATCTTGTACTCCTCCTCTGCCATACCCTCAAAGATTGCAAAGAGAGTTCAAGGATCAACAATTTCCAAAGTTCCTAGAGGTTTTCAAGAAGCTGGAAATTAACATTCCTCTTACGAAAGTGATGAGCGGATAATTTATACGCTTTTTGGCATTGTTTTTACTTAGTTTTTAGTATGATTTAGTTGGTTTTTAATATATTTTTATTAGTTTTTAATTAAAAATCACATTTCTAGACTTTACTATGAGTTTGTGTGTTTTTCTGTGATTTCAGGTATTTTCTGGCTGAAATTGAGGGAGCTGAGCAAAAATCTGATTCAGGCTGAAAAAGGACTGCTGATGCTGTTGGATTCTGACCTCCCTGCACTCAAAGTGGATTTTCTGGAGCTACAGAACTCCATAGGCGCGCTCTCAATTGTGTTGGAAAGTAGACATCCAGGGCTTTCCAGCAATATATAATAGTCCATACTTTGCTCAAGGATAGACGACGTAAACTGGTGTTCAACGCCAGTTCCATGTTGTAGTCTGGCGTCCAGCGCCAGAAACAAGTTACAAGTTGGAGTTCAACACCAGAAACAGGTTACAACCTGGCGTTGAATGCCCAAAATAGCCCAGGCATGTGAGAAGCTTAAGTCTCAACCCCAGCACACACCAAGTGGGCCCCAGAAGTGGATTTCTGCGCTATCTATCACAATTTACTCATTTTCTGTAAACCTAGGTTACTAGTTTAGTATTTAAACAACTTTTAAAGATTTATTTTGGACCTCATGACATTTTTAGATCTGAACTTTGTAAACTCTCACGGCATGAGTCTCTAAACTCCATTGTTGGGGGTGAGGAGCTCTGCTGTGTTTCGATGAATTAATGCAACTATTTCTGTTTTCTATTCAAACACGCTTGTTTCTATCTAAGATGTTCATTCGCACATCAATATGATGGATGTGATGATCCGTGACAGTCATCACCATTCTCAACCTATGAACGCGTGCCTGACGACCATCTCCGTTCTACTTTCGATTGAATGAATATCTCTTGGATTCCTTAATCAGAATCTTCGTGGTATAAGCTAGAATCCATTGGCATCATTCTTGAGAATTCGGAAAGTCTAAACCTTGTCTGTGGTATTCCGAGTAGGATTCAGGGATTGAATGACTGTGACAAGCTTCAAACTCGCGAGTGTTGGGCGTAGTGACAGACGCAAAAGGATCAATGGAACCTATTCTGACATGATCGAGAACCGACAGATGATTAGCCGTGCGGTGACAGCGCACCTGGACCTTTTTCACTGAGAGGACGGATGGTAACCATTGACAACGGTGATCCACCAACACACAGCTTGCCATAGGAGGAACCTTGCGTGCGTGAAGAAGAAGACAGGGAGAAAGCAGAGGTTCAGAAGACAAAGCATCTCCAAAACTCCAACATATTCTCCATTACTGCATACCAAGTATTTATTTTATGTTCCCTTGTTCATTTGCAAGTCAATTGATAATTATAATTGACCTCCTAACTGAGATTTACAAGATAACCAGAGATTGCTTCAAACCAACAATCTCTGTGGGATTCGACCCTTACTCACGTAAGGTATTACTTGGACGACCCAGTGCACTTGCTGGTTAGTGGTACGAATTATGAAAAGTGTGATTCACAATTCGTGCACCAAGTTTTTGGCACCGTTGCCGGGGATTGTTCATGTTTGGACAACTAACGGTTTATTTTGTTGCTTAGATTAGGAAAAATTTTTATTTTTGGTTTAGAGTCTCTTATTATTGTTCTTGTTAAAATTTTAGAATCCTTATTTTCTTTTTCAAAATTTTAGTTTTCGAAAAAAAATTTATATATTATTTATTTATACCTTGTTAAAATACTTTAAATTTATAGCTCAATTAGTTAGAGCGTGGTGCTTATGTTCTTGGTAATTGGCTATCCTTTTTTTAAAAAATCCTTTTTTCAAAAATAATTTTTTTTAAAATCTTGTACCAAACTTTAAGTTTAGTGTTTTCTTGTTGAGTTTTCTTTATTTTTCGAAAATTTTAGCTTGGTTTTCAAAAAATTTTAAGTTTGGTGTTCCTTCTTCATGTTCTTGCTGTTCTTGTGAGTCTTCAAGGCGTTCTTGAGTTTTCCTTGTGTCTTGATCTTAAAATTTTTAAGTTTGGTGTTCCTTGGTGTTTTCCCTCCAAAATTTTCGAAAACAAGGAGCATTAGATCTAAAAATTTTAGATCTTGTGTTATTCTATTGTTTTTCTCTTTCCTCATTAAATTCAAAAATATCTTTTCCCTCTATTTTGAAGTATTTTTTCGAAAATCAATTTTAAAATTCAGATTTTTTTTATTTTTTTATTTCAAAATTTAAAACCCTTTTCAAAAAAAAATCATATCTTTTTCAAAACTTCCTAACCACTTTCTCTCTCCTCATTTTTTCGAAAATCTTCACCCATTTTTATTTATTTTATTTTAATTTATTTATTTTCGAAATAAATAAATAATTAAATAAATAAAAATATTTTTTTCTCTATTTTACATCATCTCCATTTCTCCATCATGGATCTAAGTGGAAATGAACAGTCCAGAAGGACTCTGGGGTCATATGCCAACCCCTCTACTGCTTCATATGGGAGTAGTATCTGCATACCCTCCATTGGAGTCAGTAGCTTTGAGTTGAATCCTCAGCTCATTATCATGGTGCAGCAAAGCTGCCAGTATTTCGGTCTTTCACAGGAAGAACCTACAGAGTTTCTGGCACAGTTTTTACAAATTGCTGACACAGTACATGATAAGGAAGTAGATCAGGATGTCTACATATTATTACTGTTTCCATTTGCTGTAAAAGACCAAGCCAAGAGGTGGTTAAATAACCAACCTAAGGCTAGCATAAAGACATGAAAACAGCTGACAGAAAAATTTCTGAATCAATACTTTCCTCCAAAAAGGATAACACAGCTAAGGCTGGACATCCAAGGCTTTAAACAAGGAGATAATGAATCTCTTTATGATTCCTGGGAGAGATACAGAGAGATGCTAAGAAAATGCCCCTCTGAAATGTTTTCAGAGTGGGTTCAGTTAGACATCTTCTATTATGGGCTTACAGAAAGAGCTCAGATCTCTCTAGATTACTCAGCTGGTGGATCTATCCACATGAGAAAGACAATTGAAGAAGCTCAAGAGCTCATTGATACAGTTGCCAGAAATCAGCATCTGTACCTAAGCAGTGACCCTTCCATGAAAGAAGAGGTTAAAACAGTAACTGCTGAACTCAGTCTTGTAGAACAAGCTGCTGAATTCAATCAGCAATTAGACTTTCTAACACAACAGTTAGCCGAATTCAAAGATAGACTACAAGAGACAAGGATGGCTAATATAAATATGGAAGAACAATTGAAGCAAACAAAACAACAGCTGTCAAAATAAATAACAGAAGAATGCCAAGCAGTTCAATTAAGAAGTGGGAAAACATTAAATACCCCACCTCAAGGCAGCAGGAAGCCAAGAAATGAGCAAACCACCCAACATTCATCTGAGGACAGTAAGAGCCCAGAAAAAAATAATTTTGGCATTAAAACGCCAGAAATTGGGTGGAAAGCTGGCGCTGAACGCCCAGACCATGCTCAGGACTGGCGTTCAACGCCAGAAACAAGCAAGGAACTGGCGTTGAACGCCCAAAGGAAGCACAGTTCTGGCGTTCAGACGCCAGGAACAGATGAGGAGTTGGCGTCTAACGCCACTCCAGCTTCCAACCCTGGCTTTCAAATGCCAGTGAGGGATCAGATACCTGCAAGTGCTGATAAAAAATCCCTCAAGAAGGCTTCTCAACCTACCTCTGTAGGAAATAAACCTGCAGCAACTAAGGTTGAGGAATACAAAGCCAAGATACCTTATCGTCAAAAACTCCGCAAAGAGGAGCAGGATAAGCAATTTGCCTGCTTTGCAGACTATCTCAGGACTCTTGAAATAAAGATTCCGTTTGCAGAGGCACTTGAGCAAATACCCTCTTATGCCAAGTTCATGAAAGATATCTTGAGTCATAAGAAGGAGTGGAGAGAAACTGAAAGAGTTCTCCTCACTGAAGAATGCAGTGCAGTCATTCTGAAAAGCTTCCCAGAAAAGCTTAAAGATCCCGGGAGCTTTATGATACCATGCATATTAGAGGGTAACTGCACCAAGACAGCTCTATGTGATCTTGGGGCAAGCATCAACCTAATCCCTGCATCCACTATCAGAAAGCTTGGCTTGACTGAAGAGGTCAAACCAACCCGGATCTGTCTTCAACTTGCTGATGGCTCCATTAAATACCCATCAGGCATAATTGAGGACATGATTGTCAAGGTTGGGCCATTTGCCTTCCCTACTGACTTTGTAGTGCTGGAAATGGAGGAGCACAAGAGTGCACCTCTCATTCTAGGAAGACCATTCCTAGCAACTGGACGAACCCTCATTGACGTCCAAAAAGGGGAGATAACCCTGAGAGTCAATGAGGATGAGTTTAAGTTGAATGTTGTCAAAGCTATGCAACATCCAGACACATCAGACGACTGCCTGGGCGTTGATATTATTGACTCCCTGGTGGAAGAGGTACATATGTCTGAGAGTCTCGAATCAGAGCTAGAGGACATTTTTGAAGATGTTCAGCCTGATCTGGAGGAACCAGAGGAAATAAAAGAACCTCTGAAAACTCCTCAGGAAGAGGAGAAACCTCCTAAACCCGAGCTCAAACCACTACCACCATCCTTGAAATATGCATTTCTGGGAGAAGGCGACACTTTTCCTGTAATCATAAGCTCTGCTTTAGGGCCACAGGAAGAGAAAGCACTAATTCAGGTGCTAAGGACACACAAGACAGCTCTTGGGTGGTCCATAAGTGATCTTAAGGGCATTAGCCCAGCCAGATGCATGCACAAGATCCTATTGGAGGATGATGCTAAGCCAGTGGTTCAACGACAGAGGCGGCTAAATCCCGCCATGAAGGAGGTGGTGCAGAAAGAGGTCACTAAGTTACTAGAGGCTGGGATTATCTATCCTATTTCTGATAGCTCCTGGGTGAGCCCTGTCCATGTTGTCCCTAAGAAGGGAGGAATGACAGTGGTTCATAATGAAAAGAATGAACTGGTTCCTACAAGAACAGTTACAGGGTGGCGTATGTGTATTGACTACAGAAGGCTCAATACAGCCACCAAGAAGGATCATTTTCCTTTACCATTCATAGACCAGATACTAGAGAGACTAGCAGGTCATGAATATTACTGCTTTTTGGATGGGTATTCCGGTTACAACCAAATTGCAGTAGATCCTCAAGACCAAGAAAAAACAGCATTCACATGTCCTTCTGGAGTGTTTGCCTACAGAAGGATGCCTTTTGGTCTGTGTAATGCACCTGCAACCTTTCAGAGGTGCATGCTCTCTATCTTCTCTGATATGGTAGAGAAGTTTTTGGAAGTCTTCATGGATGACTTTTCAGTATTTGGAGACTCATTCAGCTCCTGCCTTAACCATTTAGCACTTGTTCTGAAAAGATGCCAAGAGACCAACCTAGTTTTAAACTGGGAAAAATGTCACTTTATGGTGACTGAAGGGATTGTCCTTGGACATAAAATTTCAAATAAGGGAATAGAGGTGGATCAAGCTAAAGTTGAAGTAATTGAAAAATTACTACCACCTGCCAATATTAAGGCAATCAGAAGCTTTCTGGGGCATGCAGGATTCTATAGGAGATTTATAAAGGATTTTTCAAAAATTGCAAAACCTCTGAGCAATCTGCTTGCTGCTGACACGCCATTTGTGTTTGACACAAAGTGTCTGCAGGCGTTTGAGACCCTGAAAGCTAAGCTGGTCACAGCACCAGTTATTTCTGCACCAGACTGGACATTACCATTCGAACTAATGTGTGATGCCAGTGACCATACCATTGGTGCAGTATTGGGACAGAGGCATAACAAGCTTCTGCATGTTATTTATTATGCTAGCAGTGTTTTAAATGATGCCTAGAAAAATTACACAACCACAGAAAAAGAATTACTTGCAGTGGTTTATGCCATTGACAAGTTTAGATCCTACTTAGTAGGATCAAAAGTGATTGTGTACACTGACCATGCTGCTCTTAAATATCTACTCACAAAGCAGGATTCAAAGCCCAGGCTCATAAGATGGGTGTTGCTTCTGCAAGAGTTTGATATAGAAATAAGAGACAGAAAAGGGACAGAGAATCAAGTAGCTGATCACCTGTCCCGGATAGAACCAGTAGCAGGAGCATCCCTCCCTCCTACTGAGATCTCTGAAACCTTTCCAGATGAGCAATTGTTTGCTATTCAGAAAGCTCTGTGGTTTGAAGATATTGCAAACTATAAGACACAAGGTTCTCCTTCTATAACCATGGAGAGGAAGCAAGAAAAGCTTCTCTCACTGCAGAGTCAACCAAAGCCCCCACAGTCAAACTCTAAGTTTGGTGTTGGGAGGCCACAACCAAACTCTAAGTTTGGTGTTGGGAGGTCCCAACCTTGCTCTGATTATCTGTGAGGCTCCATGAGAGCTCACTGTCAAGCTATTGACATTAAAGAAGCGCTTGTTGGGAGGCAACCCAATGTTATTTAATTATATCTATTTATTTTCCATTGCTATTTTATGTTTTCTTTAGGTTGATGATCATGTGAAGTCACAAAAACAAATGGAAAATTAAAAACAGAATGAAAAACAGCATGAAAAATAGCATACCCTGGAGGAAGATCATTCTGGCGTTTAAACGCTAGAAACAAGCATCTGTCTGGCGTTTAACGCCAGAAACAAGCACCAAGCTGGCGTTTAACGCCAGAAACAAGCATCAGTCTGGCGTTAAACGCCAGAAACAGGTACATTTGGGCGTTTAACGCCAGAAATAGGCAGCAGTCTGGCATTAAATGCCAGGATTGCACAGTAAGGGCATTTTGTATGCCTAATTGGAGCAGGGATGCTAAATCCTTGACCCCACTGGATCTATGGACCCCACAGGATCCCCACCTACCTCACCATTCAAATTCAAACCATTTCCCTCCCAAACCCACCCATTCACACACTTCCATCTCCTCCATCTTCTCCACTTCTTTCTTCTTTTGCTCGAGGACGAGCAAACCTTTTAAGTTTGGTGTGGTAAAAGCATTGCTTTTGTTTTTCCATAATTCAGTGGTAGAGCAATTGACTGCAGATCAAAGAGCTATGAGGAAAGAGCAACAAAGGCAAGGAAGAGACATAGAGGAGCTCAAGAGCACCATTGGTTCTTCAAGAAGAGGAAGACGCCACCCTCATTAAGGTGGACCCATTCCTTAATCTCCTTGTTCTTATTTTTTTGTTTTTCGTTTACTATGCTTCATGCTTAATTATGTTTGTGTCTTTACTATATGATCACTAGTATCTACGTGTCTATGTCTTAAAGATATGAATGTCCTATAAATCCATCACCTTTCTTAAATGAAAATTGTTTTCTGAAAAAGAAAAAGAAGTACATGAATTTCGAATTTTAAAATAGTTTAATTATTTTGATGTGATGGCAATACTCTTTGTTTTCTGAATGAATGCTTGAACAGTGCATATGTTTTTTGAATTTGTTGCTTATGAATGTTAAAATTGTTGGCTCTTGAAAGAATGATGAAAAAGGAGAAATGTTATTTGATAATCTGAAAAATTATAAAAATGATTCTTGAAGCAAGAAAAAGCAGTGAAGAACAAAGCTTGCAGAAAAAAAAATAGCGAAAAAAAAAAGAAAAAGCAAGCAGAAAAAGCCAAAAGCTCTTAAAACCAAAAGGCAAGGGTAAATAAAAAAGATCCCAAGGCTTTGAGCATCAGTGGATAGGAGGGCCTAAAGGAATAAAATCCTGGCCTAAGCGGCTAAACCAAGCTGTCCCTAACCATGTGCTTGTGGCGTGAAGGTGTCAAGTGAAAACATGAGACTGAGCGGTTAAAGTCAAGGTCCAAAGCAAAAGAAGAGTGTGCTTAAGAACCCTGGACACCTCTAATTGGGGACTCTAGTAAAGCTGAGTCACAATCTGAAAAGGTTCACCCAGTTATGTGTCTGTGGCATGTATGTATCCGGTGGTAATACTGGAAAACAGAGTGCTTAGGGCCACGGCCAAGACTCATAAAGTAGCTGTGTTCAAGAATCAACAGACTGAACTAGGAGAATCAATAACACTATCTAAATTTTGAGTTCCTATAGATGCCAATCATTCTGAACTTCGAAGGATAAAGTGAGATGCCAAAACTGTTCAGAAGCAAAAAGCTAATAGCCCGCTCATCTAATTAACACTGATCTTCATAGATGTTTTTGGAATTCATTGTATATTCTCTTTTTTTTATCCTACTTTGTTTTTAGTTGCTTGGGGACAAGCAATAATTTAAGTTTGGTGTTGTGATGAGCGGATAATTTATACGCTTTTTGGCATTGTTTTTACTTAGTTTTTATTATGATTTAGTTGGTTTTTAGTATATTTTTATTAGTTTTTAATTAAAAATCACATTTCTGGACTTTACTATGAGTTTGTGTGTTTTTCTGTGATTTCAGGTATTTTCTGGCTGAAATTGAGGGAGCTGAGCAAAAATCTGATTCAGGCTGAAAAAGGACTGCTGATGCTGTTGGATTCTGACCTCCCTGCACTCAAAGTGGATTTTCTGGAGCTGAAGAACTCCAAATGGCGCGCTCTCAATTGCGTTGGAAAGTAGACATCCAGGGCTTTCCAGAAATATATAATAGTCTATACTTTGCTCAAGGATAGACGACGTAAACTGGCGTTCAACGCCAGTTCCATGTTGCAGTCTGGCGTCCAGCGCCAGAAACAAGTTACAAGTTGGAGTTCAACGCCAGAAACAGGTTACAACCTGGTGTTGAACGCCCAAAACAGCCCAGGCACGTGAGAAGCTTAAGTCTCAGCCCCAACACACACTAAGTGGGCCCCAGAAGTGGATTTCTGCGCTATCTATCATAGTTTACTCATTTTCTGTAAACCTAGGTTACTAGTTTAGTATTTAAACAACTTTTAGAGATTTATTTTGGACCTCATGACATTTTTAGATCTGAACTTTGTAAACTCTAACGGCATGAGTTTCTAAACTCCATTGTTGGGGGTGAGGAGCTCTGCTGTGTTTCGATGAATTAATGCAACTATTTCTGTTTTCTATTCAAACACGCTTGTTTCTATCTAAGATGTTCATTCGCACTTCAATATGATGGATGTGATGATTAGTGACAGTCATCACCATTCTCAACCTATGAACGTGTGCCTGATGACCACCTCCGTTCTACTTTCGATTGAATGAATATCTCTTGGATTCCTTAATCAGAATCTTCGTGGTATAAGCTAGAATCCATTGGCAGCATTCTTGAGAATCCGGAAAGTCTAAACCTTGTCTGTGGTATTCCGAGTAGGATTCAGGGATTGAATGACTGTGACGAGCTTCAAACTCGCGAGTGTTGGGTGTAGTGATAGACACAAAAGGATCAATGGAACCTATTCTGACATGATCGAGAACCGACAGATGATTAGCCGTGCGGTGACAGCGCACCTGGACCTTTTTCACTGAGAGGACGGATGGTAACCATTGACAACGGTGATCCACCAACAGACAGCTTGCCATAGGAGGAACCTTGCATGCGTGAAGAAGAAGACAGGGAGAAAGCAGAGATTCAGAAGACAAAGCATCTCCAAAACTCCAACATATTCTCCATTACTGCATACCAAGTATTTATTTTATGTTCCCTTGTTCATTTGCAAGTCAATTGATAATTATAATTGACCTCCTAACTGAGATTTACAAGATAACCAGAGATTGCTTCAAACCAACAATCTCTGTGGGATTCGACCCTTACTCACGTAAGGTATTACTTGGACGACCCAGTGCACTTGCTGGTTAGTAGTACGAATTGTGAAAAGTGTGATTCATAATTCGTGTACCAGGAAGCATTGGAACAAATGCCTCTGTATGCTAAATTCCTCAAAGAGCTTATCAACAAAAAGAGAAGTTGGAACGAAAAGGAGACTGTGATCCTGACACAAGAATGCAGTGCAGTGATTCAAAATGGGCTCCCACCCAAACTCAAAGATCCTGAGAGTTTCTTTCTGCCTAGCACCATTGGTAATATATCCATCGATAAGGCATTGTGTGATTTTGGATCAAGTATCAATCTGATGCCCTTATCTATGATGAGAAAGCTGTCCATAGAAGAAGTGAAACCTATAAGGATGACCTTGCAACTTGCTGACAAATCAATGGTAATCTCCAATGGAGTGGTTGAGAACCTCTTAGTGAAGGTGGACAAGTTCATATTTCCAGCAGATTTTGTGATCTTGGACCTAGATGAAGAGGGAGGTGATTCTGTCATATTAGGAAGGCCTTTCCTAGCCACAGCAAGGGCCATCATTGATGTGGAAACAGGGAAAATGACTTTAAGAGCACATGATGAACAGAGTAAATGTCTTTAAGGAGATGCAACATACTGTTGAAGAGAAGAGCTGCATGAGAATTGAAGAAGAAGACTTACATTGGAAGGAAAAGCCTAAGGAGGCACTCATCAACTCACCTTTGAAGCAAAAGACAGACAGTGAAAAAGAACAAAAAGATAATGAAGATGTGAAAGCTGAGAAAGGACTGCAGGAAGAGGTTAAGAATCTGATCACTAAGAAGAAAGTCCTTGACATAAAGCCTACTGTCAAGACAGGAGGGCCACCAAAGAAAGGAAAGAAGAGCAAGAAAAGGATTCCAAAAGGGTGGAGAAACAAAAGAATTCCAACTGAAGGATTCTCAAAAGGAGACAAAGTGAAACTGATCTACCAACAGGTGGAGACAGACCCACAATCTGATGATTATTATACTGTCAATATGATACTCTCGCTAGAGCATATAGAGATTGTTCATCAAATCACAGGAAGAAGGCTCACATTGAGAGGGGACAAGATGAGGCACCATAATCATCAACCACCCTAACAAGGAACCAATGTCAAGCTAGTGACAGTAAAAGAGTGCTCCATGGGAGGCAGCCCATGATTTAATATTCTTGCTTTTATTTTAATAATTAATGGTCTTTCTTGCGAAAATTTGAACTCTCATGGGTAAATTTGATAACTGCGCACATTGTTTTGAAGCATATGTCTGATTCCTAAGTTTGGTAAAATGGCTTTTCAAGTATACTGATCATATAACCATCTTAGGATATATACTCATTCATTCCTATTGAAGTATATAGCCAAACATTAAGTTTGGTGTTCTACATATGCTATGAATTTCAGGAAAGTCACTTTTGCTCAAAGATTCAAATTTATGAAATAGATAAACCATATATTGCATCATTTTATGAATTTATTTTATTAAGGTAGAAAATAAAAATGTTCCTTGTAATGAATATACTAACTATGATAGACATTCATTGGGTTTCATATGAATCACGTAGCAGAAAACAAGTTTGGTGTCCACCAATATTTTGTTCAATTTCTAAGTGGCATAGTTGGTTATTCATAAATAAGGAACATATAGCAAATTGTATTTTTTTTTATACTTTTCACTTGATAACCACCACCGTGCTACATTCAAATTTTGAGCTTACTGTTGCCTTAATTGTAATGGATAGGTGTGAAGAAGATTGAGGAAAGGACAAAAATCATGCAAGTACGGTTGTCACAAGGAGGAAAAGTGAGTCACATGTGCTTGGGAATTGCTTTTTGGGAAGAAAAAATATGCAAGGTTCAGCACCTAGGAGACCGAACCACATGCCCAATGAAGAGGTGGTTCTTGTACTCATCCTTCCTTACATGCACACCATTCATTTCAACTCTTTCAAAAGATATCATGGCCATCTATTCTTCATTAAAGTTGCTATAAAAAGATTCATTTGGACTATGCGTCATAACCCAACTTTCACACTCCATGCATTGAAAACTTTAGCTTTCGGTTTCCTTAAAGAAAGGCTCTAGTGACCGTGTCTAAGTATTCCAACCCATACTTGTCTCCTTAATCTTTTACTCCTGCTTCACCAGTAAGCCAACACTCATCCTAAGAGCCACATAAATTCCTTCTCCCTCACCATTCTTCAATTCTCCACTCGGCCTCCTCATTCCCTAATTGATGGCTTCATCAAGTTCTAGAAGAAGGAAAGGGAAGCAACCAGTTGAAACTGAACCACCAACTTATGATGACAGAAGATTCAAATCTCAATTTCATGAGTCACGATATCATAGGTTGATAGAATCAAACGAAGTCATTCCAGAGATTGGCTTCAGATTGAAAGAAGGAGAATACCCTATCATGAGAAGGATAATCGAACAAAGAAGATCGGAACTCTTGTGTGAACCTCTCACGGACATAAGTGCAACCATGGTAAGGGAGTTCTATGCAAATGCTGTGAGGCCAAGCAAAACCAGCCTTCCTTACAAGAGCTATGTTAGAGGGGTTAATGTAGATTTCAGCCCATCATCCATCATGAGGATCTTGCAGATAAGAGTGATACCCTTTGGAGAACCTAGCTTTGATGAAAGAATGAAGGGTAAAAATGATCCTGATGAGCTACTAAATGGTGTATGCTTGGAAGGCAAAGACTGGGAAAGGGATTCAGATGGAGATCCAAGCTACTTGAAGAGGATTGATCTCATACCTGAAGCCAAAGGTTGGTATGAGATAGTAAGAAGATCCATACTCCCACTGGAAATACTTCAGAGGTCACAATAAAGAGAGAAATTCTGACATACTGCATACTCAAAGGAGGAAAAATTAATATCCCACAGATCATAGCAGACAGCATCCAAGAAATGGCTGAGGATAGCAGCAAATCAAGCAGACTTGGTCACCCAAGTACCATTTTGAGGCTGTGCAACAGAGCAGGGGTACTCTTTGAGGATGCAGATACAGATCGGGTAAAGGGAGGTAAAAGAATCACTAAGTAAAGAATGGAAGGTATCACTGAAACCCAGGAGGAGAGAAGGCCTCAAGAAAGAAGGAGGAGAACACCAGTGGGAGAAGGACAAGCTTCTGGTGCAATGGACTTAAGTCAAATGCAAAGAGCCATTGAAGAAATGTCTCAGCAATACATGGAAGCACAGGAACAGCAACAAGAGCAATATTTGAGAGCTCAGGAGCAGCAAGAGAACTGGTAGTTGAGGATGATGGAGCAACAAGAAAACTGGCAGCAGAAGATGATGGACCAGTAGAGAGAATTCCAAGCAAGAATCCTGGAGCAACAGAGGGAACAATCTGGTCACTCCCAAGAATCATTTGACAAATTGTTCCAACAACACGCTGAACAGGAGAAATACCTCCAGGATCTTCGTCAATGGAAGAGCCTATACAACGCAGCTGGAGAAGCCCGACACTTGGACAGGATTGAGTATGATATAAAGACTCAAGCGAAGCTAAACTACGTGGTCTGTGGCATGCCAGTGGTAAATCGAGAGATCAAACCATTCACCCAATGCCAGGAACTAGCAAACAAGCAAAGAGCAAGAGCCCATGGAAACATAGAAAGAATGGAACAACGGTTGAAGGAAGCTGGACTCTAGGATCAGGTAGATTTCTCTTGGCCTCCAAAATAACCTGCTGAAGAGCCATAAGAAACAAACAAGAAGAGGAAGCAGGAGCCAAAGAAGAAAGGAGAGTCCAGCAAAGGAAAAGAGCACAAAAACTAGAGGTGGTGGAGTTCTTTCATAATCTTAGTAAATAAGGAGGATGCATATCTGCAACATGATATGCCTTCCAAGTTATGCAGTTTTTATGATTAAGATTTTATGCTTTGCACATCTATGTTTTGAATGAATCTATATTTTGTCTTTTGTTTTTCTTAATTCTCAAAATAAATATTCTAGCCATAAGTGGCTGCATCATTCATCTTATTTGAATACATGTCTTGTTTCCCCTCTACATGAATAAAAGAAAAATATTGAAACAGGAAGTGAATGTCTAATGTGGTAGGAATAATAAAGTTTAGTGGTGGTAATTGCTTGATTAGTTGGTAAGCTCAATAATAAAAGCTGCAGGATAGGATATCTTCTTGTAGTGAGAACTTAGTTGCTGTTGTAAAGCCTTCAATTAATAATCATCCTTGAAAAAAGAAAAAGCAAGAAAGGAAAGGAAGAAAAGCCAAGAATTGGTAACCAAAAAAATGAAAGAAACAGATAATAAGGCTAGACACCAATAGCTTGGACCTTAGGACACATGACTGTGATGCTATTGTATTAGGATCTGCTTGGATTATTAGGTTCTGAGGAGTATTTTAAAACTTGGTAACTTGGATTAACTAATCCGGGATTACCAACCAAAAATCCACCATCAAGAGAAACCTAATTACAAAGCATTTAGTGACCCAAAGAGGTGCTGGGTATCAATGTTCTTAAGAGGGATTGTGAGCTAAGTGTCTGTAGTAAATAGGTGTTGAATTGAGCCAAAAAGCTGCTACAACACTTAGCTACAATTGAAAAACAAGCTTCTGAAGCAAAAGAAAGAAAGAAAAAGTTAACAAGGATCAATAAAGAGTAAGGCATTATAGCAGCAATTCTAGTCAACACTCAAAGAGACATTTCTTGATTGGAAGCTGATAATAATTGAGCTGCATTCTGTCTGCATAAAACCCCATGAACCAAATTCAATTACCTACTAAATAAGGACATATATGCTTCTCTGTTTTCTTTCATTTCTTCTCATGTTTTAGTGCTTGCCTGGGGACAAGTAAGATTTAAGTTTGGTGTTGTGATGACAAGTCATCTTATGCTAGTTTCACAAGCATTTTTCATTTGTTTAATTAGGTTTTATGCACTTTCTTGCACAATAAGTAAGTAGTTGGAGTAGAATTTCATGATTATTTTAATTCAATAAAACATCATTTATTTTATACAAGATCATGAGATTTATGCAAGAATTAAGTGATTATTATGAATGATGCAAATTCTTATGATTTTGGTGAGACTTTGATTGCTTGTTTGGTTGATTTTAGGTGAGAAAATGAAGAAAAGGGAGAGCACTGCAGCATAACGTTGCATTCAAATAAAGAACGCCATGCTCAGTAAGTGACGCGCACGCGCATGGGACGCTTACGCGTTAGGGGCACTTTTTGAAGACCCACGCGTACGCGTGCATGACGTGTACGCGTGGAAGTGTTTGGCGCTCTTTTCAGAAGAGAGCGCTACGTTCATCAAGCTAGCGTTTTCGGGCAAGATTCAAAATTGGAGGCAAAGTTTTACAATCGACGCGCACGCGTGCTTGACGCGCACGCGTGCTTGACGTGCACGCGTGCTTGACGCGCTCGCGTGCTTGACGCGCACGCGTGCTTGACGCGCACGCGTCGATGGGTCACCTGGGACAAAGCATGCGCACGCAAGGCTGGCACTGAAGCCTGAATTGAGATTTTGCTACCCGCGCGGACGAGAACATGACGCGCACGCGTGGGGTAGCGTTCACTAAGCAAACGTAGCGCTCAATAAGAGAACACTACCAATGATGCGTACGCGAGACAAGGACGCGCGGGCGTGATTGGAGATGAAGATTGATGATGATGCGTACGCGTACATAACGTGTACGCGTCGATGAGCAAAAAGCGCAAAAGGACGCGCACGCGTTAGGGATGCGTACGCGTGGAAAAGTGAACGCTGCGCTCACTTTAAGAACGCAACGTTCCCCTGGAAGCTGCAATTCTGATCCACTTCATATAAGGCCAAAAAGCCCACTTCAAGTACGGGAAGCCAGATTTGGAAAGTATATAAATAAAGAAGATTTTTATTTCATATGGGGCTCTTTTTTAATTTTCCTTTTAGAATTTTAGAATTGGGATCATATCTGAGTTTTTTTTCTGTTTTGTTTTCTTTCTTCTGCAACTTTTGTTTTCTGTCCTTGGGTCTTGAACTTGGATTGAAGAATTCTGCTGAATTTCTTCATCTGAGAGTCATATTTTATTTTTCCTTTCATAGTTCTAAGAATTGGAGATCTAATCTTAGGTTTCTTTCCTCTGCAATTTCTTCTTTTCTGTTTTGTTTAGAGATTAATTGAGATCTAAATTTTCTTTCTGTTTTTGTTATTCTTCTGAAATTGTCAATTTCTCTTTTAGGATTTTAGAATTGATCTAAGTTTTATTCTGTTTTAATTTTGTTGCACTCTTCCATTTCTGTTTTGATACTGAAATCCTGATTGATCTATTTTCTGAATTTCTTCATCTGAGAGTTCTCTAGTTTAATGCGCTTTACATTTTCCAGTTCTGTTTTGATTCTCAACACCCAAATCCCTTTATTCTTCATGTAATTTAAGTTTCTTGGCAATCTAGACTCTGTAATTTAAATTTCTTGCACTTTAAGTTTCAATCATTTACTTTTCTTGCAATTTAAGTTTCAGCTTATTTAATTTCTTGCACTTTAAGTTTCTGCAATTTACTCCTTCAGCACTTTAAGATTCTGCAATTTTTCATTCTGCACTTTAGTTTACTTGCAATTTCACTTCTATAAATCAAATTTCACTCAAATCATCAAATGTTCGCTTAACTAAATTCATCACCATACTAAAGTTGCTCAATCCATCAATCCCTGTGGGATCGACCTCACTCTTGTGAGTTATTACTACTTAATGCGACACGGTACACTTGCCGGTGAGTTTGTGCGGAATCGTTTTTCCCTCATCAATCACCATCAGCAATTCTCACTTGGTGATATCTTGATCTCAAATCCTGTTTTGAGAGCCACTTGGCTCTACCAAGTTGATCAAACAAATCAGCTATCAAAGGAATAGGGTATTTGTTATTGATGGTTACTGATTAATCCATATTTGACGATAAATTTTGGATTGATTTAAGTGGATTTCATCATATAAAACCCACATTTATTCATCCAAATAGCATACTTTTGTGTTCTCTCCCTAAATTGAGCTTAATTGTGAAAACATGCTATTTTGTGCTGAATTTAACCAATTTTATTCCACTTTCATTCCATTCGATGCCTTGATATTTTTGATAAGCGATTTTAGGTATAATAGGTTGGAATGGCTTGATGAGAGTGGAGGAGAAGCATGCAATAGAGAGAAAACATGAAGAAATCAAAAGAGGAGCACACAGCCATGTGTGCGTACGCACAAGAGGGAAATTTAGCACGTGTATGTGTACGCACATATCTATGCGTACGCACGAATCAGCGCACGTGACTAACTTAAAGGAAAACGCTGGGGGCAATTTCTGGGCCTCCAGAGCCTAGTTTTAGACTTTCTGATAGTGGTGAACGCGGATCGGATCGGATCGGATATGGCCAAAATTTCGATCCAATCCACACTAAAATCCTCGGATCGGATCAAATCCAATATCCGCAGTTTTTAAGGTTTGATCCAATCCGATCCGCACATTTGCGGATTGGATCGGATCGGATATCGGATATATCCGCAAAATACAAAAATATTTTTAAAAGCTTATTTTTATTAAAAGAATATCAAATAAAATTTATTTTTCTATTCTTTTAAATATGTTTACTCTTAAAATAATATTAAACATGCTTTTCTTAAATAATAAATTAAAATAATACAACATATATGATAATTATTAGTTGAAATAAAACATAAAAAGAATATTTACTTATTTATTTCTTTATTTTTGCGGATACACGGATATACGAATCGGATATGCGGATACCAATATAAAATCCACAATCCGATCCGATTAGTGTGCAGATCCGATCCGAAAGCCTTGTGGATCAGATTCATATCCGCAATTTTTGGATCGGATTCGGATAAACACTGCGGATATGCGGATCGAATTCGATCCATGAATACCCCTACTTTCTGAAGCTGATTGAGTGCTATATCAAAGGGGCATCACTCCCTGTCAAGTGGAGAGCAATTAGGGTAGATTAGAAACATGCTTTAGGTCATATTCTAAAGAGAGAAGCTCTCCCTTCTCTCTAGAATTAGGGTAGATTAGGTTAGATCTCTCTTAGATTTAGGTTTAATTCTTGTTTTCATTTAGTTTTCCTTGCCATTTATTGTTATTGCACCTTTGTTTTTTACTTCTATTTGTTATTTCCCTTCTTTTGTTCCTTTATGTTTATGACACTTTGTTACTTTTAATTTCAATTAATGCAATTCATGTTTTATGTTTCTTATTGTTTAATTTAGTTGTTATTATTGTTTTCTTACAATTGGTAGTTGTAGAATTTATTATTTCTTATTATTTTACCATGCTTTCCTTTTATGCCTTCCAAGTATTTGATAAAATGTTTGGTTGAATTTTTGCCTAGTATTTCACACTCTTGGTTGGGAAATTGGGTAATTGGGTGAACTTGAGTGGTAGATGTCCATTCTACATTGTGTTAGGATTGTTAATTGATTTGGTTTCCACTAACTCTAAGCCTTCCATTAATAGAGTTAGCTAGGACTTGTGGATTGAGATCAATTATGCCCTTTTGACTAATTCTCGATGTTAGGATTGACTAATTGGGATTAATTCTACACAATTACCATGTTTGTGGTCCATAACTATGATAGGAATCCTTAATTCTCCAATTCTTGCCAAGAGCCCTTTTTACTATCTAATTTCTATTTTCATTGCTTTTACTTACTTTTTATTTAATTCCTTGCATGCTTGTTTCATTCCTTGCTATTTACATTCCTTGTCTCATGCCATCAAATCCCCATTTTCTCCCATAGCCAATAATAGAGCATTTCATTGCAACTTCTAGGGAAGATGACCCAGGACTTAAAACTCCCTGTTTATAATTTGATTTGAATTGTGACATCTTCGAATTAAAATTTGAGTGAGAGTTAGTTGTTGGTTTGGACTATACTTGCAACGAAAGAATTCTATTTTTGTGAAATTCTAGGGCAATCTACCTAATTAAATAAAATGAGTGAATTCTTTACCTATATACACAAAACAGAAACTTCTTATGTGCATGTGCAAAACTCATTTTTATGTAAACCGTGGAAGCTAACCACGGTTTCTAGTTTCTACGTAAACCGTTGGAGGCCAGGAGGGTTTATAGTTGGAAGAGATTGGGCATAATCTGTGGCTGCCTCCCACGGATTAGTAAGAAAAAAAGGTAGGCATAAACCGTAGTTGCTTCCCACGGTTTATGAAGAGGAAGCCTTGAACGTAAACCACCCTTGGCTACCACGGTTTACATGTTAAGTAGTATAAATACATAATTCGTTGATGGTCATGACGGATCATTTGTGCTTCACAAAAATTATTGGAGCTTGGGGGTTGAGAGAGTTTGAAGGAGAGGTTTGAAGGTTTTGGTGAGATTTGGGTGGTGGAGCCATGGAGGACGAAGCTCGCTTGTACCGACTAAATAGCGTTGCTCACGTGGCTGGATACATCGATGAAAAGGTTAGTTATTATTATTATTATTATTATTATTATTGTTATTATTATTATTTATATTACTATTATTATTATTATTATTATTATTATTATTATTATTATTATTATTATTATTATTATTATTATTATTATTATTATTATTATTATTATTATTATTATTATCATTTTATTACTTTTATTTTTAATTTTTATTATGACTTGATAGTAGTAGTAGTAGTTGTATCATTATTACTATTATTATTTTTGTTACTATTATGATAATGGTAGTTATTATTATTACTTTTATTTTTACTAGTATCGGGAGCTGTTAGTATTATGATTATTGTTATTGTTAGTAGAATTATTCCTGTTGGTATTGTTATTATTCCTATTGTTTCGTTGTTGTTGTCACTATTTATTAGAGAAAATAGAAAACCAAAGTCGGTATCTAATAAATTTTTCTAAACTATGTTTGATGTTATTAGTATTGGTCGTATGTTGAGGGATTTTGTTACCCACATTTTGCAGCCTACTAGGGTTATTAGCGGCGTTAGGAGACAGCAGAATATGCCTTTACACTACCAGATTATACCGTATCTGGAGACCGCGGGCTTGTATCATTTGGCTAGGCTGAACAGTCACTGGTTCTGGGTTGATGAGCCTCTACTTAGCGCATTTATTGAGCGGTGGCGTCCAGAGACCCACACCTTTCATATGCCCTTTGGGGAGTGCACTATCACTTTGCAAGATGTGGCATATCAGCTCGGTTTGCCGATCGATGGGGAGCCCATCAGTGGGTGCCTGACTGAGTTTGAGAATCTGATGGAAAATGGAAGACTGGCATGGGTGTGGTTTCGCGAGTTGTTTGGGGAGTTACTTCCTATGTGATTGATATTTATATATGTTTGAGATTCTACGGTTACAAACTATTTGGTCACAATTATTACGCGCAATCAGGTTCATACCAAAGTGAATCAATTAAACATCTAAAATAAAGGGACTTAAGCAGATGAATTTAGTACACTAAACAAAGGAACGACACTCATTGACTTAACCAACCTTACATTACTCAAATTAAGACTTCGTAAAACAACTTAAACAACAACGACAACCCAATAAACGACACCACATCTAAGCATCTCCTCCAGCAGCATGTCTTTGCTGGTCACAGTTCCTCCGCGTATGCCCAGGCTAACGGCAGAGCTTTCTCAACAGACTGACCCATACTACCACAGATCCTGGTTGCCTTCGGACGACCTTCCCTCGCACACCGCATGTTAGGATCAGGAATGATAGTTGGCCCAACATATGGGGGCCATAGGCCTTCTGGGATAGGCGGAACAAAATCCTGCTTGTAAACGTTGAACACCTCACTCATACGATACACCTCGTGAACATATAATGCCCAATTAAGGCGTGAGTAGGCGCAACATGCAATGGCGTGACAACATGGATAATGGAGAGCTTGAAAGTGGCCACAGTCGCAGGTGTGATCCTTAAGGGAAACTCTATAGCTCCCCAGCGAGAAGTTCCCGGTCGGTGTTGTCTCAGCCACCGTGTACTCCGATTGGTGCCTCTCATATAACGTCACGGTGAAGCACCTTGAGTCTCTTATGTTCCGATCAATAGCCTTGACCAACGCCTGACAAAATTCATGCCCAGATCCGAGTTGTGCCTCTGCTGTCTGTCTGCGGACCACGAATAGCTCAGCAAGCCTCCCGTAAGTTGACTTAACCAACAATGTGTGATGTATCCCAAGAATTATGTCAGAATAGATTTTCTCAATAAAGTTCCGTTGCAAGTATAGCTCTACCAACAACAATCTTCGAGTATCAAATTTAGAAAGGAATTTGGTTGTCACAAGTTCTACCCCAATAAAAGTAACCGAAGTATTCAAACCTCGGGTCGTCTCACAAGGAATGGGCAAACATATGCTTCAACATTGGTTAGAAATCCGGGGTTGTAAGTCATGAGCACGAAATTAAAATGAGAATCTTAACAAGCAAGTAATCTTAAAATGCAAGCAACTATTCAAATAACTAAGCGAGATATGAGCAATTCCAAACTAATAGGATAACATTCAATATAATTCTACTCTAAAACTAAACAATATCTATAACTAAGACAAAAAAATTAGAATTTGGGTTTTCAAATATGAATAATAAAAGTAACTCTTGGCTAGACATGGAAATTGGGGTCACTATCCTTGTCTAATAACCATATCTTGACAATTATGAGGAACCAAACTCATTAAGTCTACTTCTATACTTGAAGTACGTTAAATGGTTTGGTCAACATCAACCCATAAGGTCTAACCTCACTACTAATTGGCTTAGTAGTAGGTTAGTGTCAATGGTTATCAAATTGACCACTAAGGGTTCCCAAATTATCAAGTCCATTAGACCCAATGACTCAAGTTTACCCAATTTCCTTAGCCTAGGCCAAGAGTAAAGAGAACTACTCCATAATCATAGTAAACAATTCCTCAAACACATGGTAAGCATTAATAAAAGACATGTTCAAATTGCAATTAAATTGAAATTAACAAGTACCCACTAACAATTATCAACATACAATCACTCAAACAACACAATTAATTATAGAAATCATCAATGTAACATTAACAAGTCAAGATTCACAACATTCATGCAATGGGTATAAAGTGACAATTGACAAGAATTCATAAAACTAACACAAGATCTAAGCAAATTTTTACTAAGGAATTCAAATTAAACAATCAAAACTAGTAATTAACAAGATCCAATTCAGAATTCAACAAGGGAAGATCAAATTAAAACTAGATCTAGAGAAGAACAAGGGTTTCTCTCTCTAGAAGAACAAGAACAAAAAAAACTAGCTAAAAATTGTGTCTAAGTGTAAAATGAATGATCCCTCCTTTCCCCCTAGCATCCTTGGGTCTTTTCCATGCAGAAATAGCTTGAATTTGGGCCTAATGAGCCTCAGAAATTGCCAGACATGATTTCCTTTAATGAGGTCACGTGCAGCTTTCCGCGCGTGCGCGCCATGCGTGCGTGCGGGCCGATCGCTTTCGTGATCCACGCGTGCGCGCCAGGTGCGCGTGTGCGTCGGTGGGAATTCTCTGACCCGCGCGGATGCATCCATCCTTGCGCGTCACTTCCAGCTATCCTCATCCACGTGTGCGCGTGAAGTGCGCGTGCGCGCCTATGCTGAGTTTCCCAAAATCCAAATCTTCATGTTTCTTCCTCTGGTACATTCTTTCCTTCTTTCTTCTAGGCCATTCTTGCCCTATTAATTCTGAAATCACTCAACAAACACATCATAGCATCGAATGGTAATAGAAGATGATCAAAATATAGCAATTTTAAGACAAAAGAAGCGTATTTTTCATCATGAAGCAATATTAGGAAGAGAACACAAAATCATGCAATTCTTGTGAATAAGTATGAGAAATATTGACAAAACCCCCCAAATTCTATACAATATAAACCACAAAATTGGGGTTAATCAAATCTCCCCACACTTAAACCAAGCATGTCCTCATGCTTAAAATAAAAAGACCAAAGATCATGGTAAGAAAGGGTTTATGAAATGCAATTTCTTAATTAAATGCATGCAACTAGCGTAAAATCATCTATCTACTTGGTCAAGGGTAAATCCATCCTCCAAGAACACATATGAGCATACGGGGTGAAAATGATATATAGTTCATAAGTCCTACCAAATTGAGCATTACTATAAAGTGTATATAACTTGCTTGATGAACGCTTGTGAAAGCCGAGAACAAGGAGTTGAGCATCGAACCCTCACCGGAAGTGTATCCGCTCTATTCGCTCGAGTGTATAGGGTTCGTCACTCAATCCTCTCCTAACCATGCTTTCCAAGATTTGTGTTTCATCTAACAATCAACAATTACTTAATGCATGCTTACAAGTATCATGAGGTCTTATTCATGGGTTGTAATGGGGCTAGGGTGAAGGTAAGGATGTATATGGTCAAGTGAGCTTAAAATTTGAGTCCTTGATTAACCTAGGATCCCACTAGACACATAGAAAAACCTATACAACTATAGGACATTACCTAGCTACCCTTGAGTTTCACTTTTTGCATACTCATGTATTCTCTTCAATTCACATTCCATATGTATTGTTTTTATTACTTTGTCTTGGGGCATTTTTGTCCCCTTTCATTTCTCTCTATTATTTTTTTGGTCCCCTTTTTCTTGGGGTTTCATGTACAAAAAGTTTTAATGCATTTGGTTCAATCATTCAATACATGAGTACGTTTCCAAATCCTAGAATTTTCAATTACATCTACAATACACCTCTTTTTACATCTACCCAAATTTCCCAAGTATACCCTCCCAATTAATTGATACACACCTCCACTCACCTAAGCTAATCAAGGATCCAAATTTAGGGACATTCATTGTTTTTCGCTTAGGGTTGTTGATTTGCTCTTTTTAAGAACAAAGAGGGTTTACCATAGGCTCAAAATTGGTTAGCAATGGTAGATAAAAGGGTTAAGGCCATTTGGGAAAAGTGACTATTGAAATGATAGCCTCAATCATGTAAATGCATTCATACACAAAGTAATGGACATATAGAATCAGACAAAGCAAGGATTGCAATCATAGAGAGAGAATAATGCACACAAGAATGGAGAACAATGGTTAGAAGATGTAACCATACAATAGGCTCAAAACTTATATGCTTGTGTTCTTAGCTCAATCACTATGTTCTAAAATACATTCTTAAAGCAAGTTTACTGCAGAAATTTTTTCAAAATTTGGTAGGGTACCCCAAAACATAGTTTTTTGGGGAAGAAGTTATTATTTTGACCAAGCAACTCTATAGAAACTAACTATCATGCAAAGGATATTTACAAACAAGACTAACTACACATGCAATGCACTATCTACTAAGCAAAAGATAAATCCATGGGTGTTGAAAGGGAGAGCTTGTTACCTATAGAGATCGGTCGAATGTCCTCCCCACACTTAGAATTTAGCACGGTCCTCCGTGCTACCAACAATGCACAAAGGATGGTCGGGATTGGAACCTTCACTATCCCCTCCATCAGAGCTCCCATCGCTTGGGCTTGAGGTGGATG
Organism: Arachis ipaensis; assembly: GCF_059453495.1. Lineage (NCBI taxonomy): Eukaryota > Viridiplantae > Streptophyta > Magnoliopsida > Fabales > Fabaceae > Arachis > Arachis ipaensis. Next base: position 74,012,063 of record NC_142437.1, on the reverse strand, counting down.
TGAATATTTTGGGTTCCTCCATGCTAGAGGTAACACAACGCAGAAGCTTCTTGATGTAGGTGTATCGGCGTTGATTGCACCGCTCATATCTATTAAGCTTCCGGTGTAGATATTCTATCCTTTGATGTGTGGATCTTTGCCGTGGTGGTGATGATGAGGTGGAAGGAATAGTAGATGGGAGGGCTATGTCAAGGCTTGAGTTATTCATGGGAAGATGTAAGTATTTTCCGTTTGGGACCACATCGCCCTTAGCCGGAATTATAGCCTTCGTGTCCATGTCTTCCCAAGGAACACCCGCAGTAGCAACTAAATCAGATACCAATGCTGGAAATGGCAAATTGCCCCAGTCGTTGACTTGTCCCATCGCTTGCTTGACAAGAAGCGGAATGTTCACCGATCTCTCCGTGAGAACACACCAAACAAGCAAGGCGAGATCTGCCGTGAAGGATGACTTATGGGTGCTAGGTAGCACATAGTGGGATAGGATCTGGGCCCAAGCTCTAGCTTCCACAGTGAGAAAGCAAGCGTCAATGCACTTGGGCCTCATCTGGAGTTGACCATGGATCCAAAATGCCTCTGGTTCAGCAATAACTCGAAGGATCGAGTCCCAATCGAATCCAAATTTTTCTCGCTGACGTAAGACCTCTTGGTAGCCATCTATATCACTTGGTACCCGTAGGACATTAAGTACTTGCTGAATAGCCTCTTCTGAAACTGATACTTGCTTCCGGCGTATGTATACCGATTGAAGAGAGGGAAGATGGTAGTTAGTGTAGAATTCTACCACCCATGAGAGGTTAACCTCTTGTGGTTTTCTTAGAAGGAACTCCCATCCTCGCCGTTCAATACGGGGGTAAAATACAAGGAGCAACCTTGTCCGGTGGAGCGAGTAAATGCTCGACATGATAGTTCCTCTCAACCATGGCGGGGAACATAAGTTCACAAAAGCGGTTGGGGAATCTTGAAGAATCCTTTGCCGGTTTGCTCTTCTCATTCTCATCAATAAGGGCGGGTGCCTTTGCCTTCTTCGATAAGGGTTTGGCTCCTAATGAAGAGTGCGCCTTATAGTTTGACTTTTGGGGTGTCCTCTTTGCGGCTGGTTTCCTTGAAGTTTTCTCCTTGCCTCTCTTGGTGGCCATCCTGAGAAAGGAAGGAAAAAAGAAAAACATTAAACCCAAAGAATCATCTCAACAAAAACATGCAAGTGAAGGATGGTGCCTAAAAGTAGTGCAACAAAGTGATTATAGAGGCATGGGTCACAACACTTGGCATGGGATGCAAGAGGTAGTAAAGCATGCAAAATGGCATGAGAAGAGCAATCTCAAGCATCCATAACAAAGAGCAAGTCATGTTCAATGAGTCTTTAATTAGCAAGTAATAAACAAAATGGACTCAATGCACTTAGAAGAAAGCAACTGAATGAGGAGAAGCACCAAATTGAAAGGACATGATTAAATAAACCAAAATGGCATTCATGCATTTCCTCGAACACTTGGCGTGCAATTATCAAGCAATGAGCAATTATGAGATACTTAACCAATTTGAAGCCCCAAATGAAATATCAAGCATCATATAATCATCACGTATTGACAAAGATAATGAAAAACAACAAGAAGATCTATTAAAGCAAATTAAAACTCAAATTCAACATCCATGGAAAAGCAAGAAAAAGGAAAAGTAAATAAACAAAGAGCAAGTAGTATAATCATGCAACTAAAAGAGAAAATAAGCAAAGCAACAAGAAGAATCTAACTAGAGTAAGAAATAAGGCAAAGAAAGTAATATAGGTGATATGCAAGAAATAGAACCTTGAGAAGTGTAAAAGAACAAGGTAGAATTTTCTTTTGTGAAGATGAGAAAGAAATAGAAGATATGTAGTGCCACCAAAAGTGGTGGTGGTCGCCGGTGAGTAGCCGGAGACGGTGGTGGTGGATTGTGGAAGAGGGAGAAGAGAAAAGAGGTGATGGAGAAGGAAGAAGTAAAAGAAGATAAGAAAAGAGGTGAGAAAGAGGGACAGAACAGGGCGCGCTAGCTTTTAAACTGGTTCGCGCAACCGGCGCGCGCTCGCAAGGTGCGCTGGCGCGTCGGTGAGGAAAAAGCAAAGGACGCGTGCGCATCCAGGGCACACACGCGTGAGATCAGTTGTGCCCCTGGCACGGAGTTGGCACCAAGTAGGCCCAACTCTGGGGTGAGTTGTACCAGGGTGGTCATGCAACACAGGCGCGCGGACGTACACAGTGCACGGACACGTGCCTGGTTGGGTTGGCAACCGGTGCGGACGTGCGCAGTGCGCAGACGCGTCGGTATGGGCACAGGCTGGGCACAAGTGTGGCACAAGTCTCTTGTTTTTGTAGCAGGGAGTTTATGTAGCACCATCGGCACGCGCGCGCAGTGCGCTTGCGCGTCGATGGCGAAATTACAAAGGGCGCGCAGCGGCAAGCACGCGGATGCATGGGTGCCTAGCGCGAGATGGGCATAAAGTGGGCATGACTCTCGGGTTTTTGGCCCAGGAGTTAGAAATGCACCACCGGCGTGCGCGTGCACAGTGCGCTGGCGCGCGGATGCCCTTTTTTCTTTTTTCCTCTTTTTTTTTCAACATAAGGAAAAGCTACTCTAACACATTCTTGGCAGGTGTTTAAGCTATTAGGCAAGAAAACACATATAAATTCATGCACCATTCAAGACAAAGCATTTTCTCTAACTTCAATTATTCATCCATACCAAAATGATGAAAACTACATGAACATCCTATCTATCCAACAAGAACAATAAAGCTAGCAATCCTATGCAATCAACAACATCAAGAAATCTCAAAATTCACAAGATTTAAAAGCTACAAAAAGGATGGTATACATAAGGAAGATCTTACCACGGTGGGCTGCCTCCCACCAAGCACTTTTCTTTAACGTCCTTAAGTTGGACGGTTAGTCGCTCAAGCTTCTCCTTCCTTAGGTGCATCCGCCAATACGAACACCTCTAGCTCTTTTGGGAGCTTATAGCCATGATACTTCTTCACTCTATGTCCATTCACCATGAAATTTGCTTCACTTTTAGGATCAAATAACTCCACCACTCCATAGGGCTTTATCTCCTTTACCTTGAAAGGTCCTTCCCATCTAGAACGGAGCTTGCCAGGCATGAATCTAAGCCTCGAGTTGTAGAGGAGAACTGATGGTGCGCTCGTGGACTATGTCGGTAAAGATTTTCTCAATAAAGTTGCGTTGCAAGTATAGTTCTACCAACAACAATCTTCGAGGATCAAATTTAGAGAGGGATTTGGTTGTCACAAGTTCAACCCCAATAGAAATAACTGAAGTATTTAAACCTCGGGTCATCTCACAAGGAATGGGCAAACATGTGCTTCAACATTGGTTAGAATTCCGGGGTTGTGAGTCATGAGCAAGAAAATAAATGGAAATCTTAACAAGCAGGCAATCTTACAATGCAAGAAACTAATTCAAATAACTAAGCAAGACATGAGCAATTCCAAACTAACAAAATGACATCCAATATAACTCTATTCTAAACTAAACAAGTAACTATAACTAAGTCAAGTAATTAAGAATTTAGGTTTTCAAATAGGAATGATAAAAGCAACTCTTGGCTAGGCATGGGAATTGGGGTCACCATCCTTGTCTAATAACCATATCTTGACAATTATGAGGAACCAAACTCATTAAGTCTACTTCTATACTTGAAGTACGTCAAATGGTTTGGTCAACAGCAACCCATAAGTTCTAACCTCACTACTAATTGACTTAATAGAAGGTTAGCGTCAGTGGCTATCAAATTGACCACTAAGGGCTCCCAAATCATCAAATCCATTAGACCCAATGACTCAAGTTTACCCAATTCCCTTAGCCTAAGCCAAGAGTAAAGAGAACTACTCCATAATCAAAGTAAACAATTCATCAAACACATGGTAAGCATTAATAAAAGACATGTTCAAATTGCAATCAAATTGAAATTAACAAGTACCCACTATCAATTATCAACATACAATCATTCAAATTACACAATTAATCATAGTAATCATCAATGTAACATCAACAAGTCAAGATTCACAACATTCATGTAATGGGTATAAAATGACAATTGACAAGAATTCATAAAACTAACACAAGATCTAAGCAAAATTATACTAAGGAATTCAAATTAAACTATCAAAACTAGTAATTAACAAGATCCAACTCAGAAGAACAAATTAAAACTAGATCTAGAGAGGAACAAGGTTTTCTCTCTCTAGAAGAACAAAGAACCAAAACTAGCTAAAATTGTGTCTTAGTGTAAAATGATTGATCCCCCTTTCCCCCTAGCAACCTTGGGTCTTTTCCATGCAGAAACAGCTTGAATTTGGGTCTGATGAGCCTCAGAAATTGCCAGGCACGATTTCCTTTAATGAGGTCACGTGCAGCTTTCCGCGCGTGCGCGCCAGGTGCGCGTGTGTGTCGATAGGAATCCTCTGATCCACGCAGATGCATCCATCCTTGCGCCCTGCTTCCAGCCATCCTCATCCACGTGTGCGCGTGGAGTGCCCGTGCGCGCCAATGCTGATTTTCCCAAAAAATTAAATCTTCATGTTCCTCCCTTTTGTGCATGTTTTCTTTCTCTCTTCTAGGCCATTCCTATCCTATAATTCCTGAAATCACTCAACAAATACATCACGGCATCGAATGGCAATAGAAGAGGATTAAAATATGGCAATTTTAAGGCAAAACAAGCATGTTTTTCATCATGGAGCAATATTAGGAAGTGAACACAAAACCATACATTTCTTGTGAATAAGTGTGAGAAATATTGACAAAACCCCCCAAATTCTACACAATATAAACCACAAAATTGGGGTTTATCAAATCTCTCCACACTTAAACCAAGCATGTCCTCATGCGTAGAATAAAAAGACCAAAGATCATGGTGAGAAAGAGTTTATGAAATGCAAACTACCTAAGTGAATGCATGCAACTAATGTAAAATCATCTACCTACTTGGTCAAGGGCAAATCTATCCTCCAAGTACACATGTGAACATATGCGGTGAAAATAGTATGTAGCTCATGAATCCTTCCAAATTGAACATCACTAAGGAGTGCATATAACTTGCTAGATGAACGCTTGTGAAAGCCAGGAACAAAGAATTGAGCATCGAACCCTTACCGGAAGTGTATCCGCTCTATTCGCTCAAGTGTATAGGGTTCGTCACTCAATCCTCTCCTAATCGTGCTTTCCAAGATTTTTCTTTCATCTAACAATGAACAATTACTTAATGCATGCTTACAAGTATCATGAGGTCTTATTCATGGGTTGTAATGGGGCTAGGGTGAAGGTAAGGATGTATATGGCCAAGTGAGCTTAAAATTTGAGTCCTTGATTAACCTAGGATCCCACTAGACACATAAAACAACCTATACAACTGTAATACATTACCTAGCTACCCTTGAGTTTCACTTTTTTTTTGTATACTCATGCATTCTTTTTAATTCACACCCAGATGCATTGTTTTCTTTATTACTTTGTCTTGGGGTTTCTTTGTCCTATTTTTATTGCTTTGTTTGTTCCCTTTTTTTTATCCCCTTTTCTTGGAGCCTTATGTACAAAAGTTTCAATGCATATAGTCCAATCATTCAATATATGAGCATGTTCCCAAATCCTAGAATTTCAATTACACTACAATTATACACCTATATATCTACCCAAATTTCCCAAGTATACCCTCCTAATTGAATGATACACATCCTAACTTACCTAAGCTAATCAAGGATCCAAATTTAGAAACATTCACGGTTTTTCACTTAGGGTTGTTGATGTGCTCTATTTAAGCACAAAAAGGGTTTATCATGGGCTCAAAATTGGTTAGCAATGGTAGATAAAAGGGTTAAGGCCATTTGGAAAAAGTGACTATTAAAATGATGGCCTCAATCATGTAGATACATTCATACAAAAAGTAATGGACATATAGAATCAGACAAAGCAAGGATCACAATCATAGAGAGAGAAATATGCACACAAGAATGGGAAATAATGGTTAGAAGATGTAACCATACAATAGGCTCAAAACTTACATGCTTGTGTTCTTAGCTCAATCACTATGTTCTAAAATACATTCTTAAAACAAGTTTACTACAGAAAATTTTCTTTGGTAGGGTACCCTAAAACACAGTTTCTTGGGGAAGAAGTTATTGTTTCTACTAAGCAACTCTATAGAAACTAACTATCATGCAAGGAGTAATTACAAGAAAAACTAACTATACATGCAATGTACTAACAATGTACTAACTACTAAGCAAAAGATAAATCCATGGGTATTGAAAGGAAGAGATTGTTACCCATGGAGATCAGTCGGATGACCTCCCCACACTTAGAAATTAGCACGGTCCTCCGTGCTACGAACAATGCGCAAAGGGCGGTCGGGACCAGAACCGTCACTATCCTCTCCTTCAGAGCTCCCATCACTTGGGTTTGAGGTGGATGTGAATATTTCGAGTTCCTCCATGCTAAGGGTAACACAACGTAGAAGCTTCTTGATGTAAGTGTATCGGCATTGATTGCGCCGCTCATATCTATCAAGCTTCCGGTGTAGATCTTCTATCCTTTGAAGTGTGGATCTTTGCTGTGGTGGTGATGATGAAGTGGAAGGAATAGTAGATGGGAGGGCTATGTCAAGGCTTGGGTTGTTCATGAGAAGATGTAAGTATTTTCCGCTTGGGACCACATCGCCCTTAGCCGGAACTATAATCATCCTGTCCTTGGCTTCCCAAGGAACACCCGCAGCAGCAACTAAATCAGATACCAATGCTGGAAATGGCAAATTACTCCGAGCGTAAACTTGACTCATCGCTTGCTTGACAAGAAACAGAATGTTCACCGGCCTTTCCGTGAGAACACACCAAACAAGTAAGGCGAGATCCGCCATGAAGGACGACTTGTGGGTACTAGGTAGCACATAGTGGGATAGGATCTGGGCCCAAGCTCTAGCTTCTACAGTGAGGAAGTGAGCGTCAATGCTCTTGGGCCTCATCCGCAGTCAACCATGGATCCAAAATGCCTCTAGTTCAGCAATGACTCGGAGAATTGAGTCCCAATCAAATCCAAATTTCTCTCGCTGACGTAAGACTTCTTGGTAGCCATCCATGTAACTTGGTATCGGTAAGACATTAAGCACTTGCTGAATAGCCTCTTCTAAAACTGTGACTTACTTCCGGCACATGTATACCGATTGAAGAGATGAGAGATGGTAGTTAGTGTAGAATTTTTCCACCCAAGAGAGGTTGATCTCCCTTGATTTTCTCGAAAAAAACTCCCATCCTCGCCGTTCAATGCGGGGTAGAATACAAGGAGCAACCTTGTCCGGCAGAGCAAGTAGATGCTCAGGATGATAGTTCCGTATAGCTATGGAGGGAAACATAAGTTCACAGAAGCGATTGAGGAACCTTGAAGAATCTTTTACCGGTTTGCTCTTTTCATTCTCATGAATTGGAGCGGGTGTCTTCGCCTTCTTAGTTAGGGGTCTGGCTCCCAATGAAGAGTGCGCCTTAGAAGTTGATCTTTGGGGTGCCCTCTTTGAGGCCGGTTTCCTTGGAGCTTTCTCCTTGCCTTTCTTGGTGGCCCTCCTGAGAAAGGAAGGAAAATAGGAAGACATTAAACCTAAAGAATCATTTTAACAAAACATTGCAAGTGAAGGATAGTGCCCGAAAGAAATCTTGCAATAAAGTAATCATAAAGACATGGGTCACAACACTTGGCATGGGATGCAAGAGGAAGTAAAGCATGCAATGGCATGAGAGGAGTAATCTCAAGCATCCATAACAAAGAGCAAGTCCTGCTCAATGAGTATCTAATCAAGCAAAGTGGACTCAATGCGTATAGAAGACAACAAGTGAATGAGGAGAAGCACCCAATTGCAAGTACATTATTAAAAGAAACCAAAATGGAATTGATGCATTTCCTCGAACACTTGGTGTGCAATTATCAAGCAAAGAACAATTATGAGATACTCAATCAATTTAAAGCCCAAAATGAAACATCAATCATCACATAAACATCATATCTTGGCAAAGATAAGGAAAAAAATGACAAAAGATCTATTAAAGCAAATTAAACTCAAATTCAACATCCATGGAAAAATAAGGAAAAAGGAAAAGTAAGCAAACAAAAAGTAAGAAACATCATCATGCAACTAAAAGAGAAACTAAGTAAAGCAACAAGAAGAATCTAACTAGAAGAAGAAATAATGCAAAGAAAATAATAGATGAGATATGGAGGAAGTAGAACCTTGAGAAGTATAAAAGAACAAGGTTGAATTTTCTTTTGTGAAGATGAGAAAGAAATAGGAGAGGTGTAGTGCCACCGGAAGAGGTGGTTGTCGCCGGTGAGTGGCCGGAGACGGTAATGGTGGATTGTGGGAGGAAAAGAAGAAAGGATAAGTGATGGAGAAGGAAGAAGAGAGAAAGAAGATATGAAAGGGGGTGAGAAAGGGGAACAGAACAAGGCGCGAAGCTTTAAAACTGATTCACACAACCGGCACACGCGCACAGTGCACTGGCGCATCGGTGAGGTGTTGGCAAGGGACGCGTGCGCGTCAGTGGTGCGCACGCGCGAGGGGAGTTGTGCCCCTGGCACAAAACTGGCACAAAGTTGGCATGATTCTCTGGATTTTGTACCAGAGTTGGTAAGTGGCGCAGGCGCGCGGACGCACACCTTGCGCGGACGCGTGCCTGACGGAATTCGCGACCGGCGCGGACGCGCACAACGCGCGGACGCATCAATTCTGGCACAAGAGTGGCATAAGTGTGGCACAACTCTCTGGTTTTTGTACCAGAGAGTTCAGATTGCATCATCGATGCGTGCGCGCACCGTGCGCTTGCGCGTCGATGACTGAATTACAGGGGGCGCGCAGGCGGCAAACACGCGCACGTGTGGGTGCCTGGTGCGAGATAGGCACGAAGTGGGCATGACTCTCGGGTGTTTGGCCCAAGAGTTGGGAATGCACCACCGGCACGTGCGTGCACAGTGCACTGGCACGTCGGTGCCCATTATTCATTTTTATCTTCTCTTTTTTTTTCATAACAAGACCTATTCTAACACATTCTTGGTAGGTGCTTAAGCTAGTAGTCAAAGAGAATACTTCACAATTTCATGCACTATCCAAAACATACCATTCTCCCTACTTCAATAATTCATCCATACCAAAATGATGAAAACTATATGAACATCCTATCTATTCACAAGAAGAACGAAACTAGCATTCCTATGCAATCAATCAATCATCAAGAATTCACAAAATTCACAAGAATTTAAGGTTACAAACAAGATGGTATATACAATGAAGATCTTACCACGGTGGGGTGCCTCCCACCAAGCACTTTTCTTTAACATCCTTAAGTTGGACGGTCCTTTTCTTAAGCTTCCTCTCTCCTTGGCGCATCCTCCAATAGGAACACCTCTAGCTTTTTTGGGGGCTTGTAGCCATGGTACTTCTTCACTCTATGTCCATTCACTTTGAAAGTTGCTTCACTCTTGGGATCAAACAACTCCACCACTCCATAGGGTTTTATCTCCTTCACCTTGAAAGGTCCTTCCCATCTAGAACGGAGTTTGCCAGGCATGAATCGAAGCCTAGAGTTGTGGAGGAGAACCTCATCACCTTCTTGAAAGTCCTTCTTCCGGATGTGATGGTCATGAAATGCTTTAGTCTTTTCCTTGTAGATCCGGGCATTCTCATATGATTCATTTCTCAAACACTCAAGCTCCTCTAGTTGTAACTTCCTGGCTTCACCCGCCTTGGCTAAATCCATGTTGCACTGTTTTACCGTCCAATAGGCTCGATGCTCAATCTCCATCGGAAGGTGGCATGCCTTACCATAGACGATCCGAAAGGGGCTCATCCCTATCGGAGTCTTGTAGGCCATTCTATACGCCCATAGTGCATCTCCTAACCGGAGGCTCCAATCATTTCTTTGTGGATTGACCACTTTCTCCAAAATCCTCTTAATTACCCGGTTGGACACTTCCGCTTGTCCATTTGTTTGCAGATGATAAGTAGTAGCAACCTTATGCAATACTCTATAGCGCTTGAGCAATGCCTCTACCTTCCTGTTATAAAAGTGGGATCCTTGGTCGCTCACGATTGCTCGTGGCGACCCATAACGGCATACAATGTTATTCCTAATAAAAAAACAACGATATTGGCGTCGTCAAGGCGGGTAGGTATGGCCTCTACCCACTTTGACACGTAGTCAACGGCTAACAGAATATACAGATACCCACTAGAGTTGGGAAATGGTCCCATAAAGTCAATGGCCCATACATCAAATATCTCATAGAACAACATAGGTTGTTGAGGCATTTCATCCCTTTGGGATGTGTTTCCTGACTTCTGACACTGATGGCAAGACACACATAACCGGCTAGCATCATTGAATAAGGTTGGCCACCAGAATCCACAATCCAACACTTTTTTAGCAGTCCTTTGTGGGCCAAAGTGGCCACCACATTCGGACGAATGGCAAGCTTCAAGAATTGGTTAGATTTCAGACTCCAGGACACATCTTCGAATTACTTGGTCCACGCCCCATTTCCACAAGTGAAGGTCATCCCAAATATAGTATTTGGAATCACTCCTCAACTTGTCCCTTTGATTTTTCAAAAAGTTGGGAGGGAAGATTTTCGCAACCATGTAGTTCGCCATTGGGGCAAACCAAGAAAAGCTATCCGACACAGCATGCAAACTATCCAATGGGAATGAGTCATTGATCGGAAATGGATCAAATTTCAAATTCTCAATTTGGCTTAAATGATCCGCAACTAGGTTTTGAGATCCACTCCGGTCTCTAATCTCAATGTCGAATTCTTGCAATAGCAAGATCCAATGTATGAGTCTAGGCTTTGACTCATTCTTTGTCAATAAGTACTTTAAAGCTGCATGATCCATGTATACCACTACCTTTGATCCTAGCAAATAAGATCTGAATTTATCTAAAGCATGAACAATAGATAAGAGTACTTTTTCAGTAGTGGTATAGTTGGATTGTGCTGCATCCAGTGTTTTAGAAGAGTAAGCAATGACATAAGGGAGTTTACCATCACGCTGTGCAAGCGCGGCGCCTACAGCATGGTTTGACGCATCGCACATTATCTCAAATGGCAACGTCCAGTTGGGGCCTCGCACAATCGGTGCCGTAGTAAGAACTCTCCTTAGCTCTTCAAAAGCTTTCGCACATTCACTGTCAAACTCAAAATCCACATCTTTTTGGAGTAGGACGACAATGGTAAAGCAATATTGCTGAAATCTTTGATAAAGCACCTATAGAATCCTGCATGTCCCAAAAACGAGTAGACCTCCCTCACAGATGAGGGGTGAGGTAAAGTGGTGATAACATCGATCTTGGCCGGGTCTACAGAAATGCCTTCATGAGACTAACATGTCCTAACACTATGCCTTGTCGTACCATGAAGTGACATTTTTCAAAATTTAAGACAAAGTTAGTGTCAACACATCTAGCTAAGACCTTGGCCAAGTTCTCTAGGCAACAATCAAATGAAGTACCATAAACGCTGAAGTCATCTATAAAGACTTCCAGACAATTCTCCATCAGATCGGAGAAGACACTTGTCATGCACTGCTGAAAAGTAGCGTGTGCATTACATAGTTCAAATGGCATCCTTTTATAGGCAAAGGTGCCAAACGGACAAGTAAACGTGGTCTTCTCCTGATCTTCAGGAGCAATATAAATATGGAAGTAGCCAATAAATCCATCAAGAAAGCAGTAGTGAGATTTACCTGCCAAACGGTCTAATATCTGATTGATGAAGGGCAAGGCGTAGTGGTCCTTCCGTGTAGCGGCGTTCAATCTTCTGTAATCAATACACACTCACCACACATTTTGTACTCTTTTAGTGACCATTTCACCGTTGTCCTTTTTTACCGTCGTGATGCCTAACTTCTTGCGGACAACCTGGACTGGGCTCACCCACTCACTTTCGGAGATTGGATATATGATACTCGCATCCAGTAATCTGGTGACCTCTTTCTTCACTACATCGAGGATGGTTGGGTTGAGCCTCCTTTGCGGTTGCCTAACCGACTTAGCTCCATCTTGGAGAAATATCCTATGCATGCACTTGCGGGGGTCAATTCCCACAATATCCGCTAGGCTCCATCCTATTGCTTTCTTGTACTTTCTTAGAACATCTAGGAGCTTTTCTTCTTCTTCGCTTAAAAGCTCAATAGCAATAATGACCGGAAACCTTTGGTTGTCCTCTAAGAAAGCATACTTCAAATGAGATGGAAGGGGCTTCAGTTCACTCTTTACCTCAAGCTGAGGTTCCCTTTCATCAAGCTCATGGAGTTCATTCTTGACAACTTTCTCATGTTCATCCTCTTGGTCGTTCGTCTCCTCAACAATAGGGTAGTACAACTTGTTGTGGTCTTCTTCTTGCACTTCCGCTACCACTCCATCAATTACATCACATCGGAGCACGGAATGTTCTTCGGGAGGATGTTTCATGGCTTCTTCCAAATTGAATTTGATAGTCTTGTCTCCAACTTCAAAGGAATATGTACCGGTGAAGGCATCCAACTTGAATTTAGAGGTCTTGAGGAAGGGTCTACCAAGTAGAACGGAGGATGAGCATCTATTTTCTGTTGGAGGCATTTCAAGGATGTAAAAGTCAACTGGAAAAACCAAATCCTTGATCGCCACAAGTACATCTTCCGCTATTCCCATTACCGTGATCACACTTTTATCGACTAAGGCAAACCTCGCCACCGACTTCTTTAATAGAGCTAAATTCAACCGCACATAGATAGAAAGTGGCATGATGCTTACACAAGCTCCCAAGTCGCATATACAATCATGAAAAATGCATCCGCCAATACAACAAGACACCAAACAAGGTCCAGGGTCACCACATTTCTTTGGAATAGGATCCATCAAGGAAGAAATTGAACTACCCAAGGATAATGTCTCCAATTCTCCTATCCTATCTTTGTGTATATACAAGTCTTTCAAAAATTTTGCATACTTTGAAATTTGTTGAATAGCATCAAGAAGTGGTATGGTTACCTAAACCTTCTTGAATACTTGAAGGATGTTCAAATCAAATTCCGGTGTTTTCTTTGCCTTCTTCACCATGGAAGGGAATGGAATAGGAATGGACTCATCCACTATAGCTTTCTTCTTGGGCTCCTTGAGGTTTACTCCTTCTTCCTCATGCCTTTTATCTACCACCTCTTCTTCATGTGGAGCTTCAACAACCACTTCTTCCTCATAAATGTCTCCCATGACCCTTGGAGGTATCTCCTCCAATGTAGTTCCTAACCGTAGAGTAATGGCGTTGAGACCGCCCTTTGGGTTTGGTTGGGGTTAGGATGGAAAGTTAGAAGAGCTTGAGGGTTGGTTGGTGTTGTTGTTGGGAGTTGATGGTTGGTTTGACATGGTCATTTTTGAAAGCATGTTGGTGAGGTTAGCCAATTGAGCGCCCAAGGCATCGAATTGAGCCTTATTGCTCTCATCTCATTTCTCCATTGCGGCTCTAAGCTCATTAACTTGATTGTTGGAAGATGGAGGAGTTTGGTTAGATTGTTGTCTATGGTGTGGTGCTTGGTACTTAGTGTAGTTATTTTGGTTTTGGTTGGAGTAGCCTTGGTTGGCTTGGTAGTTGGTGTTGTTATGGTGGTATTGGGATGAAGATTGGTTATTGTTGTAATGAGAAGAAGAGTTGTTCCATCTTTGGTTTTGATTGCTTCCTTGTGCATGATCTCTCCACCCTTGATGTTGATTACCACCTTGAGGGTAATTGTTTTGGCATTGAGAAGAATAGGGTGGACGGTTGTTGTAATTCACATTGGCTACTACAAGAGCATGTTCCTCTTGAAATTGATGCCATTGATCGGTGTAATGTGTTGTGCTAGAGCACAAACCACAAATCCTAGGAGGGCCTTTAAGTTGAGTAACTGGAGGTGGGGCTTGGATGGCTTGGATGGAGTAGTATTCCTTTTGATCCTTTTATATTTGTGTAAGGATGGTGGTCATATCCCCAAGTGCTTTGGTTAGGCTTGAATCGGAAGGGGATGGTTCTACCAAACCCTTGAGAAGATTACTTCTCACCCTTGTATGTTGTGTAGCCTTGGCAACATCCTTTATCAAATTCCAAGCTTCTCCCTCCGTCTTATTTTTCGAAAGGGAACCACCGCTAGAAGCAGTGAGCAATCTTCTATCTTCCACACAAAGACCTCCGGTGAAGTAGCTAATGAGCAAGTGAGTGTTCATTCCATGGTGTGGACAAGATTCCAATAGCCTCTTGAACCGAGACCAATACTCATACAAACTCTCTTGGTCTCTTTGCATTATGCCCAAAATCTCCTTCCGGATGTAGTCGGTCTTCTCCGGTGGGAAGAATTTATCTAGAAACTCTCTCCTCAAGAAATCCCAATTAGTCACAATCTCATCCGGTAGCGAATAAAACTATGTCTTTGCTTGCCCTTCAAGAGAGAAAGGAAAGGCAAAAACCATGATAGCCACCTCATCGGCTCCATGCCTTCGAGCCGTAGAACAAGCAACTTGAAAATCTCTTAGATGTCGGATGGGGTCTTGACCCGGCAATCCATGATATTTAGGAAGTAGATGTATCAAGCTACTCTTCAATTCAAAGTTTGGATCAAGGTTAGGATACCTTACTTGCAACGGTTCAAGTATGATATCCGGAGCTCCTTGTTCATGCAAAGTGATCCGTCGTGGCTCCGCCATGTGTGGCTCACCTGTAGGATGTAAAGATATATTATTAGTGCCAACAGAAGAATAAGAAGTAGCGGACTCCAAGTCACTCTCAGTACCGCCTAGTGATTCGGTATGTTCCTCAAGAGAGGCTGAAGTACTAGCTGTATAATCCAACAGCCGTCTAGCTTGCCGAGTATGTAACAAAGTTCTTTCAATCTCGGGATCAAAATCGGCTAAGCTAGAATTCGGTTGAGACCGAGTCATCAAACTTGAGAGTCATAGCACAAATGTAAAAGAAATCTAAACTATAGCTAAGTATTGAAAAGCAATTAAACTATCTACAATATTCACATATTCACATAACCAATATCAAGGCATATGTTGCAACCATTCTCCGGCAACGGCGCCAAAAATTTGATGGTGCGCTCGTGGACTATGTCGGTAAAGATTTTCTCAGTAAAGTTACATTGCAAGTATAGCTCTAGCAACAACAATCCTCGAGAATCAAATTTAGAGAGGGATTTGGTTGTTACAAGTTCAACCCTAATAGAAATAACTGAAGTATTCAAACCTCGGATCGTCTCACAAGGAATATGCAAACATGTGCTTCAACATTGGTTAGAATTCCGGGGTTGTGAGTCATGAGCAAGAAAATAAATGGGAATCTTAACAAGCAAGCAATCTTACAATGCAAGAAACTAATTCAAATAACTAAGCAAGACATGAGCAATTCCAAACTACAAAATGACATCCAATATAACTCTATTCTAAACTAAACAAGTAACTATAACTAAGTCAAGTAATTAAGAATTTGGGTTTCCAAATAGGAATGATAAAAGCAACTCTTGGCTAGGCATGGGAATTGGGGTCACCATCCTTGTCTAACAATCATATCCTGACAAGTATGAGGAACCAAACTCATTAAGTCTACTTCTATACTTGAAGTACGTCAAATGGTTTGGTCAACATCAACCCATAAGTTCTAACCTCACTACTAATTGACTTAATAGAAGGTTAGCGTCAATGGCTATCAAATTGACCACTAAGGGCTCCCAAATCATCAAATCCATTAGACCCAATGACTCAAGTTTACCCAATTTCCTTAGCCTAAGCCAAGAGTAAAGAGAACTACTCCATAATCAAAGTAAACAATTCATCAAACACATGGTAAGCATTAATAAAAGACATGTTCAAATTGCAATCAAATTGCAATTAACAAGTACCCACTATCAATTATCAACATACAATCATTCAAATAACACAATTAATCATAGTAATCATCAATGTAACATCAACAACTCAAGATTCACAACATTCATGAAATTGGTATAAAATGACAATTGACAAGAATTCATAAAACTAACACAAGATCTAAGCAAAATTATACTAAGGAATTCAAATTAAACAATCAAAACTAGTAATTAACAAGATCCAACTCAGAATTCAACAAGGAAAGATCAAATTAAAATTAGATCTAGAGAAGAACAAGGGTTTCTCTCTCTAGAAGAACAAAGAACAAAAAAATAGCTAAAATTGTGTCTTAGTGTAAAATGATTGATTCCCCCCTTTCCTCCTAGCATCCTTGGGTCTTTTCCATGCAGAAACAGCTTGAATTTGGGCCTGATGAGCCTCAGAAATTGCCAGGCACGATTTCCTTTACTGAGGTCACGTGCAGCTTCCCGCTCGTGCGCGCCATACGTGCG
Organism: Arachis ipaensis; assembly: GCF_059453495.1. Lineage (NCBI taxonomy): Eukaryota > Viridiplantae > Streptophyta > Magnoliopsida > Fabales > Fabaceae > Arachis > Arachis ipaensis. The sequence goes on along the minus strand of NC_142437.1, from coordinate 73,995,647 downwards.
CACGCGTCGATTGCTTTTGTAATCCACGTGTGCGCGCCAAGTGCGCGTGTGCATCGATAGGAATCCTCTGATCCGCGCGGATGCGTCCATCCTTGCGCGTCGCTTCCAGCCATCCTCATCCACGCGTGCGCATGGAGTGCGCGTGCGTGCCAATGCTGATTTTCCCAAAAATTCAAATCTTCATGTTCCTCCCTTTTGTGCATGCTTTCTTTCTCTTTTCTAGGCCATTCCTATCCTATAATTCCTCAAATCACTCAACAAATACATCATGGCATCGAATGGCAATAGAAGAGGAATAAAATATGGCAATTTTAAGGCAAAACAAGCATGTTTTTCATCATGGAGCAATATTAGGAAGTGAACACAAAACCATGCATTTCTTGTGAATAAGTGTGAGAAATATTGACAAAACCCCCCAAATTCTACACAATAAAAACCACAAAATTGGGGTTTATCAAAAATCTCATCACCTTCTTGGAAATCCTTCTTCCGGATGTGATGGTCATGAAATGCTTTAGTCTTTTCCTTGTAGATCCGGGCATTCTAATTTTATTCGTTCCTCAAACACTCGAGCTCCTCTAGCTGTAACTTCCTGGCTTCACCCGCCTTGGCTAAATCCATGTTGCACTGCTTTACCGCCCAATAGGCTCTATGCTCAATCTCCACCGGAAGGTGGCATGCCTTACCATAGATGATCCGGAAGGGACTCATCCTTAACGGAGTCTTGTAGGCCGTTCTATACACCCATAGTACATCTCTCAACCGGAGGCTCCAATCCTTCCTTTGTGGATTGACCACTTTCTCCAAGATTCTCTTAATCTCCTGGTTGGATACTTCCGCTTGCCCGTTGGTCTGTGGGTGATAAGCAGTAGCAGCCTTATGCGATACTCCATAGTGCTTGAGCAATGCCTCTACTTTTCTGTTAAAAAAGTGGGATCCTTGGTCGCTCACGCTTGCTCATGGTGACCCATAACGGCATACAATGTTATTTCTAATAAAGAAATGACGGTATTGGCATCGTCAAGGCGGATAGGTATTCCTTCTATCCACTTTGACACGTAGTCAACCGCTAACAGGATATACAAATACCCACTAGAGTTGGGAAACGGTCCCATAAAGTCAAAGCCCCATACATCAAATATCTCGCAGAACAAATAGGTTGTTGAGGCATCTCATCCCTTTGGGATGTGTTTCCCGACTTCTGACACTGATGGCAAGACACACAGAACTGGTTAGCATCCTTGAATAAGGTTGGCCACCAGAATCCATAATCCAACACCTTTTTAGCGGTCCTTTGTGAGCCAAAGTGGCCACCACATTCGGACGAATGGCAAGCTTCAAGAATGGGTTGGATTTCAGATTCTGGGACACATCTTCGAATTACTTGGTCCATTCCCCTCTTCCACAAGTGAGGGTCATCCCAAATATAGTATTTGGAATCACTCTTTAACTTGTCCCGTTGGTGTTTAGAAAAGTTGGGAGGGAAGAGTTTTGCAACCAAGTAGTTCGCCATTGGGGCAAACCAAAGAAAACTATCCGACACAGCATGCAAACTATCCAATGGGAATGAGTCATTGATCGAAAATGGGTCAAATTTTAAATTCTCAATGCGGTTTAAATGATCTGCAACCAGGTTTTGAGACCCACTCCAGTCCCTAATCTCAATGTCGAATTCTTGCAAAAGCAAGATCCAACGTATGAGTCTAGGCTTGGACTCATTCTTTGTTAATAAGTACTTTAAAGCTGCATGATCCGTGTATACCACTACCTTTGATCCTAGCAAATAAGATCTGAATTTATCTAAAGCATGAACAATAGCTAGGAGTTCCTTTTTAGTAGTGGTATAGTTGGATTGTACTGCATCCAGTATTTTAGAAGAGTAAGCAATGACATAAGAGAGTTTACCATTGCGCTGTGCAAGCGCGGGACCTATAGCATGGTTTGATGCATCGCACATTATTTCGAATGGCAACGTCCAGTTAGGGCCTCGCACAATCGGTGCTGTGGTAAGAACTCTCCTTAGCTCTTCAAAAGCTTTCACACATTCACTGTCAAACTCAAAGTCCACATCTTTTTGGAGTAGGCGCGACAATGGCAAAGCAATTTTGCTGAAATCTTTAATAAAGCGCCTATAGAATCCTGCATGTCCTAAAAACGAGCGGACCTCCCTCACAGATGAGGGGTGAGGTAAAGTGGTGATAACATCGACCTCGGCCGGGTCTACAGAAATGCCTTCATGAGATACTACATGTTCTAACACTATACCTTGTCTTACCATAAAGTGACATTTTTCAAAGTTCAAGACAAGGTTAGTGTCAACACATCTAGCTAAGACCTTGGCCAACTTCTCTAAGAAACAATCAAATGAAGTTCCATAAACACTGAAGTCATCCATAAAGACTTCCAGACAATTCTCCATTAGATCGGAAAAGACACTCGTCATACACTGCTGAAAAGTAGCAGGTGCATTACATAGCCCAAATGTCATTCTTTTGTAGGAAAAGGTGCCAAAAGGGCAAGTAAATGTGGTCTTTTCCTGATCCTCAAGAGCAATGTGAATCTGGAAGTAACCAGTGAATCCATCAAGAAAACAATAATGGGATTTACCTGCCAAACGGTCCAACATCTGGTCGATAAAGGGCAAAGGATAGTGGTCCTTTTTTGTAGTGGCGTTCAATCTTCTATAATCGATGCACACTCGCCACGCATTTTGTAATCTCTTGGTGACCACTTCTCCATCATCCTTTTTAACCGCAGTGATGCCCGATTTCTTGGGAACAATCTGGACCAAGCTCACCCACTCACTGTCAGAAATTGAGTATCCACATCAAGTAGCCTAGTGACCTCCTTCTTTACCATATCGAGGATAGTTGGGTTGAGCCTTATTTACGGTTACCTGGTGCACAAAATCACAATCACACTTTTGCAATTCCGCACAACTAACCAGCAAGTGCACTGGGTCGTCCAAGTAATCCCTTACGTGAGTAAGGGTCGATCCCACGGAGATTGTCGGCTTGAAGCAAGCTATGGTTATCTTGTAACTCTTAGTCAGGATATCAATAATTCTCTGATTAAATTGTAAAAAGTAGAAGAACATGAAATAAATACTTGTTATGCAGTAATTGAGAATAGGTTGAGGTTTTGGAGATGCTTTGTCTTTTGAATATCTGCTTTCCTACTGTCTTCTTCTTCATGCACGCAAGGCTCCTTCCATGGCAAGCTTTATGTTGGGCGTCACTGTTGTCAATGGCTACTTCCCGTCCTCTCAGTGAAAATGTTCCAAATGCGCTGTCACCGCACGGCTAATCATCTGTCAGTTCTCGATCATGTCGGAATAGGATCCATTGATCCTTTTGCGTCAGTCACTACGCCCAACACTCGCGAGTTTGAAGCTCGTCACAGTCATCCCTTCCCAGATCCTACTCAGAATACCACAGACAAGATTTAGACTTTCCGGATCTCAAGAATGACTGCCAATAATTCTAGCCTATACCACGAAGGTTCCAATCTTAGATTAGAAACCCAAGAGATACACATTCAAGATTGATAGCATGTAGAACGCAAGTGGTTATCAGGCACGCGTTCATAGGTGAGAATGATGATGAGTGTCACGGATCATCACATTCATCAGGTTGAAGTGCAAATGAATATCTTAGAATAGAGGCAAGCATGATAGAATGGAAAACAGTAGTAATTGCATTAATTCATCGAAACACAGCAGAGCTCCTCACCCCCAACCATGGGGTTTAGAGACTCATGCCATAGAGAATACAATATAAAACGTGTAAAGTGTCATGAGGTACAAGATGAATTACTAAAAGTAGTTTTTATAGTAAACTAGTGACCTAGGGTTACAAAAAATGAGTAAGCTAGGGTGTTTAGTGGAAAAATCCACTTCCGGGACCCACTTGGTGTGTGCTTGGGCTGAGCATTGAAGCTTTCATGTGTAGAGACTTTTCTTGGAGTTAAACGTCAGCTTTTGTGCCAGTTTGGGCGTTTAACTCCAGCTTTTATGCCAGTTCTGGCGTTAAACGCCAGAATTCTTAAGCTGACTTGGAACGCCAGTTTGGGCCATCAAATCTTGGGCAAAGTATGGACTATTATATATTTCTGGAAAGCCCAGGATATCTACTTTCCAACGCAATTGATAGCGCGCCAATTGGGCTTTTGTAGCTCCAGAAAATTCACTTTGAGTGCAGGGACGTGAGAATCCAACAATCTCTGCAGTCCTTTTTCAGCCTCTGAATCGGATTTTTGCTCAGGTCCCTCAATTTCAGCCAGAAAATACCTGAAATTACAGAAAACACGCAAACTCATAGTAAAGTCCAAAAAAGTGAATTTTAAATAAAAACTAATAGAAATATAATAAAAACTAACTAAAATATACTAAAAACATACTAAAAATAGTGCCAAAAAGCGTATAAATTATCCGCTCATCACAACACCAAACTTAAATTGTTGCTTGTCCCCAAGCAACTGAAAATCAAATAGGATAAAAAGAAAAGAATATACAAAGAGTTCCAAAAACATCTATGAAGATCAGTATTAATTAGATGAGCAGGGCTTTTAGCTTTTTGCCTCTGAACAGTTTTGGCATCTCACTTTATCCTTTGAAGTTCAGAATGATTGGCTTCTATAGGAACTCAAAATCCTGATAATGTTATTGATTCTCCGAGTTAATTATGTTGATTCTTGAACACAGCTACTTTATGAGTCTTGGCCGTGACCCTAAGCATTTTGTTTTCCAGTATCACCACCGGATACATAAATGCCACAGACACATAACTGGGTGAACCTTTTCAGATTGTGACTCAGCTTTGCTAGAATCCCCAATTAGAGGTGTCCAGAGCTCTTAAGCACACTCTTTTTGCTTTGGACCATGACTTTAACCGGTCAGTCTCAAGTTTTCACTTGATACCTTCACGCCACAAGCAGATGGTTAGGGACAACTTGGTTTAGCCGCTTAGGCCAGAATTTTATTCCTGAGGGCCCTCCTATCCACTGATGCTCAAAGCCTTGGATCCTTTTTATTACCCTTGCCTTTTGGTTTAAAGGGCTATTGGCTTCTTCTGCTTGTTTTTTCTTTCTTTTTCTCTTATTTTTCTTTTTTCTTGCTTCAAGAATCAATTTTTTGATTTTTCAGATTATCAATAACACTTCTCCTTTTCCATCATTCTTTCAAGAGCCAACAATTTTAACATTCATAAATAACAAATTCAAACATATGCACTGTTCAAGCATTCATTCAGAAAATAAGAGTATTGCCACCACATCAAAATAATTAAACTGTTTTAAAATTTGAAATTCATGTACTTCTTTTTCTTTTTCAATTAAAAACACTTTTTATTTAAGAAAGGTGATGGATTCATAGGACATTCATAGCTTTAAGACATAAACTTTAAATTTTATTAATCATGGAATAACAATAAGACTCAAAAATAAATATAAGAGCAAACTAATAATAATAGAAGACAGAAAAGTAAAAAAAACAGAAAAGTAAATGACTCTTAAAATAGACTCCTAATAATAAAGGTTATCACAGAGTTAGGACTCAACAACCTTGATCTTGAGAAGTGGATGCTCCCTCAATCTGTGGGGTGCTTGGTCCTTCAAGGGAGAGCTTCTGGCGCTTCAGCTCCTGTAGCTCACGCCCCTGCTTCTCCTGTTCCTTTAGCAGTTTGCAGAGCATGCAGTTTTGATTCTGCTGTTCTTCCTTAAGTTGTTCCATAGCTTCTTGTAGCTTGGTAACAGATGCTTCTAGGCAGGTCCAGTAGTCAATTTCAGGAATTTCTGGGAGGAACTTCTGCGCCCTCCTTTTTATGGAGTTGTCTTGCACTTGTCCTTCCATTGACTTCTTGGTGATTGGGTGTTCGATTGGGATGAATTCATCTACTCCCATCCTCACCCCAGCATCTTTACATAGCAGAGAAATTAAGCTTAGGTAGGCTAGTTTGGCTTCAGTAGAGTTCTTGTTTGCAATTGTGTAAATCTCACAAGAAATCAGATGATGAATCTCCACTTCCTTTCCAAGCATAATACAATCAATCATCACCGCTCTTTTGACAGTGACCTCAGAGCGGTTGCTAGTGGGCAATATAGAACGCCCAATGAAGTCCAACCAACCTCTTACAACTGGTTTGAGATATCCCCTCTTGAGTTGGTTTGGGACGCCTTTTGAATTGGTTATCCACTTAGTTCCAGGGAGGCATATGTCCTCTAGAACTTGATCCAACCCCTTATCTACTCTCACCATTCTCCTATTGAAGGAATCTGGATCATCTTGTAGTTGAGGCAATTTGAAGACCTCTCTTATTTTATCCAGATGGAAGTAAATAAGCCTCCCTCTGACCATGGTTCGGTAGGTATGAAAGGCGGTTCCAGTTATTCTCTACTTATCTGTTAGCCACAAATTTGAGTAGAATTCCTGAACCATGTTTCTTCCAACCTTTGTTTCAGGATTAGCTAGAATTTCCCATCCTCTGTTTCGAATTTGCTCTTGGATCTCCGGATATTCATCTTCTTTCAGATTAAATTTAACTTCCGGGATCACTAACCTCAGACCCATTATTTTGTGGTAATGGTCTGCATGTTCTTTGGTTAGGAACCTCTCTTGATTCTAAAGACTCTTTGGAGTATTCTCTTTCTTGCCTCTTGATTTGGTTTGTTTTCCCTTAGGTGCCATGATCTTGATGAGTCTTAGCTCAGTAATCATGGAAAAACACACCAAACTTAGAGGTTTACTTGCCCTCAAGCAAAAGAAAGGAAAGGAGAGAGAGAGGAGAAGAGGCAAATTCGAATGGTGGAAAGGAGGGGATGGCCGAATGTGTATTTATAAGAGAAGGGGAGGGATTTCGAAAATTTTGAAAGAGATATGCCATAGAGATATGATTGGTGGAAGAAAATAAAATCATGATATGAAAAAGATGAGATTTTCAATTGAAAAAAGATATAAAGAGGTTAAATCTGATAATTTGGTTATGCATCTAAGAAATAAGAGATGATATGATGGGTTTGAAAAGATTTGAAAAGAAATTGAAAAGATACTTGAGTTTTTGAAGAAGATTTGGGAAGGATTTGAAAGAAAATTGAAAAGAGATTTAGAGAATTGTTAAATTTTTGAAAATTGAGGGTGAATAATGAAAGTTTGAAACATGTTTATGCAGAAAATTATGAGTTAAAACATGAAAATTTGAAAAAAATTTGAATTTGGAAACAAAATCTCCTCCCCCTTCCTTTCTGGCATTAAACGCCCAGAATGGTATCCATTCTGGAGTTTAACGCCCAATTGTTGTCCATTATGGGCGTTTAACGCCCAGCCAGGTACCCTGGCTGGCGTTAAATGCCAGAAACCCCTTTATCACTGCGCGTTTTGCTGAACGCCCAGGATGCTACAATTCTGGCGTTAAACGCCCAGAATGGTACCCATTCTGGCATTTAACGCCCAAAATGCCCTTTACTGGTGTTTTCTTGTTAGCAAGCTCCTTTTCTCTGCTTTTTGCACTGAATCCTTCTGTAACTCTGTGAATTCCTTCAATTTTGATGATTAACCTTTGAATAAAATGTATATCAAATTTCTATAAGTATTATTTAAAATAAATAACCTGCTAATGGCTGGGTTGCCTCCGAGCAAGCGCTTCTTTATTGTCTTTAGCTGGACCTTTACTGAGCTTCATTCAAGCCTCAGTTTTGAGCATTCTTGCTCAAAATTGCTTTCAAGATAATGTTTGATTCTCTATCCATTAACAATGAACTTTTTGTCAGAATCAATATCTTGAAGCTCAACATATCCATATGGTGATACTCTTGTAATCACATATGGTCCCCTCCACCGGGATTTTAATTTCCCGGGGAATAATCTGAGCCTAGAGTTGAACAGCAGAACTTTTTGTCCTAGCTCAAAGACTCTGTATGACAATTTCTTGTCATGCCACTTTTTTGCTTTTTCCTTATAAATTTTTGCATTTTCAAAAGCATTGAGTCTGAACTCCTCTAGCTCATTTAGCTGGAGCAATCTTTTCTCACCAGCTAACTTAGCCCAGGTTTAGGAATCTGGTTGCCCAGTAGGATTTATGTTCCAGTTCCACGGGCAGATGACAGGCCTTGCCATACACAAGCTGGTATGGAGAGGTTCCTATAGGAGTCTTGAATGCTGTTCTGTATGCCCACAGAGCATCATCCAAGCTCTTTGCCCAATCCTTTCTACGGACAATTATAGTCCATTCCAGGATTCTTTTTAGCTCTCTATTAGAGACTTCAGCCTACCCATTTGTCTGTGGATGATACGGAGTTGCTACTTTGTGGCTAATTCCATATCGGACCATAGCAGAGTAAAGATATTTATTGCAGAAATGGGTGCCCCCATCACTGATGAGTACTCTGGGAACACCAAATCTGCTGAAAATATATTTCTGAAGGAACTTCAGCACAGTCTTGGTATCATTAGTGGGTGTGGCAATTGCCTCCACCCATTTAGATACGTAATCTACTGCCACCAGAATGTAAGTGTTTGAGTATAATGGTGGGAAAGGACCCATGAAGTCAATACCCCATACATCAAACAACTCAATCTCTAAGATCCCTTGTTGAGGCATGGCATAACCATGAGGTAAGTTCCCAGCTCTTTGGCAACTGTCACATTTACGCACAAACTCTCGGGCATCTCTATAGAGAGTAGGCCAGTAGAAGCCACATTGGAGGACTTTAGTGGCTATGCGCTCACTTCCGAAATGTCCTCCATACTGTGATCCATGGCAATGCCACAGGATCTTCTGTGCCTCTTCTCTAGGGATGCATCTGCGGATCATTCCGTCTGCACATCTCTTAAAGAGATATGGTTCATTCCACAAGTAGTACTTTGCATCAGAAATTAGTTTTTTCTTTTGCACCCTGCTATACTCCTGGGGTATGAACCTCACAGCTTTATAATTTGCAATGTCTGCAAACCATGGTGCTTCCTGAATGGCAAAGAGTTGCTAATCTGGAAAGGTCTCAGAGATCTCAGTACAAGGGAGGGACGCCCCAACTACTGGTTCTATCTGGGACAGGTGATCAGCTACCTGGTTCTCTGTCCCTTTTCTGTCTCTTATTTCTATATCAAACTCTTACAGAAGCAACACCCATCTTATGAGCCTGGGTTTTGAATCCTGCTTTGTGAGTAAATATTTAAGAGCAGCATGGTCAGTGTACACAATTACTTTTGATCCTACTAAATAGGATCTAAACTTGTCAATGGCATAAACCACTGCTAGCAGCTCTTTTTCTGTGGTTGTGTAATTCTTCTGTGCGTCATTTAGAACATGACTGGCATAGTAAATGACGTGCAGAAGCTTGTTATACCTTTGTCCCAACACTGCACCAATGGCATGGTCACTGGCATCACACATTAGTTCGAATGGTAATGTCCAGTCTGGTGCAGAGATGACTGATGCTGTGACCAACTTAGCTTTCAGGGTTTCAAACGCTTGCAGACACTCTGTGTCAAACGCAAATGGCGTGTCAGCAACTAGCAGGTTGCTTAGAGATTTTGCAATTTTTGAAAAATCCTTTATGAACCTCCTATAGAATCCTGCATGCCCCAGAAAGCTTCTGATTGCCTTAACATTGGCAGGTGGTGGTAATTTTTCAATCACCTATACCTTGGCTTGATCCACCTCTATTCCCTTGCTTGAAATTTTGTGCCCAAGGACAATTCCTTCAGTCACCATAAAGTGACATTTTTTCTAGTTTAAGACCAGGTTAGTCTCTTGGCACCTTTTCAGGACAAGTGCTAGATGATCAAGACAGGAGCTGAATGAGTCTCCAAATACTGGAAGTCATCCATGAAGACTTCCAGGAACTTCTTTACCATATCAGAGAAGATAGAGAGCATGCACCTCTGAAAGGTTGCAGGTGCATTGCACAGACCAAAAGGCATTCTTCTGTAAGCAAATACTCCAGATGGACATGTGAATGCTGTTTTCTCTTGATCTTGAGGATCCACTGTAATTTGGTTGTAGCCTGAATAGCCATCCAAAAAGCAGTAGTATTCATGGCTTGCTAGTCTCTCTAGCATCTGGTCTATGAATGGTAAAGGAAAATGATCCTTTCTGGTGGCTGTATTGAGCCTTCAGTAGTCAATACACATACGCCACCCTGTAACTGTTCTTGTGGTAACCAGTTCATTCTTTTCATTATGAACTACTGTCATGCCTCCCTTCTTGGGGACAACTTGGACAGGGCTCACCCAGGGGCTATCAGAAATAGGATAAATAATCCCAGCCTCTAGTAACTTAGTGACCTCTTTCTGCACCACCTCCTTCATGGCTGGATTTAGCCGCCTCTGTGGTTGAACTACTGGCTTAGCATCATCCTCCAATAGGATCTTGTGCATGCATCTTGCTGGGCTAATGCCCTTAAGATCACTTATGAACCACCCAAGAGCTGTCTTGTGTGTCCGTAGCACTTGTATTAGTGCTTTCTCTTCTTGTGGATTTAAAGCAGGCTTATGATCACTAGAAAAGTGTCACCCTCTCCCAGAAATGCATATTTCAGGGATGGTGGTAGTGGTTTGAGCTCGGGTTTAGGAGGTTTCTCCTCTTCCTGAGGGATTTTTAGAGGTTCTTTAATTTCCTCTGGTTCTTCCAGATCAGGCTGAACATCTTTAAAGATGTCCTCTAGCTCTTATTCAAGACTCTCAGTCATATGGATCTCTTCCACCAAAGAGTCAATAATATCAGTGTTCATGCAATCATTTGATGTGTCTGAATGCTGCATAGCTTTGACAGCATTTAACTTGAACTCATCCTCATTGACTCTCAGGGTCACTTCCCCTTTATGTACATCAATAAGAGTTCATCCAGTTGCTAGGAAAGATATTCCTAGAATGAGAGTTGCACTCTTGTGCTCCTCCATTTCCAGCACTACAAAGTCAGTGGGAAAGGCAAATGGCCCAACCTTGACAATCATGTCCTCAATTATGCCTGATGGATATTTAATGGAGCCATCAGCAAGTTGAAGACATATTCGGGTTGGTTTGACTTCTTCAGTCAACCCAAGCTTTCTGATAGTAGATGCAGATATTAGGTTGATACTTGCTCCAAGGTCACATAGAGCTGTCTTAGTACAAGCACCCTCTAATGTGCATGGTATCATAAAGCTTCCTGGATCTTGAAGCTTTTCTGGTAAGCTTTTCAGAATGACTGCACTGCATTCTTCAGTGAGAAACACTTTTTTAGTTTCTCTCCAATCCTTCTTATGACTTAAGATCTCTTTCATGAACTTAGCATAAGAGGGTATTTGCTCGAGTGCATCTGCAAACGGGATCTTTATCTCAAGAGTCCTGAGATAGTTTGCAAAGCGAGAAAATTGTTTATCCTGTTCCGCTTGGCAGAGTTAGGCATCTTGGCTTTATATTCTTCAACCTTAGTTGCTGCAGGTTTATTCCCTATAGAAGTGGTTGGAGAAGCCTTCTTAGAGGGGTTACTATCAGCACTTGCAGGTGTCTGATCCCTCATTGGCGTTTGAACGCCAGGATTGGGTGCAGGATGGGCATTTAACGCCAGCTATTCTCCCTTTTCTAGCGTTTGAACGCCAGAACTGGGCAAGGAATGGGCGTTTAACGCCAACTCTTCTCCCTTTTCTGGTGTTTGAACGCCAGAATTATTCCTCTCTGGGCTCTTACTGTCCTCAGAGGGATTTTGGACAGTGGTTTGATCATCCTCTGTCATTTGTTCCTTTCTTGACTTTTTGCTACTTTGAACTGAATTATTCAATGTCTTCCCGCTCCTTAGTTGAACAGCTTGGCATTCTTCTGTTATCTAATTAGATAGCTACTGTCTTGTCTGATTTAATTGTGCTTCTATATTCTTGTTAGCATTTTTAGTGTCTTGGAGCATCTCCTTGAATTCTGCTAATTATTTTGTCATTAGAAGTAATTGCTGATTTATTTCAACAATCTGTTCTTGAGGATTATGATCAGTAGTTGCTACCATAGCTTCTTTTTCTTTGGAGGGCTCATTGCTTGAGTACAGATGTTGATTTCTAGCAACTGTATCTATGAGTTCTTGAGCCTCTTCAATTGTCTTTCTCATGTGTATAGATCCACCAACTGAGTGGTCTAGAGACATTTGAGCTCTTTCTATAAGCCCATAGTAGAAGATGTCTAACTGTACCCACTCAGAAAACATTTCAGAGGGGCATTTCCTTAGCATCCCTCTATACCTCTCCCATGCATTATAAAGGGATTCATGATCCTCTTGTTTAAAGTCTTGGATGTCCAGCCTTAGATGTGTCATCCTTTTTGGAGGGTAAAATTGATTCAGAAATTTGTCTGATAACTGTCTCCATGTTTTTATGCTTGTTGTGGGTTGGTTATTTAACCACCTCTTAGCTTGATCTTTTACAACAAATGGAAACAATAATAATCTGTAGACATCCTGATCCACTTCTTTATCACATACTGTGTCAGCAATTTGTAAGAACTGTGCCAGAAACTCAGTAGGTTCTTCCTGTGGAAGAACAGAATACTGGCAATTTTGCTGCACCATGATAATGAGCTGAGGATTTAGCTCAAAACTGCTTGCTTTGATGGGAGGTATACAGATGCTACTCCTATATGCAGCTGTAATGGGGTTGGCATATGACCCCAGAGTCCTTCTGGACTGTTCATTTCCACTTATGTCCATGATAGATAAAAGAAAATTGATATGAATTGCAAATATATATATATATATATATATATATATATATATATATATATATATATATATATATATATATATTTAAGGTAACCGAAATTAAAATAAGATAAAATAAAATAAAATAAAATAATTAAAAAATTGAATATAAATTCAAAAATTAGAAGAAATTGAAATAAAAGCAGATTGAAGACTAAATTAATTAATTAATTAAAAAGATTTTGAGATTAGCAATCAAAAAGATATGATTGAGGATTATTTTGGAAAAGATATGATTGAGAAGATATGATTGAAGAAATTAAAAAGATTTAATTTTTTTGAAAAAGATTTGAAAAGATCAATTTTTGAAATTAGAATTTTGACTTGATTAAAAAGAAGAGATATGATTTTGAAAATCTTTGACTACTTTAATGTTAAATTTCGAAAATTATGAGTAAAATAAGGAAAAGATATTTTTTTATTTTTAAATTTTAATGAGGAAAGAGAAAAACAACAAAACGACACTAAACTTAGAAATTTTAGATCAAAACAAAGAGAACAAACAAAAAAACTTTGAATGTCAAGATGAACACCAAGAATACTTTGAAGATCAAGATGAACACCAAAAACAAATTTTTGAAATTTTTTTTAAGTAAATAAAAGCACAAAAACACACCAAACTTAAAATTTTTTTAGAAAATCAAACACAAATTTTCGAAAAATTAAAGGAAAACACAAAGAAGACACCAAACTTAGAATTTTTAAAGATCAAGAAACAACTAAGAGTATGCAAATTTGAAAATTTTAAAGAAAGTAAAAGCATGCAATTGACACCAAACTTAAAATATGGAACTAAACTCAAATAAAAGACTCTAAACCAACAAAAATAAAATATTCCTAATCTAAGCAACAAGATAAACCATCAGTTGTGCAAACTCGAACAATCCTCGGCAACGGCACAAAAAACTTAGTGCACGAAATCACAATCACACTTTTGCAATTCGCACAACTAACCAGCAAGTGCACTGGGTCGTCCAAGTAATACCTTACGTGAGTAAGGGTCGATCCCACGGAGATTGTCGGCTTCAAGCAAGCTATGGTTATCTTGTAACTCTTAGTCAAGATATCAATAATTCTCAGATTTAATTGTAAAAATTAGAAGAACATGAAATAAATACTTGTTATGCAGTAATGGAGAATAGGTTGAGGTTTTGGAGATGCTTTGTCTTTTGAATATCTGCTTTCCTACTGTCTTCTTCTTCATGCACGCAAGGCTCCTTCCATGGCAAGCTTTATGTTGGGCGTCACTGTTGTCAATGGCTACTTCCCGTCCTCTCAGTGAAAATGTTCCAAATGCGCTGTCACCGCACGGCTAATCATCTGTCGGTTCTCGATCATGTCGGAATAGGATCCATTGATCCTTTTGCGTCTGTCACTACGCCCAACACTCGCGAGTTTGAAGCTCGTCACAGTCATCCCTTCCCAGATCCTACTCAGAATACCACAGACAAAATTTAGACTTTCCGGATCTCAAGAATGACTGCCAATAATTCTAGCCTATACCACGAAGGTTCCAATCTTAGATTAGAAACCCAAGAGATACACATTCAAGCTTGATAGCATGTAGAACGAAAGTGGTTGTCAGACACGCGTTCATAGGTGAGAATGATGATGAGTGTCACCGATCATCATATTCATCAGGTTGAAGTGCGAATGAATATCTTAGAATAAGGGCAAGCATGATAGAATGGAAAACAGTAGTAATTGCATTAATTCATCGAAACACAGCAGAGCTCCTCACCCCCAACCATGGGGTTTAGAGACTCATGCCGTAGAGAATACAATATGAAATGTGTAAAGTGTCATGAGGTACAAGATGAATTACTAAAAGTAGTTTTTATAGTAAACTAGTGACCTAAGGTTACAGAAAATGAGTAAGCTAGGGTGTTTAGTGTAAAAATCCACTTCCGGGGCCCACTTGGTGTGTGCTTGTGCTGAGCATTGAAGCTTTCATGCGTAGAGACTTTTCTTGGAGTTAAATGCCAGCTTTTGTGCCAGTTTGGGCGTTTAACTCCAGCTTTTATGCCAGTTCTGGCGTTAAACGCCAGAATTCTTAAGCTGACTTGGAACGCCGGTTTGGGCCATCAAATCTTGGGCAAAGTATAGACTATTATATATTGCTGGAAAGCCCAGGATGTCTACTTTCCAACTCAATTGAGAGCCTGCCAATTGGGCTTCTGTAGCCCCAGAAAATCCACTTCGAGTGTAGGGAGGTCAGAATCCAACAGCATCTGTAGTCCTTTTTCAGCCTCTGAATCAGATTTTTGCTCAGGTCCCTCAATTTCAGCCAGAAAATTCCTGAAATTAAAGAAAAACACGTAAAATCATAGTAAAGTCCAGAAAAGTGAATTTTAAATAAAAACTAATAGAAATATAATAAAAACTAACTAAAATATACTAAAAACATACTAAAAACAGTGCCAAAAAGCGTATAAATTATCCGCTCATCATTGCCTAACCGGCCTAGCTCCCTCTTGGAGAAATATGTGATGCATGCACTTGCGGGGGTCAATCCCCACAATATCGGCTAGGCTCCATCCAATTGCCTTCTTATACTTTCTTAGAACATCTAGGAGCTTCTCTTCCTTTTCACTAGGAAGCTCACTAGCAATAATGACCGGAAACTTTTGGTTGTCCTCTAAGAAAGTATACTTCAAATGAGATGGAAGAGGTTTCAATTCACTCTTTGCCTCAAGTTGAGGTTGCTTGTCATCAAGCTCACGGAGTTCATTCTCGACAACTTTCTTTTGTTCACCCTCTTGGTCATCCGTCTCTTCAACAATAGGGTAGCATATATTGTTGTGGTCTTCTTCTTGCACTTCTGCCACCACTTCATCAATTACATCACATCAGAGAACAGAATGCTCTTCGGGAGGATGCTTCATGGCTTCATCCAAATTGAACTTGATAGTTTTGTCTCCAACCTCAAAGGAATATGTGCCGATAAAGGCATCTAACTTGAATTTAGAGGTCTTAAGGAAGGGTCTACCAAGTAGAATGGAGGATGAGCTTCTATTTTCTGTTGGAGGCATTTCAAGGATGTAAAAGTCAACCGAAAAAATCAAATCCTCGATCGTCACAAGTACATCTTCGGCTATTCTTATCACCGTGATCACACTTTTATCAGCTAAGGCAAACTTTGCCGCTGACTTCTTCAATGGAGCTAAATTCAACCGCGCAAAGATAGAAAGCAGCATGATGCTTACACAAGCTCCTAGGTCACACATACAGTCATGAAAAGTGCGCCCACCAATACAACAAGACACCAAACAAGGTCCAGGGTCACCATATTTCTTTGGAATAGGCTCCATCAAGGAAGAAATTGAACTACCCAAGGATAATGTCTCCAATTCTCCTATCCTATCCTTGTGTGTACACAAGTCTTTCAAAAATTTTGCATACTTCGGGATTTGTTGAATAGCATCAAGAAGTGGTATGGTTACTGTTCATACCCTGGGTCGAGCTGTCCAACCCGGGATGATTAGTGATAAAGCGACTGACCTCTTTAGGTCAAACCATCCGACCTCTTCCCAAAGAGCTCGGCCAAATCGATAGGAAAGCCCAAAGAGGGCCCAAAATCGAGGAACACAACCCAAATCCAAAGGCAGCCAAAGGCTACAGAGAGAAGGGCGGTTCCCTTGAAGATAAGCTGACCTCGCCCAAAGATAAGATAATATAAGATAAGATAACTAACTTATCTTATCTAAAAAGGTCACTCCACACCATTATAAATACACTAGAGCACCCAGGTATAACTCATACTCTGATTCTACTAAAAACCTGCTTAATACCCTTGCTCACTTAAGTATCGGAGTCCCTTGCACGTACCACCACCCTTCGGTAACAAAGGATCAGCAGCATTACCAGCCCAACAAGTCGGACACGACAGCTTAGGCTGCCCCCACCAGCCGGACACGTCATCTCCGACCGGTACAGAAGGTCTCATCCGAGATCGACCTACAGTTTCAGGTAACCCTCGGAACATTGGCGCCATTACCGGAGAACCTGGAAGTCATCCCATCAACATGGTGGACGACCATGACAATGACCATGATTCGGATCTAGAAGATAGAGCGCCGCACAAAAATGCGGACACTACACCAAAAGATACTCCTCAACCTAATAAAAACAACGATTCACCAAACATGGGAGCTATGGAGGCACTTCAAGATCACTTAAAGCAACTCGAAAAAGAGGTGAAACACCAACGAAAAGCTGAGAGAGATCTACGAAGGGAAGTTAGGCGACGCCGCGAGTTAGAGGACAAGCTCCTAAAACTCGAAGCAGATCTCAAGACCAAAACTACTCGATCCGGTCACGAAGATGACTCCCGTAAGGACCAAGACACATTCACCAAAGAGATCATGAGGACCAAAATCCCAAAGGACTTCAAACTTCCCGACATGACTTTATATGATGGCACAGCAGATCCCGACCATCATCTTAGTAAATTCAGAAGTAGAATGTACCTCACCGATGCCTCAGATGTTGTTCGCTGCAAAGCCTTCCTGACTACTTTAACAAAAACAGCAATTAGATGGTTCGATAATCTACCTCCTAGGTCTATCTCAAGCTTCAATGATTTAGCCAAGAAGTTCCTGGCCAGATTCTCCATCCAAAAAGATAAGGCTAAGCACGCCCCAAGTCTATTAGGGATCAAACAAGGAGATCGGGAAAGTCTCCGCAGCTAAATGAAAAGATTCAATAAAGCATATCTGGACATACAAAGCCTACCAACAGAGGCCGCCATTATGGGTCTCATCAATGGCTTACGAGAAGGACCTTTTAGCCAATCTATATCGAAAAAACACCCCACATCTCTAAACGAAGTACAAGAACGAGCAGAAAAGTACATCAACATAGAGGAAAACTCTTGACTAGGAGAGACCTCGAAATCTGGACTCACCTACTCCTCCCGAGATAAGGATAAAGAGTCCAGAAAGAAAGAAGATCAACATGGGGAAAATAAAAAAATACCACAATTACACCCCTCTTCGGGTGTCCCTTGTGGATGTCTACAGAGAAGTTTGCCATACTGAAAAAATACCCCCAGCTCGACCACTCAAAGGCAAAAAAGGAGGAGAAAATCGGACTGAATATTGTGAATATCATCGAATCCGTGGACATTCCACCAACGAATGCTTTGACTTAAAGAACGTCATAGAAAAACTAGTAAGAGAAGGGAAATTAAGTCGATACATAGCCACTCGAGACGACGAGCAAAGAAAAAGGAGAAGGGATGAAGATGTCGGACGAACCGAGCCATCACCTCGTACACCAGAGAAACACGTCCACATGATACACGGAGGATTTGCGGGAGGAGGAATCTCCAAATCATCTCGCAAAAGATATCTTAAAGAAGTATATCATGTCGAGGGAAAGGAGGAAGCACCCGACATCCCCACAATTACTTTTACCAAAGAGGACGCATTGATGCCAGGGCATTTTGGCCAGTTTCACTGACCTTTTCTTTATGGTTTTAGGGTAGTTTCATGCATTTTCTTAGGAAATAAGCAAGTTTTGGGTAAATAATCACTTACATCTTTATTCAAGCAAACATTGTGAATTTTACATGATTTCATGAGAATTATGCATGAATTAAATGACAAAATTGAATGATGCATGTCTCATAACTTAGATTAGAGCTTTGATGCACTTTATTACTTGATTTCAAGACAAAGGAAGCAAGGAAGAACCACGTTAGTAGCCACGTTAGTCTAGCTAACGTGACCACTAACGTGGAATGGAGGCTAGCTTGTAACGTTAATGAGAAAAGTGATCGCCATTAACGCCTTCGTGAGCCATCATAGCCCACGTTAGTTGCCACATTAACTATGTTAACGTGGAAGAGAAGTAGAACTCCAACGTTAGTGGTAAAAGTAAGTGCCACTAACATTCCAAAGTGGTAGCTGGCCACGTTAAGAGTCACGTTAATTCAGTTAACGTGAACTCTAACGTGGATGAGGAAGATAATGCCAGCGTTAGTGACATTCATCTTTGTCACTAACGTTGGACTAAGCTCATATTTGCCACGTTAAGAGTCACGTTAACCTAGTTAATGTGGACTCTAACGTGGAGGGAGCAAGGAATCACCAATGTTAGTAACACTCACCTTTGTCACTAACGTTGGATTAAGCCACTATGAGCCACGTTAGTTGCCACGTTAATTACATTAACGTGGAAGCTAACGTGGAGAAGAGGGATGATGAGCCAACGTTAGTGACACTCACCTTTGTCACTAACGTTGGAGATGGCTATCAATACCACGTTAGGAGTCACGTTAACCTAGTTAACGTGAACTCTAACGTGGGAAGTAGGGGCGTTTTGAAGCATTAGTGACAAAGGTAAGTGTCACTAACGCTCTCGAAGATTTGGCAAGCCTACGTTAAAGGCCACGTTAACTATACTAACGTGAACTCTAACGTAGGGAGAAAGGGGTACTCTCAACGTTATTGAAAAAGGTAAACCCCAGTAACGTTTGCGAAGGGCCAAGAAGCAACGTTAGTGGTCACGTTAGTGCCACTAACGTTGAAGTTAACGTGGACCATTTTTAGGTTAGGAACGTTAGTGAAAAAGGTGATTGTCACTAATGTTCTCGACCCCACAATTTCACTTAACGTTAACACCACTAACACCCCAAGCTAAAGTCCATACCTACTGCACACTTTCTCTGCAAGTAAAGCTGAGCCCACTGAAGAAGATAACTGCTTCAACTCAAGATCCAAAGGTCCATATCCAAGACTTGAAGAAGCAACTAGAAAATCAGAAGAATAGTATAAATAGGGAGAACTTTGAACTAGAAAGGAAGCTTTTGGCATTATTAGAATTACTCTCTGTATTTTTTACTTTCTCTGCAACTTCTAGTTTAACTTTTCAGAATGCATTCTCCATCTTTGTTTTCCATTCCCAGAGCTATGAACAACTAAACCCCTTTCATTGGGTTAGGGAGCTCTATTGTAATTTGATGGATCAATAATAGTTTTCATTATTCTTCTTCTTTCTTTTCTCTTGATTTTACTAGAAAGCTTTCAATCTTCACCCAATTGAGTAGTTATCTTGGAAAAGAAGCTATTCATACTTGGATCTCTTTGGAACCTTGGAAGAGGAATGAAGAGATCATGCTAGAAATGCTTTCTCATGTTGGACCAAATTGGGGTTTGGATGGATATAGTGACATATAATCCTACCAACACTTTGATTTGGAAATACATGTGGTATAATCAGTGACCATACCTCATCTCTTCTCATGAGCAATTGGACCAAGGAATTGGCTATTGATCAAGATTTGAGAGATTGAATTACCAAAGAATTAGAATTCAATCACTTAAGATTGCCAAGGAGATCAATGAATGCATTGATTGAGGAAGAGATGAAAATGAACTTGATCCGGAGGATGCAACATCTCCTAAGCCCGATGAACTCCCCATTTCTGATCTTACCCATTCTCTTTAATTTCTGCCAATTACTTTTATGAGCATCTTCCCCATTCCCATTTAAGATTCTGCAATTTATTTTCCGTCATCTATTTTTAGCTCTTTATTTCCAGCATTTACATTTTCTGCTATTTACTTTTCTGCCATTTAATTTCCTGCAACTCTCAAACCAAATTCTGCTTAGCTCAACTAGAACATTCCTCTAATTAAAGTTGCTTGACCAATCAATCCCTGTGGGATTCGACCTCACTCTTTTGTGAGTTATTACTTGACGACAATTCGGTATACTTGCCGAGGGAAATCTTTTGAGAGACAAGTTTCCGTGCATCACGCATCTGGCATCATCTCAGGACACGACGATCCCATGGTCATCACTATCATACTGGCAAACGCAAATCTTCACTGTACACTGGTAGACCAAGTTAGCTCCGCCGACATCTTGTTCAAAACTGCCTTTGACAAAATCAGCCTGGAAGAAAAAAAACTCAAAGCATATCCGAACAGCCTGTTTGGAGTGGGAGACACTCCTGTTCAGCCACTTGGATACATCCCATTACACACAACCTTCGGAAAAGGAAACCAGTCAAGAACACTCAAGATAGACTACATCGTGGTTGACGTGAGTTCAGCCTATAATGCCTTAATAGGTCGGACAACCTTAAATCAGCTCGGCACAGTAGTCTCAACTCCACATCTATGCATGAAGTTCCCAACTACAGAAGGAATAGCCACAATAAAAGTAGACCAAAAGACAGTGCGCCGCTGTTACAATGAAAGTCTAAACCTTAGAGGCAGAGGAGAAGAATTCCACACCATCGAACTCGGTGGAGTTCAGAGGCGGGAAGAACTCCGCCCACAACCCAAAGGTGAAGTAGAAAAAGTCCAGATCGGATATATCCCAGACAAAACAACTAATATTGGTACAATCCTAAAGGGAGACATAAAAAAATCACTCGTATAGTTCTTACAAGATAACGTCGACCTTTTTGCATGGAAGGCCGCAGACATGCCAGGCATAGACCCCAAATTAATGTGCCACAAGTTGGCGGTCTACCCAGGATCTTGGCCAGTACAATAGAGACGTAGAAAGCTCGGACCAGAACGATCCCAAGCTATGGAAGAGCAGGTACAAGCTCTATTGGAGGCAGGATTTATAAGAGAAGTCAAGTACCCACTATGGCTAGCTAACGTCGTCTTGGTGAAAAAATCAAACGAGAAGTGGCGGATGTGCACCGACTACACTGATCTCAACAAAGCCTGCCCAAAAGATCCTTATCCACTCCCAAGTATCGACGCTCTGGTAGATGCCTCCTCTGGATATAAATTCCTCTCGTTTATGGACGCATATTCGGGATACAATCAAATCCCAATGTATCCACCCGACCAAGAAAAAACTTCCTTCTTAACCCCAAAAGCAAACTATTGCTACATCGTCATGCCTTTTGGTCTTAAAAACGTGGGAGCTACTTATCAGAGATTAATGAATAAGGTCTTTACGGATCACATCAAAAAATTCATGGAAATCTATGTGGACAACATGTTAATAAAGACACAAA
The DNA here is from genome assembly GCF_059453495.1 of Arachis ipaensis. Classification (NCBI taxonomy): domain Eukaryota; kingdom Viridiplantae; phylum Streptophyta; class Magnoliopsida; order Fabales; family Fabaceae; genus Arachis; species Arachis ipaensis. The sequence continues at coordinate 73,973,945 of NC_142437.1, read as the reverse complement.
GTGAAGAGATGTTATTGTCCGACCTGACCCAAGTATTCGACACTATAAGAAGGCATGGCATGCGACTCAATCCTGCAAAATGCACCTTCGCAGTAGAAGCTGGCAAATTCTTGGGTTTTATGCTCACACAAAGAGGAATCGAGGCAAATCCGGACAAATGCCGGGCCATACTCGACATGAAGAGCCCGACTTGTGTCAAAGAGGTACAACAACTCAATGGAAGGTTGGCAGTCTTGTCCAGATTTCTAGCCGGACTGGCAATAAGATCTCTCCCCTTCTACGCCACTCTAAGGAAGGGAAAGAGGTTTGAATGGACAACAGAGTGCGAGCAGGCCTTCCAAGATTTCAAAAGATTCCTGGGACAGCCACCTATCCTAACTCGGCCACGGGAGGGAGAACCACTCATATTGTACCTCGCGGTAGGGAGTCGGGCAGTAGCCTCAGCACTAGTTCGAGAAGACGACAGTGGGCAACAACCCGTATGCTTCATTAGTAAAGCATTACAAGGATCCGAGCTGAACTACCAAAAAATAGAAAAATTTGCCTATGCTCTCATACTAACATCTTGACGAGTTCGTCCATACTTCCAAGCTCACACTATTAGGGTTCGGACCAACCAGCCTATAAAAGGGATTTTGCAGAAAACAGATCTAGCGAGCAGATTTTGCAGAAAACAGATCTAGCGAGCAGAATCTTGCAATGGGCAGTCGAGTTGTCCGAATTTGACCTTCAATACGAAGCTCGGACAGCCATCAAATCATAATACTTGCCCAACTTCATTGCAGAATTTACAGACACCCCAAAAATTCCCACAGAATGGAATCTCTACGTGGACGGTTCCTCAAATAAAACTAGAAGCGGCACGGGTGTGATAATTGAAAGCGACCAAGGAACCCAAATCGAACTCTTCCTCAAATTCGGGTTCCCTGCCTCAAACAACCAAACTGAATATGAGGCACTACTAGCTGGTTTGAAGCTGGCTAGGGAGGTTGGAGCTCAAAAGCTCATCATCTTCAGCGACTCACAAGTAGTTACTTCACAAATAGCAGGGAGCTACCAAGCCAAAGATCCCACCATGAAAAAGTACTTGGACAAAACAAGAGAACAGCTCGGACAACTCGGAGAATATGAGGTCCGTCACATACCCCAAGAACAGAATGCCCGGGCTGACGCACTCTCAAAACTAGCCAGCACCAAACCAGGGGGCAACAATAGAAGCCTCATCCAAGAAATACTGCAGAACCTGTCAATCTCAGAAGAAGAAAAATTCCTAGCCATAACAAGTCGGGATCAAGGATGGATGACTCCCATAATTAACTACCTCAAAACAGAAACACTTCCTACAGATGAAAATGAGGCAAAGAGGTTAAAACGGGAGGCACAATACTACACTATCATAAACAATACTCTATACAAAAGAGGGATTTCAATACCATTATTAAAATGTGTGCCGACTTCCAACATAAAGGAAGTTCTAGAAGAAGTACACAGTGGCATCTGTGGCAATCATCTCGGAACGCAAGCACTTACCAAAAAAGTACTCCGGGCAAGGTTTTATTGGCCAACTCTATAAAAAGAAGCCACTGAGTTCGTAAAGGCATGTCTGCCATGTCAGAAACATGCCAACTTTCACATCGCCCCGCTAGAGGAACTCATCAGCATGACCTCACCTTAGCCATTCGCAAAATGGGGACTCGACCTTCTCGGACCTTTCCCTCAGGAATCGGGACAAGTTAAATTCCTCATAGTAGGGGTAGACTATTTCACAAAGTGGATCGAGGCAGAACCCCTAGCTAACGCCACTGCTCAAAGAAGTCAAAAATTTCTATATAGAAACATTGTCACAAGGTTCGGGGTTCCATACTCCATCACCACAGACAATGGCACCCAATTCACAGATGCAGGCTTCAGAAAATTAGTGGCCGACTTGAACATAAAACACCAATTTATATCCGTAGACCACCCCCAGGCTAATGGACAAGCGGAAGGTGCTAACAAAGTCATATTGGCGGGGCTAAAACGAAGATTACAGGACGCAAAGGGAGCCTGGGCTGAAGAGCTCCCACAAGTCCTATGGGCATACCGAACAACGCCACATTCCACCACAAAGGAATCACCCTTTCGATTAGCTTACGGAATGGAGGCAATGATTCCAGTAGAAATCGAAGAAGGGTCGCCCAGAGTGATCCACTATAATGAAAAAGCCAACTCCCAACTTCAAAGGGAAGAACTCGACCTACTTCCAGAAATTCGAGAAAGAGCTCGGATCAGAGAAGAGGCATTAAAACGTCGAATGGCTTCGAGATACAATCAAAAGGTAGTGCCGCGAGGTTTTGCTGAGAACGACCTCATCCTAATCCGAAATGATATAGGAACAACTCGACCTGGAGAAGGAAAGCTGGCAGCAAATTGGAAAGGACCCTACTGAGTTATAGAAGTACTTGGAAAGGGCTACTACAGACTGTCCGAACTCGAAGGGCGAGAGCTTCCTAGGTCATGGCACACCTGCAACCTAAGAAGGTACTATAGTTAGAGGCAATAAAGGATCTTAGGATAAGGCGCACTCTTTTTCCTGAAAAGGTTTTTAATGAGGTGCCAAGCCAAGATTACAAATTGCCCGACTTAGAGGGATAAAACTCCCACATGTATATATCTACATTTTCTCTTGAATAAAGTTTTTTAGATTTTCTACAAATTCTCAAGACGTATTAATCTGAAACGCTAAAAATTCATCACTCGATTACAAAGCTACAGATCGGCAGAAAGTGAAAAATCAAATTCACTGCACGATCACGATAAAGACCAACAAAGATGAAAACCAAACTCATCAAAAGGTCGACCAAACGAGGATTAAACCCAATTTCTACGAAATCGGCAAAGATGAAAATAGAATAATGTAAGAAGTTATCAAAAGTGATCCATAGAAAGGACCTGATGAGGTCTTCATAAAATAGATTGCTAAAAAATAACTTAAAGACTGGCCGATGTAAAGAAGTCGGACCAGTCACAATAACTAAAGTTATAAAAGGTAAATCCCTGGAAAGAGGTCTGGCCAACCCTATAAAAGAGGATTACTAAAATAACTTCGAAGGACCCGACATGATGAAGTCGGCCCAGAACATAAAGTTATAAAAGTAATCCCTGAAAGAGACCTGAACAGGGTCCAAAAAAGAGGATTACTAAAATAACTTCGAAAGGCCCGACATGATGAAGTCGGCCCAGAACATAAAGTTATAAAAGTAATCCCTGAAAGAGACCTGAACAAGGTCTAAAAAAGAGGACTTCTAAAATAACTTCGAAGGGCCCGACATGATGAAGTCGGCCCAGAACATAAAGTTATAAAAGTAATCCCTGAAAGAGACCTGAACAGGGTCCGAAAAAAAGGATTACTAAAATAACTTCGAAGGGCCCGACATGATGAAGTCAGCCTAGAACATAAAGTTATAAAAGTAATCCCTAAAACAGACCTGAACAAAGTCCAAAAAAGAGGACTACTAAAATAACTTCGAAGGGCCCGACATGATGAAGTCGGCCCAGAACATAAAGTTATAAAAGTAATCCCTGAAAAGAGACCTGAACAGGGTCCAAAAAAGAGGATTACTAAAATAACTTCGAAGGGCCCAACATGATGAAGTTGGCTCAGAACATAAAGTTATAAAAGAAATCCCTGAAAGAGACTTGAACAAGGTCCAAAAAAGAGGATTACTAAAATAACTTCGAAGGGCCCGACATGATGAAGTCGGCCCAGAACATAAAATTATAAAAGTAATCTCTGAAAGAGACCTGAACAAGGTCCAAAAAAGAGGATTACTAAAATAGCTCAGAAAGGGCCCGACATGATGAAGTCAGCCAAAAACATAAAGTTATAAAAGTAATCCCTGAAAAGAGACCTGAACAAGGTCCAAACAAAACGGATTACTAGAAATAACTTTAGGCCAGAGTGAGGAAACCGACATACAAGGTGGACCCAAATATCCACAACCTCAGAAGAATCAAAGGCAAGCTGAAGAGGTCGAGCAAGAAGGCTCTAACACTTCCAAAAAACCTAAAAAGGTACCAAGACAGATGAAAACAGACATGTTATGAAAAACATAAAGTTATAATAATAACAAGCTCAAGAGGCTACCAAAATCAGCCCCAAAAGCTTGGAAACCATTTTGTTTTTCAAAATTAAGTTTCTAAACGAGCAACTAAGAAAAGTCAGCAACCCCCATCTACAAAATAAAGGGTTCAAAAGCCCACAAGCCGGGCTATCTACACAAACATTTAGAAAAATTATTTAAGATCCGAAGGCTTCTCGGCAGCATCAACACGGGGTGAAGGAGGACGAGTCTGAAGAGGCACTGCATCCACTGTCCCGTCATCCCGATTCAAGATTTGACAATCAGGATCTGATTCGGGATGACCAACCTCAGATGAAGGAGCTGAAGAAGTTGGCACAACAGAAGCTTTGGCGGTAGGCACAGAAGGGGGTTCAACATCATCATCATCAGGGTCGTCAGGGACAATCTTGCCATCCTTTACAACGTTGTCCAGGCTGAAGAGAGTAAGGTCAAGCTCGGGGGCAAGAACCCGAACTTGCTCCTTCAAGTTCTCATAAGCAGCATTTATGCTACTTACAAGGTGACCCTGGAGCTCGGCATAATCAGCTCGGGCAGACTCCAACTCCTCCCTGAGACGCATCACTTCCCTGTAGGTCGTGACATAGTTTTCCTTGTGCCTCAATGCCATATCTTCAGCCAACTTCACAGAAGCCACCAAGGCAACAGAACTAGCCTTTTTGCGCTCCAACTCCTTCCCCATCATGGTCACTTTCACTTCGAGCTCCTCCTTCAAACCTTTCATCCGGTCGAACTCCTGCCTAGCCTCCTCCATAAAGGCTTTGGCAGCATGAAGGGGAAGATCTTGGGCAGTTCGGTACAGGGCAGCTCCCATATGTGCCATCTTGATGCTACTCCGAGTTATAAAATCTAAATGACGAAGGAGAGAAACATCATCCATAGAGAGGACACCATAAGGACCGATCTGCTGGTCGACAAACCCAATAGCATCGAAATCAGGCGCATCCAGATTGAAGGGTTCAACAGTCCGAGGTCTTTTGGAAGGAGGAACGGCCGGGGGAAAGAAATAGCAGCAGAATACTGCGGAGGATCAACTACACGGACTCGAGGAGTAGGGATCATTCTCCTCGGTCCAGGCGAACTCGGCATAGATGGCTTCGGCGGAACCTGAGAGGACCTTTCCCCATCTGCCCTGGTAGAGATGTTCTGAGCTGTAGTAGCCTTTCTCGCCTTCTTGAAAGCCTTCATCGAGTCATTATTCTTGGTCATCTCTGAAAAATAAAAATCAACAGTTTTACAAACCAGAAAAAAAAGAAGAAAGCAAAGAAAAAACAAGAAACAAAATATATCAAGTAAATACCCAATGCAGTTCGGACAAGGGATGGGTCCCCCAAAGATTTTTTAGTGTCCATATGAGGAGGTTCCCCCCAAATGTCCTCCAAAACAGTTACAAAAGCCTGCTCAATTTCATCGAGCATCTCCCACATATAACGGGATACCACTACATTCTGCTGCCAACACAAGGGGAAGGCTGGCTCATCATTCGCTTCCAGAAAAAAGGGCCGAGCTCCCTCAACTGCTCGGACCTTGAAAAAATAATTCTTGAAGTCCCTAAAGGACTCGTCATACATGGAAAAAACCTTATGCCCTTGTGCAGACCTAAAAGAAACCCATGAGGCTTTCTTTTTTGAAGAAATCCCGGGCTTAGTTAAAACAAACAGATAAAGGAAAAGAGTTTGAGAAGGAGTAACGTCCAACTCTTGGCAAAGAAGCTGAAAAGTCTTGATAAAGCCCCAGGAGTTCGGATGGAGCTGGGACGGAGCTACATTACACGACCATAACAAATCGGTCTCAAAAGAAGTGAAGGAAAAAGTGATGTCCAACTGGCTGAAAAAATAGTCGTAAGAATAAAAGAAAGGGCGCTCCCCCCGGGTCAGAGCAGGGAAGCAAACCCTCTCCTCGGAATCAGGTGCTACCAATTCATAATTCCTTTCCTGATTTCTACTCTTACAGAGGTGGCGATGTTTCCTAAGCTCCACACAAAACTCAGCATTCACCACAGAAACACACATTAAAACAAGGGAGTCCAACCAATCGGACATCCCCTCAGGAACCTTAGAAGACGTCTCTACAATATTTTTGCGAGAAGACATGGCCAACTAGTCCTAAAAACAAGAAAAGAAGATGGATTACTAAAAAACATCTCAGGCGAAATCAAAACAACTCGGCCAGCATGATTCAGGACAGCACAAACAACAAAAGGAAACCCCAGGACCCACCTCGAAGATCCAGGGGCATCCTTTGGAGGCAGTCATGGAACAAGGATTCAGGAAAACCCACAAGACTAACATCCCAACAAAACTCTCAGCAAAGAAAAGCCCTTTTTCAAAAGGCAACATCCCGAGAAGAAAGGAAAGTCAAAACAAAGTCATCAAAGGAGCAGCAAAGTAGTAGTTCAATCAGAAAACCAAAACAACAAAAAGAGGACGTCAAAGACGCAACCTTTTTCTTTCAAAAAGAAACAAATGAAGCTATTTTCCCAGAAAGCTACAACATCAAACAGAAAGGCAACAAAACATGCAAAAACCCAAAAACCCTCAAGCTCCGGGAGAAATACCAAAAACATGCATCACAGCAAAGATTGAACATCACGACTCCAAAAGGTTCAAACTTTCAAGCATGCAAATGAAAAATCAAAGCTTCACCAAAGAACCGAAGACAAAGCAACGAAAAAAGTAAAAAAGCTGAAAGTAGAACCAACCTGGAAAAAGTAAAAAGCTTCAAAGAAAGTTGAAGATGGGAGATGGAATCCAGAAATCGCCCTTTCACAGCAAGGAAAAGCACTAAACCAAGCAATGTCGCAGGGAGAAACACAAAACTGCAAACTTCAGGTGACAATAGAAAGTGAGAAAGAAAAGGGAAGTTACGGTAACAAGAGAAGAGAAACCATTTTCCTGAGTGAAAAATTCAAAATAAAGAGGCAAGAGAAACGGGGCATTAAAAACAAATTAATGAGGGTATTAAACCCTCGCGCATTCCCAAGACCAGAGCGCTAATGCAAAGCGTGCACTTTTAAGAATAAATAGAACGTTCCACATTCAAAAGAAGACTCTACAAAGAGGAAATCGACAGATGCTCGAGTTCGGCTTTCATCAGAAAAGGATCGAAGTCCTAAAATCAAGACTCGACCTCAAAAGAAAGACCAAGCTCGAGCAGGGGAACTGTTCATACCCTGGGTCGAGCTGTCTGACTCGGGATGATTAGCGACAAAGCGATCAACCTCTTTAGGTCAAACCATCCGACCTCTTCCCAAAGAGCTCGGCCAAATTGATAGGAAAGCCCAAAGAAGGCCCAAAATCGAGGAACACGACCCAAATCCAAAGGCAGCCCAAGCTTATAGAGAGAAGGGCGGTTCCCTTGAAGATAAGCTGACCTCACCCAAAGATAAGATAAGATAAGATAAGATAACTAACTTATCTTATCTAAAAAGGTCACTCCACACCATTATAAATACACTGGAGCACCCAGGTATAACTCATACTCTGATTCTACTAAAAACCTGCTTAATAGCCCTGCTAACTTAAGCATCGGAGTCCCTTGCAGGTACCACCACCCTCCGATGACAAAGGATCAGCAGCATTACCAGCCCAACAAGTCAGACACGACAGCTTAGGCTGCCCCCACCAGCCGGACACGTCATCTCCGACCGGTACATAAGGTCTCATCCGAGATCGACCTACAGTTTCAAGTAACCCTCGAAATAGTTACCTTAACCTTCTTGAACACTTGAAGCATGTTCAAATCAACTTCCGGCATTTTCTTTGCTTTCTTCACCATGGAAGGGAATGGAATAGGAATGGACTCATCCACTATAGCTTTCCTCTTGGGTTCCTTGAGGCTTACTCCTTCTTCCTCATGCCTTTTGTCTACCTCCTCTTCTTCATGCGGAGCTTCAACAACCACTTCTTCCTCATGAATGTCTTCCATGACCCTTGGAGGTATCTCCTCCAATGTAGTCCCCGACCGTAGAGTGATGGCGTTGAGACCGCCCTTTGGGTTTGGTTGGGATTGGGATGGAAGGTTAGAAGAGCTTGAAGGTTGGTTGGTGTTGTTGTTGGAGGTTGAGGGTTGGTTTGACATGGCCATCTTTGAAAGCATGTTGGTGAGGTTAGCCAATTGAGCGCCCAAGGCATCAAATTGAGCCTTGTTGCTCTCGTCCCGTATGGCAGCTCTAAGCTCATCAACTTGATTGTTGGAATATGGAGAGGTTTGGTTGGATTATTGTCTATGGTGTGGTGCTTGGTATATGGTGTAGTTGTTTTAGTTTTGGTTGGAGTGACCTTGGTTGGCTTGGTAGTTGGTGTTGTTATGGTGGTATTGAGATGAAGATTGATTGTTGTTGTGATGAGAAGAAGAGTTGTTCCATCTTTGGTTTTGATTGCTCGCTTGTGCATTATCTCTCCACCCTTGATGTTGATTACCACCATGAGGGTAATTGTTTTGGCCTTGAGAAGGATAGGGTAGACAGTTGTTGTAATTCACATTAGCCACTACAAGGACATGTTCCTCTTGAATTTGATGGCATTGATCGGTGTAATGTGTGGTGCTAGAGCACAAACCACAAATCCTAGGAGGACCTTCAAGTTGAGCAACTGGAGGTGGAGCTTGGATGGCTTGGATAGAGTAGTATTCCTTTTGATCCTTTTGTATTTGCGTGAAGATGGTGGTCATATCCCCAAGTACTTTGGTTAGGCTTACTTTGGAAGGGGACGGTTCTACCACACCCTTGAGAGGATTACTTCTCACCCTTGTATGTTGTGTAGCCTCGGCAACATCATTTATCAACTTCCAAGCTTCTCCCTCCGTCTTGTTTTTTGAAAGGGAACCACCACTAGAAGCGGTGAGCAATCTTCTATCCTCCACACAAAGACCTCCGGTGAAGTAACTAATGAGCAAGTGAGTGTTCAATCCATGATGTGGACAAGATTCTAATAGCCTATTGAACCGAGTCTAATACTCATACAAACTCTCTTGGTCTCTTTGCATTATACCCGAGATCTCCTTTCGGACATAATCGATCTTTTCCGGTGGGAAAAACTTATCTAGAAACTCTCTTCTCAAGAAATCCTAATTGGTCGCAATCTCATCCGGTGGCGAATAAAATCATGTCTTTGCTTGCCCTTCAAGAGAGAAAGGAAAGGAAAAAACCATAATAGCCAACTCATCAGCTCCATGCCTTCGAGCCGTAGAACAAGCAACTTGAAAATATTTTAGAAGTCGGATGGGGTCTTGACCCGGCAACCCATGATATTTAGGAAGTAGATGTATCAAGCTACTCCAACTCAAAGTTTGGATCAAGGTTAGGGTACCTTGCTTGCAAAGGTTGGAGTATGATATCTAGAGCTCCTTGCTCATGCAAAGTGATCCGTCGTGGCTCCACCATGTATGGTTCACCTGTAGGATGCAAAGATGTATTAGTAGTGCCAACAGAAGAATAGGAAGTAGCGGACTCCAAGTCACTCTCGGTACTGCCTAGTGATTCGGTATGTTCTTCAAGAGAGGCCGAAGTACTAGCCGTATAATCCAACCGCCGTCTAGCTTGCCGAGTGTGTAACAAAGTTCTTTCAATCTCAGGGTCAAACTCAGCTAAGCTAGAATTCAGTTGAGACCGAGTCATCAAACTTAGGAGTCATAGCACATAAACAAAAGAAATCTAAACTAAAGCTAAGTATTGAAAGAAAGTAAACTATCTACAATATTCACATATTCACATAACCAATATCAAGGCATATGTCGCAACCATTCCCCGGCAACGGCGCCAAAAATTTGATGTATCCCAAGGATTACGTCGGAATAGATTTTCTCAATAAAGTCCCGTTGCAAGTATAGCACTATCAACAACAATCCTCGAGTATCAAATTTAGAAAGGGATTTGGTTGTCACAAGTTCAACCCCAATAAAAGTAACCGAAGTATTCAAACCTCGGGTCGTCTCACAAGGAATGGGCAAACATATGCTTCAACATTGGTTAGAAATCTGGGGTTGTAAGTCATGAGCACGAAATTAAAATGAGAATCTTAACAAGTAAGTAATCTTAAAATGCAAGCAACTATTCAAATAACTAAGCGAGATATGAGCAATTCCAAACTAATAGGATAACATTCAATATAATTCTACTCTAAAACTAAATAATATCTATAACTAAGACAAAACAATTAGAATTTGGGTTTTCAAATATGAATAATAAAAGCAACTCTTGGCTAGACATGGGAATTGGGGTCACTATCCTTGTCTAATAACCATATCTTGACAATTATGAGGAACCAAACTCATTAAGTCTACTTCTATACTTGAAGTACGTTAAATGGTTTGGTCAACATCAACCCATAAGGTCTAACCTCACTACTAATTGGCTTAGTAGTAGGTTAGTGTCAATGGTTATCAAATTGACCACTAAGGGTTTCCAAATCATCAAATCCATTAGACCCAATAACTCAAGTTTACCCAATTTCCTTAGCCTAGGCCAAGAGTAAAGAGAACTACTCCATAATCATAGTAAACAATTCATCAAACACATGGTAAGCATTAATAAAAGACATGTTCAAATTGCAATTAAATTGAAATTAACAAGTACCCACTAACAATTATCAACATACAATTACTCAAACAACACAATTAATCATAGAAATCATCAATGTAACATTAACAAGTCAAGATTCACAACATTCATCCAATGGGTATAAAGTGACAATTGACAAGAATTCATAAAACCAACACAAGATCTAAGCAAATTTTTACTAAGGAATTCAAATTAAACTATCAAAACTAGTAATTAACAAGATCCAATTCAGAATTCAACAAGGGAAGATCAAATTAAAACTAGATCTAGAGAGGAACAAGGGTTTCTCTCTCTAGAATAACAAGAACAAAAAAAATAGCTACAAATTATGTCTAAGTGTAAAATGAATGATCCCCCCCTCATTTCCCCCTAGCATCCTTGGGTCTTTTCCATGCAAAAACAGCTTGAATTTGGGCCTAATGAGCCTCAGAAATTGCCAAGCACGATTTCCTTTAATGAAGTCACGTGCTGCTTTCCGCGCGTGCGCGCCATGCGTCCGTGCGCGCCGATTGCTTTCGTGATCCACGCGTGCACGCCAGGTGCGCGTGCGCGTCGGTGGGAATTCTCTGACCCGCGTGGATGCGTCCATCCTTGCGCATCGCTTCCAGCTGTCCTCATCCACGCGTGCGCGTGAAGTTCGCGTGCGCGCCTATGCTGAGTTTTCCAAAATCCAAATCTTCATGTTCCTTCCTCTGGTACATGCTTTCTTTCTCTCTTCTAGGCCATTCTTTCCCTATTAATTCTGAAATTACTCAACAAATACGTCACGGCATCGAATGGTAATAGAAGAGGATCAAAATATAGCAATTTTAAGGCAAAAGAAGCATGTTTTTCATCATGAAGCAATATAAGGAAGAGAACACAAAACCATGCAATTCTTGTGAATAAGTATGAGAAATATTGACAAAACCTCCCAAATTCTATACAATATAAACCACAAAATTGGGGTTTATCAATGTGACCGGGAGGTTGCGAGTTCCCTTTAACACGGAGTTCACACATTCACTAATGTTGGTTGTCATGTGCCCGAACCGTCTACCACTATCCTCGTGTTGGGTCCATTTGTCGTATTCCATCCGGTTGGCCCAGTCACACATTGCCAGATTCTCAGTCCGCATGATGTCAAACCAGTAATAAAACTTTGCTTTTGTTTTTGCGTAGGCAGCATTGACCAACATCCTCCTTGCATCTTTACCTTTAAAGGTAAGGGCAAAATTCACAGCCACATGACGAATACAGTATGCTCGAAAAGCACGTAGAGACAGCGATCCAGTCTCAGGGGCCTCAAGTGCAGCCTTGATGCTATTATGCCTGTCAGAGATAACAAGGATACCCTCCTATGGCGTCACATGCGATCGTAGGTTGGACAAGAAGAATGACCATGACTCTGCATTTTCTCCCTCCACAAGGGCAAAGGCTATCGGGAGGATGTTCGAGTTCCCATCCTGCGCTATCGCCAGCAGCAGCGTGCCTCCATACTTGCCATATAAATGGGTACCGTCAATACTCACGAGGGGCTTGCAATGCCAGAATGCCTCGATGCAAGGTGGAAATGTTCAGAAAAGTCGATGAAAGTACACCGTTGACTCATCTACCTCACCCCCAACTAGAACAGGAGAGGTCTTCAACACAGTAACTGTCCCAGCCATGGTCGACTGTACCCCTAGAATCCAACGTGGCAACTCCGTGTATGACTCTTCCCAATCTCCATATATTTGTGTCACTGCCTTCTGTTTGGCCATCTAAACCTTCCTGTAACTAGGCCTGAAACCGTAATCGGCTTCTGTAGCTTGTTGCAAGACCTTTACCGTAACCGCAGCATCTGCCCTAACCAAGGAAAGAATCCTCGCACAGATAACATGGTAATCCAGCTGACGGTGATCACTAGAAATAGAGGTTGCCAAGCACGTGTGTGGCCCGTTGTACCTCCTAACCTCCCAAGTGTCGTTTCGTTGATGCAGCGCTATGCGAATTAACCAACTGTAACCCTTCCCGAACTCCTTGCATTTTCCATGATACTTCAGATGATCTGATTCGATGACTCTGTACTGAACACCTCAACGGATGCTATAGTCCTTCACACTCAAAACAGCCTCATCTTTATTCTGGAATGATTGCCCAATCTAAAATTCTGTAGAAGAGCCCCCAACTGTAGGACCACCGTCCACCTATTGACCCAGGGCCTCCAAGTTTAGAGTGGAGAAGTGTGGAGGATACTGCTGAGTGCCAGAACTTGAAGGCCCATGCTGTGTATGTGGATTGGCACCTGTGTCATCATCGCTGTCCCCAATGATATCTACAGGCTCCTGGTCAAAGTCATCGTCACACATTGCATTCTCTATTCGATCAGGTTCTCCAAAGCCTTGCACATCATGAATCATGCCACCACTGGTGCTCACCTTATATGCCTGCTCACAGACCCCTGGATTCTCCAAAGGTACAGAACCAACAACCTCTGTTCGATCTAAATCAGCCGCGAATAAAGGGGATGCGACCAGCGGAACGGATGGTCTGACCGCAGGCATTGAACTAGACGCACCTCCCGCGATAGTCAAGCTATGAACTGGAGCTGATGCCGCAGAACTATCGACACCAACCTCCAACTTTACGAACAACTCGTGTATTCTGACCTCCGGAAAACTCCTAACAAAATGAAACAGAACCCTAATATCTTCATCAGCCGCTAGCACAAAGGTACCATACTTAACACCGATCGAGACAACTGCGATGGGAATCTTGTAGAATAGCTTTTTCACCCACTTGCTACCAAATATCCCAAGCTTCTGCAAGATGCTGTTCTTCAAATCTGACAAAGTGCTTGATGAACTGATGAAAACACTCAGTGGTTCTCTGTCAGTGAACTTCACACTAGATTTTTTGCTTCTTTGGATTTTCCCAGAGCAATGCACTAAGACAAGAAAACTCTCTTCCTCACTTGCCATTGTGACAATAATCTCTTCACCAGCTTGAATCTCACTCACATTTATATAGAATTTCTCTCCTCATAAACCGTTGCTGCTTACAAGGTTTTATGTACATTTGCCTCCCTTAGTAAACTGTGGTAGCTTGCCATGGTTTATGACATATTTCATTCACAAGTAAACCGTGCCTAGTAGCCATGGTTTATGTATTAATTTGAAACTATGGTTGGCTCCAACGGTTTACATAAAAATTAAAATACACATGAACGTAAGAAGTTTCTGGTTTATGTATATACGTAAAGCATTCACTCAATTTATTTAATTAAGTACATTGCCTGAAATTCTAGATCAACACTAATCCTCTCACATCAGTTACCTTGTTAAGTGCTCGATAGTCCATGCATAGTCTCAACGAACCATCATGCTTCTTTTGGAACAAGACTGGTGCGCCATAAGGTGCCTTCGATGGACGGATGAATCCAGCATCTAGCAAATCCTTGAGTTGCTTCTTCAACTCCTCAAGTTCTGGTGGTGCCATCCTATAAGGTGTTGAAGCAGGCGGCTTTGCTCCTGACTCCAATTCAATCTTGTGGTCCACCTTCCTCCTAGGTGGTAGTTATTTTGGCAACTTGGGAGGCATCACATCCTTATTTTCTTCAAGGACTTCCTTGATTTCGGGAGGAATGTCTTCTCTTTTAGGTGTTGACTCCTCTTGTAACAGAGCCAAATATGTAATCTCTCCCTTCTTGAATCCTTTCTTGAGTTGCATAGCAGAGAGCATCGGTGATCCTCCAACTTTAGAGACTGTAGGGACCATGCATGGAGACCCTTTCTCCATGACGCATACTATGTCATAGTATGGCACAGGTATTATATTTGCCTTCCTTTGCAAATCAAGCCCGATGACTATTTTGAAATTGTCTATGGGTGCTACTGAGAAATTCACAAGGCCCTTCCAAGAACCAAGAGTCATCTCAACCCCTTTTGCTACTCCCTTAAGGGGTTCACCCTTGGTATTCACGGGTTTGAACCAACCATTCTTTTCGGTGATTTTCAACCCAAGCCTCTTTGCTTCATCAGGCGTGATGAAGTTTTGTGTAGCACCAGTGTCGATCATAGCCATGACAGGTTTTTTATTGATGAAGGCTTTGACATACATCAAGCCTTTCTTTTCTGCAGTGCTTGCCTCTTTTCCCTTTACAGCATTTATGAGTTGGATAGATCCAACATACTCATTTACTTGAGTTTGGGCCTCTCATTCCTTGGCGATAGATGCCAGAGTCCCTAGCTTGGGTGAGTCCCTAGCTTGGGTCCGTCCTTCATTTGGTGTGGTCCCTTGCACACGAAGTATCCTCCTTTGGGCACAAAAGCCTTCTTGTCCTCGTACTTTTTCTTTGAAGAATATTTTCCTTCCTTCTTGGTTGAGAAACTCTTCCCCTTGTCTCCCCCACCTTTAGTAGAACTAGGCTTGGAGGAAGACTTAGGTTTAGAGTCTCTCCTATGATATTCAGTGAGTGATTCGACCACCACGATGGCCTCATCAACATCCTTAACATTCCTTCTTTATAGTTCTTGCTTTGCCCAAGGTTTGAGTCCATCAATGAAGAAGAACAATGCATCATCTGATGCTAAGTTGGGGATTTGAAGTGTGAGAGTAGTGAACTCTCTTACGTAGTCGCTAATCGTACTCTTGTGCTTCAACTCCCTCAACTTCTTCCTTACTTCATAAACCACATTCTCAGCGAAGAATTGTCTTTTCAACTCTCTTTTGAAATCTTCCCATGTGGCTATCTTGCAAGTACCATTTTTTATATCTACGCACTTTCTCCTCCACCACAAAGTAGCATTATCAGAAAGGTAGAGAGCTGCAGTGCGTACCTTTATTGCTTTTTCAACCACCCCTTGGCCTTCAAAGTACCTCTCTATTTGTCATAGGAAGTTCTCCACCTCGCGAGCGTCCCTTACGCCCTTGAACTCCTTTGGCATGGGGAGATCAATCTTTGTCGTCTCCCTTATAACTTCCTCAAATAGTTTTAAGGAATTCTCAAGCTTCTCTTCGATCTGGAGCATGCTTTCTTTGAAAGTATCTAGTTCTCCTAATACGTGAGCCTCGAGGGTCTCCTTATCATGTTCTATTCTTTGAAAACGCTCATCCATAGAGGATAAAACATTCTCAAATATAGAAACTCTCTCTTCTAAGAAGTTAGGGTTCTTACCTCTAGGCTCACTTGAAGAGCGAACCTTCTTGGTTTCCTATTGAGAAGGAATAGTATCCATTCTCCTTTGAGACTCAACATGCTCCGTGGTTACTGTAACACCCTAATTACCCTAAGCATTACCTCCAACTGTAAAGCAAAGGTTAATCAAAGGTTACGACAATTCTAAAGGCTTATATATATTTATATATAGAAGAAAATAATATATTCTAGAAGCCCGATGAAGGATTAAGCTCAAAGATAGATTTGTAAAAGCGCGAAACGTTCACACGAAGCTAGCACATAAGATACAAGGTATAGATGCAAAATATTAGAACATATATATATATATAAAAGTATAATAATCATAAGACAACTAGCCGCAGCTTGCAGAGTTTAAGCCGACTAGTTATAAACAGAAAAATACAGAGTTTTGGAGATAAAACAGCTTATACAACCTGTCTCTCAAATAAGCCTCTAAGGCCATAAAGGTAATTATACAAAGAGATGTTAGAGTAACTATAACAAAGAAAAATAGAAATAAACCAAGGAGGAACCATACTCCGCTCTGTCACCATATCCGCAATCCCACCGAAGTGGATTTGTAGCCTGCGTTTGAAAAATAACAACAAAGTATGGAATGAGAACCAGAGGTTCTCAGTATGGTAACAATGCTCAATATGTAAGATGTAAGGTTCTGGGATGCCGAAGGCAATCCTAGAACTTTACATCGAAGACGGATATTCAAGCTTAGAGTGAAATAATAAATAAAGAACTTAAACCATAAACCATAAGCAGGGTTATCTAACTTAGGGGATTTCTAACTAGAACTAGTCACACCGCTGTATCCCACAGCCTTCGCCACCCCAAACTCCGTGCGATCCCATCGCCACCACCTACCTAACCTCCTCAGCACCAGGCAATCACAAATAATGCAAGAAAGTAATACACAGGTAGTAATAATATATAACAAGTAATTCAAGAAACAAGTAAGCATGTTATACAATTAAGCAAACTCAAGTAATCAAAGCAAATAAACACTTAAGAGATGCATATGATGAATGTTTATCTTATTGGCTCGTGATATCACTTGTCGGTCCGTAAATGCCAACCCGACACATCCTCCCAGATGTAGCCTTTTCTGCCACGCCAGAGATATAGTGTCCTGCACACTCATGCAGTAGCGAATCTGCTACGTCAGAGATATAGTGCCCAGCACACTCAAGCAGTAGGGAGTCTACTACATCAGGGATATAGGCCCCACACACTTCATGCAACAGAAAAGGAAATAACCACAACAAATCATGTAGCAGAAGAATCTGCTACGCCAGTGATATAGGCCCTGCACACTCTCAGCATCATATACTAATGTAGCAGAAGAATCTGCTACGCCAAGGATATAGGCCCTGCACACTCACAACATCATATACTCATGCAGCAGAAGAATCTGCTACGCCAGGGATATAGGCCCTACACACTCTCATGTAATCCAATAATTTCATCATTACCACTCCGAGTCCTCAACTCATGTCAACCACTGTCCACTGACCTCAAAACATCACCAGTCATCACCATTTCTCATCTCAAAACACTTTCATTTATCAATTCTCAGCATTCTAAGGATATAGTGCCTGACACTCTTTCCTTCAATATTCATCAAGCTCATACTGACCATCATCAGTTTCTCAACTCATTGTCAATAGCCACCAAGTTCAATACTCTTCCTTCTCTCTCAACCAAACTCATCCTCAATACACCAGAAACCTAAACCTCCATTTGCTAACTTTTCAAAGTAAAACCCAAATCGAATCTCCTAGGACCTTTCCCATGTTTTGATACCCAAAACTAAGCTCAAAAGTCTTAAATAGGTGTCACAGAAGTTTACAAGCTTGTTGGAAAGGTGAAACAGTTAAAAACAGAAGTTTAGTTAGAAAACAAGGCGTGTGCGTATGCACAATGGTGTGCGGGCGCACGCCCAAGGAATTTTTCAAAGTGTGCGTATGCATAGAGGTGTGCGTACGCACAGGTACAAACTTTTATAATTCTGTTCACTCGCACAAGGTGTGCTAGCACCCCAACAGACTGCCTTTCCCAACGTGTGCGTGTGCACAGGGTTATGCGTGCGCACAGGTTGTAAATCTTTATTGGTTATGTGCGCGCACAGGCTGTGCTAGCGCTGCCAACATGAAGCCTTCCCCTGTGTGTGTGTACGCACAGAGCTATGCGTGTGCACAGGTTCGAAAAATCCCAGGGGTGTGCGTGCGCACCAGGCTGTGCGTGCGCACATACCAGAAATCACAAAATTCTGCAACTTTACAAAATTTCAGATTTTGATACCAAACTTTGAATGATGATAACTTCCTCTATAGAAATCCAAATTTTACGAACTTTATATCAATTTGAAGATTTTTCAATGAAATTTAATTCTAAACAAATTTCAACTAATTCTGAAAATCGAAGCTTGAGTTATGATCCATCAAAGTTCACCAAAAATCTATTTTTACCAAAAACCTTAAAAACTTATTTTCACCAAAACTCTCATTTCGAAACCAAATTATCCACAATCAAATTACTACCAAAACAACACAAAGTCCATACCACTCATTTCTCAAACTTAATCATCAATAATCTCCCATTTATATTAATCCACACCATCAAAATCATTAAGCTCCAACATAGAGAATCATCATAAACACTCCTAATTCTTCCTCATTCCTCAATAACGTTTTCATGATTTATTATCTCTCATCAACAATACCAAAAACTCTCAACAACCATAATAATTCTCAACATATAATATCTCAATTTATCAACTCCTTAAACACTCATCTCCAATTATCAACAACATTAATATTCATCATCAATCATCAACCATATCAACAAACCCTCATCAACAACAATGAATCTGACATTCATCATCAAACTTCATAATCATTAAAAATACCAACAGTCATCATCAAATCATATAATCATTATTATTATTATTCTAATTCCTTCCACACAACACCACTACAACATCAATCAATCCACATCAACAACACCAATCATCAATTTTCTCATCAACATCATAATCAAATTCTAGGATTTGGATCCTCTAAATTATAAGTTTCACTTTAGAGAGTAAAGTTTGATCTCTCACTATTGAATGGTTTCTCTCTCATGTTTTCTCTTGGTCCTACCTATGAAATAAATGGTAAGAGATCAAACTTTACTCTCTAAAGTGAAATTCAAAATTTAGAAAATCCAAATCCCAAATTCTAATATACACAACTCATAAAATCTTCATCACAACTCACATGCCACATACATAATTCAATCCCATCTTAAGGTCAACTAGTCTAAGTGTCCAGAAACATTACATATTACATAAAGAAAACTGAAACCATAACTTGGCAGATTTCCAATATGCACAAATCACCATTTTGAGTCCAAACAAGCTTCCAAAAGCCAAGCCAACTCTAACAAGCACCAAAACTCAAGCTAGCATCACATATATCACCAAAATCAAAACCTAGAAACCACAACATACAACACCACAAGGGTTTACGAGTAACTTTACCTTGTCCAAAGAGGATTAGGGAAATTTTCAATATTACCCACTACTAGAGATCACCTAAACAAGCAAAACCACAAAATCTACTCAAAAATCAAACCCCCAAAAATGCAGAAGTTAGGGCAGGAAACTGGTGCTTAAGCTTCGAGATCTTACCAGCAAAACCTAGATAGAAAGGAAGAGCTCGGTGAGAGCTTTGCGTGGTCACAAACGGCTCGTTAATCGGAGTTCAGTAGCTCAAGTTATTGCTCCCGGAAGGTGGAGGTGAATAGTGACAATGGGGTTTCACCCCCACCATCACCATACCCGAGCTCTCTCTCTTTCTTCCCAACAAAATGAGTTTAAAACTCATTAAACACACATATATATGTTGGACCTTTGCCCCGGTCCAACCCGTTAGCAGTTTTAGCCCGTTTGGCCCACTTTGGGCCAAAACCTTTAAGATTAGTGTCTGGTTTTCAATTCTAAATTATTTTTATCCTTTCAAAACAATAAATCAACTTTTAAAATCTTACTTTCCAAAATACATGGTACTGGACAGAATAGAGCTGGTACTGCCAGCTTAAACGCCAGTACGAGTTTTCGAAAAAGAATCATTTTCCAACTCAGAAAATTCATTGAAATCAAATTTCACCCTTTTATTTTTAAATTAAAACTTCTAAATTTTGAATCTATTCTGGGCACTAAAATTATTATTTTTATTAAAACGGTTTTACATGAAAAACTCGGGTTCTTACATTCTCCCCTCCTAATAAAAATTTTCGCCCTTGAAAATCCGAATCACGCGATATATCCTCCTCAAAGCATTTTACCGTGTCGATGTTCTCTCTCGCCTTCCGCTGCGTCACTCTGATTCTTGTCATTAAGTATCCGAAATTTTCCTTAAAACAAATACCAATTTTTGTAACATTTTTCCAAAACCTTCAAAACAAGTTTATTCTAAACCAGTTCATTGTTAAAACTTTCTCAAAAGAGTAAAAAAATCGTTTACTCGGAAGTCGGTTACCTTAAATCATGATTTTCTTAAATAAAAACCTTTCAAATTGAATCCTTTTCGGTAAGATAAATTGGAAACCAAATTCGCAAATGAACAGAATCATAGAACTCACTTTTTCTTTTAAATCATATCATTAAATAAAAATTCCGACTTACTTTCAAAACCAAATCATTCAGACCAAAGTTTCAAACCAAATTTTCAAAATCATTCTAAGCTTTAAAACTTTTTCAACAGGAGTCAAGACCATACCAGTTAGAAACTGAAAATCTTAAGTAAAAATCGCAAAGGAAACAGTCAGTTGTTCTGTTGCCACCAGTGTTGAGCCTCATCCGTCAACTGATATGTCGCAACTCCACGAACTGGTTTTCCGGAACATGTTGAGCTCGTAACACATAGGGTAGGTTAGCCATCCACTACCCAATAATTAACGTGATCGACCTCATCCGTGAGTTGCCATTCGGGTTTCATTTTCCACACCAAACAATCGATATCAGGGTGATCAGTCTCAATATCTTAGGCTTAGTGCTTCAATTATCCCCAAAGGCACTCGCAAACAAGCATGCTATACAATATCAAGTAGATAACTGGCAGCCAGAATTGTTGTCGGTAAGGAATTTTACAAAATATTTATGATGAGCGGATAATTTATACGCTTTTTGGCATTGTTTTTAGTATGTTTTTAGTATATTTTAGTTAGTTTTTATTATGTTTTTATTAGTTTTTATTCAAAAATCACATTCCTGGACTTTACTATGAGTTTGTGTATTTTTCTGTGATTTTAGGTATTTTCTGGCTGAAATTGAGGGACCTGAGCAAAAATCTGATTTAGAGGCTGAAAAAGGACTACAGATGCTGTTGGATTCTGACCTCCCTGCACTCGAAATGGATTTTTTGGAGCTACAGAAGCTCAATTGGCGCGCTCTTAATTGCGTTGAAAAGTAGACATCCTGGACTTTCCAGCAATATATAATAGTCCATACTTTTCCCGAGATTTGATGGCCCAAACAGGCGTTCCAAGTCAGCATAAAAATTCTGGCGTCAAAACGCCAGAACTGGCATAAAAGCTGGAGTTAAACGCCCAAACTGGCACAAAAGCTGGTGTTTAACTCCAAGAAAAGTCTCTACATGTGAAAGCTTCAACGCTCAGCCCAAGCACACACCAAGTGGGCCCCAGAAGTGGATTTCTACACTAACTATTCTAGCTTACTCATTTTCTGTAACCCTAGGTCACTAGTTTATTATAAAAACTACTTTTAGTGATTCATTTGGTACCTCATGACACTTTACACGTTTCATATTGTATTTCTGATGGCATAAGTCTCTAAACCCCATGGTTGGGGGTGAGGAGCTCTGCTGTGTTTTGATGAATTAATGTAATTACTACTGTTTTCCATTCAATCACGCTTGTTTCTATTCTAAGATATTCACTCGCACTTCAACTTGATGAATGTGATGATCCGTGACACTCATCACCATTCTCAACCTATGAACGCGTGCTTGACAACTACCTCCATTCTACCTTAGACTGAGTGCATATCTCTTAACCTCCTGATTCATATCAGAGTCTTCGTGGTATAGGCTAGAATTATTGGCAGCCATTCCTGAGATCCGGAAAGTCTAAACCTTGTCTGTGGTATTTTGAGTAGGATCTGGGAAGGGATGACTGTGACGAGCTTCAAACTCATGAGTGTTGGGCGTAGTGACAGACGCAAAAGGATCAATGGATCCTATTCCAACATGAGTGAGAACCGACAGATGATTAGCCGTGCGGTGACAGTGCATTTGGACCATTTTCACTGAGAGGACGGATGGTAGCCATTGACAACGGTGATCCACCAACATACAGCTTGCCATGGAAGGAGCCTTGCGTGTGTGAAGAAGAAGACAGTAGGAAAGCAGAGATTCAGAAGACAGAGCATCTCCAAAACCTCAACCTGTTCTCCCTTACTGCATAACAAGTATTTATTTCATGTTCTTTTACTTTTTACAATTAAATCTGAGAATTACTGATATCCTGACTAAGAGTTACAAGATAACCATAGCTTGCTTCAAGCCGACAATCTCCGTGGGATCGACCCTTACTCACGTAAGGTATTACTTGGACGACCCAGTGCACTTGCTGGTTAGTTGTGCGGAATTGCAAAAGTGTGATTGTAATTTCGTGCACCAAGTTTTTGGCGCCGTTGCCGGGGATTGTTCGAGTTTGGACAACTGACGGTTTATCTTGTTGCTTAGATTAGGACTAATTTATTTTTGTTGGTTTAGAGTCACTAATTTGAGTCTTTTATTTGAGTTTAGTTTCATATTTTAAGTTTGGTGTTAATTGCATGCTTGTATTTTATTTCAATTTTTCGAATTTGCATGTTCTTAGTTCTTTCTTGATCTTTAAAACTTCTAAGTTTGGTGTCTTCTTTGTGTTTTCCTTTAAAATTTCAAAAATTTGTGTTTGATTTTCTAAAAATTTTAAGTTTGGTGTCCCTTGTGCTTTTATTTACTTAAAAATTTTTCAAAAATTTATTTTTGGTGTTCATCTTGATCTTCAAAGTGTTCTTGGTGTTCATCTTGACATTCAAAGTTTTCTTGTTTGTTCTCTTTGTTTTGATCTAAAATTTCTGAGTTTAGTGTCATTTTGTTGTTTTTCTCTTTCCTCATTAAAATTCAAAAATTAAATAATATCTTTTCCCTATTTTACTCATAAATTTCAAAATTTTGCATTAAATTAGTCAAAGATTTTCAAAATCATATCTTTTTTTTAGTCAAGTCAAAATTCTAATTTCAAAAATTGATCTTTTCAAATCTTTTTCAAAAATTAAATCTTTTTAATTTCTTCAATCATATCTTTTCAATCATATCTTTTTTTTTTTATAAATTGCAATCATATCTTTTCAATCATATCTTTTCCAAAATAATGTTCAATCATATTTTTCTAATTGCTAATTCCAAAATCTTTTTAATTAATTAATTAATTTAGTTTTCAATTTGCTTGTATTTCATTTTTTTCTAATTTTCGAAACTTTTATTTTATCTTCTATTTATTTTGTTTTATTTTATTCGGTTACTTTTAATTAAATAAAATAAAAAAATAAAAAATATAGTTTATTTGCAATTCATATCAATTCCCTTTTCTCCATCATGGACATAAGTGGAAATGAACAGTCCAGAAGGACTCTGGGGTCATATGCTAACCCCATTACAGCTGCATATGGGAGTAGCATCTGTATACCTCCCATCTAGGGCTGGAAGTGAGTCAAGTCAGCTCATGAGCTAGCTCGAGCTCGACTCGTTAATAACTCGATAAGCTAAGCTCGTGAGCTAGTGAGCCAAGCTTGAGCTTGGAATTGAGCTCATAAATTAAATGAGCCGAGCTTGAGCTTGGATAAGCTCAGCTCATTAGCTCGTGAGCTGACTCGATTATATATATAATTATTAATACACATATCTTATATGCATTTAATCTATATTTTTAATATATTTAATATTTTATATTTAATTTTTACATATAATTTTGATGTAGGACATAAATAAAAAATTTATAATTTAATGATAGATAACAATATATAAAATTGATCTTTTTAAATATTTTATAAAATATATAAGTTATAATTTATTGATATAGAATTATAGATTATGTATTATGTTTCTATTATTTGAGCCAGCTCGTGAGCTCGAGCCAGCTCGTGAGCTTTCGGTGAGTTGAGCTTGAGCTTAAGAAATAGGCTCGATTATTAATGAGCCAAGTCGTGAGCCAAGCTCAATTTTTGTGAGTCGAGCTTGAACTTGGTCTAGCTCGACTCAGCTCGGCTCACTTCCAGCCCTACTCCCATCAAAGCAAGCAGCTTTGAGCTAAATCCTCAGCTCATCATCATGGTGCAGCAAAATTGCCAGTATTCCGGTCTTCCACAGGAAGAACCTACTGAGTTTCTGGCACAGTTCTTACAAATTGCTGACACAGTACGTGATAAAGAAGTGGATCAGGATGTTTACAGATTATTACTGTTTCTATTTGCTGTAAAAGATCAAGCTAAGAGGTTGTTAAACAACCAACCCACAGCAAGCATAAAAACATGGAGACAGTTATCAGACAAATTCCTGAATCAATTTTACCCTCCAAAAAGAATGACACAGCTGAGGCTGGAAATCCAAGACTTTAAACAAGAGGATCATGAATCCCTTTATAATGCCTGGGAGAGGTATAGAGGGATGCTAAGGAAATGCCCCTCTGAAATATTTTCAGAGTGGGTACAGTTAGACATCTTTTACTATGGAAAGAGCTCAAACGTCTCTAGACTACTCAGTTGGTGGATCTATACATATGAGAAAGACGATTGAAGAAGCTCAAGAATTCATATATACGGTTGCTAGAAATCAACATTTGTACTCAAGCAGTGAGTCCTCTATAAAAGAAGAGGCTAGGGTAGTAACTACTGATCCTAATCCTCAAGAACAGATTGTTGAACTTAATCAGCAATTACTCCTTATGATAAAACAATTAGCAGAATTCAAAGAGATGCTCCAAGACACTAAAAATGCTAACAAGAATATAGAAGTACAATTGAATCAGACAAGACAGCAGCTATCTAAACAGATAACAGAAGACTGCCAAGCCGTTTAACTAAGGAGCGGGAAGACATTGAATAATACAGCTCAAAGTAGCAGAAAGCCAAGAAAGGAACAAATGACAGAGGATGATGTTGTGGTTTATCTTGTGCTTATTTTGCGGGATTTTATCAACTTTTCTCACATTTATTCACTGAAATAGCATGGTTTTGTAATTCTCCCTTAAATTGTGCTTAAATGTGAAAACATACTTTTTAGGCCCTAAAATAGCTAAATTTAATTCACTTTAATTCCATTCGATGCCTTGATATGTTTGTTGAGTAATTTCAGGTTCATAAGAAAAGTATTGGATGGAAGAAGTGAGGAGAAAAGCATGCAAAAGGGGAAAACTCATAAAGAAATGAAGGAACCGTAAAGCTGTCAAGCCTGACCTCCGCGCACACAATTGGCCATAACTTGAGCTACAGAGGTCCAAATGAGACGGTTCTAGTTGCGTTGGAAAGCTAACATCCGGGGCTTCGAAATGATATAAAATTTGTCATATGTTGCTTCGCGTTCAGGGGCGCGCACGCGCACTTTGCGCGTGCGCGCCGATGCTGCTTGGCCCACTAAAGATGAAATCGCCCCCAGCGATTTCTGAAGCACTTTGGGCCCAACCTAACTCATTTCTGATGCTATTCAAGCCAAGGATTGAAGGAGAGTCAACACACTTAGTCATAGTTTTAGTTTTCATCATGTTTTAGGAGTAGAATTCTAGAGAGAGAAGCTCTCTCCTCTCTCTAGATTTAGGATAGAAATTAGGATAGGGTTATGATAATCACTCTCAAATTTCTCTTTTAATTCTTATTTTGATTTCAATTCTCTTCATGTTTTAGTGTTCTATTGTCTTTGATCTTGTAGTTTCTCTTGTTAATTTCTTGTTTTGCTCTCTTTTATGTTTAAGAACAATTGTTGGATCTTATTTTTCTTTAATGCAATTTTATGTTTCCATGCTCTTTTATGTTCATCTTCATTGTTATTATTGAATTCTTGCTATTGATAGTTATGGGTTTCCTTTAATTCTTGCATTTTGTTATGTTTACTTTTCTTGCATACTAAGTGTTTGATAAAATGTTTCCTTTAGTTTTTGAGTAGTTTTCTTGACTCTTGGCCTAGGCTAAGGGAATTGAGTGACCTTGAGTCATTGGGTCTCATTGAATTGGTAATTTGAGAACCCTTGGTGATCAATTTGATACTCATTGACGCCAACCCACTACTAATCTAATTAGTAGGTAGGTTGGGACTTATGGGTTGATGTGATCAAAGCCATTTGACGTACTTCAAGTCTAGGAGTAGATATTACGTACTTAAGACTTTTGGAAGTAGACTTAATGAGCTTGGCCTCTCATAATTATCAATATTTGGTATGTAGACAAGGATAGTGATCTCAATTACCTATGTCTAGCCAAGAGTTCTTTCATTTCTTTTATAAGTTCTTGTTATTTTACTTTCTTGTCATTTATATTTTCTTGTCAAATTCCAAATCAACCCCCCTTGCATTTTCTTAGCCAATAATTAAACACTTCATTGCAACTCTTCGTGAGACGACCCGGAGTCTTAATACTCCGGTTAATTTTCATTGGGGTTTGTTACATGTGACAACCTAAAATTTAATTTGATGTGAGAGTTGTTTGTTGGTTTGGGCTATACTTGCAACGGAATTCTTATTTCTACAAGAGAAATTCTAGACCCACAATAATTCTCTCTATCAAATTAATGGCGCCGTTGTCAGGGAGTTGCAATGGTGTTATATTGTTGGCTATTGTGAATATTGTGAATATGTTTGCCTTTTGCTTATTTGTTAGTTTTTGTTAGCCTTAGGACTAGTTGCTTATTTTTGTTAGCTTTTGTTTTTATTTGCTATCATGAATTCTCATCACTTTGGCTATGAGTTTGGCTCAAATTATGTTGTAGGAAATGGGAACTATAATGACAATATGCATCAAGGATGGAACAATCAAAGGTGGGAGGAGCCTCAAGGGATTGATCAACCTTCTTGGCAACAACAACCTCTGGATTCTTATGGGTATAACTCTCATCCTAATGCATATCAATCTAATGGATATGGTGACCCTTATTATGATTGTCAACAACCACCACCATATGCCTATGAACTACCTCCTCAACATAATTTTGAACCACCTTACTCACAAGCCCCTTTTCACCAAACACCTCCATATGACCCCAACCCATATCCACCATACCAACCACCTTATGATCCATATGAACCATATGAAGAACCACCCCAATTCCACCACCTCACTACCCTTACCAAGATGAATCACCTCCCATGTATGATAACTTTCAACCACATAATGAATTTCCCTTTCCACCACAACCCTCCAAGGAGGAACACCCACATCCATCCATCCAAGAGTCAATGGATCGTCTCAAGGAAGAAATGGATCGACTTCAAGCAATAATCCGTCAAAAGGAGCAAGAGGAAGCCCAAAGGAGGAATTATGAAGCTATTGAGGCTAACCTTACCAAAATTAAAGCCAACTTAGACTCATGGGACTCATGCAACAAGCAAGGCATCTCCACGGATGAGTGTGAGAAATCAACCGAAGAAAGGAGCATGAAGGAGATTTTAGAATCTCAACATGAGGACAAGTAGATGGGGTATGTCTTACAACAAGTGGTGGAGGGAGAGATTGTTGAAGAAGAAGAAGTGGTTGAAGAGTTAGAGGAAGTTGAACAAGAGGTGGATTCCAAGTTTGAGAACACTTCCACACCAAGTGACATTGTTGATGATTTTGTGGAAGTTGTTGAACCTTCTTCCAATGAGTTTGAATTTGGTGTTGAGGAGGATAATGCGCAACCTCCAAGGCATAGTATGAATGATAAAAGATTGGAAGAGGATGATCAAGAGGCAAGCTCCACCAATGAAGAATGTGTGGAAGAAGTTGGTGGGCAAGGAATTGAAGTTGAAAAAGCTTGCCAAGAGGTGGAGGTAGTCAAAGAAGAGCACAAGGGAATGGAACTTACAAGACCATTGGAGATGTCCCTTCCTAAGTCACCATCCAATATAACATTCAAGTGGGTAAAATCCTTATCTCTAAGCTTTAATTTCTCACTTGAATATGGTTTGATTGAGACGGATGGACAACTTAGAGCTCTTTGTGGAGTTAAGAATAGGAGAGAATTGGTTGGTGGTAGGCATTACAATCCAAGGTTCATTATGGTTGAGTCATCAAGGTTTAAGTACAATGGTTGGTGTAGAACCATATTGCATGGGTCTAGGAGAATGTTTGAATGCTCAATTGAGAATTCACAAGTCTTGTCACCCGGATTTAACTATGGTAGTCAACGAGAAGATGGGTGCAAGAACAAGGTTTGGGACTGATGAGCGGATATTTTATACGCTTTTTGGGGATAATTTCATATAGTTTTGAGTATGTTTTAGTTAGTTTTTAGTTTATTTCCAGTTGTTTTTAGGAAAAATTCATGTTTCTGGACTTTACTATGAGTTGTGTGTTTTTCTGTAATTTCAGGTATTTTTCTGGCTGAAATTGAAGGAGCTGAGCAAAAATCTGATTCAGGCTGAAAAAGGACTGCTGATGCTGTTGGATTCTGACCTCCCTGCACTCAAAGTGGATTTTCTGGAGCTACAGAACTCGAAATGGCGTGCTTCCAATTGCGTTGGAAAGTAGACATCCAGGGCTTTCCAGAAATATATAATAGTCCATACTTTGCACAAGAATTGACGACGTAAACTGGCGTTCAACGCCAGCCTTCTGCCCAAATCTGGCGTCCAGCGCCAGAAAAGGATCAAAAACTGGAGTTGAACGCCCAAACTGGCACAAAAACTGGCGTTCAACTCCACAAATGGCCTCTGCACGTGAATTGCTTAAAGTCTCAGCCCCAGCACACACCAAGTGGGCCCCAGCACACCAAGTGGGCCCCAGAAGTGGATCTCTGCATCATCCATCATAGTCCACTCATATTTTGTAACCCTAGGCTACTGGTTTAGTATTTAAACAACTTTTAGAGACTTATTTTGTATCTCATGACATTTCAGATCTAAACTTTGTATTCTCTGATGGCATGAGTCTCTAAACCCCATTGTTGGGGGTGAGGAGCTCTGCTGTGTCTCAATGAATTAATGCAAGTATTTCTGTTTTCCATTCAAACACGCTTGTTCCTATCTAAGATGTTCATTCACGCTTAACTGTGATGAAGGTGATGATCTGTGACATTCATCACCTTCCTCAACCCACGAACGTGTGCCTGACAACCACCTCCGTTCTATATCCGATTGAATGAGTATCTCTTAGATTCCTTAATCAGAATCTCCGTGGTATAAGCTAGAACTGATGGCGGCATTCATGAGAATCCGGAAAGTCTAAACCTTGTCTGTGGTATTCCGAGTAGGATTCAAGGATTGAATGACTGTGACGAGCTTCAAACTCCTGAAGGCTGGGCGTTAGTGACAGATGCAAAAGGATAGTAAATCCTATTCCAACCGGATCGAGAACCAACCGGTGATTAGCCGTGCTGTGACAGAGCGCGTGAGCGTAGTTTTCACTGGAAGGATGGAAGGTAGCCATTGACAACGGTGATCCACCAACACACAGCTTGCCATAGGAGGACGTGCATGCGTGAATCAGAAGACAGAGGAAAGCAGAGATTCAGAAGACAAAGCATCTCCAAAACTCCAACATATTCTCCATTACTGCACAACAAGTAATTTTTAATTTATGCTCTACTGGTTACTCACAATTCAATTGATAAACAGAATTGACTTCCTGACTAAGATTTACAAGATAACCATAGATTGCTTCAAACCAACAATCTCCGTGGGATTCGACCCTTACTCACGTAAGGTATTACTTGGACGACCCAGTGCACTTGCTGGTCAGTGGTACGCGTTGTGAAAAGTGTGATTCGCAATTCGTGCTACCAAGTTTTTGGCGCCGTTGCCGGGGATTGTTCGTGTTTGAACAACTGTCGGATTATTTTGTTGCTTAGATTAGGAAAAAAATCTTTCTTTTTGGTTTAGAGTCTTTTATTATTTATCCCTTGTTAAAACACTTTAAATTTATAACTCAGTTAGTTAGAGCGTGGTGTTTATGTTCATGATAATTGGCTATCATATTTTTTAAAAAACCTTTTTCAAAAATAATTTTTCTATTAAATCCTGTGCCAAACTTTAAGTTTGGTGTTTTCAAAAATAATCTTTCTTAAAATTTTTGAAGGTCCCATAACTCATTTGGCTAGAACATTAATTTGATTGGGTTAGAATCTTTTATACTCTTTTCAAAACCTTCTTTTTCAAAAATATTTTTTATTAAATCTTGTGCCAAACTTTAAGTTTGGTGTTTTCTTGTTGATTCCCCTTTGATTTTCGAAAATTTTGGTTTGGTTTTCTAAAAATTTTAAGTTTGGTGTTCTTCCTTCATGTTCTTGTGTTCTTGTGAGTCTTCAAAGTGTTCTTGAGTTTCCTTGTGTCTTGATCTTAAAATTTTTAAGTTTGGTGTTCCTTGGTGTTTTCCCTCCAAATTTTTCAAAAACAAGGAGCATTAGATCTAAAATTTTTAAATCTTGTACTATCTTATTGTTTTTCTCTTTCCTCACTAAATTCAAAAATATCTTTTCAAAATATCTTTTCTAACTTCCTATCTTTTCAAAATTTGTTTCAACTAACTAACCAACTTTTTGTTTGTTTCTTAACTTTTTCAAAACTACCTAACTAACTCTCTCTCTCTCAAATTTTCGAAAATATCTCCCCTCTTTTTCAAAAGTTTCGTTTTTTTTAACTAATTATTTTTAATTTTTTTACGAAAAAAAAAATTATTTCAAAATTCAAATTCTTTTTAGTTATTTTATTTTATTTAAGTATTTACTTCTTATAAAATAAAATAAATAAAAGGTAAATCAGTCCAAGTTATATCCATAGATCCATCATGGACATAAGTGGAGATGGACAGTCCAGGAGGACTTTGGGGTCATATTCTAACCCCTCTACTGCTTCGTATGGGAGTAGCATATGCATACCCTCCATTGGAGTTAGTAGCTTTGAGTTGAATCCTCAGCTCATTATCATGGTGCAGCAAAATTGCCAGTATTCCGGTCTTCCACAGGAAGAACCTACAGAGTTTCTGGCACAATTTTTACAAATTGCTGACACAGTACATGATAAGGAAATAGATCAGGATGTCTACAGACTATTACTGTTTCCATTTGCTGTAAAAGATCAAGCTAAAAGGTGGTTAAATAACCAACCTAAGGCCAGCATAAGAACATGGAAACAGCTGACAGAAAAATTCCTGAATCAATATTTCCCTCCAAAAAGGATGACACAGCTAAGGCTGGACATCCAAGGCTTTAAACAAGGAGATAATGAATCTCTTTATGATGCCTGGGAGAGATACAGAGAGATGCTACGAAAATGCCCCTCTGAAATGTTTTCAGAGTGGGTTCAGTTAGACATCTTCTACTATGGGCTTGCAGAAGGAGCTCAGATGTCTTTAGATTACTCAGCTGGTGGATCTATCCATATGAGAAAGACAATCGAAGAGGCTCAAGAGCTCATTGATACAGTTGCCAGGAATCAGCATCTGTATCTAAGCAGCAACCCTTCCATGAATGAAGAGGTTAAAACAGTAACTGCTGAATTCAGTACTGTAAAACAAGCTGCTGAATTCAATCAGCAATTAGATTTTCTAACAAAGCAGTTAGCTGAATTCAAAGACAGGTTACAGGAGACAAGGATAGCTAATATACATATGGAAGAACAGTTTAAGCAAACAAAGCAGCAGCTATCAAAGCAAATAGCAGAAGAATGCCAAGCAGTTCAATTAAGAAGTGGGAAAACATTAAATACCCCACCTCAAGGCATCAAAAATTCAAGAAATAAGCAACCCACCAAAGATTCCCCTGAGGACAGTAAGAGCCCAGGGAAAAATAATTCTGGCACTAAAACGCCAGAAAATGGGTGGAAGGCTGGCGCTGAACGCCCAGACCATGCCCAAAACTGGCGTTCAGCGCCAGAAACAAGGCAGGATTGGCGTTCAACGCCAGAAATGGGCAAGAATCTGGCGTTGAACGCCCAACAGGGGCACATTTCTGGCGTTCAGGCGCCAGGAACAGACAGTGAGTTGGCGTCTAACGTCACTCCAGCTTCTGACTCTGGTACTCAATTGCCAGTAAGGGATCAGACACACACAAGTGCTGATAACAACCCCTCTAAAAAGGCTTCTTTAACCACTAAGGTTGAGGAATATAAAGCCAAGATACCTTATCCTCAAAAACTCCGGAAAGAGGAGCAGGATAAGCAATTTGCTCGCTTTGCAGATTATCTAAGGACTCTTGAAATAAAGATTCCATTTGCAGAGGCACTGGAGCAAATACCTTCTTATGCCAAGTTCATGAAAGAGATCTTGAGTCATAAAAAGGAGTGGAGAGAAACAGAAAGAGTTCTCCTCACTGAAGAATGCAGTGCAGTCATTCTGAAAAGCTTTCCTGAAAAGCTTAAAGACCCTGGGAGTTTTCTGATACCATGCATATTAGAAGGTGATTGCACCAAGACAGCTTTATGCGATCTTGGGGCAAGCATCAACCTGATACCTGCATCCACTATCAGGAAGCTTGGCTTAACTGAAGAAGTTAAACCAACCCGGATATGTCTCCAACTTGCTGATGGTTCCACTAAATACTCATCAGGCGTGATTGAGGACATGATTGTCAGAGTTGGGCCATTCGCCTTTCCCACTGACTTTGTTGTGCTGGAAATGGAGGAGCACAAGAGTGCTACTCTCATTCTAGGAAGACCCTTCCTAGCAACTGGACGATCCCTCATTGACGTCCAGCAGGGGGAAATAACCCTGAGAGTCAACGATGACGAGTTCAAATTGAACGCTGTCAAAGCCATGCAGCATCCAGACACATCAACAGACTGCATGAAAGTTGACCTTATTGACTCTTTGGTAGAAGAGATCAACATGGCTGAGAGTCTCGAATCAGAGTTGGAAAACATCTTTAAAGATGTTCAGCCTGATTTGGAGGATTCAGGGGACATGAAAGAGCCTCTGAACTTTCTTCTGAAAGAGGAAAAACCTCCTAAACCAGAGCTCAAGCCACTGCCACCATCCTTGAAATATGCATTTCTAGGAGAAGGTGACACTTTTCCAGTGATCATAAGCTCTGCTTTAAATTCACAGGAAGAGGAAGCACTTATTCAAGTGCTAAGGACACACAAGACAGCTCTTGGGTGGTCCATAGGTGATCTTAAGGGCATAAGCCCAGCTAGATGCATGCACAAAATCCTATTGGAGGATAATGCCAAACCAGCGGTTCAACCACAGAGGCGGCTAAATCCAGCCATGAAGGAAGTGGTGCAGAAAGAGGTCACCAAATTACTGGAGGCTGGGATTATTTATCCTATTTCTGACAGCCCCTGGGTGAGCCCTGTTCAAGTCGTCCCAAAAAAGGGAGGCATGACAGTGATTCATAATGAAAAAAATGAACTGGTTCCTACAAGAACAGTTACAGGGTGGCGCATGTGTATTGACTACAGAAGGCTCAATACAGCCACCAGAAAGGATCATTTTCCTTTACCATTCATAGACCAGATGCTAGAAAGACTAGCAGGTCATGATTATTACTGCTTTTTGGATGGCTACTCAGGCTATAACCAGATTGCAGTAGATCCCCAGGATCAAGAGAAAACAGCATTCACATGTCCATCCGGAGTGTTTGCTTATAGAAGGATGCCCTTTGGGCTATGCAATGCACCTGCAACCTTCCAGAGATGCATGCTCTCTATTTTCTCTGACATGGTGGAAAAATTTCTGGAATTGTTTATGGATGACTTCTCAGTATATGGAGACTCATTCAGCTCCTGTCTTGATCACCTGAAACTTGTTCTGAAAAGATGCCAAGAAACCAACCTAGTTTTAAACTGGGAAAAGTGTCACTTCATGGTGACTGAAGGAATTGTTCTTGGGCATAAAATCTTAAACAAGAGAATAGAGGTGGATCAAGCAAAAATAGAGGTAATTGAAAAATTACCACCACCTGCCAATGTTAAGGCAATCAGAAGCTTTCTGGGGCATGCAGGATTCTATAGGAGGTTTATAAAGGATTTTTCAAAAATCGCAAAACCTCTAAGCAATCTGCTAGCTGCTGACACACCATTTGTGTTTGACACAGCATGCCTGCAGGCGTTTGAAACGCTGAAAGCTAAGCTGGTCACAGCACCAGTCATTTCTGCACCACACTGGACATTGCCATTTGAGTTAATGTGTGATGCCAGCGATCATGCCATTGGTGCAGTATTGGGACAGAGGCATGACAAGCTTCTGCATGTCATTTATTATGCCAGTCGCGTTCTAAATGATGCCCAAAAAAATTACACAACCACAGAAAAAGAACTACTTGCAGTGGTTTACGCCATTGACAAGTTCAGATCATACTTAGTAGGATCAAAAGTGATTGTGTATACTGACCACGCTGCTCTTAAATATCTACTCACAAAGCAGGACTCAAAACCCAGGCTCATCAGATGGGTATTGCTTCTGCAAGAGTTTGATATAGAAATAAGAGACAGAAAAGGGACAGAGAACCAAGTGGCTGATCATCTGTCCCGGATAGAGCCAGTGAAAGGGACGTCCCTCCCCTTTCTTGAGATCTCTGAGACGTTCCCTGATGAGCATCTATTTGCCATTCAGGAAGCACCATGGTTTGCCGATATTGCAAACTATAAAGCTGCAAGGTTCATACCCAAGGAGTACAATAGAATACAAAAGAAGAAATTAGTTACTGATGCAAAGTACTACTTGTGGGATGAACCTTATCTCTTTAAGAGATGTGCAGACGGAATTATCCGTAGGTGTGTCCCCAGAGAGGAAGCACAGAGAATCCTATGGCATTGCCACGGATCTCAATATGGAGGCCATTTCGGAGGTGAGCGAACAGCCGCCAAGGTCCTCCAATGTGGCTTCTATTGGCCCACACTCTATAAAGATTCCCGAGAGTTTGTACGTAATTGTGACAGTTGCCAAAGAGCTGGTAATCTGCCTCATGGTTACGCCATGCCTCAACAAGGAATCTTGGAAATAGAGTTGTTTGATGTATGGGGAATTGACTTCATGGGACCTTTCCCACCATCATACTCAAACACTTATATTCTGGTGGCAGTTGACTATGTATCAAAATGGGTTGAGGCTATTGCCACACCCACCAATGATACTAAAACAGTGCTGAAGTTCCTCCAGAAACATATCTTTAGCAGGTTTGGTGTCCCTAGAGTGTTAATCAGTGATGGGGGCACTCACTTCTGCAATAAACAGCTTTACTCTGCCATGGCTCGGTATGGAATTCGCCACAAAGTGGCCACACCATATCATCCACAAACCAATGGGCAAGCTGAAGTCTCTAATAGAAAATTAAAGAGAATCCTGGAACGGACAGTAAGTACCCGTAGAAAGGATTGGGCAAGGAGCTTGGATGATGCTCTGTGGGCTTACAGAACAGCATTCAAGACCCCTATAGGGACCTCTCCATACCAACTCGTGTATGGTAAGGCATGCCACTTGCTCGTGGAACTGGAACATAAGGCCTACTGGGCAACCAGATTCCTAAACTTAGATGCCAAATTAGCAGGAGAAAAACGATTGCTCCAGCTAAATGAGCTAGAGGAATTCAGATTCACAGCTTTCGAAAATGCCAAGCTTTATAAAGAAAAATAAAAAAAGTGGCATGACAGAAAGCTGTCATCTAGAATCTTTGAACCAGGACAGAAGGTTCTGTTGTTTAACTCTAGACTCAGGCTATTCCCCGGGAAACTGAAATCCCGGTGGAGGGGACCATACGTGATTACAAGTGTATCACCATATGGTTATGTGGAGCTTCAAGATATTGATTCTGATAAGAAGTTCATTGTCAATGGACAGAGAATCAAGCATTATCTTGAGGGCAACATTGAGCAAGAATGCTCAAGGCTGAAGCTAGATTAAAAGCTCAGCAAGGTCCAGCTAAAGACAATAAAGAAGCGCTTGCTGGGAGGCAACCCAGCCATGGGGCAACAATCCTCTAAGCATTTTGCCCTATTTTTATTTTTATTTGTTTATATAAAGTTCACTGACACTAAGGTAAAGAATCAATTGCATAAGTTTACAGGGTTACAGAAGGAATCTACACACAAAACAGAGATAGGGAGCTTACTGGCAAGAAAACGCCAGTGAAGGCCATTTTGGGCGTTCAGCGCCCAAAATGGGCATCCAGTGGGCGCTGAACGCCAGTAAGGATAGCTATCTGGCGTTCAACACCAGAAAAGGGCAACAACTGGGCGTTGAACGCCCAGGATAGCAGCATTTGGGCATTGAACGCCCAAAACAGGCAGTGTTTGGGCGTTCAAACGCCAGGATGGTGGGGAGGAGCTCTCCTTCTACCCATCTCCTTCTTTTTCTTTTGCTTGAGGACAAGCAAAGCTCTAAGTTTGGTGTGCTTATCCGTGATCACTAAGATCATGGCCCCTAAAGGAAAACAACCCACTCCAAGAGGAGCAAGGGCGTGATTTAAAGGAACTGAAGCGCCAGAAATTCTCTCCTG
This sequence comes from Arachis ipaensis, assembly GCF_059453495.1. Classification (NCBI taxonomy): domain Eukaryota; kingdom Viridiplantae; phylum Streptophyta; class Magnoliopsida; order Fabales; family Fabaceae; genus Arachis; species Arachis ipaensis. The sequence goes on along the minus strand of NC_142437.1, from coordinate 73,937,450 downwards.
AAGGACCAAGCACCTCACAGACTAGAGGAACATCCACTTCCCAAACCTCAAGGTTGTTGAGTTCTAATCTTAGCCTTAACTCTGTGATAACTGTTCTTATTTTAATTTTACCTTAGGAGTCATATAGTAGTAATTAGTCTATTTTGATTTTATCTCCAATTAAGCTATAGTTTATTTTTCTCATCATCAGCAAACATGAATAAAATAGTAGATCTTTTAAATAAGAAGCAATAAAATTTCGAGTTTTAATAAGAGAAATTCTAATTAGTTAAATGTGGTGGCAATGCTTTCTGTCTTCTGAATGAATGCTTGAACAGTGCATATATCTTTTGAATTTGTTGTTTAAGACTGTTAAATATGTTGGCTCTTGAAAGAATGATGAACATGAGACATGTTATTGAGAATCTGAAAAATCATAAAAATGATTCTTGAAGCAAGAAAAAGCAGCAAAGAACAAAGCTTGCAGAAAAAAAAAAAGAGAGAAAGAAAAAAAGAGAAGCAAGCAGAAAAAGCCAAAGCCCTTAAAACCAAAAGGCAAGGGTAATAAAAAGGATCCCAAGGCTTTGAGCATCAGTGGATAGGAGGGCCAAAAAGGAATAAAATCCTGGCCTAAGCGGCTAAATCAAGCTGTCCCTAACCATGTGCTTGTGGCGTGAAGGTGTCAAGTGAAAACTTGAGACTGAGCGGTTAAAGTCAAGGTCCAAAGCAAAAAGAAGAGTGTGCTTAAGAACTCTGGACACCTCTAATTGGGGACTTTAGCAAAGCTGAGTCACAATCTGAAAAGGTTCACCCAGTTATGTGTCTGTGGCATTTATGTATCCGGTAGTAATACTGGAAAACAAAGTGCTTAGGGCCACGGCCAAGACTCATAAAGAAGCTGTGTTCAAGAATCATCACACTGAACTAAGAGAATCAATAACACTATCTGAATTCTGAGTTCCTATAGATGCCAATCACTCTGAGCTTCAATGGATAAAGTGAGATGCCAAAACTGTTCAGAAGCAAAAAGCTACTAGTCCCGCTCATCTAATTAGGATCTGAGCTTCAATCAAAAACTCTGAGATATTATTGCTTCTCAACCTATTAGTCTTCTATTTTATTTGTCTAGTTGCTTGAGGACAAGCAACAGTTTAAGTTTGGTGTTGTGATGAGCGGATATTTTATACGCTTTTTGGGGATAATTTCATATAGTTTTGAGTATGTTTTAGTTAGTTTTTAGTTTATTTCCAGTTGTTTTTAGGAAAAATTCATGTTTCTGGACTTTACTATGAGTTGTGTATTTTTCTGTAATTTCAGGTATTTTTCTGGCTGAAATTGAAGGAGCTGAGCAAAAATCTGATTCAGGCTGAAAAAGGACTGCTGATGCTGTTGGATTCTGACCTCCCTGCACTCAAAGTGGATTTTCTGGAGCTACAGAACTCGAAATGGCGTGCTTCCAATTGCGTTGGAAAGTAGACATCCAGGGCTTTCCAGAAATATATAATAGTCCATACTTTGCACAAGAATTGACGACGTAAACTGGCGTTCAACGCCAGCCTTTTGCCCAAATCTGGCGTCCAGCGCCAGAAAAGGATCAAAAACTGGGGTTGAACGCCCAAACTGGCACAAAAACTGGCGTTCAACTCCACAAATGGCCTCTGCACGTGAATTGCTTAAAGTCTCAGCCCCAGCACACACCAAGTGGGCCCCAGCACACCAAGTGGGCCCCAGAAGTGGATCTCTGCATCATCCATCATAGTCCACTCATATTTTGTAACCCTAGGCTACTGGTTTAGTATTTAAACAACTTTTAGAGACTTATTTTGTATCTCATGACATTTCAGATCTAAACTTTGTATTCTCTGACGGCATGAGTCTCTAAACCCCATTGTTGGGGGTGAGGAGCTCTGCTGTGTCTCAATGAATTAATGCAAGTATTTCTGTTTTCCATTCAAACACGCTTGTTCCTATCTAAGATGTTCATTCGCGCTTAACTGTGATGAAGGTGATGATCTGTGACATTCATCACCTTCCTCAACCCATGAACGTGTGCCTGACAACCACCTCCGTTCTATATCCGATTGAATGAGTATCTCTTAGATTCCTTAATCAGAATCTCCGTGGTATAAGCTAGAACTGATGGCGGCATTCATGAGAATCCGGAAAGTCTAAACCTTGTCTGTGGTATTCCGAGTAGGATTCAAGGATTGAATGACTGTGACGAGCTTCAAACTCCTGAAGGCTGGGCGTTAGTGACAGATGCAAAAGGATAGTAAATCCTATTCCAACCGGATCGAGAACCAACCGGTGATTAGCCGTGCTGTGACAGAGCGCGTGAGCGTAGTTTTCACTGGAAGGATGGAAGGTAGCCATTGACAACGGTGATCCACCAACACACAGCTTGCCATAGGAGGATGTGCGTGCGTGAATCAGAAGACAGAGGAAAGCAGAGATTCAGAAGACAAAGCATCTCCAAAACTCCAACATATTCTCCATTACTGCACAACAAGTAATTTTTAATTTATGCTCTACTGGTTACTCACAATTCAATTGATAAACAGAATTGACTTCCTGACTAAGATTTACAAGATAACCATAGATTGCTTCAAACCAACAATCTCCGTGGGATTCGACCCTTACTCACGTAAGGTATTACTTGGACGACCCAGTGCACTTGCTGGTCAGTGGTACGCGTTGTGAAAAGTGTGATTTGCAATTCGTGCTTCCAGGGACCCCGGAATCCATTTCAACATTCAACACTCTTGGGGCCTTGTCATCTACCTAAGCTTACTTGAAGGCCTTGTGCGCCTAATTTGGGATCCCGGTGGACATTGGAGATGCAAACAATGGTGGGGATTCAAGGATGAATTCAAGCATAAACCACCCTAGCAAGGACCCCCACCAAATGTCCTACTTAAGGACTTAAACTAAAAGTGCTAGGTGGGAGACACCCCACCATGGTAAACTCTTTCCACTCTCTTTTAGATTTGGTTAATAAGTGATTTGAGTTACCATTGTTAGGTAGTTTTCTTCTTTGCAAACTTTTGTTTTAATATTTTGGTTGTTGGTTTGTTTCATTAGATTTGTGTCTTAAGTTTGTAGCTTAGTTGTTGAGTTTATTCAGTAGTTTAACATGTTGAATAAGGCTTTTATGGTGTTTGGATAGCTGTTTGGAGGTTTGGAATGCTTGGATTGGTGCAAGAACATGAAAAATTTTTGAAAAACAGAGCACCATCCACGCGTACGCGCACTGCGCGTGTACGCGCGCCTCAAGCATTTTCGATCATCCACGCGGACGCGCCATGTACGCGTACGCGTGGATGCAAAGATTTCACCTCCAAGCCAAATTCCAGAGAGTTGTGCCTAACTTGCACCTACTTTGTGCGCGAGGCACAAACCAACTCGCGCGTGCGCACATCTGGCGCGTACGCGTCCATAAGCCAATTGCACAATGCACGCGGTCCTGGTATAAAAACCATAGAGTTGTGCCACTCTTGTGCCTATTCTGTGCCTGCCACCCGTGCGTGCGCGCACTTTGCGCGTCCGCGCCGGTAAAAAAAAAAAGAGTTTTTTTTTCCCTCTTCCATTCTCTTTTGCCCATTGCATTCGTATACTTCCACTCTTTCCATTTTTATTTTGTTTTCATAGCTTATTTTTACCTTAGTTTTTTTTGAGTTTCTTATTTTAATAATGGTGTTGCATTTTCCTACTCAATTGTTGAGAATTTCTTGCATTATTTTGGTGCCTCTTGACTTGTTTGATATTAGTTAATATGCCTTTGCTTGAATTGTTTACTCACTTACATGCGTAGCTACCATGTAGTGAGAACCTTACTCTTATTTGGCATTAGCCCCGCCTATGTTCTAATTGCTTTCATATCTTTGATATAGGCTTAATTTTCTTTCTTTTTCTTTCCTTTTAGGTTGGCCACCAAGAAAGAAAGGATTGGAAGGAAGCTTCTAAGTGGGGCAACAAACAACTTCACTCGCACAACCTTTTTAAGAAACTCATCAATTGTAGTAACCCGTCCACTTTGCTCTTCCTTGCATGCACCGAGGACGGTGCAAATTTCTAAGTGTGGGGAGGTCGTCCGACCGATCTCCATGGGTAAAAATTTCCTTTCAACACCAATTCTTAATTTTTGTCCTTGTTAGTTAGTTGTTGCATTGCATGATAGGTTGCATGTTAGTTAGAAATTGTACATATTTTACCACTTCTTTTTATGTTAGGACTACTTGGTTAGGGTGATGATTTCTTTTCCAAGAAAAATTATTTTTAGGGTACCCTACCAATTTGAAAAAAAAAATTTCTTGTTGAACTTGCTTGAAGAATTTATTTTGGAACATGGTTTTTGAGCTAAGAACACAAGCATGTGAGTTTTGAGCCTAATTGTGTGGTCACATCTTATAACCACTTATTTTCATTCTTGTGTGCATTATTCTCTTTCTATGATTGTAATCTTTGATTTGTTTGATTCTCTATGTCCATTATTTTGTGTATTCATGCATTTATATGATTGAGGCCATTGTTTCATTAGCTCACTTACCCAAATAGCCTTACCTCTTATCATCCATTGTTAGCCAATTTAAGCCTATGATTAACCCATTTGTTCTTAATTTAGCACATTACAAGCCTTAAAGTGAAAAACAATAAATGTCCTTTATTTGGATCTTTGATTAGCTTAGGCTAGTGTGTGTGTGTGTGTGTATCATTCAAGTGTGGGAAGTCTTGGGACATTGGGTGAATAAAAGGGTAGTTTTGTGTTTTTGTTGTAAAAATTGGGAATTGGGTACATACTCATGTATTGATAAAATGTATAGACTTTATGCATTGATGTTCTTATATAGTTTGAAAGAAAAAAAAAGAGAAAAAGAAAAAAGAAAAAAAAAATAAAAAGAAAAGAAAAGAAATAAAAAGGGGACAAAATACCCCAAAGCAAAGTGAAGCTCAATAAAGATCAATGCATATGAGTTGTAATCAAAAAGAAAATGCATGAGTATGTGAAAAAGTGAAAAATGGGTAGTTAGGTTAACCTAAATTGTATAGGTTGCTATAAAGGTTAGATGGGAAGTTTAAGGTAATCAAAGATTCAAATTTCAAGTCCACTTGACCAAATATGCATCCTTACCTTAACCCTAGCCCCATTACAACCTATGAAAAGTCCTCATGATAGTTGTATGCATGCATGAAATAAATGTTGATTGTTAGATGAAAAACAAATCTTGGAAAGCATGATTAGGAGAGCATTGAGAGAATCGACCCTATACACTTGAGTGGCTAGAGTGCAAACATTTCCAGTGAGGGTTCGATGCTCAACTCCATGATTCCCGGCTTTCATGAGCGTTCCTCTTGCAAGTCTACTTGAACTTCATTTTTATACTTGAATTGGTAGGATTCATGAGTCGTCATATGACCTTAGCCCTACCCATTTATACGTGCTCTTGGAGGATTGATTTATTTTTAACCAAGTAGGTAGAATCATTTTGCATTTAGTTGCATTCATATAGTTTAGGTTGCATATAGTTTATTTACATTGAATAAATGTTGATACCCTTTGTTCTCTCTTGATTTTAGCATGAGGACATGCTTAGTTTAAGTGTGGGGAGATTTGATAAACCCCGATTTTGTGGTTTATCTTGTGCTTATTTTGGGGGATTTTATCAACTTTTCTCACATTTATTCACTGAAATAGCATGGTTTTGTAATTCTCCCTTAAATTGTGCTTAAATGTGAAAACATGCTTTTTAGGCCCTAAAATAGCTAAATTTAATTCACTTTAATTCCATTCGATGCCTTGATATATTTCTTGAGTAATTTCAGGTTCATAAGGCAAGTATTGGATGGAAGAAGTGAGGAGAAAAGCATACAAAAGGGGAGAACTCATGAAGAAATGAAGGAACCGTAAAGCTGTCAAGCCTGACCTTCACGCACTCAATTGGCCATAACTTGAGCTACAGAGGTCCAAATGAGACAGTTCTAGTTGCGTTGGAAAGCTAACATCCGGGGCTTCAAAATGATATAAAATTTGCCATATGTTGCTTCGCGTTCAGGGGCGCGCACGCGCACTTTGCGCGCGCCCGCCGATGCTGCTTGGCCCACTAAAGATGAAATCGCCCCTAGCGATTTCTGAAGCACTTTGGGCCCAACCCAACTCATTTCTGATGCTATTCAAGCCAAGGATTGAAGGAGTGTGATGAGCGGATATTTTATACGCTTTTTGGGGTTAATTTCATATAGTTTTGAGTATGTTCTAGTTAGTTTTTAGTCTATTTTCATTAGTTTTTAGGAAAAATTCATATATCTGGACTTTACTATGAGTTGTGTGTTTTTCTGTAATTTCAGATATTTTTCTGGCTAAAATTGAAGGAGCTGAGCAAAAATCTGATTCAGGCTGAAAAAGGACTGCTGATGCTGTTGGATTCTGACCTCCCTGCACTCAAAGTGGATTTTCTGGAGCTACAGAACTCGAAATGGCATGCTTCCAATTGCGTTGGAAAGTAGACATCTAGGACTTTCCAGCAATATATAATAGTCCATACTTTGCACAAGGATAGATGACGTAAACTGGCGTTCAACGCCAGTTTTCTGCCCAATTCTGGCGTCCAGCGCCAGAAAAGGATCAAAAGCTGGAGTTGAACGCCCAAACTGGCACAAAAACTGGCGTTCAACTCCACAAATGGCCTCTGCACGTGAATTGCTTAAATTTCAGCCCCAGCACACACCAAGTGGGCCCCAGAAGTGGATCTCTGCATCATCCATCATAGTTTACTCATTTTTTGTAAACCTAGGCTACTAGTTTAGTATTTAAACAACTTTTAGAGACTTATTTTGTATCTCATGACATTTTAAATCTAAACTTTGTACTCTTTGACGGCATGAGTCTCTAAACTCCATTGTTGGGGGTGAGGAGCTCTGCTGTGTCTCGATGAATTAATGCAAGTATTTCTGTTTTCCATTCAAACACGCTTGTTCCTATCTAAGATGTTCATTCGCGCTTAACCGTGATGAAGGTGATGATCTGTGACATTCATCACCTTCCTTAAACCATGAACGTGTGCCTAACAACCACCTCCGTTCTATATCCGACTGAATGAGTATCTCTTAGATTCCTTAATCGGAATCTCCGGGGTATAAGCTAGAACTGATGGTGGCATTCATGAGAATCCGGAAAGTCTAAACCTTGTCTGTGGTATTCCGAGTAGGATTCAATGATTGAATGACTGTGACGAGCTTCAAACTCGCGAGTGCTGGGCGTTAGTGACAGACGCAAAAGGATGAAGAACCCTATTCCAGTATGATCGAGAACCGACAGATGATTAGCCGTGCTGTGACAGAGCATGTGAGCATATTCTTCACTGAGAGGATGGGATGTAGCCATTGACGATGGTGATCCCCTACATACAGCTTGCCATAGGAGGACGTGCGTGCGTGAATTAGAAGACAGAGGAAAGCAGAGATTCAGAAGACAAAGCATCTCCAAAACTCCAACATATTCTCCATTACTGCATAACAAGTAACCTTTAATCCATGCTCTCTTGTTTATTCGCAATTCAACTGATAAACATAATTGACTTCCTGACTAAGATTTACAAGATAACTATAGATTGCTTCAAACCAACAATCTCCGTGGGATTCGACCCTTACTCACGTAAGGTATTACTTAGACGACCCAGTGCACTTGCTGGTTAGTGGTACGAGTTGTGAAAAGTGTGATTCACAATTTGTGCACCATGTTTTTGGCGCCGTTGCCGGGGATTGTTCGTGTTTGGACAACTAACGGTTTATTTTGTTGCTTAGATTAGAAAAAATTTTTCTTTTTTTAGTTTAGAGTCTTTTATTTTTTATCCCTTGTTAAAACACTTTAAATTTATAGCTCAATTAGTTAGAACGTGGTGTTTATGTTCATGGTAATTGGCTATCATATTTTTAAAATCTTTTTCAAAAATATTTTTTTCTATTAAATCCTGTGCCAAACTTTAAGTTTGGTGTTTTCTTGTTGATTTTTCAAAAAAAAAATTCGAAAATTTATTTTGGTTTTCTAAAAAAATTTTAAGTTTGGTGTTCTTCCTTTGTGTTCTTGTGTTCTTGTGAGTCTTCAAAGTGTTCTTGAGTTTTCCTTGTGTCTTGATCTTAAAATTTTTAAGTTTGGTGTTCCTTGGTGTTTTCCCCCCAAAAATTTTCGAAAACAAGGAGCATTAGATCTAAAAATTTTAAATCTTGTGCTATCTTATTGTTTTTCTCTCTCTTCTTAAAATTTAAAAATATCTTTTCTCTCTATTTTAAAGCATCTTTTTCGAAAATCAATTTTTAAAATTCAGATTTTTTTTAATCTTCCTAACCACTTTCTCTCTCCTCAATTTTTCGAAAATCTTCACCCACTTTTATTTATTTTTATTTTATTTTCGAAATAAATTAATAAATAAATAAATAAAAATATTTTCTCTATTTTACATCATCTCCCTTTCTCCATCATGGACCTAAGCGGAAATGAACAGTCCAGGAGGACTCTGGGGTCATATTCTAACCCCTCTGCTGCTTCATATGGGAGTAGTATCTGCATACCCTCCATTGGAGTCAGTAGCTTTGAGTTGAATCCTCAGCTCATTATCATGGTGCAGCAAAGTTGCCAGTATTCCGGTCTTCCACAGGAAGAACCTACAGAGTTTCTGGCATAATTTTTACAAATTGCTGACACAGTACATGATAAAGAAATATATCAGGATGTCTACAGACTATTACTGTTTCCATTTACTGTAAAAGATCAAGCTAAGAGGTGGTTAAATAACCAACCTAAGGCCAGCATAAGGACATGGAAACAGCTGACAGAAAAATTCCTGAATCAATACTTTCCCCCAAAACGGATGACACAGCTAAGGCTGGACATCCAAGGCTTTAAATAAGGAGATAATGAATCTCTTTATGATGCCTAGGAGAGATACAGAGAGATGCTAAGAAAATGCCCCTCTGAAATGTTTTCAGAGTGGGTTCAGTTAGACATCTTCTACTATGGGCTTGCAGAAGGAGCTCAGATGTCTCTAGATTACTCAGCTGGTGGATCTATCCACATGAGAAAGACAATTGAAGAGGCTCAAGAGCTCATTGATACAGTTGCTAGAAATCAGCATCTGTACCTAAGCAGTGACCCTTCCATGAAAGAAGAGGTTAAAACAGCAACTGCTAAACTCAGTCCTGTGAAACAAGCTGCTGAATTCAATCAGCAATTGGACTTCCTAACAAAGCAATTAGCCGAATTCAAAGATAGACTACAAGAGACAAGGATGGCTAATATACATATGGAAGAACAGTTTAAGCAAACAAAGCAGCAGCTGTCAAGACAAATAACAGAAGAATGCCAAGCAGTTCAATTAAGAAGTGGAAAAACATTAAATACCCCACCTCAAGGCAGGAAAAAGCTAAGGAATGAGCAAACCACCCAAAATTCACCTGAGGACAGTAAGAGCCCAGGGAAAAATAATTCTGGCACTAAAACGCCAGAAAATTGGTGGAAGGCTGGCGCTGAACGCCCAGACCATGCCCAAAACTGGCGTTCAACGCCAGAAACAAGACAAAACTGGTGTTCAACGCCAGAAATGGGCAAAGATCTGGCGTTGAACGCCCAAAATGGGCAAGATCTGGCGCTGAACGCCCAAAATGGGCACAGTTCTAGCGTTCAGACGCCAGGAGCAGACAAGGAGCTGGCGTCCAGTTTCACTCCAGCTTCTAACTCTGGCACTCAATCGCCAGTGAGGGATCAGACACACACAAATGTTGATAACAACCCCTCTAAAAAGGCTTCTTCAACCACTTCTGTAGGCAATAAACCTGTAGCAACTAAGGTTGAAGAATATAAAGCCAAGAAACCTTATCCTCAAAAACTCCGGAAAGAGGAGCAGGATAAGCAATTTGCTCGCTTTGCAGATTATCTCAGGACTCTTGAAATAAAGATTTCATTTGCAGAAGCACTCGAGCAAATACCTTCTTATGCCAAGTTCATGAAAGAGATCTTGAGTCATAAAAAAGATTGGAGAGAAACAGAAAGAGTTCTCCTCACTGAAGAATGCAGTGCAGTCATTCTGAAGAGCTTTCCTGAAAAGCTTAAAGACCCTGGGAGTTTTCTGATACCATGCATATTAGAAGGTAATTGCACCAAGACAGCTTTATGCGATCTTGGGGCAAGCATCAACCTAATACCTGCATCCACTATCAGAAAGCTTGGCTTAACTGAAGAAGTTAAACCAACCCGGATATGTCTCCAACTTGCTGATGGTTCTACTAAATACGCATCAGGCGTGATTGAAGATATGATTGTCAGAGTTGGGCCATTCGCCTTTCCTACTGACTTTGTTGTGCTGGAGATGGAGGAGCACAAGAGTGCTACTCTCATTCTAGGAAGACCCTTCCTAGCAACTGGACGATCCCTCATTGACATCCAACAGGGGGAAATAACCCTGAGAGTCAATGATGATGAGTTCAAGCTGAACGCTGTCAAAGCCATGCAGCATCCAGACACATCAAAAGACTGCATGAAAGTTGATCTTATTGACTCTTTGGTAGAAGAGATCAACATGGCTGAGAGTCTTGAATCAGAGTTGGAAAACATCTTTAAAGATGTTCAGCCTGATTTAGAGGATTCAGAGGACATGAAAGAGCCTCTGAAATTTCTTCTGGAAGAGTAGAAACCTCCTAAACCCGAGCTCAAGCCATTACCACCATCCTTGAAATATGCGTTTCTGGGAGAAGGTGACACTTTTCCAGTGATCATAAGCTCTGCTTTAAATTCACAGGAAGAGGAGGCACTTATTCAGGTGCTAAGGACACACAAGACAGCTCTTGGGTGGTCCATAGGTGACCTTAAGGGCATAAGCCCAGCTAGATGCATGCACAAAATCCTATTGGAGGATAATGCCAAACCAGTGGTTCAACCACAGAGGCGGCTAAATCCAGCCATGAAGGAAGTGGTGCAGAAAGAGGTCACCAAATTACTAGAGGCTGGGATTATTTATCCTATTTCTGATAGCCCCTGGGTGAGCCCTGTCCAAGTCGTCCCAAAAAAGGGAGGCATGATAGTGATTCATAATGAAAAAAATGAACTGGTTCCTACAAGAACAGTTACAGGATGGCGCATGTGTATTGACTATAGAAGGCTCAATACAGCCACCAGAAAGGATCATTTTCCTTTACCATTCATAGACCAGATGCTAGAAAGACTAGCAGGTCATGATTATTACTGCTTTTTGGATGGCTACTCAGGCTATAACTAGATTGCAGTAGATCCCCAGGATCAAGAGAAAACAGCATTCACATGTCCATCCGGAGTGTTTGCTTATAGAAGGATGCCATTTGGGCTATGTAATGCGCCTGCAACCTTCCAGAGATGCATGCTCTCTATTTTCTCTGATATGGTGGAAAATTTTCTGGAAGTCTTCATGGATGACTTCTCAGTATATGGAGACTCATTCAGCTCCTGTCTTGATCACCTGAAACTTGTTCTGGAAAGATGCCAAGAGACCAACCTAGTTTTAAACTGGGAAAAATGTCACTTCATGGTGACTGAGGAGATTGTCCTTGGGCATAAAATCTCAAACAAGGGAATAGAGGTAGATCAAGCAAAAATAGAGGTAATAGAAAAATTACCACCACCTGCCAATGTTAAGGCAATCAGAAGCTTTCTGGGGCATGCAGGATTCTATAGGAGGTTTATAAAGGATTTTTCAGAAATCGCAAAACCTCTAAGCAATCTGCTAGCTGCTGACACGCCATTTGTGTTTGACATAGAGTGCCTGCAGGTGTTTGAAACGCTGAAAGCTAAGCTGGTCACAGCACCAGTCATTTCTGCACCAGACTGGACGTTACCATTTGAGCTAATGTGTGATGCCAGTGATCATGCCATTGGTGCAGTATTGGGACAGAGGCATGACAAGCTTCTGCACGTCATTTATTATGCCAGTGGCGTTCTAAATGATGCTCAGAAAAATTACACAACCACAGAAAAAGAATTACTTGCAGTGGTTTACGCCATTGACAAGTTCAGATCATACTTAGTAGGATCAAAAGTGATTGTGTATACTGATCATGCTGCTCTTAAATATCTACTCACAAAGCAGGATTCAAAACCCAGGCTCATTAGATGGGTGTTGCTTCTGCAAGAGTTTGATATAGAAATAAGAGACAGACAAGGGACAGAGAACCAAGTGGCTGATAATCTGTCCCGGATAGAGCCAGTAGAAGGAACGCCCCTCCCCTCTCTTGAGATCTCTGAGACTTTTCCGGATGAGCATTTATTTGCCATTCAGGAAACACCATGGTTTACCGATATTGCAAACTATAAAGCTGCAAGGTTCATACCCAAGGAGTACAACAGGATACAAAAGAAGAAATTAATTACTGATGCAAAGTACTACTTGTGGGATGAACCCTATCTCTTTAAGAGATGTGCAGACGGAATAATCCGTAGGTGTGTGCCTAGAGAAGAAGCACAGAGGATCCTATGGCATTGCCATGGATCACAATATGGAGGCCATTTCGGAGGTGAGCGAACAGCCACCAAGGTCCTCCAATGTGGCTTCTATTGGCCCACACTCTATAAAGATTCCCGAGAGTTTGTACGTAACTGTGACAGTTGCCAAAGAGCTGGCAATCTGCCTCATAGTTACGCCATGCCTCAGCAAGGAATCTTGGAGATTGAGTTGTTTGACGTATGGGGAATTGACTTCATGGGACCTTTCCCACCATCATACTCAAACACTTATATTCTGGTGGCAGTTGATTATGTATCAAAATGGGTTGAGGCCATTGCCACACCCCCCAATGATACTAAGACAGTGCTGAAGTTCCTCCAGAAACATATCTTTAGCAGATTTGGTGTCCCTAGAGTACTAATCAGTGATGGGGGCACTCACTTCTGCAATAAACAGCTTTACTCTGCCATGGTTCGGTATGGAATTTGCCACAAGGTGGCTACTCCATATCATCCACAAACTAATGGGCAAGCTGAAGTCTCTAACAGAGAATTAAAGAGAATCCTAGAACGGACAGTAAATACCCATAGAAAGGATTGGGCACGGAGCTTGGATGATGCTCTGTGGGCTTACAGAACAGCATTCAAGACCCCTATAGGGACCTCTCCATACCAACTGGTGTATGGTAAGGCATGTCACCTGCTCGTGGAACTGGAACATAAGGCCTACTGGGCAACCAGATTCCTAAACTTTGATGCCAAATTAGCAGGAGAAAAAAGATTGCTCCAGCTAAATGAGCTAGAGGAGTTCAGATTCACAGCTTTCGAAAATTCCAAGCTTTATAAAGAGAAATAAAAAAAGTGGCATGACAGAAAGCTGTCATCTAGAATCTTTGAACCAGGACAGAAGGTTCTGCTGTTCAACTCTAGACTCAGGCTATTCCCCGGGAAATTAAAATCCCGGTGGAGGGGACCATACGTGATTACAAGCGTATCACCATATGGTTATGTAGAGCTTCAAGATATTGACTCTGACAAGAAGTTCATTGTTAATGGACAGAGAATCAAGCACTATCTTGAAGGCAATGTTGAGCAAGAGTGCTCAAGGTTGAAGCTAGATTAAAAGCTCAGCAAGGTCCAGCTAAAGACATTAAAGAAGCGCTTGTTGGGAGGCAACCCAATTTTTATTTATTTTCATGGTTTTTCATGTTTTATTAGGTTCATGATCATGTGGAGTCACAAAATAAATATAAAAAATTGAAACGGAATCAAAAACAGCAGAAGAAAAATCACACCCTGGAGGAAGCACCTGTCTGGCATTCAACGCCAGAACAGAGCATGGTTCTGGCGCTGGACGCCCAAAATGGGCAACATCCTGGCGCTGAACGCCCAGAACAAGCATGGTTCTGGCGTTCAACGCCAGAAATGGCTAGTAAATGGGCGTTGAACGCCCAAAATGGGCACCAACCTGGCGCTGAATGCCTAGAGTTGTGTGCAAGGGCATTTTGCATGCCTAAATTGGTGCAGGGATGTAAATGCCTTGACACCTCAAGATCTGTGGACCTCACAGGATCATTTCAAGATCTGTGGACCCCACAGGATCCCCACCTTCCCTCCTCATAATCCTAGTTTTTTTTTCACATCTTCTTCTTCATCTATTCCTTCTTCTTTTGCTCGAGGGCGAGCAACATTCTAAGTTTGGTGTGGTAAAACAATTATGTGAAGGATCTATAGCTCAGTGGTAGAACATGTGGCTGCAAATCAAGAGATCCCTGAGATACCTCAGGGGATGCACTTCCCTCCACATAATTACTGGAAGCAACTGAGGATAGAAATACCAAAAATCACTAGGAATCAAGCCACAAAGGCAAGGAAGAGACATAAAAGAGCTCAAGAACATCATTGGTTCCTTAAGAAGGAAATGCCATCATCACTAAGGTGGACTCGTTCCTTGTTCTTACTTTCTCTGTTTTTCGTTTTTTCTATGTTAAGTGCTTATCTATGTTTGTGTCTTCATTACATGATCATTAGTAGTAATTAGTGTCTATTTTGATTTTATCCCCAATTAAGTTATAGTCTATTTTTCTCATCATCAGCAAACATGAATAAAATAGTAGATCTTTTGAATAAGAGGCAATAAAATTTCGAGTTTTTAAAAAGAAAAATTCTAATTAGTAACATGAGGTGGCAATGCTTTCTGTCTTCTGAATGAATGCTTGAACAGTGCATATGTCTTTTGAATTTGTTGTTTAAGACTGTTAAATATGTTGACTCTTGAAAGAATGATGAACATGAGATATGTTATTGATAATCTGAAAAATCATAAAAATGATTCTTGAAGCAAGAAAAAGCAGCAAAGAACAAAGCTTGCGAAAAAAAAATATAGAAAGAAAAAGAAAAAAGCAAGTAGAAAAAGCCAAAAGCTCTTAAAACCAAGAGGCAAGAGCAAAAAGCCAATAACCCTTAAAACCAAAAGGCAAGGGCAAATAAAAAGGATCCCAAGGCTTTGAGCATCAGTGGATAGGAGGGCCTAAAGGAATAAAATCCTGGTCTAAGCGGCTAAACCAAGCTGTCCCTAACCATGTGCTTGTGGCGTGAAGGTGTCAAGTGAAAACTTGAGACTGAGCGGTTAAAGTCAAGGTCCAAGGCAAAAAGAAGAGTGTGCTTAAAAACTCTGGACACCTCTAATTGGGGACTTTAGCAAAGCTGAGTCACAATCTAAAAGGTTCACCCAATTATGTGTCTGTGGCATTTATGTATCCGGTGGTAATACTGGAAAACAAAGTGCTTAGGGCCACGGCCAAGACTCATAAAATAGCTGTGTTCAAGAATCATCACACTGAAATAGGAGAATCAATAACACTATCTGAATTCTAAGTTCCTATAGATGCCAATCACTCTGAGGTTCAATGGATAAAGTGAGATGCCAAAACTGTTCAGAAGCAAAAAGCTACTAGTCCCGCTCATCTAATTAGAATCTGAGCTTCACTCAAAAACTCTGAGATATTATTGCTTCTCAACCTATTAGTCTTCTATTTTATTTGTCTAGTTGCTTGAGGACAAGCAACAGTTTAAGTTTGGTGTTGTGATGAGCGGATATTTTATACGCTTTTTGGGGTTAATTTCATATAGTTTTGAGTATGTTCTAGTTAGTTTTTAGTCTATTTTCATTAGTTTTTAGGAAAAATTCATATTTCTGTACTTTACTATGAGTTGTGTGTTTTTCTGTAATTTCAGGTATTTTTCTGGCTGAAATTGAAGGAGCTGAGCAAAAATCTGATTCAGGCTGAAAAAGGACTGCTGATGTTGTTGGATTCTGACCTCCCTACACTCAAAGTGGATTTTCTGGAGCTACAGAACTCGAGATGGCATGCTTCCAATTGAGTTGGAAAGTAGACATCCAGGGCTTTCCAGAAATATATAATAGTCCATACTTTGCACAAGGATAGATGATGTAAACTGGCGTTCAACGCTAGTTCTCTGCCCAATTCTGGCGTCCAGCGCCAGAAAAGGATCAAAAGCTGGAGTTGAACGCCCAAACTGGCACAAAAACTGGCGTTCAACTCCACAAATGGCCTCTGCACGTGAATTGCTTAAATCTCAGCCCCAGCACACACCAAGTGGGCCCCAGAAGTGGATCTCTGCATCATCCATCATAGTTTACTCATTTTTTGTAAAACTAGGCTACTAGTTTAGTATTTAAACAACTTTTAGAGACTTATTTTGTATCTCATGACATTTTAAATCTAAACTTTGTACTCTTTGACGGCATGAGTCTCTAAACTCCATTGTTGGGGGTGAGGAGCTCTGCTGTGTCTCGATGAATTAATGCAAGTATTTCTGTTTTCCATTCAAACACGCTTGTTCCTATCTAAGATGTTCATTCGCGCTTAACCGTGATGAAGGTGATGATCCATGACATTCATCACCTTCCTCAAACCATGAACGTGTGCCTGATAACCACCTCCGTTCTATATCCGACTGAATGAGTATCTCTTAGATTCCTTAATCGGAATCTCCGGGGTATAAGCTAGAACTGATGGCGGCATTCATGAGAATCCGGAAAGTCTAAACCTTGTCTGTGGTATTCCGAGTAGGATTCAATAATTGAATGACTGTGACGAGCTTCAAACTCGTGAGTGCTGGGCGTTAGTGACAGACGCAAAAGGATGAAGAACCCTATTCCAGTATGATCGAGAACCGACAGATGATTAGCCGTGCTGTGACAGAGCATGTGAGCATATTCTTCACTGAGAGGATGGGATGTAGCCATTGACGACGGTGATCCCCTACATACAGCTTGCCATAGGAGGACGTGCGTGCGTGAATTAGAAGACAGAGGAAAGCAGAGATTCAGAAGATAAAGCATCTCCAAAACTCCAACATATTCTCCATTACTGCATAACAAGTAACCTTTAATCCATGCTCTCTTGTTTATTCGCAATTCAACTGATAAACATAATTGACTTCCTGACTAAGATTTACAAGATAACTATAGATTGCTTCAAACCAACAATCTCCGTGGGATTCGACCCTTACTCACGTAAGGTATTACTTGGACGACCCAGTGCACTTGCTGATTAGTGGTACGAGTTGTGAAAAGTGTGATTCACAATTTGTGCACCAGAGAGTCAACACACTTAGTCATAGTTTTAGTTTTCATCATGTTTTAGGAGTAGAATTCTAGAGAGATAAGCTCTCTCCTCTCTCTAGATTTAGGATAGAAATTAGGATAGGGTTATGATAATCACTCTCAAATTTCTCTTTTAATTCTTGTTTTGATTTCAATTCTCTTCATGTTTTAGTGTTCTATTGTCTTTGATCTTGTAGTTTCTCTTGTTAATTTCTTGTTTTGCTCTCTTTTATGTTTAAGAACAATTGTTGGATCTTATTTTTCTTTAATGCAATTTTATGTTTCCATGCTCTTTTATGTTCATCTTCATTGTTATTATTGAATTCTTGCTATTGATAGTTATGGGTTTCCTTTAATTCTTGCATTTTGTTATGTTTACTTTTCTTGCATACTAAGTGTTTGATAAAATGTTTCCTTTAGTTTTTGAGTAGTTTTCTTGACTCTTGGCCTAGGCTAAGGGAATTGAGTGACCTTGAGTCATTGGATCTCATTGAATTGGTGATTTGAGAACCCTTGGTGACCAAACCACTGCCCAAAATCCCTCTAAGGACAGCAAGAGCCCAGAGAGGAATAATTCTGGCGTTCAAACGCCAGAATATGGTGAAAGATTGGCGTCAAACGCCCAGTGGATGCCCACTTCTGGCGTTCAAATGCCAAAAAAGGGAGAAAAGTTGGCGTTAAACGCCCATTCCTTGCCCAGTTCTGGCGTTCAAACGCCAGAAAAGGGTGGAAAGCTGGCGTTAAACGCCCATCCAGCACCCAATCCTGGCGTTTAAATGCTAATAAGAGATCAGCACCTGCAAGTGCTGATAGTAACCCCTCTAAGAAGGCTTCTCCAACCACCTCTGTAGGGAATAAACCTGCAGCAACTAAGGTTGAAGAATATAAAGACAAAATGCCGTATCCTCAGAAACTCCGCCAAGCGGAACAGGATAAACAATTTGCCCGCTTTGCAGACTATCTCAGGACTCTTGAAATAAAGATCCCATTTGCAGAGGCACTTGAGCAAATACCGTATTATGCTAAGTTCATGAAAGAGATCTTAAGTCATAAGAAGGGTTGGAGAGAAACTGAAAAAGTTTTTCTCACTGAAGAATGCAGTGCAGTCATTTTGAAAAGCTTACCAGAGAAGCTTAAAGATCCAGGAAGCTTTATGATACCATGAACATTAGAGGGTGCTTGTACCAAGACAGCTCTATGTAACCTTGGAGCAAGTATCAACCTAATACCTGCATCCACTATCAGAAAGCTTGGCTTTACTGAAGAAGTCAAACCAATCCGGATATGTCTTCAACTTGCCGATGGCTCCATTAAATATCCATCAGGCATAATTGAGGACATGATTGTCAAGGTTGGGCCATTTGCCTTTCCCACTGACTTTGTAGTGCTGGAAATGGAGGAGCACAAGAGTGCAACTCTCATTCTAGAAAGACCTTTCCTAGCAACTGGACGAACTCTTATTGATGTACAAAAAGGGGAAGTAACCCTGAGAGTCAATGAGGATGAGTTCAAGTTAAATGCTGTCAAAGCTATGCAGCATCCAGACACATCAAATGACTGCATGAGCGCTGATATTATTGACTCTTTGGTGGAAGAGATCAATATGACTGAAAGTCTCGAATCAGAGCTAGAGGATATCTTTAAAGATGATCAGCCTGATCTGGAGGAATCAGAGGAAATAAAAGAACCTCTGAAAATTCCTCAGGAAGAGGATAAGCCTCCTAAACCCAAGCTCAAACCACTACCACCATCCTTGAAATATGCATTTCTGGGAGAAGGTAACACTTTTCCGGTGATCATAAGCTCTGCTTTAAATCCATAGGAAGAGAAAGCACTAATTCAGGTGCTGAGGACATACAAGACAGCTCTTGGGTGGTCCATAAGTGATCTTAAGGGCATTAGCCCAGCAAGATGCATGCACAAGATCCTATTGGAGGATGATGCTAAGCCAGTGGTCCAACCACAGAGGCGGCTAAATCCAGCCATGAAAGAGGTGGTGCAAAAAGAGGTCACTAAGTTACTAGAGGCTAGGATTATTTATCCTATTTCTGATAGCCCCTGGGTGAGCCCTGTCCACGTTGTCCCCAAGAAGGGAGGCATGACAGTGGTTCATAATGAAAAGAATGAACTGGTTCCTACAAGAACAGTTACAGGGTGGCGTATGTGTATTGACTACAGAAGGCTCAATACAGTCACAAGAAAGGATCATTTTCCTTTACCATTTAGCAAACAAGGTCCTATTAACACAGAAATCGTCAAATAGAAGCTTGTTGCATCAATCAAACAATATTAATTCAAGAAATATGGTTAAGAAAAATCCAGCAGCATTTCAGCAGTACATTGGCTATTTTCCAAATTCAAACAGTCAAATCAATTTCCATATGAATTCATTAAAAATCAAAAGCACAAAGCCATGTATGAGTTCATATGAATCGGACAATTAGCCAATAGTTCAGCAGCAAAGCATTAAAAGGCATTTTAGATCAATTCAGCCAACAACAAATAGTTATGAACAATCAAGCAACTAATAGGCATGAGCAGAGCAATATTCAATAATAGCAAGCCAAGGAAAGTTAATGCAACAGCATCAATCAGCCCAAATGAGCATATGGCAAATCAATGAAACAGAGCAATTTCACACAGCAGCAAAAATTCAAACAAACCTAAATCCACTACTCAGCCCAGATTCGCTAACCACCTAATTACACTAAACTAACTAACTAATCTAACTATACAAGCTAAACAGAATAATCTAAACAAAATTAATCAAACGAAATTAAAATGAATTGAGAAAAAGGGGAAACCTGGAAGCAGGGGAGTTGGAACAGAGGAAGGGAAGGGAGAGTGGCCAGGGCAGGAATGGTGGCCTGGGAAGACGACCTAGAGTGTTTGCCAGCGACAATGGAGTCGCGGCTGTTGAAGGCAGTGACGGAGCAGAGGCGAAGTGAGAGAGAACAGAGAGGAGGGGCAGAAGAGTGAGAAAGGTGGAAGAAGAGAGAGAGAGAGAGGGAGAAGAAGAGAGGTGAGGTGATGACGGCGGCGACGGCTGCGGACGCTCGCCGGCGGTGGTTGGGTGTTCGGAGATGGTTGGAAATGGAGGGAGAAGGAGAAATAGAACGTTGGAGGTGAGAGGAGGGTTGCTGCGCGAGTGCACTAGGGCTTCGCGTCCCTAGGATAAGTAGAAATTTAAATCCACGCGAGCGCGTACCATGCGCGTCCGCGTGGGTGGGAGAATTAGGGATTGGCGCGGAAGCGTCATCTGCGCTTGCGCGTAGATGGGAAAATTGGGAATCGGCGCGGACGCGTACGGTGCGCGTCTGCGTGGGTGAGCTGGGCCAGAGGCACAAAGGGGGCCCAGAGTTGGCACAACTCTCGGGTCCTTTGGCCTGAGTGATGCTAAAATGCATCAACGCGCACGCGCACTGTACACTTGCGCGTGGATGGGTTGAGCTTACAAAAGAGGCGCAGAGGCGCGAGGTATGCCTACGCGTGGATAGGGTAACGCAGAATGGACGTGGAAGCGCACAGCATGCGTCCGCGTGGGTTAGGGCACAGAGTTGGCCCAAAAGTGGCACAACTCTCTGGTCCTTGGCCCAGAAAGCTAAAATGCGCAACCCACGCGCCCGCGCGCGCTATGCGCTTGCGCGTGGCTGGTGACTTTTTTTTCATGAGCATCAAAAAGAGCTCATAATCCTCCCAATCTCTTCTAAGACTCTAAAACCAGCTAAGATGCAAAATTGAACATATTTTTGAAATCTTGGGGATTTTTCAAATAAATTGAGGAAACTTGCAATCCAAGCAAAAACTCAGGTTCAAAGAATCATTCCTTATTAAGGCATAAAATGTATAAACACCCTAGCAAGCAAAGAAAAATATACTAAGAAGTAAAGAAATTATATACAATGGAACTCAATTCATTCATTCATTATATCTACAGGAGAATGGAAAGAGTTTACCATGGTGGGGTATCTCCCACCAAGCACTTTTAGTTTAAGTCCTTTAAGTTGGACATTTGGGAGGCTTCTTGTCAAGGTGGCTTATGCTTGTATCCATCCTTGAACCTCCAAGAGTGCTTGTCCTTCAATTGGTTGTCAGAAGTTCCAACCTTCTTCACCAAGCTTTGGTGAGGTTCTCTCCAAGACTTGAGCTCCCAAAATTGACTTCCGTAGTGTGATCCAGGGTCCCATATCTTGTCTTCGCACCCATCTTCTAGTTGATCGCCGTGATTCCGTCCGGGTGACAAGAGAGATGAATTCTCATGAAAGCACCAAATTATCCTCCTAGACCCATTTAATTGAGCATTACACCAATCTATGCTCTTCAATTTTGAGCTTCCAACCATAATGAGTCTAGATTTACAACGCCAACCACTAAACATCCTCCTCTTTCGCTTAATTCCACAAAGCGCCCTAAGTTGGCCATCCGTTTCAAGCAAACCATACTCAAGTGGGATAATAAAGCTGAGAGTTAGAAGTTTTACCCACTCAAGCGAAGGATTAGATGGTGAACTAGGTGGAGGAGTTTCCAAAGATCTTGATAAAGCACGCTCTATTCCCGTCCATCCTCTTCTAAAGGCTTCCACCACTTGGCAAGGTTTTTCAAGCTTCTCCTCTTGCCAAGCTTCCTCAAGCTCACATTCTTCTTCACCAATTTCTTTTATCTCTTCCCCATCACTCTCATCATAGATAGGAGGTCTACTGAAATCTACCTCATCATCAAGTCTAAGCATTTTGGGGAAGGACTCTTCAAACTCGAAAGGATCATATGTTGATGCAGAATCGTCATAGATAGGAGGGCTTGCTGCTTGGGACACTTCTTCCAGTTCTTCACTCACAATAGGTCTTGGAGGTTGCACATCCTCCTCAACCTTGCTTTCTAGTCCACTGGGAGAAGGTTCAACAAGATCGTCAAGGGGATTGATCAATGTGGGCAAAAAATCATTAGTGATGGAATCCACTTCTTGATCAACTTCTTTCAATTCTCCGTTCACTTCCGTAACTTTACTCTCCTTTTTAACATCTCTTCCATACTCTGTGGAGGAGGGCTCTTCAGCTTGAGATTCCTTTATGTGCTCAACATATCCTAAACATCCACCCACTACTTCCTTTTGTTCGCTAATCTCTACCTTTTCCTCTTGTCGCACTTCTTGCTTAAACTCTTCTTCCTCACCATGGAGCTCCAAGTTCACTCCCTCACTAGGCTCCTTGATCGTTTCTCCACATTCAACAATAGGGGTACTTAGGGTACATGAGCTTAGGTGGGATGTTACGTGACTCACGGCTTCTACTATGCCAGCCATCCTTGCTCTTAGCTCCTTAAACTTAGTTTCATCCTCCTCTTGTCGCCTCAAGATACGAGATTCAAGGTCTCTCAGTTCTAACATGAAGGCTTCGTCGGGAGGTGGTGGTGGAAGAGAGGGTTCATTGGTTGAGGGAAGATTGTTGATGTTGGAAGGTGGTTCATATTGGTAGAATTCTTGAGGTGGTGTGTGTGGAATTTGTGGTTCTTGGGAGTATTGGTATTGGAATGGTGGTTGTTCTAGATGTGATTCATATGGTGATTGATATGGTGGGTATTGGTTATGGTCATATGGAGGTGAATGGTGGTTTGAGGCTTGTGAGTATGGTGTATGGCTATATTGAGGAGTGGGATCATATGCATATGATGATTATGGTTGACAACCATAGTGAGGATCATCACACACATTGGATTGATACACATTAGGATCAGGATTATACCCATAAGAGTTCGTAGGAGATTGTTGCCATGAAGGTTGTTCATAAGCTTGGAGTTCCTCCCATCCTTGATTTCCAAATCCTTGATGTATATCTTCATTGGAGCTTCCATTTCCTACAACATAGTTTGAACTACACTCATAGCCAAAAGGATGAGAATTCATAGTGAAAGAGAAAATAAAAACAAAGATTAATAAGAAACAAAGAAAATAAAATCCTAAACTAGCAAAAACTAGCAACCAAACCAAAATTCAAGCTATTCACAATATATACAATAGCCAATAACATAGCACCATTGTGTCCCTGGCAACGGCACCATTAATTTGACAACCAGAATTGTTGTCGATAAGGAATTTCACAAAATATTTACGTTGCAAGTATAGCCCCAAACCAACTAACAATTCTCACATCAAATTAAATTTTTGGTTTTTGTCACATGTAACAAACCCCAATGAAAATTAACCGAAGTATTTGGACTCCGGATCATCTTCCTAGGATACAATGAAGTGCTCAATTATTGGCTATGAAGGGGTAAGGGGGTTTTGGTTCATAAGAGGACAAGAAAAGTAAATTAAGCAAGTTATTAAAGAATGCAAGATAAAGAACTCTTGGCTAAGACTTAGGTAACTGAGATCACCGTCCTTGTCAACAAACCAAATATTGATAATCATGAGAGGCCAACCCACTAAGTCTACTTCCCAAAAACCTTAAGTACGTAATATCTACTCCTAAGCTTGAAGTACATCAAATAGGTTTGATCACATCAACCCTTAAGTCCCAACCTACCTACTAATTAACTTAGTAGTGGGTTGGTGTCAATGGGCATCAAATAGATCACCAAGGGTTCTCAATCACCAAATTCATCATATCCAATGACTCAAGTTTACCCATTTCCCTTAGCTTAGACCAAGAGTTGACAAAATTATTCAAAAACTAAAGAGAACATTTCATCAAACACACAGAGTGCAATAGAAGTAAACATCATAAATTGCAAGAAATAATAAAATCTACCAACTACTAATTGCAAGAAAAGTAATTTCACAACTCAATTCATCAATAAAAAGAACATCAACATCAAATTGCATTAAATGTAAACCAAATCCAACATAAGTTCTTCATCACAAAAGAGAGCAAAATGAGAAATTAACATCACAAATAAGAGAATCAAGATGTAGAAATGAGAAATTATAAAGGAAACAAGATGAAATCAAGTAATTAATCATGGATCTAAGACAATTTAACCTAATCCTAACCTAATTCTAGAGAGAAGAGAGAGCTTCTCTCTCTAGAAAACTAACTAAAGGCTCATGTTGGCTAAACTAATTGTTCCCCCTTTGCTTGGACTTCAATTCTGCATGAAATACACTCAGAAACAAGTTGGATTTAGGCCTGGGCAGCTCAGAAATTGCCCCCAGCGTTTTGCCTTTAAGTGGGACATGTGAGAGTATCAGCGCGTGCGCGGCATGTGCGCGTACGCGTCGATTGGTAAATTCTTCATCCGCGCAGACGCGTCATGTACGCGTGCGCGTCACTATGTAAAACCACCTTTGCGCATGTGTGCCTTGTACACGTGCGCGCCCATTGATGCATTCCTAGTCTTTGTTTCTTCATGCATTCTTCACTTTGCATGCTTTCCTCCTCATTTCTTCCATCCAATACTTGCCTTATGAACCTGAAATCACTCAACAAATACATCAAGGCATCGAATGGAATTAAAGTGAATCAAAATCACCAATTTAAGGGCCTAAAAAGCATGTTTTTACACTTAAGCACAATTCAAGGGAGAATTACAAAACCATGCTATTTCATTGAATAAATGTGGGAAAAGGTGGTAAAATCCCCTAAAATAAGCACAAGATAAATCACGAAATCGGGGTTTATCAATAACCTAAATAGCATGAAAGAAAAATGACCCAGAGTATGCAATGAAGCATAATCAGTCCATCCCTCAGGCTCACGAGGACGAACCGCTTTGATACCACTAAATGTAACACCCTAATTACCCTAAACCTTACCTCTAGCCGTAAAGTAAAGGTTAATCAAAGGTTACGACAATTCTAAGGGATTATATATATTTATATATAGAAGGAAATAATATATTCTAGAAGCCCAATGAAGGATTAAGCTCAAAGACAGATTTGTAAAAGCGCAAAACGTTCCCACAAAGCAAACGCATAAGATACAAGGTATAGATGCAAAAGATTAAGACACATATATATATATATATATATATATATATATATATATATATATATATAAGAGTATAATAATCATAAGACAACTAGCCGCAGCTTGTGGAGTTTAAGCCGACTAGTTATAAACAGAAAAATACAGAGTTTTGGAGATAAAACAGCTTATACAACCTTTCTCTCAAATAAGCCTCTAAGGCCATAAAGGTAATTATACAAAGAGATGTGAGAGTAACTATAACAAAGAAAAATAGAAATAAACCAAGGAGGAACCATACTCCGCTCTATCACCGTATCCGCAATCCCACCGAAGTAGATTTGTAGCCTGCGTCTGAAAAACAACAACAAAGTATGGAATGAGAACTGGAGGTTCTCAGTATGGTAACAATGCCCAATATGTAAGTTGTAAGGTTCCGAAACACTGAAGGCAGTCCTAGAACTTTACATCGAAGACGGATATTCAAGCTTAGAATGAAATAAATAAATAAAGAACTTAAACCATAAACCATAAGCAGTGTTATCTAACTTAGGGGATTTCTAACTAGAACAAGTCACACCGTTGTATCCCACAGCCTTCACCACCCCAACCTCCGTGCGATCCCATCGCCACCACCTACCTAACCTTCTCAGCACCAGGCAATCACAAATAATGCAAGCAAGTAATACACAGGTAGTAATCATATATAACAAGTAATTTAAGAAGCAAGTAAGCATGTTATACAATTAAGTAAACTCAAGTAATCAAAGCAAACAAACACATAAGAGATGCATATGATGAATGTCTATCCTATTGGCTCGTGATATCACTTGTCAGTCCGTAAATGCCAACCCGACACATCCTCCCAGATGTAGCCTTTTCTGCCACGCCAGAGATATAGTGCCCTACACACTCATGCAGCAGCGAATTTGCTACGTCAGAGATATAGTACCCTGCACACTCAAGCAGTAGGGAGTCTACTACGTCAAGGATATAGGCTCGGACACTTCAAGCAACAGAGAAGGAAATAACCACAACAAATTATGTAGCAGAAGAATCTGCTACGCCAGGGATATAGGCCATGCACACTCTCAACATCATTTACTCATGCAGCAGAAGAATCTGCTACGCCAGGGATATAGGCCCTGCACACTCTCATATAATCCAATAATTTCATCATTACCACTTCGAGTCCTCGACTCAGGTCAACCACTGTCCACCGACCTTAAAACATCACCAGTCATCACTATTTCTCATCTCAAAACACTTTCATTTATCAATTCTCAACATTTCAAGGATATAGTGCCTGACACTCTTTCCTTCAATATTCATCAAGCTCACACTGACCATTATCAGTTTCTCAAGTCATTGTCAATAGCCACCAAGTTCAATACTCTTCCTTCTCTCTCAACCAAACTCATCCTCAATACACCAGGAACCTAAACCTCCATTTGCTAACTTTTCAAAGTAAGACCCAAATTGAATCTCCTAGAACCTTTCCCATGTTTTGATACCCAAAACTAAGCTCAAAAGTCTTAAATAGGTGTCACAGAAGTTTACAAGCTTGTTGGAAAGGTGAAACAGTTAAAAACAGAAGTTTAGTTAGAAAACAGGGCGTGTGCGTACGCACAAGGGTGTGCGGGTGCACGCTCAGGGAATTTTTCAAAGTGTGCGTACGCATAGAGGTGTGCGTACACAGAAGTACAAAATTTTATAATTCTGTTCACTCGCACAAGGTGTGCTAGCGCCCCAACAGACTGCCTTTCCCAACGTGTGCGTGCGCACAGGTTGTAAATCTTCATTGGTTATGTGCGCGCACAGGCTGTGCTAGCACTACCATCAGGAAGCCTTCCCCTGTGTGTGCGTATGCATAGCAGCACAGGTTTGAAAAATCCCAGGAGTGTGCGTGCGCACATACCAGAAATCATAAAATTCTGCAACTTTGAAAATTTTCAAATTTTGACACCAAACTTTGAATGATCATAACTTCCTCTACAGAAATCTAAATTTTATGAACTTTATATCCGTTTGAAGATTTTTCAATGAACTTTAATTCTAAACAAATTTCAACTAATTTTGAAAACCGAGGCTCAAGTTATGATCCGTCAAAGTTCACTAAAAATCCATTTTTACCAAAAACCTTAAAAACTTATTTTCACCAAAACTCTCATTTTAAAACCAAACTACCCACAATCAAATTACTACCAAAACAACACAAAGTCCATACCACTCATTCCTCAAACTTAACCATCAATAACCTCCCATTTACATTAATCCATACCATCAAAATCATTAAACTCCAACATAGAGAATCATCATAAACACTCCTAATTCTTCCTCATTCCTCAATAACATTTTCATGATTTATTATCTCTCATCAACAATACCAACAACTCTCAACAACCATAATATTTCTCAACATATAATATCTCAATTTATCATCTCCTTAAACACTCATCTCCAATTATCAACAACATTAATATTCATCATCAATCATCAACCATATCAACAAACCCTCATCAACAACAATGAATCTCACATTCATCATCAAACTTCATAATCATTAAAAATACCAATAGTCATCATCAAATTATATAATCATTATCATTATTATTCCAATTCCTTCCACACAACACCACTACAACATCAATCAATCCACATCAACAACACCAATCATCAATTTTCTCATCAACATAATCAAATTCTAATATACACAACTCATAAAATCTTCATCACAACTCACATGCCACATACATATTTCAATCCTATCTTAAGGTCAACTAGCCTAAGTGTCTAGAAACATTACATATTACATAAAAGAAACCGAAACCATACCTTGGCCGATTCCCAATATGTACAAATCACCACTTTGAGTCCAAACAAGCTTCCAAAAGCCAAGCCAACTCCAACAAGCACCAAAACTCAAGCTAGCATCACATATATTATCAAAATCAAAACCTAGAAACCACAACATACAATAACACAAGGGTTTAAAGCAACTTTACCTTATCCAAAGAGGATTGGGGCAATTTCCAATAATTACCCGCTACTAGAGATCACCTAAATAAGCAAAACCACAAAATCTACTCAAAAACCAAACCCCAAAAATGTAGAAGTTAGGGCAGGAAACTGGTGCTTAAGCTTTGAGATCTTACCAGCAAAACCTAGATATAAAGGAAAAGCTCAATGAGAGCTTCACGTGGCCATAAACGGCTCGTCAATCGGAGTTCCGTAGCTCAAGTTATGGCTCCCGGAAGGTGGAGGTGAATAGTGACAATGGGGTTTCACCTTCACCATCACCATACCCGAGATCTCTCTCTTTCTTCCCAACAAAATGAGTTTAAAACTCATTAAACACACATATATATGTTGGACCTTGGGCCTATTTTGGGCCCGCTCCAACCCGTTAGCGATTTTAGCCCGTTTGGCCCACTTTGGGCCAAAACCTTTAAGATTAGTGTCTGATTTTCAATTCTAAATTATTTTTATCCTTTCAAAACAATAAATCAACTTTTAAAATCTTATTTTCCAAAATACACGGTACTGGACAGACTAGAACCGGTACTGCCAGCTTAAACGCCAGTACGCATTTTTACAAAAAGTTTTTGAAAAAGATTCATTTTCCAACTCAGAAAAATTCATTGAAATCAAATTTTACCCTTTTATTTTCAAATTAAAACTTCTAAATTTTGAATGTATTTCGGGCACTAAAATTATTATTTTTATTAAAACGGTTTTACATGAAAAACTCCGGTTCTTACAGTTACACTAGAAGCCATCCCACAAACCATTTGTGCTCCCTTTCGAACCTTGCTCTGATGCCAAATTTTTCACGGCCTTGGACACACTCCAACGCTACCGTGCCGACACTCGGACTTACTCAACCTCTAGAGCTAAGACCAAGTCAGCCTAACCCTCAATACTTAGCAAGAAAGCTAAGAATACAAGAGAACACAAGAGAAAGGAAGCTTTGGTGGAAAGAACACTTTATTACTCAAGTGTTTGTTACAAATGATTCACACATGATTCTCACATTAACTCTCACTCCCTATTTATAGCCATCCACCTCCTCAATGGATGGTTAGGATTAAATCTAATCAACGGTCTAGATTAATCATCTAGAACCTTCATTACAAATATCTATCCTTCCATATTTCTCTAAATACTTCTAGATTGTTCCATACTACTCTTCATACTCCTATATACATCCAGACTCTTCTAGAATATTCTATGACATTCCAGAGCCTTCTAGAACCTTCTAGAGTATTCTGGGACCTTCTAGGACATTTTTGAACGTTCCGCAACCATCTAGAGCATTCTCAAATACTCCAGAAAATTATACAAACACTGTTAAATCTAACCTTCTAAAATTTACCGTGACATTAGGCACTCTAGACATCGGAGATGTTAAATGAATATTTTGGCTGTACAAAACTTGATAATTATTGTAAAATAAATAAATATGGAAGATATAATAAATATAAAATAAAGAAGTGTAAATAGAAGACTCTAGTATTGATATTCACCAATATAATTATCTCATTATAATAATAGAAGTAACTTATATATTTACTAGTATTATATATATTGCAACTTAAGAACTCACAGAGAGAAATAGAAAGGAAAGAGAATTTTATGTGTTATTGCAGTGTGTATAGTTCCTCAAATTGCTTCACTATTTATAGGTGTGTAAAGTTTACAATTTCAACTTCATTAACTTATGTTTGCCATAAGAAGTTGAGTCATTCAATATTGAAAACAAAATCAACTGCCCATATTAATAGGCGTCCATTTTGATCTTATCACGACACTCTCCCATGGATGGTCATTTAGGATTATGCCTCATTAAAACCTTACTAAAGAAAAACTCAATGGGAAAAAACTTTAGTGAAAGAAAAAGAGTACAAAATCCTTTGTGATAGGGATTGCCTCATTAAAAACCTTGTCAAGAAAAAACCCAATGGAAAAAAACCTGACCAAGGAAAAAAGAGTACAGTCTCCCCCTCTTGTCAACATCATTTAATGTCTCAAAATTAGCACATCCCAATCTGATGTACCAATTTTTTAAAGGAGGATTTTGGAAGTGACTTTGTAAATAAATCTTCCAGATTATCGCTTGAGTGGATCTATTGGATATCAACTGTCCCTTGATTTTGAAGGTCATGAGTGAAGAAGAATTTGGGAAAAATATGCTTTGTTCTATCACCTTTGATGTATCCACCCTTAAGTTGAGCAATGCATGTTGTATTATCCTCAAACAGGACAGTTGGAGCTATCTTATAATCAATCAGTCCATATGATGACAGAATATATTGGGTCAAACTCCTGAGCCAAAAACACTCGTGACTTGCTTCATGTATCGCTAGTATTTCAACATGATTAGAGGATGTTGCTTCAATCGTCTGTTTCGTGGACCTCCATGATATAGTTGTACCACCATATGTGAATAAGTATCCTGTTTGAGATCTTCCTTTGTGTAGATCAGATAAGTATCCTACATCTACATAGCCAACTAGTTGTGACTTAGATCCATAGGGATAAAACAATCCTATATTAACCGTTCCATGAAGATATCGAAAAATTTGTTTGATTCCATTCCAATGTCTTCTGGTTGGAGAGGAACTATACCTTCCTAGTAAATTCACCACAAATGATATGTCAGGTCGTGTATTATTAGCAAGATACATTAGCACTCCAATGGCACTAAGATATGGTACTTCAGTACCAAGGATATCTTCATTTTCTTCTTTAGGACAGAATTGATCCTTTTCCACATCCAAAGACCTTACGATCATTGGATTTCTTAATGGATGTGACTTATCCATATAAAATCTCTTCAAGATCTTTTCTGTGTATGTTGTTTGATGAATAATGATCCCATTTTTTGTATCCTTGATCTGCAGGCCGAGAAAAAATTTAGTCTTTCCAAGATCTTTCATCTCAAACTCTTCTTTTAGAGTTTTTATAATTGTTGGAATCTCTTCAGGAGTTCTAATAATATTTAAGTCATTATCGTACACAGCAATTATAATGAATCCAGCTGCAGATTTCTTTAAAAAAACACATGGGCAGATATCATCATTTTTAAATCCATTTTTGGCCAGATACTCAGTAAGACGATTATACCACATTCGTCTAGATTGCTTTAGACCATATAAAGATCTTTGCAATTTGACTGAGTATAACCCCTGTGAATATTCATTGGATAATTTAGATATCTTTAATCCTTCAGGGACTTTATATAAATATCACGATCTAATGATCCTTATAAATAGGTGGTTACCATATCTATTAAATGCATATGTAGTTTATAGTATGCGGATAAACTGACCAAATAACACAATGTTATTGCATCCACTACAGGGGAATATATTTCTTCATAATCTATATTGGGCCTTTGTGAAAAACCTTGTGCCACAAGTCGAGTTTTGTAGCGTACAACTTCATTTTTCTCATTTCATTTTCTCACAAATACCCATCTGTATCCCACAGGTTTTACATCTTCTGGTGTACGGACTACAGGTCCAAAGACTTCACGTTTTGCAAGTGAGTCTAACTCAGTCTTCATAGCTTCTTCCCATTTTGGCCAATCATTCCTTTGTCAACATTCTTTGACTGTTCTTGGCTCAAGATCCTTACTTTCATGCATGATATTTAATGCCACATTATATGCAAATATTTCATTGACACTTGTCTTATTTCGGTCCCATTTTTCTCCTATAAAGACATAATTTATCGAGATCTCATCATTTTCACAATTTTCAGGTACTTGAACGTCTTTTGGCATTAAAACTATATTAGAATTTTGGACAACTGCAAGTGTCTTTACTATGTCTTTTTCAATAATAATAGTATTTACCTCTTTTCTTTTTCAAGGATTTTTGTCTTTGGAACCGACAGGTCTACCACGCTTCTGGCGTGAATTTGTTTCAGTGGCCACTTGTCCAACTAGGACATCTATTCGAATTGGGGCATTTTTAGCTGGTATATAGGATTTGGTTATCCTCTTTGTATCAAAAAATGCATCAGGAAATTCATTTGCTATTATTTGCAAATGTATAATCTTTTGAACTTCTAGTTCATATTGCCCTGATCGAGGATCTAAATGCATCAAGGATGATGCATTTCAATTAAGTTCCTTTTCAGGCAGCTTATGCTCTCCCCCTAATTTTGGAAATTTTGATTAATCAAAATGATAATCCACAAATCGGGCTTTAAATACATCTCCAGTTTGTACCTCAAGATACCTCACTATAGAGGGAGAATCATATCCAACATATATTCCCAATTTTCTTTGGAGTCCTATTTTGGTGCGAGAAGGTGGTGCAATGGGAACATATATCGCACACCTGAATATTCTTAAATGAGAAACATTTGGCTACTAGCCAAAAGCTAATTGCATAGGAGAGAACTGATGGTAACTGTTGGCCTCAAATGAATAAGTGTTGTGGCATATAAAATAACATGCCCCCAAGCCGAGGTTGGGAGATTTGTTCTCATAATAAGGGTCTAGAAATTAATTGGAGGCATTTAATAAGTGATTCTGCTAACCCATTTTGTGTGTGAACATGAGCTACTGGATGTTTAACACTTATTTTGTTAGTCATACAATAAGCATCAAAAGCTTGGGAAGTAAATTCACCAGCATTATCAAGATGAATTGCTTTGATTGGATTTTCTAAAAATTTTGCTTTTAAACGAATAATTTGAGCAAGTAATATCACAAACGCCAGGTTGCAAGAAGACAACAAGCACATATGCGACCATCTCGAAGCTGCTTCTATTAGGACCATAAAATATCTAAAAGATCCACATGGTGGATGAATAGGTCCACATAGATGAATAGGACCTTTCTAGGAATTCAGAGGACTCAAATCCAATCTTTACTAGTGATGGCCTTAAAATTAGCTTTCCTTGAGAACATGCAGCACAACAAAATTCACTAGATTTAAGAATCTTCTGGTTCTTTAGTGAATACCATAGGATTTTTCAATAATTCTCCGCATCATAGTTGTTCCCGGATGACCCAATCGATCATGCCAAGTTATGAATTCATTTGGGCTAGTAAACTTCTGGTTTACAATGGCATATGATTCAATTGCAATAATGTTAGTATAATATAACCCAGGTGAAAGTGAGGGTAACTTTTCTAATATAATATTTTATTTAAATCATGAGTTATGATACATAAGTACTCATGATTTTTTCCATTCATTGTTTCAATATGATATCCATTTCGGCGAATATCTTTGAAACTCAATAAGTTCCTTAGAGACAATAGTGCATTATTTATTATGAATTTCGTTCCTCCAGGAAACAAAATTATAGCTCTTCCGGAGCCTTCTATCACATTGCTTGAGCCAATAATAGTATTAACATATTCTTCTTTTGGCACAAGATGAGTAATATATATATTACTTTTGAGAATGGTGTGCGAACTTGCACTATCCACATGGCAAACATCTTCACTATATGTCATTGCCATTTTCTTCAAAGACAAATAATAATAATAAAATGAGTAGTAGTACATGCACAGTCAAATTGAATTCTTGATTGGAATTATTTTTCTAAAAAACACTGTACATAAAAATAATGTCATATACTAAAATTTTATTATTATCACTATTATTATTATTAATTTTTAAAACTTGACACATTTAATGATTTCAAAATTCTTAAACATAAACATTAATATCTTATTATTTATATATATCATACTTAAATACATTGTAAATAAAACTTAACAAGATTTTTTCTTTTACATGAGTACTTTAACAAACCCATATATTAAACTTTTTCATCATTGATCAAATGACCTATATTTCCTTCAGAATCCTCGAAAAATCAGATACATCATAATGAGTGGTGTAATTTTCAACAACATCATTTGAAACGAAATTTATCTCCTTTTCTTTGTCGTCCTTTTTCAAAGATGCTTGATAAAGATCGATGAAACGAACGGAATTCTATCGGTAAAGAATTTCACAAATAAGCTCTCATTGCTAGTATAGTTTCTAAACCAACAAAGAATCTTTTCGTACAAAAACTTGTTTGTCACTAAAGCAAACCCAATAAAATTAATAACTGAAGTATTTAAACCTCGGGTCGTCTCTCAAGGAATTGCAGGAAAGTATGATTTATTATTGGTTATGGAAAAGTATCTTTTTTGAGTTTTTTGAAATAAGGAACAAGGAAATAAATTGGCAAAAAAGTAAATTAATAATCATGAAAACCCTTGCAAGGTATGAGAACTGGAAATCCCATCCTAGTTATCCTTATCAATTGTGATGACAATTGTTTACTACTCCCACTTAGTTAACCCTTACTAAATAAAGGAAAGTCAAGTGGACTAATCAATGGGATTCCTCAAGTCCTAGTCAACTCCTGAGGAAAGACTAGCTTTAGAGGGATCCAAATCAACC
This sequence comes from Arachis ipaensis, assembly GCF_059453495.1. Lineage (NCBI taxonomy): Eukaryota > Viridiplantae > Streptophyta > Magnoliopsida > Fabales > Fabaceae > Arachis > Arachis ipaensis. The sequence goes on along the minus strand of NC_142437.1, from coordinate 73,903,058 downwards.
AGCAAATTTTAATTATCAATCAACAAAGGAGTTTGATAACTCAAGTGTCACCAATTACTCAACCAAAGCCAAAAGGGGAGAATTCTAAATTAAATTGAAAGCATCAATAATATAAATTGAAGAAAACAATCATAAATCTAAAATACCTTAAATTGTATTAAATGGAAAATCAAAATAAACATGAGAATTCATAAAGCAAATTGCAACATAAAGTAATCAATAAAAGAAATAGATAAACTAGAGTATCAAAACAAGTAAAAGTAGAAGAGAAACTAAATTAAAGGAACATTGAACCTAGAATGGAGAAGAAATAAACCTAAAATTAAGAGAAATCCTAAATCCTAAAACCTAGAGAGAGGAGAGAGCCTCTCTCTCTAAAAACTACATCTAAAACCTCAAATTATGAATAATGAATGGATGAATGATTCAATCAATCGATTCTCTCATTCTCCAGCCTCTATTCTGTGTTTCTGGGCTTGGATTTGGGCCGAGAAGGAGCCCAGAAATCACTGGGGGCGAATTCTGCAACTTTCTGCACGCAGCGTCTGTCACGCGTGCACGTCATTTGGCAATTTTCCTTGTCATGCGTACGCGTGGGTCACGCGTACGCGTTGCTTGTGCTCTGCGCTAGGCACGCGTCCGCGTCGCTGCTCGTTTCTCAAATACTTCATTTTTCTCGTTCTTTCTACTTTTGCATGTTTCCTTTCCATCCTCTAAGTCATTCCTGCCCTATAAAGCCTGAAAATACTTAACACACAGATCACGGCATCGAATGGTAATAAAGGATAATTAAAATTCACAGTTTTAAGGTATAGGAAACATGTTTTCACATATATCACCGAATAAGGAAGGAATTGTAAAACCATGCAAATCATATGAATAAGTGAGCAAAGACTTGATAAAAACTACTCATTTGAGCACAAGATAAATCATAAATTAGTGGTTTATCAATCGACTAGGTGCCTTGGGGTACGACAGGTACGTGACCAATGGCCCTTTCCACCACAACAGAAATATTTATCCACTGTTGATTTATTTTGCCCATTGTTTCTTTTCTTATGCCACTTCTGGTGAGATCCTTTCTTGTGAACATAATTTTTCTTCCTTCCATGATTTTTCTTATTACTAAAACCTTACCATTTACCTCTTCTGGGGTAATGATTTGCCGCATTTGCTTCAAGAAATGGGGTGACGTCAGCTGGACACTCTTCATGATTTTTTAAGAGCAATTCATTGTTGCGTTCAGCAACAAGAAGACAAGAAATTAACTCAGAATATTTTTTAAATTCTTTTTCTCGATACTGCTGCTGCAGGAGCACATTCGAGGCATGGAAGGTCGAGAAAGTTTTCTCTAACATGTCAATATTAGTTATCTTTCCCCCACATAATTTCATTCGTGAGGTGATTCGAAACATTGCTGAATTATATTCATTTATGGATTTAAAATCCTGTAGACGCAAGTGCGTCCATTCATATTGGGTTTGAGGAAATATCACTGTCTTTTGATGATTATACCTTTCTACAAGGTCTTTCCACAGATCTGCAGGATCTTTTAATGTGAGATATTCATTTTTCAATCATTCATCAAGATGACGACGAAGGAAGATCATGACTTTGGCTTTATCCTTCTGGGATGCATTATTTTTAGCCTGAATGATATCTCTAAGATCCATTGAATCAAGATAGATTTCAGCATCTAGTATCTATGATAAATAGTTGTTTCCAGATATATCAAGAGTATTAAATTCAAGATGAGAGAGTTTCAACATAAAGAAAATTTATTACCTGAGTCTTCCTAAAATTTTATCAGAGTCTTGTGCTGATAACATGTTGTAAAATAAATAAATAAGGAAGATATAATAAATATAAAATAAAGAAGTATAAATAGAAGACTCTAGTATTGATATTCACCAATATAATTATCTCACTATAATAATAGAAATAACTTATATATTTACTAGTATTATATATATTGCAACTTAAGAACTCATAGAGAGAAATAGAAAGGAAAGAGAATTTTATGTGTTATTGCAGTGTGTCTCTCTATTTATAGACGTGTGAAGTTTACAATTTCAATTTCATTAACTTATGTTTACCATGAGAAGTTTTGTTATCCAGTATTAAAAACAAAATCAACCATAGTTATCAGAACCAGACCGGACTGATTGGTTCGACCAAAAACCCAGTGAACCGGTAGTCTGGTCGGTTCGGTTTAAGATGCAGACTGCTTCTACAATTAACCCAGTCAATGGTGGTCAAATCCGTTGAAAACCAAATGGTTCAACAACCGGTGCGGTTCGGGCGCATGACCCGCGCATCTCCACGGTGCATCGGCGGGGATGTTGAATCACAGTATAAACACCTTGTGAATTAATTCACAAAAATGCAGCACTAGGCCTCGAACTAGGAACCTTGTGCAATGTAATACCCTAATTACCCCAAACCTTATCTCGCATCGTAAAGCAAAGGTTAATCAAAGGTTACAACAATTCTAAAGCTCATACGTATAAGTTCGATGAAGGATTAAGCTCAAAAACAGAGTTTGAAAAGCATAAAACGTTCACATGAAGCTACACTAAACGAGGCACAAGATATACGTACAGATATCAAGACATATATATATATAGCCGCCGCCGCCCGCGGAGTTTAAGCCGGCTAGTTATATACAGACATGCAGAGTATTTTGAAGGTAAAACAGTTTATACAATATTTCTCTCAAAGTAATCCTCTAAGGCATAGATAAATACAAAAGTGAGAGATCTATACAAAATAAACCAAAAGACTTCCAAAACACAGCAAGGATTCTCCGCTGTCACCATGAAAGCAACTCATCGAGGTGGGTAGTGACCTACATCAGAAAAGCAATAACAGAGTATGGAATGAGAACTAGAGGTTCTCAGTATGGTAACAGTGCCCCGTGATGTAAGATATAAGACTCCTTGATGCCAGAGGCAATCCTAGAGCTTCATATCCATCGTGAGATTCAAGCTTAAAACATAAATAATTTTAAAACCTTAACTTTAAAACCACAATGAAAAGGGTAATCTAATTTAGTGGATTTCTAATCTAACAATTCTCCGCTTTCCCACAGCCTTCGCCAGCCTAACCGCCATGCGATCCCATCGCCACCTCCTTTCGAACCTCCTCAATCCCAGTAGAAAACACAAGTAATAACAATGCAAGTAAAACACAAGTATAAGCATGTGGTGCACGAAATTGTGATCATCAATGGCGCCAACAACTTGGTACGCACAATTGTAATCTCAACTCCTTGTCACAACTCCGCACAACTAACCAGCAAGTGTACTGGGTCGTCCAAGTAATAAACCTTACGTGAGTAAGGGTCGATCCCACGGAGACTGTCGGCTTGAAGCAAGCTATGGTCATCTTGTAAATCTCAGTCAGGCGGATTCAAATGGTTATGGAGAATTGATAATTAAAAGATGAATAAAATATAAAATAGGATAGAGATACTTATATAGTTCATTGGTGAGAATTTCAGATAAGCGTATGAAGATGCTTTGTTCCTTCTGAATCTCTGCTTTCCTATTGCCTTCTTCCAATCATTCATACTCCTTTCCATGGCAAGCTTATGTTGGGTTTCACTGTTGTCAATGGCTACCTCCCGTCCGCTCAGTGAAAATGGTCTAAATGCGCTGTCACCGCACGGCTAATCAGCTGTTGGTTCTCGATCATGTTGGAATAGGATCCATTGATCCTTTTGCGTCTGTCACTACGCCCAACACTCACGAGTTTGAAGCTCGTCATAGTCATCCCTTCCCAGATTCTACTCGGAATACCACAGACAAGGTTTAGACTTTCCGGATCTCAAGAATGCTGCCAATTGATTCTCGGCTATACCACGAAGACTCTGATCTCATGGAATGGAAGGCTCGGTTGTCAGGCGAGGCAACCATGCATCATGAACCAGGAGGCTAAGAGATACGCACTCAAGCTATTGCAAGTAGAACGGAAGTGGTTGTCAGGCACGCGTTCATAGGTGAGAATGATGATGAGTGTCACGGATCATCACATTCGTCAGGTTGAAGAACGAATGGATATCTTAGAGAAGAAATAGGCTTGAATTGAATAGAAAAACAATAGTACTTTGCATTAATTCCTGAGGAACAGCAGAGCTCCACACCTTAATCTATGGGGTGTAGAAACTCCACCATTGAAAATACATAAGAACAAAAGGTCTAGGCATGGCCGAATGGCCAGCCTCCCAAAGAGGGTTCAATCATCAAAACATGATTAAAGATTGATTGAAAGATGAAAATACAATAGCAAAAGGTCCTATTTATAGAAAACTAGTAGCCTAGGGTTTCAGAAATAGGTAATTAATGCAGAAATCTTCTTTCGGGCCCACTTGGTGTGTGCTTGGGCTGAGCATTGAAGCTTTCACATGTAGAGACTTTTCTTGGAGTTAAACGCCAGCTTTTGTGCCAGTTTGGGTGTTTAACTCCAGCTTTTATGCCAGTTCTAGCATTTTGACGCCAGGATTTCTATGCTGACTTAGAATGCCGGTTTGGGCCATCAAATCTCGGGCAAAGTATAGACTATTATATATTACTGGAAAACCCAGGATGTCTTCTTTCCAAAGCAATTGAGAGTGCGCCAATTGGGCTTCTGTAGCTCCAGAAAATCCACTTCGAGTACAGGGAGGTCAGAATCCAACAGCATCTGTTGTCCTTTTTCAGTCCCTGAATCAGATTTTTGCTCAGGTCCCTCAATTTCAGCCAGAAAATACCTAAAATCATAGAAAAACACACAAACTCATAGTAAAGTCCAGAAATGTGATTTTTATTTAAAAACTAATAAAAACATAATAAAAACTAACTAAAATATACTAAAAACATACTAAAAACAATGCCAAAAAGCATATAAATTATCCGCTCATCACAACACCAAACTTAAATTGTTGCTTGTCCCCAAGCAATTGAAAATCAAATAGGATAAAAAGAAGAGGATATACAATGAATTCCAAAAACATCTATGAAGATCAGTATTAATTAGATGAGCGGGGCTATTAGCTTTTTTCTTCTGAACAGTTTTGGCATCTCACTTTATCCTTTGAAGTTCAGAATGATTGGCATCTATAGGAACTTAGAATTCAGATAGTGTTAATTATTCTCCTAGTTCTGTGTGTTGATTCTTGAATACAGTTACTTTATGAGTCTTAGCCATGACCCTAAGCATTTTGTTTTCCAGTATTACCACCGGATACATAAATGCCACAGACACATAACTGGGTGAACCTTTTTAGATTGTGACTCAGCTTTGCTAGAGTCCCCAATTAGAGGTGTTCAGAGCTCTTAAGCACACTCTTTTTGCTTTGGACCACGACTTTAACCGCTCAGTCTCAAGCTTTTCACTTGACACCTTCACGCCACAAGCACATGGTTAGGGACAGCTTGGTTTAGCCGCTTAGGCCAGGATTTTATTCATGTAGGCCCTCCTATCCACTGATGCTCAAAGCCTTGGATCCTTTTTATTACCCTTGCCTTTTAGTTTAAAGGGCTATTGGCTTTTTCTACTTGCTTTTTTTCTTTTTCTTTCTTTTTCTTTTCTTCTTTTTTTCGCATATATTTTTTTCTGCAAGCTTTTCATTGCTTTTTCTTGCTTCAAGAATCAATTTTATAATTTTTCAGATCATCAATAATGTTTCTCCTTTTCATTATTCTTTCAAGAGCCAACAATTTTAACATTCATAAACAACAAATTCAAAAATATGCACTGTTCAAGCATTCATTCAGAAAAACAAAAAGTATTGCCACCACATCAAAATAATTAATCTGTTTTAAAATTTGAAATTCATGTACTTCTTTTTCTTTTTGCAATTAAAAACACTTTTTATTTAAGAAAGGTGATGGATTCATAGGACATTCATAGCTTTAAGGCATAGACACTTAGACACTAGTGATCATGTAATAAAGACACAAATATAGATATAACATAAAGCACAAATTTCGAAAAATAGAAAAATAAGAACAAGGAGATTAAAGAACGGGTCCACCTTAATGATGGCGGCTTGTTCTTCCTCTTGAAGATCTTATGGAGTGCTTGAGCTCCTCAATGTCTCTTCCTTGCCTTTGTTGCTCCTCCCTCATGACTCTTTGGTCTTCTCTAATTTCATGGAGGAGGATGGAATGCTCTTGGTGCTCCACCCTTAGTTGTCCCATGTTGGAACTTAATTCTCCTAGGGATGTGTTGATTTGCTCCCAATAGTTTTGTGGAGGAAAATGCATCCCTTGAGGCATCTCAGGGATTTCATGATGAGACATTTCCTCATGCTCTTGTCCATGAGTGGGATCTCTTGTTTGCTCTATCCTTTTCTTAGTGATGGGCTTGTCCTCATCAATAAAGATATCTCCCTCTATGTCAATTCCAGCTGAATTGCAGAGGTGACAAATAAGATGAGGGAAGGCTAACCTTGCCAAAGTAGAGGACTTGTCAGCCACCTTGTAGAGTTCTAGGGATATAATCTCATGAACTTCTACTTCCTCTCCAATCATGATGCTATGGATCATGATAGCCCGGTCTATAGTAACTTCAGACCGGTTGCTAGTAGGAATGATTGAGCGTTGGATGAACTCCAACCATCCCCTAGCCACAGGCTTGAGGTCATGCCTTCTTAGTTGAACCGGCTTCCCTCTTGAATCTCTCTTCCATTGAGCGCGCCCTCTTTACAAATGTCTATGAGGACTTGGTCTAACCTTTGATCAAAGTTGACCCTTCTAGTGTAGGGGTGTGCATCTCCTTACATCATGGGCAAGTTGAATGCTAACCTTATGTTTTTCGGACTAAAATCTAAGCATTTTCCCCGAACTATTGTAAGCCAATTCTTTGGATTCGGGTTTATAATTTGATCATGGTTCTTAGTGATCCATGCGTTTGCATAGAACTCTTGAACCATTAAGATTCTGACTTGTTGAATGGGGTTGGTGAGAACTTCCCAACCTCTTCTTCGAATCTCATGTCGGATCTCCGGATATTCGCCCTTTTTGAGCTTGAAAGGGACCTCGGGGATCACCTTCTTCTTGGCCACAACTTCATAGAAGTGGTCTTGATGCACCTTTGAGATGAATCTCTCCATCTCCCACAACTCGGAGGCGGAAGCTTTTCCCTTCTCTTTCCTCTTTCTAGAGGTTTCTCCGGCCTTAGGTACCATAAATGGTTATGGAAAAATAAAAAGCTTTAGCTTTTACCACACCAAACTTAGAAGGTTTGCTCGTCCTTGAGCAAAAGAAGAAAGAAAAGAGTAGAAGAAGAGGAAATAGAGGAGATGGAGGGGGCTTAGTGGTTCGGCCAAGGGGGAGAAGGAGTGTTTATAATGTGTGAAAATGGAGTGAAGATGGGTTTATATAGGAGTGGAGAGAGGGGTAGGGTTCGGCCATGTATGGGTGGGTTTGGAAGGGAAAATGGTTTGAATTTGAATGGTGAGGTAGGTGGGGTTTTATGATGGATGGATATGGATTGGTGAAGAGATTATGGAGAAGAGGGTAGGATTTGATAGGTGAGGGGCATTTGGGAAAGAGGTATTGAGGTTATTGGTGAAGGGTATTTGGGGAAGGGTGTTATGGGAAGGTGTGAAGAAGAGAGAGAGAGAGAGAGATGAGGTAGGTGGGGATCTTGTGGGGTCTACAGATCCTGAGGTGTCAAGGATTTCTCATCCCTGCACCATGTGGCGTGTAAACGCCCCTTGATTGCCAATCCTGGCATTAAACTCCAGGTTGCTGCCCATTTCTGGCGTTTAATGCCAGCTTTTCTCCCCTTTCTGGCATTTAAACGCAGCTCTGTGCCCATTCCTGGTGTTAAACGCCAGTTCTGTGCCCCCTTTCTGGTGTTAAACGCCCAAAATGGTGCAGACTGGGCGTTTAACGCCCATTCTGCTACCCTTACTGGCGTTTAAACGCCAGTAAGCTTCTCCTCTAGGGTGTGCTATTTTTAATACTATTTTTCATTCTGTTTTTACTTTTTCAGTTGTTTTTGTGACTTCACATGATCATCAACCTACAGAAAATATAAAGTAACAATAGAAAATAAACAGATATAATAAAATAAAATTGGGTTGCCTCCCAACAAGCGCTTCTTTAATGTCAATAGCTTGACAGTGGGCTCTCATGGAGCCTCACAGATACTCAGAGCATGATGATGACCTCCCAACACCAAACTTAGAGTTTGAATGTGGGGGCTCTATTTGACTCTGCATTGAGAGAAGCTTTTCATGCTTCCTCTCCATGGTTAAAGAAGGAGATCCTTAAGCTTTAAACACAAGTGAGTCCTCATTCACTTGAAGGACCAATTCTCCTCTGTCAACATCAATCACAACTTTTGCTGTGGCTAGAAAGGGTCTGCCAAGGATGATGGAATCATCCATACACTTTCCAATGTCTAGGATTATGAAATCAGCAGGGATGTAGTGGCCTTCAACCTTTACCAAGACATCCTCTACAAGTCCATAAGCCTGTTTCTTTGAATTGTCTGCCATCTCCAGTGAGATTCTTGCAGCTTGCACCTCAAGGATCCCTAGCTTCTCCATTACAGAAAGAGGCATGAGATTTATGCTTGACCCTAGGTCACACAGAGCCTTCTCAAAGGTCATGGTGCTTATGGTACAAGGTATTGAGAACTTTCCAGGATCCTGTCTCTTTTGAGGTAATCTCTGTCTAGTCAAGTCATCCAGTTCTTTGGTGAGTAAGGGGGGTTCATCCTCCCAAGTCTCATTACCAAATAACTTGGCATTCAGCTTCATGCTTGCTCCAAGGTACTTAGCAACTTGCTCTTCAGTAACATCTTCATCTTCTTCAGAGGAAGAATACTCATCAGAGCTCATGAATGGCAGAAGTAAATTCAATGGAATCTCTATGGTCTCAATGTGAGTCTCAGATTCCCATGGTTCCTTATTAGGGAACTCCTTGGAGGCCAGTGAACATCTATTGAGGTCTATCTCAGTGGAAATCACTGCCTTTCCCTCTTCTATGCATTCAGCCATGTGGGACGTGTTCATAGCCTTGCATTCTCTCTTTGGGTTTTCTTCTGTATTGCTTGGGAGAGTATTAGGAGGGAGTTCAGTAACTTTCTTACTCACCTGACCCACTTGTGCCTCCAAATTTCTAATGGAGGACCTTGTTTCAGTCATGAAACTTTGAGTGGTTTTAATTAGATCAGAGACTATGGTTGCTAAGTCAGAGTGGCTCTACTTAGAATTCTCTGTCTGTTGCTGAGAAGATGATGGAAAAGGTTTGCTATTGCTAAACCTATTTCTTCCACCATTACTGTTGTTGAAGCCTTGTTGAGGCCTCTGTTGATCCTTCCATGAGAGATTTGGATGATTTCTCCATGAAGGATTATAGGTGTTTCCATAGGGTTCTCCCATGTAATTCACCTCTTCCATTGCTGGATTCTCAGGGTCGTAAGTTTCTTCTTCAGATGAAGCTTCTTTGGTACTGCCTGTTGCTGCTTGCATTCCAGACAGACTCTGAGAAATCATATTGACTTGCTGAGTCAATATTTTGTTCTAAGCCAATATGGCATTCAGAGTATTAATCTCAAGAACTCCTTTCTTCTGATTTGTCCCATTATTCACAGGGTTCCTTTCAGAAGTGTACATGTATTGGTTATTTGCAACCATCTCAATGAGTTCTTGAGCTTCTTCAGGCGTCTTCTTCAGATGAAGAGATCCTCTAGCAGAGCTGTCCAATGACATCTTGGACAGTTCAGACAGACCATCATAAAAGATACCTATGATGCTCCATTCAGAAAGCATGTCAGAAGGACACCTTTTGATCAATTGCTTGTATCATTCCCAAGCTTCATAGAGGGATTCACCTTCCTTCTGTCTGAAGGCCTGGACCTCCACTCTTAGCTTACTCAATATTTGAGGTGGAAGGAATTTGGCCAGAAAAGCATTGACCAGCTTTTCCCAAGAGTTCAGGCTTTTCCTTAGGTTGTGAATCCAACCATATTCTAGCTCTGTCTCTTACAGCAAAGGGAAAAAGCATAAGCCTGTAGACCTCGGGATCAACCTCATTGGTCTTGACAGTGTCACAGATTTGCAAGAATTCATCCAAGAACTGATGAGGATCTTCCAATGAAAGTCCACGAAACTTGCAATTCTGTTGCATTAGAGAAACTAATTGAGGCTTAAGCTCAAAGTTGTTTGCTCCAATGGCAGGGATTGAGATGCTTCTCCCATAGAAGTCGGGAGTAGGTGCAGTAAAGTCACCAAGCACCTTCCTTGCATTGTTGGCATTATTGTTATTTTCGGCTGCCATGGCTTCTTCTTGTTTGAAAATTTCTGTTAGGTCCTCTACATAGAGTTGTGCTTTAGCTTCTCTTAGCTTTCTCTTCAAGGTCCTTTCAGGTTCAGGATCAGCTTCAGCAAGAATGTCTTTGTCCTTGCTCCTGCTCATATGAAAGAGAAGAGAACAAGAAAGTATGGAATCCTCTATGTCACAGTATAGAGATTCCTTGAGGTGTCAGAGGAAAAGATGAATGGAAGAAGGAGGTAGAGAGGAGAGAATTCGAACTTATCAAGAGAGAGTCTGAATTGCTGATAATGGAGGAGTGTTAGTCCTTAAATAGAAGGATGTAAGATGAGGGGAAGAATTTTCGAAAACAAATTAAAAAGATTTTGAAATAATTAAAAGAAATTTTGAAAAATTGATTGATGATTTTCGAAAATTAGAATTGAGAAAGTAGTTAAGTGATTTTTGAAAAAGATTTTAAAATTAGAAATCAAAAAGATATGATTGAAAATTATTTTGAAAAAGATGTGATTGAGAAGATATGATTGAGAAGATATGATTGAGAATCAAATTAAAAAAAGAAAGTTTTAAAATTAAAGTTGATTACTTGACTAACAATAAATTAAAAGATATGATTCTAGAATTTAAAATTTGATCCTTTCTTAATAGGCAAGTAACAACTTGAAAATTTTGAATTAAATCATTAATTGTAGCAAGGATTTTCGAAAATAGTAAAAAAAATAGAAAATGGAAAGAAATTGATTTTGAAAAGATATGATTGAAAAGATACGATTCGAAAAAGATTTGATTTTTAAAAATTATTAAAATTTGAAAGAGATTTGAATTAAAAACAAAATCTTATCTCTTGTACCATCCTGGCGTTAAACGCCCAGAATGCTATCTGTTCCGAGGGTTACCTGAAACTGTACGCCAATCTCGGATTAGATCTTCTTGTACTGGTCAGAGATGACGTGTCCGGCTGGCTGGTGGCAGCCGGAGCTATTGTGTCCAACTTGTTGGACTGGCTTCACTTCTGATCCTTGGTCACCGGAGGGTGGGGGTACCTGCAAGAGACTCCGATGCTTAAGTTAGCACGGGTATTAAGCAGGTTTATTGTAGAATCAGAGTATGAGTTATACCTGGGTGCTCCAGTGTATTTATAGTGGTTGTAGAGTGACCTTTCTAGATAAGATAATTTAGTTATCTTATCTTATCTTTATCTTTGAGTTGAGGTCAGCTTATCTTCAAGGAAACCGCCCTTATCTCTATAGGCTTGGACGGCCTGTGGATTTGGGTTGTATTCCTTGGGTTGGGCCCTTTCTTGGGCTTTCCCGTCGATTTGGCCGAGCTCTTTTAGGAAGAGGTCGGATAGTCTGACCTGAAGAGGTCGGTCGTTTTGTCGCCCATCATCCCAGGTCGGATAGCTCGACCCAGGGTATGAACAGTGCCCCTGCTTGAGCTCGGTCTTCTTTTTTAAGGTCGAGTCCTTGACTTCGGTCCTTCTCTAGTGAAGCCGAACTCAAGCATTTAGTCGATTCCTTCCTTTGTAGAACCTTTTTGAATGTGGAACGTTTTTCTTCTAAAAGCGCGCGCTTTTATATCAGCGCTTTGTTCTTGGGAACGTGCGAGGGTTTAATACCTTCATTAATTGGTATTAATTGCCCCGTTTCCTTTGGCTTTATTTTGAATTTCTGCACTCAGAAAATGGTTTCTCTCCTTCATCTTTCTTTGTAACTTCTCCCTTCGTTCTCTCACCTTCTGCTTTTCGCCTACATTTTGCCTTTGCGGCGTCATTCAGCAATCCGGCGATTCCGTCTTTCCATCTTCAACCCTTCTGAGGCTCTGCTTTTTTCCAGGTTGGTTCCATTTGTAATTTCTTCTCGTCTTTGTTGCTTTGTCTTTAGTTTTGTGGTGAAGTTTTGATTTTGCTTAGAGAAAGTTTGGATCTTTCTTTTTTTGTCACGCCTGCTTGCTGTTGTAATGTGTGTTCTGAGAGTTTCTTCGTCCTTTGCATGAACCTTTTCGCCTTTCCTGTTGTTTGATGCTTCTAGGGCTTTGCATGTTCTACTGTCGCTTCTGTCCGATACCCAGAAAAACTGCATCTTTACTCACTTAATCGAAGATTGCCCCTTGATTTTTTGCCCTGTTGATAGCTTTCCCTGTTTGCTGCGATATTTGTTTTGGTTTTTGTTTGATTTTGAGAAAAGGTTGCACCTTTGACGATTTCCGCTTGGCATGTTTGATGTTTGGCGATGCTTTTTGCTGATAGACTGTAAAAAGATAGTGACTTTTTGTGTTCTGACTTTCTTTTCCAAAATGTCCGTTATTTGAAATCTTTTCTTGTTTGAGAGATGCCGGGACGTAAGCTGTGGATTTTTCCCGAAACCTTGCTTTGTTACTGCCTCCAAAGGATGCCCCAGGACTTTGGTTTGAGTCTTGGGGTTTTCCTTTTCTGTTTGTTCTTCTGTATATTAGTCGAGTTATTTTACCCCTCGTCCGAGATGTTTTTTAGTAATCCCATCTTCTTTTCTTATTGTAGGATTAGTTGGCCTCATGTCTTCTCGCAATAACATTGTAGAGATGTCTTCTAAAGTTCCCGAGGGGATATCTGATTGGATGGACTCCCTTGTCTTGATGTGTGTCTCTGTGGTGGACGCTGATTTTTGTGTAGAGCTGAGGAAACGTCGTAGGATTTATGGTAGCAGTGCCCGGGAGAGGGATTATGAGCTTGTAGCGCCCGACTCTGATGAGAGGGTTTGTTTTTCTACTTCGGTCAAGGGGGAGCGTCCCTTTTTCTACGCCTATGAATATTTCTTCAGCCAGTTGGACATTACCTTTCTTTTTACTGCTTTCGAGACCGATTTGTTGTGGTCTTGTAATATTGCCCCATCCCAGCTTCATCCGAATTCCTGGGGTTTTATCAAGATTTTTCAGCTGCTTTGCCAAGAGTTAGGCATAACACCTTCTCAGACTCTTTTTCTCTATCTTTTTGTTTCTGCCAAGCCCGGAGGGTCTTCCAAAAAGAAAGCTTCCTGGGTTTCTTTCAGGTCGACCCAGTGGCATAAAATTTTTACCATGTATGATGAGTCTTTTAAAGATTTTAAGAATTATTTCTTCCGAGTCCGTGCTATTGAGGGTGCCCGCCCCTTTTTTCTTGATGAAAATGATGAGCATGCCTTTCCTTTAGAATGGAAAAAGAATGTGAGGTGTCTCGCTATACATGGGAGATGCTTGATGAGGTTGAACGAGCTTTTGTAGTTGTTCTTGAAGATTTATGGGGAAAACCACCCCATCTTGATACAAAAAAGTTTTTGAGTGACTCGTCTTTGGTTCAAACTGCTTTGGGTACTATCTGACTTGTTTCGATACTTGTTTCTTAGTTTTGCTTCTTCTGGATTGTAACTCATCACTATGGTTGATTCTGTATTTTCAAAGATGTCAAAAAACAATGATTCCATGAAGGCCTACAAAAAGGCAAAGAAGGCTGCTACTGCTCAAAATATCTCGGCCAAGGTGGCGGGAGAGGGATCTTCTCAAGTTCCAATGAAGCCGCCCGTGCCGAAGAAGGTGATCCCCACTCCTCGAGTTCATCTGGCTGACCCTCCACAGGCTTCTGTCGCTACTTCTGGTGCTCCTCCCAACAAAAAACAAAAAACAATTGAGCCTTTTAACCTTGACGCTCCTGACTTTGATGCGGTGGAGTTTGTTGACCAGCAGATCGGTCCTTATGGTGTCGTCCCTACTGACGACGCCTCTCTCCTTCGCTATTGGACTTCATAACTCGGAGTAGCATCAAGATGGCCTTCATGGAGGATGCCAAACAAGAGTTTGATCGGATGAAGGGCTTGAAGGAGGAGCTTGAGCTTGAGGAGCTTGTCAGGTCTCTTTCAGGGATTACTTTTATAACTTGTTATTTGTAGGAGGTCGACTTCTTTACGTCGTCTTCTTCTAAGTTATTTTTTGTAATCCTCTTTCTTGGACCTTTGTCAGGTCTCTTTCAGGGATTACTTTTATAACTTGTTGTTTGTAGGAGGTCGACTTCTTTACCTCGTCCTCTTCTAAGTTATTTTTTGTAATCCTCTTTCTTGGACATTTGTCAGGTCTCTTTCAGGGATTACTTTTATAACTTGTTGTTTGTAGGAGGTCAACTTCTTTACGTCGTCCTCTTCTAAGTTATTTTTTGTAATCCTCTTTCTTGGACCTTTGTCAGGTCTCTTTCAGGGATTACTTTTATAACTTATTTTTTGTAGGAGACCGACTTCGTCACGTCGATCTTTTCTAACTTATAGCAATTCTTCTTTTATAGGGTTCGCCAGACCTCTTTCCAGGGATTTGCTGATAACTTGGGTTGACTTGGTCCAACTTCTCAACGTCGGCCAGTCTTTAAGTTATTATTAGCAATCCATAAGACCTCGTCAGGTTCTTTTTTCAGATCACTTTTGATAACTTCTTGCATTATTCTGTGTTCATCTTTGCCGATTTGTAGAAGGTGGTTTCTATCTTTCTTTGGTCGACCTTTAGATGAATCGCGTTTTTATCTTTATTGGTCTTTTATCGTGATCGTGCAGTGAATCTGTTTTTCACTTTCTGCCGATCTGTTGCTTTATAATCGGACGATGAATGCTTCAGATTAATGTGTCTTGAGAATTTGTAGAATATCTAAAATATATTTTATTCAAAAGAAAGTGCAAATATATACATGTTGGATTTTTTCATCCTTTTAAGTCGGATAATATCTGGATCTCAACTTGGTGCCTCATTAAAAAACCTTTTTCAGGAAAAAGAGTGCATCATATGATGAGATCTTTTACCTTCTCTAACTATAGTACCTTCTTAGGTTGCAGGCGTGCCACGATCTGGGAAGCTCTCGTCCATCGAGTTTGTACAGTCTGTAGTAGCCCTTCCCAAGTACTTCTATGACTCAGTAGGGTCCTTTCCAGTTTGCTGCCAACTTTCCTTCTCCGGGTCGAGTTGTTCCAATATCATTTCGGATTAGGATGAGATCATTCTCCATGAAACCTCTTAGCACTACCTTTTGATTATATCTTGAAGCCATTCAGCACTTTAGCGCTTCTTCCCTGATCCGAGCTCTTTCTTGGATTTCCGAAAGTAGGTCGAGTTCTTCTCTTTGAAGTTGAGAGTTAGCTTCTTCATTGTAGTGGACTACTCTAGGCGAGCCTTCCTCGACCTCTACTGGGATTATTGCCTCCACTCCGTACGCTAATCAAAATGGTGATTTGTTTGTGGTGGAATGTGGCATAGTTCGATATGCCCATAGGACCTGTGAAAGTTCTTCAGCCCAAGCTCCTTTGCATCTTGCAGTCTCCATTTCAACCCAGCCAATATGAATTTGTTGGCAGCTTCGGCTTGCCCATTGGCTTGAGGATGTTCGACGGAGGTGAATTGGTGCTTTATGTTCAAGTCGGCTACTAATTTCCTGAAGCCTGCATTTGTGAATTGAGTGCCATTGTCTGTGGTGATGGAGTATGGAACCCCGAACCTCGTGACAATGTTCCTATATAGGAATTTCCGGCTTCTTTGAGCAGTGGCATTGGCTAGGGGCTCTGCCTCAATCCACTTTGTGAAATAGTCTACTCCGACTATGAGGAAGTTGACTTGTCCTGATCCCTGGGGAAAGGGTCCGAGAAGATCGAGTCCCCATTTTGCAAATGGCCAAGGCGAAGTTACGCTGATGAGCTCTTCTGGCGGGGCGATGTGAAAGTTGGCATGATTCTGGCATAGGGGGACATGTCTTTACAAATTCTGTAGCTTCTTTTTGTAGAGTTGGCCAGTAAAATCCCACCCGAAGTACCTTTTTGGTGAGAGCTTGTGCCCCGAGATGATTGCCACAAATGCCGCTGTATACTTCCTCTAAAACTTCCCTTGTGTTAGAGGTCGGCACACATTTTAACAATGGTATTGAAATCCCTCTTTTGTATAGAGTGTTGTTTATGATAGTGTAGTACTGAGCCTCCCATTTTAACCTCTTTGCTTCCTTCTTATTTGTGGGGAGTGTTTCTTTTTTGAGGTAATTAATTATGGGGGTCATCCATCCTTGATCCTGACTTGTTATAGCTAGGACTTTTTCCGCTTCCGAGATTGATGGGTTCTGTAGCATTTCTTGGATGAGGCTTCTATTGTTGCCCCCTGGTTTGGTACTGGCTAGCTTTGAGAGTGTATCAGCTCGGGCATTTTGTTCGCGGGGTATGTGGCAGATCTTATATTCCCCGAGTTGTCCGAGATGTTCCTTGGTTTTATCCAAATACTTTTTCATGGTGGGATCTTTGGCTTGGTAGCTCCCTGTTATCTGTGAGGTGACTACTTGTGAGTCGCTGAAGATGTTGAGTTTTTGAGCTCCAACCTCCTTAGCCAGCTTCAAACCAGCTAGTAACACTTCATATTCTACCTGGTTGTTTGAGGCCGGGAACCCAAATTTGAGGGAAAGCTCAACTTGGGTTCCTTGGTTGCTTTCTATTATCACACCTACGCTGCTTCCAGTCTTATTTGAAGACCCGTCCACGTAGAGATTCCATTATGTTGGGGTTTCCAGGGTATCTGTGAATTCTGCAATAAAGTTGGCCAAGTATTGTGATTTGATGGCTGTCCGAGCTTCATATTGGAGGTCAAACTCGGATAACTCGACTGCCCATTGTAAAATTCTGCCTGCTAGATTTGTTTTCTGCAGTATCCCTTTTATGAGCTGGTCGGTCCGGACCTTAATGGTGTGAGCCTGGAAGTACGGACGTAGTTGTCGAGATATCAGTATGAGAGCATAGGCAAACTTTTCTATTTTTTGGTAGTTCAGCTCGGATCCTTGCAGCGCTTTACTAATGAAGTATACAGGTTGTTGCCCTTTGTCGTCCTCTCGAACTAGTGCTGAGGCTACTGCCCGACTTCCTTCCGCAAGGTACAATACGAGTGGTTCTTCCTTTCGTGGTCGAGTTAGGATACGTGGTCGTCCCAGGAAACTTTTGAAATCCTGGAAGGCTTGCTCGCATTCCATTGTCCATTCGAAGTTCTTTCCTTTCCTTAGAGTGGCATAGAAAGGAAGGGATCTTATCGCTGATCCCGCTAGGAACCTGGACAAGGCTGCCAACCTCCCGTTGAGTTGTTGTACTTCTTTGACACAAGTTGGGCTCTTCATGTTGAGTATGGCCTGGCATTTATCCGGATTTACCTCAATTCCTCTTTGTGTGAGTGGTGAGAGGAACCTTTGCGTGGTCTAAAAATTTGCGGATAAATCCTCGTTGCAAGTATAGTTTCTAAACCTTCGAAAGTCCTTTCATATAAATATTTTGGTTGTCACAAGTAACAAACCCCTTTTAAAATTGATAACCGAGTATTTAAACCTCGGGTCGTCTTCTCAAGAAATTGCAGGGAGGTATGTTCTTATTATTAATTATGAGTCTTGTAAATTAAGGGTTTTAGAAAGTAAGGAAGCAGTATGTTGAATGATAAGAAAAATAAAATAATAATAATAAAATAAACTTTTGGCAAGGTATTATAACTGGAAGTCCTATCCTGGTTATCCTTATCAATTGTGATGAGAATTGGATTTTTCTCCCACTTTGTTAACCTCTAACTATGAAGGTAAGTTAAGTGGATGAATTAATTTTTATTCCTCAGGTCCTAGTCTTTCCTTGGGAAAGGCTAGAGTTATTGGAACTCGAATCAATTCTTGAAGAATTCCAATTTTCAATCAACAATGAGTTTGATAACTCAAGTGTCTCCAATGACTCACCCAAAGCCAAAAGTGAAGAAAGTCTACTTGATTGAAAATAATTTGGATAAACAGAGAACATTAATAAATTAAAGAGAGCAATCATAAGTCTGAAATACCTCAAATTATATTGAATAAAGAAATCAATTCTAACATAGATATTCATAAATTAAATTGAGAAAGTAAATAAAAAGAACATTGAACCTGGGATTGAGAGTCACTCCTAAAACTGAGAGAAATCCTAAATCCTAATCCTAAGAGAGAGGAGAGAACCTCTCTCTCTAAAAACTACATCTAGTCCTAAAATTGTGAATTGTGAAAGCTTGTTTTTTTGAATGGATGCAATTTCTCTACTTTATAGCCTCTAATCTGTATTTTCTGGGCCGAGAACTGGGTCAGAAACAGTCCAGAATTCGCTGGTTGCGAATTCAAACACGCTGATTTTCGTCACTGTGACGCGTCCGCATGGATCACGCGGTCGTATCGCCTATCGTTAGGGAAACTATGACATATTATATATCAAATCGAAGCGCTAGACGTTAGCTTTCCAACGCAACTGGAACCGCATCATTTGGACCTCTATAGCTGAAGTTATAGTCGTTTGAGTGCGAAGAGGTCAGGCTGGACAGCTTAGCAATTTCTCCAACTTCTTGTATTCCTCCTACTTTTGCATGCTTCCTTTCCATCCTCCAAGCCATTCCTGCCCTGTAATCTCAAAAAACACTTAACACACGTATCAAGGCATCGAATGATAATAAGAGAGGATTAATATTAGCAAATATAATGTCAAAGAAGCATGTTTTCAATCATAGCACAAAATCAGGAAGGAGAATGTAAACTCATGCAAATAGTATGAATAAGTGGGTAAAGAGTTAATAAAATCCACTTAATTAAGCACAAGATAAACCATAAAATAGTGGTTTATCAACCTCCCACACTTAAACATTAGCATGTCCTCATGCTAAGCTCAAGAGAAGCTATAAAGATGAAGAGGAATGGTAGATTAATATGAAATGCAACCTATCTGTATGAATGCAACTACATGCAAAATATTTCTACCTACTTGGTTAAAAGCGAACAAGTTCTCCAAGACAAACATAAATCAGATTTCACTAATCCAAATTATACAATAAAAGACAAGTAAACTTGTAAGAAGATAGCTCATGAAAGCAGGGAACATAGAATTGAGTACTGAACCCTTACTGGTAGTGTATATCACTTTAACTCTCAAGTGTATAGGGTAATTCACTCTACTCTTCTCTAGTCATGCTTTCTAAACTTTGTTCTTCATCTAACCAATCAACAAAAAATTTAATGTACCAATGCAAACATCATGAGGTCTTTTTAGGGTTGTAATGGGGCTGAGGTAAAGGTAAGGATATATGTATGGCCAAGTGAGCTTTATAAAGTGAATCCTTGATTAGTCTAAGATCTCACCTAACATATACATATTTTATACAATTTTAAAATACTTTACCTAGCTACCCAAATTTTTCCACTTTTGTATTACATGCTCATGTATCAAATTTATTTTTGAATTTTGTCCCATGTGCATTGATTCTTTTTATTTTGCATTTGGGGTAATATTATTTTTCTTCTCTTTTTTTTTTGTATCCCCTTATTTAATTACTTAATATTTTTTTTTTTCAATGCACATGGTAATTTAATTATTTTGATTTCACATGAGCATGCTTCCCAAATTTTCAAATAACTCATTTAATTCCCTACTTTTTCATATCATCCCATGTTCCCATAAAATTTCTCATACTTAAATTATACACAATAACTATCTTAAGCTAACCAAGGATTCAACTTGGGATTTTTAATTTGTTTTTCTGCTTAAGGTTAGTAATGTGGTTACTGTTCATACCCTGGGTCGAGCTATCCGACCCGGGATGATCGGCGACACAGCGACCGACCTCTTCAGGTCAGACTACCCGACCTCTTCTAAAAGAGCTCGGCCAAATCGACAGGAAAGCCCAATAAAGGGCCCAAATAGAGGAACACGACCCAAATCCAAAGGCAATCCCAGCCTATAGAGATAAAGGCGGTTCCCTTGAAGATAAGCTGACTTCATCCAAAACAAGATAAGATAAGATAAGATAACTAACTTATCTTATCAGAAAGGTCAGCCCACACTACTATAAATACACTGGAGCACCCAGGTATAACTCATACTCTGATTCTACAAAAAAACCTGTTTAATACCCATGCTAACTTAAGCATCGGAGTCTCTTCCAGGTACCCCCCACCCTCCGGTGGCCAAGGATCAGCAGTGCAGCAAGTCCAACAAGTCGGACACAACAGCTCCGGCCGCCACCAGCCAACCGGATACGTCATCTCCAACCAGTACAGAAGATCTCATCCGAGATCGACCTCCAGTTTCAGGTAACCCTCGGAACATTGGCACCGTTGCCGGGGAACCTGAAAGTCATCCCAAAACCATGGCGGACAGCCATGACAACGACCACGACTCGGATCTGGAAAACAGAACACCGCACAAGAACGTGGACACTACGCTAAAGGATACTCCGGAATCCAACGAGGACAAAAACTCACCAAATCCGGGAGCCATAGAAGCACTTCAAGATCACTTAAAGCAACTTGAGAAAGAAACCTAGCAACAACGGGAGATCGGAAAAGATCTGCAAAGAGAGGTACGGCGACGTCGAGAACTGAAAGAAAAACTACAGCAATTAGAGGCCGACCTCAAATCAAAAGCTCCACGGACCACTCCTGAGGAAAATTCACACAAAGAACAAGATCCGTTCACCAGAGAAATCATGAAGACCAAAATCCCAAAAGATTTCAAGCTCCCAGATATGGTTTTGTATGATGGCACCACAGATCCCAACCATCATCTCAGCAATTTCAGAAGCAGAATGTACCTTACCAATGCCTCAGATGCCATTCGCTGCAAAGCTTTTTCAACGACTCTCACGAAAACGGCGATCAGATGGTTCGACAACTTACCTCCGAAGTCCATCTCAAACTTCGACGACCTGGCCAGATTCTCCATCCAGAAAGATAAGGCCAAGCACACACCCAACTTACTAGGGATCAAGCAAGGAGATCGGGAGAGCCTCCGCAACTACATGGAAAGATTCAACAAAACATGCATGGACATACAAAGTTTACCAACTGAGGCCGCCATCATGGGGCTCATCAATGGCTTACGAGAGGGACCTTTCAGCCAATCTATATCAAAAAAGCATCCTACTTCCTTAGACGAAGTACAGGAGCGAGCAGAAAAATACATCAACATGGAAGAGAACGCTCGGTTGGGAGAAACCTCAAAATTTGGGGCCCCCTACCGAGACAAAGACAAGGACACTAAAAGGAAAGAAGATCGATAGGGGGAGAAAATCAAAAATACCATAACTACACTCCCCTCAAGGCATCCCTGGTCGACGTGTACAAAGAAGTCTGCCACACAGAAAAAATCCCCCCAGCGCGACCACTCAAAGGCAAAAGGGGAGGAGGAAACTGGAAGGAATATTGTGAATACCATCGAGTCCGAGGGCACTCCACCAACGAGTGTTTCGACTTGAAAAATATCATAGAAAAATTGGTAAGAGAAGGAAAATTAGATCGATTTCTGGCTACCCGAGATGATGACCAAAGAAAGAGACGAAGAGACGAAGATGATGGACGAGCTGAACGATCACCTCGAACACCAGAAAGACATGTCCACATGATACACGGCGGATTCGCAGGAAGTGGGATCTCCAAATCATCCTGAAAGAGATATCTCAAAGAAGTATATCATGTCGAGGGAAAGGAGGAAGCACCCAACATCCCGGCAATAACATTCACTAAAGAGGACGCATCCGGCATCATCTCGGGACACGACGATCCCATGGTCCTCACTATTATACTGGCAAACGCCAATCTACACCGCACATTAGTAGACCAAGGGCGTTCTGCCGATATCTTATTCAAAACAGCCTTCGACAAACTCGGCTTAGACGAAAAGGAGCTTAGAGCATACCCGAACAATCTGTTCGGACTAGGAGACACCCCGGTACAATCGCTGGGATACGTATCGCTACACACTACTTTTGGAAAAGGGAACCAATCCAGGACCCTCAAAATAGACTACATTGTGGTCGACGTAAGTTCAGCCTACAATGCTCTAATAGGTCGGACAACACTCAATCAACTCGGCGCAATAGTCTTAACTCCACATCTATGCATGAAATTCCCAACTACAGAGGGGATAGCCACGATAAAAGTAGATCAAAAGATGGCACGTCACTGTTATAACGAGAGCTTAAACCTCAGGGGCAAAGGAGAAGAGTTTCATACAACTGAGCTTGGCGGAGCTCATCGACGAGAAGAACTCCGTCCGCACCCAGAAGGTGAGGTAGAGAAGGTTCAGATCGGAGACACCTCGGACAAAACAACTAATATCGGCACGGTTCTAAGAGGAGACTCAAAAGAATTACTGATACAATTCTTACGAGATAATGTCGACCTCTTCGCATGGAGAGCCGCAGACATGCCGGGCATAGACCCCAAGCTAATGTGCCACAAGTTGGCAGTCTACCCAGGATCTCGGCCGGTGCAGCAGAAGCGAAGAAAACTCGGGCCAAAACGATCCCAAGCTGTGGAAGAACAAGTACAAGCACTGCTGGAAGCCGGATTTATAAGAGAAGTCAAATACCCACTATGGCTAGCCAACGTCGTCTTGGTGAAAAAGTCGAATGGGAAGTGGCGAATGTGCACCGATTACACCGATCTCAACAAAGCTTGTCCAAAAGATCCATACCCACTCCCAAGTATTGACGCCCTGGTAGATGCTTCCTCTGGATATAAATATCTCTCGTTTATGGATGCATATTTAGGATACAACCAAATTCCCATATATCCACCAGATCAAGAAAAGACCTCGTTCTTAACACCAAAGGCAAACTACTGCTACATCGTGATGCCTTTCGGCCTCAAGAACGCAGGAGCTACTTATCAAAGGCTAATAAATAAAGTCTTCTCAGATCACATCGGAAAAATCATGGAAGTTTATGTGGACGACATGTTAATAAAGACACAAAGCGAAGACACACTATTGTCCGACCTGGCTCAAGTGTTTGACACTATAAGGAAGCATAACATGCGACTCAACCCTGCAAAATGCACCTTCGCAGTTAAAGCAGGCAAATTCTTAGGCTTCATGCTCACACAAAGGGGAATTGAAGCAAATCCAGACAAATGTCAAGCCATACTCAACATGAAGAGCCCAACCTGCGTCAAAGAGGTACAGCAACTCAACGGGAGATTAGCCGCCCTATCCCGATTCTTAGCAGGAGCTGCGATAAGATCTCTCCCCTTCTATGCTACTTTAAGAAAGGGAAAACAGTTTGAATGGACGATAGAATGTGAACAGGCCTTCCGAGACTTCAAGGAATTCTTAGGACGGCCACCTATCCTATCTCGACCACGAGAAGGAGAACCGCTCATATTATACCTCGCAGTAGGGAACCGGGCAATAGCTTTAGCACTAGTCAGGGAAGATGAAAAAGGGCAACAACCCGTCTACTTCATTAGCAAAGCACTACAGGGATCCGAGCTGAACTACCAAAAAATAGAAAAATTTGCCTATACTCTTATCCTAACCTCTCGATGACTCCGCCCATACTTTCAGGCTCACACCATTAAGGTTCGAACTAACCAGCACATAAAAGGAATATTGCAGAAAACGGATTTAGCAGGCAGAATTCTACAATGGGCAGTCGAGCTGTCAGAGTTCGACCTCCAATACGAACCTCGGACGGCCATCAAATCACAATATCTGGCCGACTTCGTTGCAGAATTCACAGACACCCTGGAAACCCCCACGGAATGGAATCTCTACGTGGACGGTTCTTCGAATAAAATTGGAAGCGGCGCAGGCGTGATAATAGAAAGCAACCAAGGAACCCAAGTCGAGCTCTCCCTCAAATTCGGATTCCCGGCCTCGAACAACCAGGCCGAATATGAAGCCTTGTTAACTGGTTTGAAGCTGGCTAAAGAGGTTGGAGCTCAAAAACTTAACATTTACAGTGATTCAAAGTAGTTACATCACAAATAACAGGGAGCTACCAAGCCAAAGATCCCACCATGAAAAAATATTTGGATAGAACCAAGGAACAGCTCGGACAAATCGGGGAATATAAAATACGCCACATACCCCGCGAACAAAATGCCCGAGCTGATGCACTCTCGAAACTAGCCAGCACCAAACCAGGGGGCAACAATAGAAGCCTCATCCAGGAAATGTTGCAGAACCCGTCAATCTTGGAAGAGGAAAAAGTTCTGACGATAACAAGTCAGGACCAAGGATGGACGACCCCCATAATCGACTACCTCAAAACAGGAACACTCCCCGCAGAAGAAAAGGAGGCAAAGAAATTAAAAAGGGAGGCACAGTACTACACCATCATAAACAACATCCTGTACAAAAGAGGAATCTCAATACCTTTACTAAAATGCGTACTGACCTCCAACACAAAGGAGGTGCTAGAAGAAATATACGGCGGCATTTGTGGCAATCACCTCGGAGCACGAGCTCTCGCCAAAAAAGTACTCCGGGCGGGATTTTATTGGCCAACTCTACAGAAAGAAGCTACAGAATTTGTAAAGACATGTCTACCATGTCAGAAACATGCCAACTTTCACATCGCCCCGCCAGAAGAGCTCATCAGCGTGACTTCGCCTTGGCCATTTGCAAAATGGGGACTCAATCTTCTCGGCCGCTTCCCACAGGGATCAGGACAAGTTAAGTTTCTCATAGTAAGAGTAGATTACTTTACAAAGTGGATCGAGGTAGAGCCCCTAGCCAATGCCACCGCTCAAAGAAGCCGGAAATTCTTATATAGAAACATTGTCACGAGGTTTGGAGTTCCATATTCAATAACCACAGACAATGGCACCCAATTCACAGATGCAGGCTTCAGAAAACTAGTGGCCGACTTGAATATAAAGCACCAGTACACCTCCGTTGAACATCCGCAAGCCAACGGACAGGCCGAAGCTGCCAACAAAGTCATATTGGCCGGGCTAAAATGGAGACTACAAAATGCAAAGGGAGCCTGGGCAGAAGAGCTTCCACAGGTCCTATGGGCATATCGAACGACGCCACATTCCACCACGAAGGAATCTCCCTTCCGATTAGCATACGGAATAGAGGCGATGATTCCAGTAGAGATTGAGGAAGGGTCGCCTAGAGTAATTCACTACAATGAGCAATCAAACTCCCAACTCCAGAGAGAAGAGCTCGACTTGTTACCCGAAATCCAGGAAAGAGCTCGGATCAGGGAAGAAGCTCTAAAACACCGAATGGCTTCCAGATATAATCAAAAGGTAGTACCGAGAAGTTTTACAGAGAATGATCTCATCCTAATCCGAAATGATATCAGAACAACTCGACCAGGAGAAGGAAAGCTGGCAGCAAACTGGAAAGGACCCTACCGAGTTGTAGAAGTACTTGGAAAGGGCTACTACAGACTGTCTGAACTCGATGGGCGAGAGCTTCCCAGGTCATGGCACGCCTACAACCTAAGAAGGTACTACAGTTAGAAGAGATAAAAGATCTCATCATTGGATGCACTCTTTTTCCTGAAAAGGTTTTTTAATGAGGCACCAAGTTGAGACTCTGACAATCCCATATGTATATATTCGCACATTTCCTTTAAATAAAATACATTTTAGATATTCTACAAAGATTTCAAGACGCATTAATCTGAAGCATTCATCGTCCGATTATAAAGCGACAGATCGGCAGAAAGTGAAAAACAATTTCACTGCACGATCACGATAAAGACAACCGTCCGATAAAGGTGAAAACGTGATTCACCCAAAGGACGATCTAGAGATGACAACCACTTTCTACAAATCGGCAAAGATGAACACAGAATAATGTAAGAAGTTATCGAAAGTGATCTAAAAAAAGAACCTGACGAGGTCTTACGGATTGCTAAAATAATAACTTAAAGACTGGCCGACGTAAAGAAGTCAGACCAAGTCAAACCAAGTTATAAGTAAACCCGGGAAAGAGGTCTGGCGAACCCTATTAAAGAGGATTACTTTAACTTAGAAGGGCCCGACGTAACAAAGTCAGCCCGAAATGAAAAAGTTATACAAGCAGTCCCTGAAAGAGACCTGACAAAGGTCCAAGAAAGAGGACTACAAAAATAACTTAAAGGAGACCGATATAACGAAGTCGGACTCTTACTACTAAAAAAAGTTATACAAGTAGTCCCTGAAAGAGACCTGACAAAGGTCCAAGAAAGAGGACTATAAAAATAACTTAAAGGAGACCGATATAACGAAGTCGGACTCTTACTACTAAAAAAGTTATACAAGTAGTCCCTGAAAGAGACCTGACAAAGGTCCAAGAAAGAGGACTACAAAAATAACTTAAAGGAGACCGATATAACGAAGTCGGACTCTTACTACTAAAAAAGTTATACAAGTAGTCCCTGAAAGAGACCTGACAAAGGTCCAAGAAAGAGGATTATAAAAATAACTTAAAGGAGACCGATATAACGAAGTCGGACTCCTACTACGATAAAGATCCCTGAAAGAGATCTGACAAAGGTCCAAGAAAGAGGATTATAAAAATAACTTAAAGGAGACCGATATAACGAAGTCGGACTCCTACTACGATAAAGATCCCTGAAAGAGATCTGACAAAGATCCAAAAAAGAGGATTACAAAAACGACTTACTTAAAAAAATCGGTTATGGATTGTCAAAAATACAAGCAAGAACGAACCAAAAATCAAAGTTGGACCTACAACCACAAAGGATTCAAGCTACAAAGTATAAAGCAAACCAAAAAAGGTTAAGCCGCAAGGTTCCAATATTCATAGAAAAAGAGATACCAAGTCAAGCACAAAAAGCCTGATATCATCCACAAGGTTATAAAAGCCTCGGAGGCCACTAAAACCTACCTTAAAAAAGCTAAAGCAAGCTACCCTTTGTTTTTTATAAAAAACAAAAGTTGCTAGGCAAGCAACGGGAAAGTATCAGCAGTTAACGAAACATAAAGAGTTAAAAAAGCCCACAAGCCGGGCCAACTACATATCCAGAATAAAGTAAAAGCTAAAGGTCAGAAGACTTTTTAGTAGCATCAGCCCGAGGAGACGGAGGGCGAGTCTGGAGAGGAACGGCATCTACAGTACCGTCATCCCGGTTCAAGATCTGGCAGTCGGGATCAGAAGCGGGAGGACCAACCTCAGCAGGGACAGCAGAAGTCGACACCTTAGTAGAGGCTACAGGGGGAGGATCGACATCATCCTCATCCTCGTCATCATCAGGGACAACCTTGCCATCCCTGACAACGTTCTCCAAGCTAAAGAGGGTCAGGTTAGCCTCGGGAGCAATAACCCGAACTTGTTCCTTCAGGTTCTCATAGGCAGCAGTAACACTGCCAACAAGATGACCTTGGAGTTCGGAATAATTAGCCCGGGCATTCTCCAACTCTTCTCTCAGACGCAACACCTCCCGGTAAGACGTTAGATAACTGTCCTTATGACGCATAGCCGTGTCCTCGGCCAGTCTCAGAGAACCAGCCAGAGAAGTGGAACTAGCCTTTTCATTCTCCAAGTCTTTCTCCAACTTGGCCACCCTTACTTCAAACTCCTCCTTCAAGCCCTTCATCCGATCAAACTCCTGTTTGGCCTCCTCCATAAAAGCTTTAGTGGCATGGAGAGGAAGACTTTGAGCAGTTCGATATAGGGCCGCCCCCATGTGTGCCAACTTGATACCACTCCGGGTGATATAATCAAAATGATGAAGAAGCGACACGTCGTCCATAGAAAGAGCACCATAAGGGCCGATTTGTTGATCTACAAACTCAACCGCATCAAAGTCAGGAGCATCAAGGTTGAAAGGCTCAATTGTTTTTTGCTTTTTACTAGGAGGGGCACCGGAAGCTGCAACAGAAGATTGTGGAGGATCGACCAGACGGACCCGAGGAGTAGGAATTGCTTTCCTCGGCTTGGGAAAACTCGATATAGGAGGTTTAACTGGAGGCTGAGAAGATCCCTCTCCGGCCGCCTTGGCCGAGATGTTTAAAGCAGCGGTCGCCTTCTTCGCCTTCTTATAGGCCCTCATAGAATCATTATTCTTCGACATCTCTGAAAAACACAAAAATCAAAGACAAGTTACAACACAGGAGAAGCAAAGCTCGGGAGCAAGTATAAAAACAAATCAGACAGTACCCAAAGCAGCCCGAACCAAAGATGGATCACTCAAAAATCTCTTCGTGTCCAGATGGGGAGGCTTCGTGGTGCACGAATTGTGAATCACACTTTTCACAACTCGTACCACTAACCAGCAAGTGCACTGGGTCATCCAAATAATACCTTACATGAGTAAGGGTCGAATCCCACGGAGATTGTTGGTTTGAAGCAATCTATGGTTATCTTGCAATTCTTAGTCAGGAAGTCAATTATATTTATCAGTTGAATTGCGAATAAACAAGAGAGCATGGGTTAAAGGTTACTTGTTATGCAGTAATGGAGAATATGTTGGAGTTTTGGAGATGCTTTGTCTTCCGAATCTCTGCTTTCCTCTGTCTTCTGATTCACGCACGCACGTCCTTCTATGGCAAGCTGTGTGTTGGTGGATCACCGTTGTCAATGGCTACCATCCATCCTTCCAGTGAAAAGGGTCCAAGTGCGCTGTCACCGCACGGCTAATCATCTGCAGGTTCTCAGTTGTACCGGAATAGGATTTACTATCCTTTTGCGTCTGTCACTACGCCCAGTACTCGCGAGTTTAAAGTTCGTCACAGTCATCCAATCCCAGAATCCTACTCGGAATACCACAGACAAGGTTTAGACTTTCCAGATTCTCATGAATGCCGCCATCAATCTAGCTTATACCACGAAGATTCCGATTAAGAGATCTAAGAGATATTCATTCATTCTATAGTGGAACGTAAGTGGTTGTCAGGCACGCGTTCGTGGAGGAATGATGATGATTGTCACGTTCATCACATTCATATTGAAGTGCAAATGAATATCTTAGATAGGAACACGCATGTTTGAATGGAAAACAGAAATACTTGCATTAATTCATCGAGACACAGCAGAGCTCCTCACCCCCAACAATGGAGTTTAGAGACTCATGCCGTCAAAGAGTACAAAGTTTTGATCTAAAATGTCATGAGATACAAAATAAGTCTCTAAAAGTTGTTTAAATACTAAACTAGTAGCCTAGGTTTACAAAAAATGAGTAAACTATGATGGGTGGTGCAGAAATCCACTTCTGGGGCCCACTTGGTGTGTGCTGGGGCTGAGACTTAAACAATTCACGTGCATAAGGCTGTTTTGGGCGTTCAACGCCAGGTTTGGATCCATTTCTGGCGTTGAACTCCAACTTTTAATCCTTTTCTGGCGCTGGACGCCGGAATTGGGCAGAGAACTGGCGTTGAACACCAGTTTACGTCGTCTATCCTTGAGCAAAGTATGGACTATTATATATTTCTGGAAAGCCCTGGATGTCTACTTTCCAACACAATTGGAAGAGCGCCATTTTGAGTTCTGTAGCTCCAGAAAATCCACTTTGAGTGCAGGGAGGTCAGAATCCAACAGCATCACCAGTCCTTTTTCAGCCTGAATCAGATTTTTGCTCAGCTCCCTCAATTTCAGCCAGAAAAATACCTGAAATTACAGAAAAACACACAACTCATAGTAAAGTCCAGAAATATGAATTTTTCCTAAAAACTAATGGAAATAAACCAAAAACTAACTAGAATATACTAAAAACTATATGAAATTAACCCCAAAAAGCATATAAAATATCCGCTCATCACAACACCAAACTTAAACTGTTGCTTGTCCTCAAGCAACTAGACAAATAAAATAGAAGACTAATAGGTTGAGAAGCAATAATATCTCAGAGTTTTTGAGTGAAGCTCAGATTCTAATTAGATGAGCGGGACTAGTAGCTTTTTGCTTTCGAACAGTTTTGGCATCTCACTTTATCCATTGAAGCTCAGAGTGATTGGCATCTATAGGAACTTAGAATTCAGATAGTGTTATTGACTCTCCTATTTCAGTATGATGATTCTTGAACACAGCTATTTCATGAGTCTTGGCCGTGGCCCTAAGCACTTTGTTTTCCAGTATTACCACCGGATACATAAATGCCACAGACACATAATTGGGTGAACCTTTTAGATTGTGACTCAGCTTTGCTAAAGTCCCCAATTAGAGGTGTCCAGAGTTCTTAAGCACACTCTTCTTTCTGCTTTGGACCTTGACTTTAACCGCTCAGTCTCAAGTTTTCACTTGACACCTTCACGCCACAAGCACATGGTTAAGGACAGCTCGGTTTAGCCGCTTAGGCCAGGATTTTATTCCCTTAGGCCCTCCTATCCACTGATGCTCAAAGCCTTGGGATCCTTTTTATTACCCTTGCCTTTTGGTTTTAAGGGCTATTGGCTTTTTTTTTGCTGCTTTTTCTTGCTTCAAGAATCATTTTTATGATTTTTCAGATTATCAATAACATGTCTCATGTTCATCATTCTTTCAAGAGCCAACATATTTAACAGTCTTAAACAACAAATTCAAAAGACATATGCACTGTTCAAGCATTCATTCAGAAGACAGAAAGTATTGCCACCACATGTAACTAATTAGAATTTCTCTTATTAAAACTCGAAATTTTATTGCCTCTTATTCAAAAGATCTACTATTTTATTCATGTTTGCTGATGATGAGAAAAATAAACTATGACTTAATTGGAGATAAAATCAAAATAGATACTAATTACTACTATATGACTCCTAAGGTGAACTTCTCTAATGACACTATCACAGAGTTAAAGCAGAAATTGGAATTTAACAACCTTTGTTCTGGGAAATGGGTGTTCCTCTGATCCGTGGGGTGCTTGATCCTTCAAGAGATAACTTCTGACGCTTCAATTCCCTTAAGTCACGCCCTTGCTCCTCTTGTTCTTTAAACATATAGGTAAGAATTTGACTGTGTTCCTTCTGTTCTTTTATTATTTGTTCCGTAGATTCCCGTATCTTGGAAACAAATGTCTCAAGATACTCCCAGTATTCAGATTGAGGGATTTCTGGGAGAAATTCCTGTGTTTTCTTCTTGGTGGGATCATCCTGTGCTTGTTGTTTTTCCATTGATGCTTTGGTGATTGGTTTCTCAACTGAGATGTACTCAGTTATTCCCATCCTTACTCCAGCGTCCTTGCAGAGCAGAGAAATCACGCTTGGATAAGCCAACCTGGCCTCTTTGGAATTTTTGTTAGCAATTTTTTAGAGTTCAGCTGAGATCAGCTGATGAACTTCCACTTCTTTTCCCATCATGATGCAATGGATCATCACTGCTCTTTTAACTGTGACTTCAGAACGGTTGCTAGTAGGCAACAGAGAATGCCCAATGAAGTCCAGCCATCCTCTGGCGACTGGTTTGATATCTTCTCTCTTGAGTTGATTTGGGACACCCTTTGTGTTGGTGGTCCACCTGGCTCCAGGGATACATATGTCCTCTAGAATCTTATCCAGGCCCTTGTCTGTTCTCATCATTCTCCTGTTGAAGGAGTCTGGATCATCTTTCAGCTGAGGTAACTTTAAGATCTCTCTGATCTTGTCAGGGGTGGTATGAACAATCTTTCCTCTGACCATGGTCCGATATTCATAGAAAGCAGTTCCAGATAGTTTTTGCTTGTCAGTTTGCCACATATTAGCATAGAACTCCTGGATCATATTCCTTCCCACTTTCGTTTCAGGATTAGCTAGGACTTCCTAGTTCCTGATTCGAATTTGCTCCTGGATCTCCGGATATTCATCTTCTTTTAGATCGAATCTAACTTCCGGGATTACTGATCTCAGACCCATTATTTTGTTATAATGGTCTGAATGTTCTTTAGATAAGAACTTCCCTTGATTCCAAAGTGGTTTTGGAACGCTCTCTTTCTTGCCTCTTGGAGTGGGTTGTTTTCCTTTAGGAGCCATGATCTTAGTGATCGCGGATAAACACACCAAACTTAGAGATTTGCTTGTCCTCAAGCAAAAGAAAAGAAAGGAGAGGGATAGAAGGAGAGCTAGGTGCAATTGTTGATGGAGGAGGGTGGAGGCCGAACCCATATATAAAGGGAGGGGGGTAGGTTCGAAAATTTTGAAAAGATATGATAAAAAGATTGATTTGGAAAAGATAAGATAGAAGATATGATAAGAGAGGATATAGTTTAAAATTGAAAAGATGTGAAAAATTTTTGAAAAAGATAAATCTAGATTTTGCAAAAGATAATGTGGATATTTGAAAAAGATATTAGTTGAAAAAAAATTAGATTTGTTTTGAAAATAGGATTTGAAAAGAGTTGGATTGAATTTTCAAAGAGGCTTGGTGCTTATGGATTAAGATACATTTGATATTTTTAAAGAGAGATTTTCGAAATTAAGGTTCTTAACATGTTTATGCAAGAAATCATGAATTAAAAACATGAAATTTTAAAATTAGAATGAAAAAATTATGAAGAAGAATGATTTTTACCTCCTCCCCACTATCCTGGCGTTTGAACGCCCAAACACTGCCTGTTTTGGGCGTTCAACGCCCAAATGCTGCTCTCCTGGGCGTTCAACGCCCAGTTGTTGCCCTTTTATGGTGTTGAACGCCAGATTGCTATCCTTACTGGCGTTTTCTTGCCAGTGAGCTCTTTTTCTCTGTTTTGTGTGCAGATTCCTTCTGTAACCCTGTGAACTTATGCAATTGATTCTTTACCTTGTTATCAATGAACTCTATATAAACAAATAAAAATAAAAATAGGGCAAAATGCTTAGAGGATTGATGCCCCATGGCTGGGTTGCCTCCCAGCAAGCGCTTCTTTATTGTCTTTAGCTGGATCTTGCTGAGCTTTTAGTCTAGCTTCAGCCTTGAGCACTCTTGCTCAACGTTGTCTTCAAGATAGTGTTTGATTCTCTGTCCATTGACAATGAACCTCTTATCAGAATCAATATCTTGAAGCTCCACATAACCATATGGTGATACACTTGTAATCACGTATGGTCCCCTCCACCGGGATTTCAATTTCCCGGGGAATAGCCTGAGTCTAGAGTTGAACAGCAGAACCTTCTGTCCTGACTCAAAGATTCTAGATGACAGCTTTCTGTCATGCAACTTTTTTATTTCTCTTTATAAAGCTTGGCATTTTCGAAAGCTGTGAATCTGAATTCCTCTAGCTCATTTAGCTGGAGCAATCTTTTTTCTCCTGCTAATTTGGCATCAAAGTTTAGGAATCTGGTTGCCCAATAGGCTTTATGTTCCAGTTCCACGGGCAGGTGACATGCCTTACCATACACAAGTTGGTATGGAGATGTCCCTATAGGGGTCTTGAATGCTGTTCTGTAAGCCCACAGAGCATCATCCAAGCTCCGTGCCCAATCCTTTCTACGGGTACTTACTGTCCGTTCTAGGATTCTCTTTAATTCTCTGTTAGAGACTTCAGCTTGCCCATTAGTTTGTGGATGATATGCAGTAGCCACCTTATGGCGAATTCCATACCGAACCATGGCAGAGTAAAGCTGTTTATTGCAGAAGTGAGTGCCCCCATCACTGATTAGTACTCTAGGGACACCAAACCTGCTAAAGATATGTTTCTGGAGGAACTTCAGCACTGTTTTAGTATCATTGGTGGGTGTGGCAATGGCCTCAACCCATTTTGATACATAGTCAACTGCCACCAGAATATAAGTGTTTGAGTATGATGATGGGAAAGGTCCCATGAAGTCAATTCCCCATACATCAAACAACTCAATTTCTAAGATTCCTTGTTGAGGCATGGCGTAACTATGAGGCAGATTACCAGTTCTTTGGCAACTGTCACAGTTACGTACAAACTCTCGGGAATCTTTATAGAGTGTGGGCCAATAGAAGCCACATTGGAGGACCTTGGTGGCTATTCGCTCACCTCCGAAATGGCCTCCATATTGAGATCCATGGCAATGCCACAGGATCCTCTGTGCTTCTTCTCTAGGCACACACCTATGGATTATTCCGTCTGCACATCTCTTAAAGAGATAAGGTTCATCCCACAAGTAGTACTTTGCATCAGTAATTAATTTCTTCTTTTGTATCCTATTATACTCCTTGGGTATGAACATTGCAGCTTTATAGTTTGCAATATCGGCAAACCATGGTGTTTCCTGAATGGCAAATAAATGCTCATCCGGAAAAGTCTCAGAGATCTCAAGAGAGGGGAGGGACATCCCTTCTACTGGCTCTATCTGGGACAGATGATCAGCCACTTGGTTTTCTGTCCCTTTTCTGTCTCTTATTTCTATATCAAACTCTTGCAGAAGCAACACCCATCTTATGAGCCTGGGTTTTGAATCCTGCTTTGTGAGTAGATATTTAAGAGCAGCATGGTCAGTATACATAATCACCTTTGATCCTACTAAGTATGATCTAAACTTGTCAATGGCATAAACCACTGCAAGCAATTCTTTTTCTGTGGTTGTGTAATTTTTCTGGGCATCATTTAGAACGCGACTAGCGTAATAAATGACGTGCAGAAGCTTGTCATGCCTCTGTCCCAACACTGCACCAATGGCGTGATCACTGGCATCACACATTAGCTCAAATGGTAATGTCCAGTCTGGTGCAGAAATAACTGGTGCTGTGACCAGCTTAGCTTTCAGCGTTTCAAACGCCTGCAGGCACTCTGTGTCAAACACAAATGGCGTGTCAGCAGCTAGCATATTTCTTAGAGGTTTTGCGATTTTTGAAAAATCCTTTATAAACCTCCTATAGAATCCTGCATGCCCTAGAAAGCTTCTGATTGCCTTAACATTGGCAGGTGGTGGTAATTTTTTAATTACCTCTATTTTTGCTTGATCCACCTCTATTCCCTTGTTTAAGATTTTATGCCCAAGAACAATCCCTTCAGTCACCATGAAGTGACATTTTTTCCAGTTTAATACTAGGTTGGTCTCTTGGCATCTTTTCAGAACAAGTTTCATGTGATCAAGACAGGAGCTGAATGAGTCTCTATATACTGAGAAGTCATCCATGAAGACTTCCAGAAATTTTTCCACCATATCAGAGAAAATAGAGAGCATGCATCTCTGGAAGGTTGCAGGCGCATTACACAGCCCAAATGGCATCCTTCTATAAGCAAACACTCCAGATGGACATGTGAATGTTGTTTTCTCTTGATCCTGAGGATCTACTGCAATCTGGTTATAGCCTGAGTAGCCGTCCAAAAAGCAGTGATAATCATGACCTGCTAGTCTTTCTAGCATCTGGTCTATGAATGGTAAAGGAAAATGATCCTTTCTGGTGGCTGTATTGAGCCTTCTGTAGTCAATACGCATGCGCCACCCTGTAACTGTTCTTGTAGGAACTAGTTCATTTTTTTCATTATGAATCACTGTCATGCCTCCTTTTTTTGGGACGACTTGGACAGGGCTCACCCAGGGGCTATCAGAAATAGGATAAATAATCCTAGCCTCTAGTAATTTGGTGACCTCTTTCTGCACCACTTCCTTCATGGCTGGATTTAGCCGCCTCTGTGGTTGAACCACTGGTTTGGCATTATCCTCCAATAAGATTTTGTGCATGCATCTAGCTGGGCTTATGCCCTTAAGGTCACCTATGGACCACCCAAGAGCTGTCTTGTGTGTCCTTAGCACTTGAATAAGTGCTTCCTCTTCCTGTGAATTTAACGCAGAGCTTATGATCACTGGAAAAGTGTCACCTTCTCCCATAAATACATATTTCAAGGATGGTGGTAATGGCTTGAGCTCGGGTTTAGGAGGTTTTTCTTCTTCCAGAAGAATTTTCAGAGGCTCTTTCATGTCCTCTGAATCCTCTAAATCAGGCTGAACATCTTTAAAGATGTTTTCCAACTCTGATTCGAGACTCTCAGCCATGTTGATCTCTTCTACCAAAGAGTCAATAAGATCAACTTTCATGCAGTCTTTTGATGTGTCAGGATGCAGCATGGCTTTGACAGCGTTCAACTTGAACTCATCATCATTGACTCTCAGGGTTATTTCCCCCTGTTGGACGTCAATGAGGGATCGTCCAGTTGTTAGGAAGGGTCTTCCTAGAATGAGAGTAGTACTCTTGTGCTCCTCCATTTCCAGCACAACAAAGTCAATGGGAAAGGCGAATGGCCTAACTCTGACAATCATGTCTTCAATCACGCCTGATGGGTATTTAGTGGAGCCATCAGCAAGTTGGAGACATATCCGGGTTGGTTTAACTTCTTCAGTTAAGCCAAGCTTTCTGATAGTGGATGCATGTATTAGGTTGATGCTTGCCCCAAGATCGCATAAAGCTGTCTTGGTGCATTGACCTTCTAATATGCATGGTATCAGAAAACTCCCAGGGTCTTTAAGCTTTTCAGGAAAGCTTTTCAGAATGACTGCACTGCATTCTTCAGTGAGGAGAACTCTTTCTGTTTCTCTCCAATCCTTTTTATGACTTAAGATCTCTTTCATGAACTTGGCATAAGAAGGTATTTGCTCAAGTGCTTCTGCAAATGGAATCTTTATTTCAAGAGTCCTGAGGTAATCTGCAAAGCGAGCAAATTGCTTATCCTGCTCCTCTTTCCGGAGTTTTTGAGGATAAGGTATCTTGGCTTTATATTCCTCAACATTAGTTGCTGTAGGTTTATTGCCTACAGAAGTGGTTGAAGAAGCCTTCTTAGAGGGGTTGTTATCAGCATTTGTGTGTGTCTGATCCCTCACTGGCAATTGAGTGCCAGGGTTAGAAGCTGGAGTGAAATTGGACGCCAGCTCCTTGTCTGTTCCTGGCGTCTGAACGCTAGAACTGTGCCCATTTTGGGCGTTCAGCGCCAGATCTTTCCCATTTTGGGCGTTCAACGCCAGATCCTTGCCTATTTTTGGCGTTGAACGCCAGTCCTACCTTGTTTTTGGTGTTGAACGCCAGTCCTGAGCATGGTCTGGGCGTTCAGCGCCAGCCTTCCACCAAATTTCTGGCGTTTTAGTTCCAGAATTACTTTTCCCTGGGCTCTTACTGTCTTCAGGTGAATTTCGGGTGGTTTGCTCATTTCTTAGCTTTTTGCTGCCTTGAGGTGGGGTATTTAATGTTTTCCCACTTCTTAATTGAACTGCTTGGCATTCTTCTGTTATTTGCCTTGACAGCTGCTGCTTTGTTTGCTTAAACTGTTCTTCTATATGTATATTAGCCATCCTTGTCTCTTGTGGTCTATCTTTGAATTCGGCTAAATGCTTTGTTAGAAAGTCCAATTGCTGATTGAATTCAGCAGCTTGTTTTACAGGACTGAGTTCAGCAGTTGCTGTTTTAACCTCTTCTTTCATGGAAGGGTTACTGCTTAGGTACAGATGTTGATTCCTGGCAACTGTATCAATGAGCTCTTGAGCCTCTTCAATTGTCTTTCTCATGTGGATAGATCCACCAGCTGAGTAATCTAGAGACATCTGAGCTCCTTCTGCAAGCCCATAATAGAAGATGTCTAACTGAACCCACTCTGAAAACATTTCAGAGGGGCATTTTCGTAGCATCTCTCTGTATCTCTCCCAGGCATCATAAAGAGATTCATTATCTCCTTGTTTAAAGCCTTGGATGTCCAGCCTTAGCTGTGTCATCCGTTTTGGAGGAAAGTATTGATTCAGGAATTTTTCTGTCAGTTGTTTCCATGTCCTTATGCTGGCCTTAGGTTGGTTATTCAACCACCTCTTAGCTTGATCTTTTACAGCAAATGGAAACAGTAATAGTCTGTAGACATCCTGATCTATTTCTCTAACATGTACTGTGTCAGCAATCTGTAGAAACTATGCCAGAAACTCTGTAGGTTCTTCCTGTGGAAGACCGGAATACTGGCAACTTTGCTGCACCATGATAATGAGCTGAGGATTCAACTCAAAGCTACTGACTCCAATGGAGGGTATGCAGATGCTACTCCCATATGAAGCAGTAGAGGGGTTAGAATATGACCCCAGAGTCCTCCTAGACTGTTCATTTCCGCTTAGGTCCATGATGGAGAAAGGGAGATGATGTAAAATAGAGAAAATATTTTTTATTTATTTATTTATTTATTTATTTCGAAAATAAAATAAATTAATAAAATAAATAAAAATAGGTGGAGATTTTCAAAAAAATGAGGGGAGAGAAAGTGGTGAGGAAGTTTTGAAAAAAGATATGATTTGGAAAAGATTTTAAATTTTGAAAAAAAAAATCTGAATTTTTTTTTTAAAAATAATTTTCGAAAATTTGTTTTAAAATTAGAGAGAAAAGATATTTTTAAATTTAGTGAGGAAAGAGAAAAACAATAAAATAGCGCAAGATTTAAAATTTTTAGATCTAATGCTCCTTGTTTTCAGAAAATTTGGAGGGAAAACACCAAGGAACACCAAACTTAAAATTTTAAGATCAAGACACAAGGAAAACTCAAGAACACTTTGAAGACTCACAAGAACACAAGAACATGAATAAGGAACACCAAACTTAAAATTTTTAGAAAACCAAAATAAAATTTTCGAAAATCAAAGGGAAGTCAACAAGAAAACACCAAACTTAAAGTTTGGCACAAAATTTAATACAGAAAATATTATTTTTGAAAAAGATTTTAAAAAGAGTGTACCAAACTGCCACGGACTTAGACCAACGCTCTAGCCAATTGGGCAGTAAATGTAACACTTGTTTTAAAGAA
Organism: Arachis ipaensis; assembly: GCF_059453495.1. Taxonomy (NCBI): domain Eukaryota; kingdom Viridiplantae; phylum Streptophyta; class Magnoliopsida; order Fabales; family Fabaceae; genus Arachis; species Arachis ipaensis. The sequence goes on along the minus strand of NC_142437.1, from coordinate 73,864,443 downwards.
GGATATTTTTAACCAAGAACAATAATACGAGACTCTAAACCAAAAAGAAAAATTTTCCTAATCTAAGCAACAAAATAAACCGTCAGTTGTTCAAACTCAAACAATCCCCGGCAACGGCGCCAAAAACATGGTGCACGAATTGTGAATCACACTTTTCACAACTCGTACCACTAACCAGCAAGTGCACTGGGTCGTCCAAGTAATACCTTACATGAGTAAGGGTCGAATCCCATGGAGATTGTTGGTTTGAAGCAATCTATGGTTATCTTGCAATTCTTAGTCAGGAAGTCAATTATATTTATCAGTTGAATTGCGAATAAACAAGAGAGCATGCGTTAAAGGTTACTTGTTATGCAGTAATGGAGAATATGTTGGAGTTTTGGAGATGCTTTGTCTTCCGAATCTCTGCTTTCCTCTGTCTTATGATTCACACACGCACGTCCTTCTATGGCAAGATGTGTGTTGGTGGATCACCGTTGTCAATGGCTACCATCCATCCTTCCAGTGAAAAAGGTCCAGGTGCGCTGTCACCGCACGGCTAATCATCTGCAGGTTCTCAGTCGTACCGGAATAGGATTTACTATCTTTTTGCGTCTGTCGCTACGCCCAGCACTCGCAAGTTTGAAGTTCGTCACAGTCATCCAATCCCAGAATCCTACTCGGAATACCACAGACAAGGTTTAGACTTTCCAGATTCTCATGAATGCCGCCATCAATCTAGCTTATACCACGAAGATTCCGATTAAGAGATCTAAGAGATATTCATTCATTCTATAGTGGAACGTAAGTGGTTGTCAGGCACGCGTTCATGGAGGAATGATGATGATTGTCATGTTCATCACATTCATATTGAAGTGCAAATGAATATCTTAGATAGGAACACGCATGTTTGAATGGAAAACAGAAATACTTGCATTAATTCATCGAGACACAGCAGAGCTCCTCACCCCCAACAATGGAGTTTAGAGACTCATGCCGTCAAAGAGTACAAAGTTTTGATCTAAAATGTCATGAGATACAAAATAAGTCTCTAAAAGTTGTTTAAATACTAAACTAGTAGCCTAGGTTTACAAAAAATGAGTAAACTATGATGGGTGGTGCAGAGATTAACCCCAAAAAGCGTATAAAATATCCGCTCATCACTTCCTCCACAAATTTTCAAGAACAACTACAAAGGCCCGCTCAACCTCAGTAAGCATTTCCCATGTGTAACGTGGCACTCTTACATTCTTTTGCCACTCCAGAGAAAAAGCAGGCTCATCATTTTCATCAAGAAAAAGGGGCAAACCCCCTCAATGGCACGGACTCGGAAGAAATAGTTCTTAAAATCTTTAAACGACTCATCATACATGGCAAAAACTTTATGCCCCTGGGCCGACCTGAGAGAAACCCAGGAAGCTTTCTTTTTAGAGGAACCTCCAGGTTTGGCCGAGACAAAAAGATAAAGGAAAAGAGTTTCAGAAGGTGTTATGTCTAACTCCTGACAAAGAAGTTGAAATATTTTGATAAAACCTCAGGAGTTTGGATGAAGCTGGGACGGAGCAATATTGCAGGACCACAACAAGTCAGTTTCAAAAGCAGTAAAAGGGAAAGTAACGTTTAATTGGCTGAAGAAGTATTCATAAGCATAGAAAGGGGGACGCTCCCCCTCGACGGAAGTCGGAAAACAAACTCTCTCATCGGAATCAGGAGCAACAAGCTCATAATCCCCCTCGCGGGCACTGTTATCACAAATCCTATGGCGCTTCCTCAGCTCTGTGCAAAATTCAGCATCTACAATAGAAACACACAACAAAACAAGGGAGTCCAGCCAATCGGACATCCCCTCAGAAACTCTGGAAGACATCTCTACAATGTTATTGCGAGAGGACATGAGGCCAACTAATCCTACAAGTAAGAAAAGAAGATGGGATTACTAAAAACATCTCGGACAAGGGAGAAAACAACTCAATACGATGCAGGCGAACACACAGAAAAGGAAAACCCCAAGACTCAAACCAAAATCTTGGGGCATCCTTTGGAGGCAGTGACAAAGCAAGGTTTCTAGGAAAATCTACAGCTCCCACCCCAGCATTTTTCAAACAAGAAAAAGACTTTAAACAGCAAGTAGTGTCAAAAGAAAAAGTCATCACAATCTATCAGCAAAAGCATTCCCAAAATCAAGTACGCCAAGAAGAAACCATCAAAGGTGCGAACTTTTTCAGAATCAGGCAAAGCAACCGTCAAATAAAGCAAGAAACAGATACAGGTTTTTTCTGGATAAACGGCATCAGAACGGAAACAACAAAGAACATGCAAAACCCTAAAAGCATTAAGCAAAGGCAAAAAAGGACCATGTAGAAAATGAAAAAACTCCCAGAACGCACAACAATAGGGCATAACAAAACAAAAGATCCAAACTTTCTCTAAAGAAAGGGTCAAAATCAAAGCAAAACAAGGAGAATATATGAAACGGGACTAACCTGGAGACGATGAGAAACTTCGAGGAGAAAGACGGAAGCGCAGAAATAAAAGCTGCCCAAGAAAATCACCAAGCAACGCCGCAACGCAAAGAAGCAGAAGAACAAAATAGCGAAGAAAGCAGAGAAAGAAGTTACGAAAAGGGCGAAGGAGAGAAACCGTTTTTGGGGTTTTCAAAATCAAAATGAAAGAGCCAAAGGGAAACGAGGCAATTAATGACAAAATTAATGAAAGCATTAAACCCTTGCACGTTCCCAAAGCTCCGATATAAAAGCGCGCGCTTTTAGAGGAAACGTTCTACATTCAAAAGCTGTTTCAAAGGAATCGACAAAATGCTTGAGTTCGGCCCCACTAGACCAAAGTCAAAGAACTCAACCTCAAAAGAAGACCGAGCTCAAGCAGGGGCACTGTTCATACCATGGGTCGAGCTATCCGACCCGGGATGATCGGCGACACAGCGACCGACTTCTTCAGGTCAGACTACCCGACCTCTTCTAAAAGAGCTCGGCCAAATCGACAGGAAAGCCCAATAAAGGGCCCAAATAGAGGAACACGACCCAAATCCAAAGGCAATCTCAGCCTATAGAGATAAAGGCGGTTCTCTTGAAGATAAGTTGACTTCATCCAAAATAAGATAAGATAAGATAAGATAACTAACTTATCTTATCAGAAAGGTCAGCCCACACTACTATAAATACACTGGAGCACCCAGGTATAACTCATACTCTGATTCTACAAAAAAACCTGTTTAATACCCATGCTAACTTAAGCATCGGAGTCTCTTGCAGGTACCCCCCACCCTCCGGTGGCCAAGGATCAGCAGTGCAGCAAGTCCAACAAGTCGGACACAACAACTCCGGCCGCCACCAGCCAGCCGGATACGTCATCTCCGACCAGTATAGAAGATCTCATCCGAGATCGACCTCCAGTTTCAGGTAACCCTCGGAACAGTTATAAAACAGAACAAATGGGGATTAAAAGGCTCAAAGTGGATGACAAGGGTGATTTAAAGGGTAGGCTTTATTTGGGATAAGTGAGCTAAAATCAAACAATGGCCTCAATCATATGCAAGCATGTAACACATTAAACATTGGACATATAGAATGGAACAAAGCAAAGATTGCAATTATAGTCATAGAGAAGAAAACACACAAGAATAAAAATTTATGGTTAAATAATGTAACCATGTAAATAAGCTCAAAATCTCACAGGTTGTGTGTTCTTTAGCTCAAAAACCATGTTCCAATATACAACTTCCAAACAAGTTTAACACAAAAAATTTTTAAATTAGTGAAATACTATAAAAATTTCTTGAAAAAGAAAATATTACTTCAACCAAGTAGTAACTAAATGTATAAAATCAAACAAATATGCAATTAAATATGAAAATGCAGCAATTTAATAAAGAAATTAAAATATTGGTATTGATAAGAAAATACTAACCCATGGAGATCGGTATCGACCTCCCCACACTTAAAGATTGCACCGTCCTCGGTGCATGCTAAGATGTACAAGTGGACAGGCTGCTCCAACTGATGTCTTTCTCTATAGATTGTGCAGATGGACTTGTCTTGTTTCCCCTTTTAGAAGTTTCTCCCTTTTTCCGTCTTTGGTGGCCAGCCTGAAAGAAGAGAAAAAGAAGAACAGTAATACCCAGAAGTAAAGATAAGAAAATAAATGAAGTATGGGTGGGTTAATACCAAATGATAAGGGTCTCATTTACATGGAAGCTTCAACATATACGTGAGAAAACAATAGAAGCCATGGAATACCAGTGGTACAAAATTTGTAACATAGGAGAGGAGTGTGGGTAATGGAAGTATCAATACAAGCTCATGTTAATGCAGATGGAATGTAAGTATCATAAAATATTGGCATTGATTTAAATAATGTTACCCAATCAGAATAAAACAAGTCATAAGCACTAAGATAATACCAGAAAAGATATAACAATTGAATAAGAACATTTGAACACCAAAGGAAAAATAATGAATTTAGAAAAGAAAATAAAAATATACAAAATTAAGATGCAATGAATAAAATATGCAAATAAATTAAGTAAAATAGAATGAAGGTGAAAAGGAATGAGAAGTGAAAGAAATAAAGTAAGAAAGAAGGAAAAAAGAATAAGAAAAGATAGAAAAATTATGATTAGAGAAGAAAAGATAAGATAATTGACACTAATCTGGATAAGTTGTGCGGCGCAGGCGACGCGGTCGCGTGGGTGACGCAGTCGCGTGGTGCGCGATAAGGTTGGGTGACGCGGATGCGTGGGGACGCGATCGCGTGACTCGATTTGTGCTAGTGGCGTGAGTGCAGCCTCGCAGTCGCACAACTCTCTGTTCAAACTCTTATTGCGCCAAATGTTGGGTGACGCGATCGCGTGGTTGATGCGATCGTGTGGATAGTCTTTCTTTTAAAATGACGCGGCCGCGTGGGGCACGCGGTCGCGTGGTAGGGCTTGGGCTTCCAGCACGAGTCCAGCCCAATTCCAGCTCAACTCTCGGCCATACACCCTTTTTACGTCGATTTACAAGGCCACGCGGTCGCGTGGGTGACACGGACACGTGGGGAAGCTATTTTTCAAATGACGCGGTCGCGTCGGCGACGCGGTCGCGTGGGTCAAATTATGCTAAAGGCAGGCCTCCAGCCACGCTCTCGCATGACTCTCTGTTCAATTCTTTTCTTCCCAACGCACTAGTGACGCGAACGCGTCAGCAACGCTGCCGTGTCGCGTGCGTGTTTTTTTTTATATGTAATTATGCATTATGCAATGCTAATGTAGATGCTATGAATAATTCCAGGTTCAATTAAAATAAAATAAAAACAAACAACATGAAATAAAATTGAAAAAGAAATAATCATACCATGGTGAGCTCCCTGTTATGGTGGCTTATGCTTGTATTCATCCAGGAATCTGCACCAATGTTTGTGATTCCAATGGCCTCCAGGGTCCCAAACTAGGCGCAAAAAGCCTTCAAGTAAGTTAAAGCAAGTGACAAGGCCCCAAGAGTGTTGATTTTTAGACTGAATTCCGGGGTCCTAAATCTTGCTTTTGCACCCGTCTTCTTGTTGAGCAATATTGTTTCATCCGGGTGGTTCAGCTTTAGAATTCTCACTGAAGCGTCCAAACAACTTCCTAGACCCATCCAATTGAGCTTTACACCAACCTTTGCGTTTAAACTTAAAGCTTCCAACCATAATGAACCTTGTAGGACAATTCTTACCACTGGCCATCTTCCTCTTACTCTTAATGCCACAAATAGCTCTAAGTTGACCATCCGTCTCCAGTAGCCCATATTCAAGTGGGATTAGAAAGCTAAGGGATATGAATTTTACCCACTTGAATGTTGTGAAGGATGATGGCAACTTAGGGGGAGGTATTTTTAACGATTTTGCAAGCTCCATTCCCTTGTGCTCTTCTCTGACAACTTCCACCTCTTTGCAAGTTTCTTCAATATCAACCTCTTCCTCTTGGTAGCTTTCTTCCAATTCAATCAATTTTTCATTGCTCACCAAGGGCATGGGAGGTTGTGCTTCTTCTTCTTTAATCTCCATCTCTTGATCGACCTCTTCCAAGTCCTTAGTCATGATATGCATTAGAGGTTGTACACCCTCCTCAACATCAATTGCAACCGTCTTGAAAGGAGGTTCTATGTCTTGACTTTCCCATGGAGGTTCAGCATCTCCTAAGTCTTCAACCACTTCTTCCTCTACAACTATTATGGCTTCCTCCACTTGTTCCAATACAAAGCCATGTTCCTCATTGTCCACCGAAGTTTCTAGTGTCTCCTTCATGCTTTGCTCTTCTTTTGATTCTCCACATGTAGCCATGGGAGTTCTTTGAGTGCTCAGATATTGGGAAGCTATTATATTTACGAACTCGCCTAAGGCGGCCGCGAAATTTAGCACACTCTTATTCATCCTTTCTTGCCTTTGAAGAATAACACGAAGTCTGTCATCCATTGGAGGTTGGGGTGGATATGAGGATTCATTGGTTGGGAGAGAAGGTTCATAATAGGAATGTGGTTCATCTTGATAATGATATGGAGATGGTGAATATTGAGGTGGTGGTTCATGAGAGTAGTTGTGTTGAAATGGTGGTGGTTCTGTGTATGGTTCATTTGGCTCATAAGGTGGTTGGTATGGTGGATGTGGGTTAGGGTCATATGGAGGTGATTGGCGGAAAGGGGCTTGTGAGTATGGTGGTCCAAAGTCATGTTGAGGAGAGGGTTTATAGGCATATGGTGGTGGTTGTTGATAGTCCATTGGAGGTGGTTGTTGCCATGAGGGTTGATCAAATCCTTGTGGCTCCTCCCATCTTTGATTGTTCCAACCTTGATGCCTGTTCTCATTGTAATTTCTTCTTCCTGCAACATAATTATAACCAGACTCATAGCCAAAGGGGTGAGAGTTCATAGTATCAAATAAAAATTAAAAATGAAAATAAAAATAATTTTTAAATTAAAAGGTTATTTAAATTTTGAATTTGAAAATTAAATTTTGAAATTTGAAATTTGAAAATTTTTAAAATTTGAATTTTGAAATTTGAATTTTAAATTTTTGAAATTTGAATTTTGAATTTTGAAATTGATTTTTAAATTTTGAATTTTTTTGAATTTAATAAGGAAAGAGAAAAATAATAAAATGACAACAAACTTAAAAATTTTTAGATCAAAACGAAGAAAACAACTAAGAACAACTTGAAGGTCAAGATGAACACGAAGAACAACTTGAAGATCAAGATGAACACCAAAAACAAATTTTTGAAAAATTTTTAATAACTAAATAAAAACCAATAACCTCTTAATTTACGAAAAAAGCAAAAATAAAAACAAAAATAAAAACAATAAAACAGGTAAAAAGCAAATATTTACAATAACCAATAATAAGGCACACGTTTGCAATTCCCCAGCAACGGCGCCATTTTGGTGAAAGGAACCTTTGCGTGGTCTAGAAATTTGCGGATAAATCCTCGTTACAAGTATAGTTTCTAAACCTTCAAAAGTCCTTTCATACAAACGTTTTGGTTGTCACAAGTAACAAACCCCTTTTAAAATTGATAACCGAGTATTTAAACCTCGGGTCGTCTTCTCAAGTAATTGCAGGGAGGTATGTTCTTATTATTAGTTATGAGTCTTGTAAATTAGGGGTTTTAGAAAGTGAAGAAGCAGTATGTTGAATGATAATAAAAATAAAATAATAATAATAAAATAAACTCTTGGCAAGGTATTATAACTGGAAGTCCTATCCTGGTTATCCTTATCAATTGTGATGAGAATTGAATTTTTCTCCCACTTTGTTAACCTCTAACTATGAAGGTAAGTTAAGTGGATGAATTAATTTTTATTCCTCAGGTTCTAGTCTTTCCTTGGGAAAGGCTAGAGTTATTGGAACTCGAATCAATTCTTGAAGAATTCCAATTTTCAATCAACAATGAGTTTGATAACTCAAGTGTCACTACAAAAAAAAAAGGCCTATGGTCACGATAGCTAGTAAAAACGGTGACCATAGATCTATGGTCACGGTTTTGGACCTATGGTCACGGTTTTTTGCCGTGGCCTATTCTCTCGTGGCCATAGGTCTATGGTCACGGTTTCAATTTTCAAATTCTGACACTTTAGGCTACGTTTTTTTACCGTGACCATAGCCTTATCTATGGTCACGGTTTTCACCGTGACCATAGCCTCTATGGTCACCCCTCCTTAAAACTGTGACCATAGCCTTATCTATGGTCACGGTTTTCACCGTGACCATAGCCTCTATGGTCACCCCTCCTTAAAACTGTGACCATAGCCTTATCTATGGTCACGGTTTTCACCGTGACCATAGACTCTATGGTCATCCCTCCTTAAAACCGTGACCATAGCCTTATCTATGGTCACGGTTTTTGCCGTGACCATAGCCTCTATGGTCACCCCACTCAAAACCGTGACCATAGCCCTATCTATGGCCACGGTTTTCACTGTGACCATAGCCTCTATGGTTACCCCTCCTTAAAACCGTGACTATAGCCCTATCTATGGTCACGGTTTGCCGTGACCATAGCTTCTATGGTCACCCTATCTTAAAACCGTGACCATAGCCTTATCTATGGTCACGGTTTTCACCGTGGCCAAAGCTTATCTATGGTCACCCCCTCCTTAAAACCGTGACCATAGCCTATCTATGGTCACGGTTTTTTGCCGTGGCCATAACTTATCTATGGTCACAGTTTTTACCGTGACCATAGCTTATCTATAGTCACCCTATTTTTAAATGGTGACTATAACCTATTTTGTTTTATGAAATTTAATTTTTTTTAAAAGCATAATCACATTCCAAAATGATGATAATCACAAAATAAATCTAAGAATGAAAAATTCAATAAATGTAAATCATAAAAGTTTCATTAAAACCATGACCATAGAGCCCTTTAGGTCACCCGCCAAAACCGTGACCATAGACCCTTTTAGGTCACCCTTTTTTGAAAAACCGTGACCATAGCCCCTTTTTGGTCACTGTAAAAAACTGTTTCCGTAGACCCTTTAGGTCTCCCCCAAAACCGTGACCATAGACCCTTTTAGGCCACCCCCCAAATCCGTGACCATAGACCCCTTTAGGCCCCCCAAAACCGTGACCATAGACCCTTTTAGGTCACCCTTTTTTGAAAAACCGTGACCATAGACCCTTTTTGGTCACTGTAAAAAACCGTGACCATAGACCCCCTTAGGTCACCCCTCAAAACCGTGACCATAGACCCTTTTAGGCCACCCTTTTTTAGAAAACCGTGACCATAGGTACTCTATGGTCACCCTTTCTAAAAAAACCGTGACTATAGCTTTTTTTTTGGTCACCCTAAAAAACCGTGACCATAGACCCTCTATGGTCACGGTTTTTTACCGTGACCAAAAAAACCGTGGCCATAGACCCAAAATGTTGTAGTGTGTCTCCAATGACTCACCCAAAGCCAAAAGGGAAGAAAGTCTACTTGAATGAAAATAATTTGGATAAACAGAGAACATTAATAAATTAAAGAGAGCAATCATAAGTCTGAAATACCTCAAATTATATTAAATAAAGAAATCAATTCTAACATGGATATTCATAAATTAAATTGAGAAAGTAAATAAAAAGAACATTGAACCTGGGATTGAGAGTCACTCCTAAAACTAAGAGAAATCCTAAATCCTAATCCTAAGAGAGAGGAGAGAACCTCTCTCTCTAAAAATTACATCTACTCCTAAAATTGTGAATTGTGAAAGCTTGTTTTTTTGAATGGATGCAATTCCTCTACTTTATAGCCTCTAATCTATGTTTTCTGGGTCGAGAACTGGGTCAGAAACAGCCCAGAATTCGTTGGTTGCGAATTCAAACACGTTGATTTTCGTCACTGCGACGCATCCGCATGGATCACGCGATCGCATCGCCTATCGTCATGGCAACTATGGCATATTATATATCAAATCGAAGCCCCGGACATTAGCTTTCCAACGCAACTGGAACCGCATCATTTGGACCTCTATAGCTGAAGTTATAGTCGTTTGAGTGCGAAGAGGTCAGGCTGGACAGCTTAGCAATTTCTCCAACTTCTTGTATTCCTCCTACTTTTGCATGCTTCCTTTCCATCCTCCAAGCCATTCCTGCCCTGTAATCTCAAAAAACACTTAACACACATATCAAAGCATCGAATGGTAATAAGAGAGGATTAATATTAGCAAATATAAGGTCAAAGAAGCATGTTTTCAATCATAGCACAAAATCAGGAAGGAGAATGTAAACTCATGCAAATAGTATGAATAAGTGGGTAAAGAGTTGATAAAATCCACTCAATTGAGCACAAGACAAACCATAAAATAGTGGTTTATCAGTGAGCATAAAACCCTAAGAACTTGCCTGCTTTTACTGCAAAAGTGCATTTTGCGGGATTGAGGCGCATGTCATGCTTCCTTATAGTGTCGAACACTTGGGCCAGGTCAGACAATAATGTCTCTTCACTTTGTGTCTTTATTAACATGTCGTCCACATAGACTTCCATGATTTTTCCGATATGATCTGAAAAGACTTTATTCATTAGCCTTTGATACGTAGCTCCCGCATTCTTGAGACCGAAAGGCATTACAATGTAGCAGTAATTTGCTTTTGGCATAAAAAACGAGGTCTTTTCTTGATCTGGTGGATACATGGGGATTTGGTTGTATCCGGAATATGCATCTATAAATGAGAGGTATCTATATCCTGATGAAGCATCTACCAGAGCGTCGATACTTGGGAGTGGGTAAGGATCTTTTGGGCAGGCTTTGTTGAGGTCGGTGTAGTCGGTGCACATTCGCCATTTCCCATTTGATTTTTTCACCAAGACGACGTTAGCTAGCCATAGTGGGTACTTGACTTCTCTTATGAATCCTGCCTCCAGTAGTGCTTGTACCTGTTCTTCCACAGCTTGGGATCGTTCTGGCCCAAGTTTTCTTCGTCTCTGATGTACCGGCCGAGATCCTGGATAGACCGCCAACTTGTGACTCATTAGCTTGGGGTCTATGCCTGGCATGTCTGCAGCTTTCCATGCGAAGAGATCGACATTATCTTGTAAGAACTGTACTAGTAATTCTTTTGCATCTCCCTTCAGGATCATGCCAATATTAGTTGTTTTGTCCGAGGTATCCCCGATCTGAACTTTCTCTATTTCTCTTTCGGGTTGTGGACGGAGTTCTTCACGTCTCTGAACTCCACCGAGCTCAATTGTATGGAACTCTTCTCCTCTGCCTCTGAGGTTTAGACTTTCGTTATAACAGCGACGTGCCATCTTTTGATCTGCTTTTATTGTAGCTATCCCTTCTATAGTTGGGAATTTCATGCATAGGTGTGGAGTTAAGACTATTGCGCCGAGTTGATTTAGTGTTGTCCGACCTATTAGGGCATTGTAGGCTGAACTCACGTCGACCACGATGTAGTCTATCTTGAGTGTTCTGGATTGGTTCCCTTTTCCGAAGGTTGTATGTAGTGACACGTATCCCAGCGGTTGTACTGGGGTATCTCCCAGTCCGAACAGGCTGTTAGGGTATGCTTTAAGCTCCTTTTCTTCTAAGCCGAGCTTGTCGAAGGCAGTTTTGAATAAGATGTCGGCAGAGCTCCCTTGGTCTATTAATGTGCGGTCGAGATTGGCGTTTGCCAGTATGATGGTGATGACCATGGGGTCGTCGTGTCCTGAGATGATACCGGATGCATCTTCTTTGGTGAATGTGATTGCAGGGATGTCGGGAGCTTCCTCCTTTCCTTCAACATGATATACTTCTTTGAGATATCTTTTGCGGGATGATTTGGAGATTCCTCCTCCGGCAAATCCTCCGTGTATCATATGGACATGTCTTTCTGGCGTACGAGGTGATCGCTCGGTTCGTCCGACATCTTCATCCCTTCTTCTCTTTCTTTGATCATCATCTCGGGTGGCCAGAAACTGATCTAGTTTTCCTTCTCTTACTAATTTTTCTATGATGTTTTTTAAGTCGAAGCATTCGTTAGTGGAATGCCCTCGGACTCAGTGATATTCACAGTATTCGTTCCGAATTTCCTCCTCCTCTTTTACCTTTGAGTGGTCGAGCTGGGGGTATCTTTTCCGTATGGCAGACTTCTTTGTAGACATCTACCAGTGATACCCTAAGAGGGGTGTAATTATGATATTTTTTAATTTTCTCCCCTTGTCGATCTTCCTTCTTTTTGGATTCTTTATCTTTGTCTCGGTAGGAGAATCCGGATTTTGAGGTTTCTCCCAACCGAGAATTTTCTTCCATGTTGATATATTTTTCCGCTCGCTCCTGCACCTCATCCAGAGATGTGGGATATTTTTTCGATATAGATTGGCTGAAAGGTCCCACTCGTAGGCCATTGATGAGGCCCATGATGGCGGCCTCTGTTGGCAAGCTTTGTATGTCTAGGCATGTTTTGTTGAATCTCTCCATGTAGTTGCGAAGACTTTCCCGATCTCCTTGCCTGATTCCTAGTAGACTGGGGGCGTGCTTGGCCTTGTCTTTTTGGATGGAGAATCTGGCCAGGAATTTTTTGGCTAGGTCGTCAAAGCTTGAGATGGACTTAGGAGGTAAGTTGTCGAACCATCTAATTGCTGTCTTCGTGAGGGTCGTTGGAAAAGCTTTGCAGCGAACAGCGTCCGAGGCGTCGGTGAGGTACATTCTGCTTCTGAAGTTGCTGAGGTGATGGTTGGGATCTGTAGTGCCATCATACAGAGTCATATCCGGGAGTTTGAAGTCCTTAGGAATTTTAGTTTTCATGATGCCTGATGAGTATTTTGGAGGAAAAATAAATCTCTCCCAAAATACATAAATCTAACCGGCAAGTGTACCGGGTCGTATCAAGTAATAAAAACTCACGGGAATGAGGTCGATCCCACAAGGATTGAAGGATTGAGCAATTTTAGCTTAGTGGTTAATTTAGTCAAGCGAATCAAGATTTGGTTGATGGTTTTGTGGCTTACAGAATTAAATTGCATTGAAGTAAAGAGAACAAGAAATAAATTGCTGAAACGTAAAGGACAAGAAATTAAATAGCAGAAACTTAAAGTGCAAGAAATGTAAATTACGGAATCTTAAAGTACAAGAAATATAAATTGCTTGAAATGTAAAGGGGATTGGGGAATGGATTTGCAGAATTTAAACAAAGAAAAGTTAAATTGCATTAAACAGAAGAGGGAAAGGGAATTGAGATTGAACCGGATATGAAGCAGAAAAGTAAATGAACATAAAAAGGAAAGAAACAGAATGTAAATTGGGGATTTAGATCTCAGGACCCAGAGACTAGAAAATCAAGTCTAGATCTCAATGCCTTCCTAGATCCAACAAGAACAATTGCAAAGAAGATGTAAATTGCAAAGAAAAGAGATGAAGAGCAAGTAACAGAAACGGAAATGAAATTCAATTAACAGTAAAGAAACAGAGAGATCCAAGATTGAGATTGAAACAGAATTTCTTCAATTCTCCAATCCAAGATCCAAGACAAATGTAAAATGAAATTGAAAGCAATGAAAACAAGAAATTAAAGTTCACTCAAGTTCAAAAGCTCTCCGAAAACTATTATGAAAATTCTAAAAGGAAAGCTCCCCGAAGAACTTGAATTCTATCCTATTTATACACTTTCTTCAAATGATCTTCAAGCCTTGAGTTGGGCCTTTGCTCTTGGTGGAATTGGGTTGAAAGAGGCCTTGGTTGATTGCTCTTGAAGTTTGGAGAAGAACTGAAGTGAACCAATTGAACCGGTTTTGAGGTTAGCAAAAGTTGGACCAAAAGTTTGAGCCAAAGTTAGGGGTCTAACTTTGGCTCCAACTTTTCATATCAGCTTAGCATATTCTGCTGGTATGGACGTTGGTGCCAACGTTAGGGGTCTAACTTTGACCCTAACGTTGGCAATGCCTTATATGCTAGTGGCGCCAACGTTAGCCTCCAAGTTAGGGGGCTAACGTTGGCGCAAACGTTGGCTCCTTCCCCATTGTAATTCATGTGCCAACGTTAGCCTCCAAGTTAGGGGGCTAACGTTGGCGCAAACGTTGGTGCCCAGGGGAGAAACTCTCAAGTTCCAACGTTAGCCTCCAAGTTAGGGGGCTAACGTTGGGGCTAACTTTTGCCTCTTCCTTGAATATTCATGTGCCAACGTTAGCCTCCAAGTTAGGGGGCTAACGTTGGCGCAAACGTTGGCCCTTCTCCCTTATGTTTTCATGTGCCAACGTTAGCCTCCAAGTTAGGGGGCTAACGTTGGGGCTAACTTCTTGCTTCCTGGTTCAATTTCACTTATTCCATTGTCCTCTCTTCACTCCTAGCCATTCCTCTTTGCTTCAACCTTTCTCCAAGCTTTCTTCACCTATCATTAATCAACCAAACTCATCAAAGCTATGCTCAAAATCATGAGATATTCATTCTTTCATAATATGCAACAAATATAGCATAAAACCTCATGAAATGGCATAAATTCATATATGGTTGGTTCAATCAAGGGAAACATGAAAATCTACTCAATTAGCTTGCTTGTAGCTCAAGAAAGTGCATAATTCTAATGAAAACAAAAGAAAAAGACTAGTTAAAATAGGCTAGGATGACTTGTCATCAATGCCCCTAATGAATGGATCTTGATCTTTGCGTGAATTGTCCTCAGGGGTGGTCTGGGTAGCCTTTGCTTTGAGATCGGCTTCGAGTTGTAGGATTTTATCTTCTAGCTCTCGACGTCTCCTTACTTCTCTTTGTAGATCCTTGCCAACTTCTCGTTGATGCTGGCTTTCTTTTTCAAGTTGCTTTAGATGATCTTGAAGCGCTTCTATTACTCCCGGATGTGATGAGTTTTTGTCTCCGTTAGATTCCGGAGTATCTTTTAGTGTAGCGTCCGCGTTTTTGTGCGGCGTTCTGTCCTCTAGATCTAAATCATGGTCGTTGTCATGGTTGTCTGCCATAATGATGGGATGACTTCCAGGTTCCCCGGCAACGGCGCCAATGTTCCGAGGGTTACCTGAAACTGTAGGCCGATCTCGGATGAGATCTTCTTGTACTGGTCGGAGATGACGTGTCTGGCTGGCTGGTGGCGGCCGGAGCTTTTGTGTCTGACTTGTTGGACTGGCTTCACTTCTGATCCTTGGTCACCGAAGGGTGGGGGGTACCTGCAAGAGACTCCGATGCTTAAGTTAGCACGGGTATTAAGCAGGTTTATTGTAGAATCAGAGTATGAGTTATACCTGGGTGCTCTAGTGTATTTATAGTGGTTGTAGAGTGACCTTTCTAGATAAGATAAGTTAGTTATCTTATCTTATCTTTATCTTTGAGTTGAGGTCAGCTTATCTTCAAGGGAACCGCCCTTATCTCTATAGGCTTGGACGGCCTGTGGATTTGGGTCGTATTCCTTGGGTTGGGCCCTTTCTTGGGCTTTCCCGTCGATTTGGCCGAGCTCTTTTAGGAAGAGGTCGGATAGTCTGACCTGAAGAGGTCAGTCGTTTTGTCGCCCATCATCCCAGGTCGGATAGCTCGACCCAGGGTATGAAGAGTATCCATTCTGGCATTTAACGCCCAAAATACTACTTTTTTGGGCGTTTAACCTGGCTGGCGTTTAAACGCTAGTTTTCCTTCCTCACTGGGCGTTTTGAATGCCCAGCTTTTTCTATGTAATTCCTCTGCTGCATGTTCTGAATCTTCAATTCTTTGTATTATTGACTTGAAAAGACATAATTTTGAAAATTTTTTTGAATTTTTAATGATGAGAAAAATCAAACTGTAGCTAATCATGGAAAACTAAGATTAAACAAACAATGTATGCAAGACACCAAACTTAAAAATTTTCATATTAGAGACACTAACAAATTGAGAATGCATATGAAAAATAACAAAACACACAAGACAAGAGAATTTAAAGATCAGAGCAAGGAAATCATCAAGAATAACTTGAAGATCAATGAAGAACATAATGCATGTAATTTTCGAAAATTAGAAGAATGAAGACATGCAATTGACACCAAACTTAAAATTAGACACTAGACTAAAAAAACATAAAATATTTTTGATTTTAAGATTTTATAAAATTTTTTGTGATTTTTCGAAAATTATATGGAAAAGAAAATAAAGAGATTCAAAATTTTTAATAAGAATTCCAAGAATCATGCAATGTTAGTATAAAACTCCGGTCCAGGAATTAAACATGGCTTACTAGCCAGCCAAGCTTTCAGTGAAAGCTTCGGTCCAAAACACTAGATATGGCCAATGGCCAGCCAAGCTTTAGCAGATCATTACGTTCAACAGCAAGATTGATAGAAATTAACAAGCCCTTGTGATGATAAGTTGAAACCTCGGTCCAAAAGATTAGACATGGCTTCACAGCCAGCCAGACTTCAACAAATCATCATGAAACTCTAGAATTCATTCTTAAAAAAACTCTGAAGAACAGAATAGAAATATTATTTTTTTTGAAATTTTTCGAAAAATAAAAAGTAAAAAGCTTAAACATAAAATAAAATTACCTAATCTGAGCAACAAGATGAACCGTCAGTTGTCCAAACTCGAACAATCCCTGGCAACGGCGCCAAAAACTTGGTGCACAAAATTGTGATCATCAATGGCGCCAACAACTTGGTACGCACAATTGTAATCTCAACTCCTTGTCACAACTCCGCACAACTAACCAGCAAGTGTACTGGGTCGTCCAAGTAATAAACCTTACGTGAGTAAGGGTCGATCCTACGGAGACTGTCGGCTTGAAGCAAGCTATGGTCATCTTGTAAATCTCAGTCAGGTGGATTCAAATGGTTATGGAGAATTGATAATTAAAGATGAATAAAATATAAAATAGGATAGAGATACTTATGTAGTTCATTGGTGAGAATTTCAGATAAGCGTATGAAGATGCTTTGTTCCTTCTGAATCTCTGCTTTCCTATTGCCTTCTTCCAATCATTCATACTCCTTTCCATGGCAAGCTTATGTTGGGTTTCACCGTTGTCAATGGCTACCTCCCGTCCTCTTAGTAAAAATGGTCCAAATGCACTGTCACCGCACGGCTAATCAGCTGTTGGTTCTCGATCATGTTGGAACAGGATCCATTGATCCTTTTGCGTTTGTCACTACGCCCAACACTCGCGAGTTTGAAGCTCGTCACAATCATCCCTTCCCAGATCTTACTCGGAATACCACAAACAAGATTTAGACTTTCCGGATTTCAAGAATGCTGCCAATTGATTCTCGCCTATACCACGAAGACTCTGATCTCATGGAATGGAAGGCTCGGTTGTCAGGCGAGGCAACCATGCATCATGAACCAGGAGGCTAAGAGATACGCACTCAAGCTATTGCAAGTAGAACGGAAGTGGTTGTCAGGCACGCGTTCATAGGTGAGAATGATGATGAGTGTCACAGATCATCACATTCGTCAGATTGAAGAACGAGTGGTTATCTTTGAGAAGAAATAGGCTTGAATTGAATAGAAAAACAATAATACTTTGCATTAATTCATGAGGAACAGCAGAGCTCCACACCTTAATCTATGGGGTGTAGAAACTCCACCGTTGAAAATACATAAGAACAAAAGGTCTAGGCATGGCCGAATGGCCAACCTCCCAAAGAGGGTTCAATCATCAAAATATGATTAAAGATTGATTGAAAGATGAAAATACAATAGCAAAAGGTCCTATTTATAGAAAACTAGTAGCCTAGGGTTACGGAAATAGGTAATTAATGCAGAAATCTTCTTCTGGGCCCACTTGGTGTGTGCTTGGGCTGAGCATCGAAGCTTTCACATGTAGAGACTTTTCTTGGAGTTAAACGCCATCTTTTGTGCCAGTTTAGGCGTTTAACTCCAGCTTTTATGCCAGTTCTGGCGTTTTGATGCCAGGATTTCTATGCTGACTTAGAACACCGGTTTGGGCCATCAAATCTCGGGCAAAGTATGAACTATTATATATTTCTGAAAAGCCCAGGATGTCTTCTTTCCAAAGCAATTGAGAGCGCGCCAATTGGGCCTTTGTAGCTCCAGAAAATCCACTTCGAGTGCAGGGAGGTCAGAATCCAACAGTATCTGCAGTCCTTTTTCAGCCTCTGAATCAAATTTTTGCTCAGGTCCCTCAATTTCAGCCAGAAAATACCTGAAATTACAGAAAAACACACAAATTCATAGTAAAGTCCAGAAAATATGATTTTGATTTAAAAACTAACAAAAACATAATAAAAACTAACTAAAATATACTAAAAACATACTGAAAATAATGCCAAAAAGCGTATAAATTATCCGCTCATCAGCATGTATATCAAGTAATTCAATAAGCATTTAGGCAGGTTAAACACTTAGGCAAACAATACAAGTCGGCAAAACAAAAAAAACAGATAGAATATGCACATGATGAATGCCTGTCTTATTGGGTTGTGATATCACATTGTTGGTTCAACTGCCAACCCGACACATCTCCATGGAGATGTCGCCTTTCGGTCATGAATAAAAAGTGGGATCCCCCTACGAATATAGTATCGGGTACACTACCCACGGATATAGTGCCGGGCACACTCTTGTGATCCGAAAGGATGTGAGTGGGATACTCTGCCTCAGATCTCACATTTCAACGTAAGCGGGATAAACCAACCGTCTTTACGCCGCCGCTGCAACCTTGACAAGCGGGATTAACCAACCGTCCTTACCAGGCGCATAACGTCTCATCAATCTCAGTATAAACAGTAATTCAATGGTTTTCAAAAATCATTTTATTCAGTACTCAGTAGTTCACCACTTCCACTATTCGTATTAATAATCATCAACACAATACTTCGCCCTCTCACTCAACTAAATCCGTCCTCAGTACTCCAGAAACCTAAGTCTCCGTTTTCTAAACTTTTGCAAGAAAATACCTAATTGAATCCACCTAGAGCCTTCTCTATGTTTTGACACCTAAAAACAAGCTAAAGAGTCTTAGATAAGTGTCACGGAAGTTTACAAGCTTGTTGAGAAGATAAAATAGTTGAAAACAAGATTTTTATTGAAAAACAGGGCAGTGTGCGTACGCACTCCCTAAAGAGTTTTCTAAAAGTATGTGTACGCATAGAGGTATGCGTACGCACAGTAAGTAAAAGTTTCTATTCTTCGTACACGCACAGATACGTGCAGACACCCTCAACAGAATGTACCTCCCAGCATGTGCGTGCGCACGAGGTTGTGCGTATGCACAGCTTGCAAATTTTGCAGGGTGTGTGTGCGCACCAGAGTGTGCGATCGCCTTCAACAGAATGCATGTCCCTGTGTGTGTGCGCACCAGTGTGTGCATACGCACGTTTTCAAAAATGCACAGGTTGTGCGTGTGCACAAAGGTGTGCGTATACACAAGTCATGACATTGCCCCTGCTCCGAGCACGCGCACAGCAGTGTGCGTGCGCACATAAATCAAAACTCATAATTTCTGCAACCATCACAGAAATCAGATTTTTGACACAAACTTTCAACGATCATATCTTCCTCTATAAAATTCGGATTTCTACAAAATCTATATCGTTTTAAAGCTCTTTAAATTATCTTTAATTTGATATAAAATTCATTCAATTTCAATAACCATAGCAAAAGATATGATGCGTCATAGTTCACCCAAAAGCTAGTTGTCATGAAAGTTCACAAGTTCTCAACACCTTAAAGTTCACAACCAAATCAAAATAAAAGCCTATTACATCACATCATCAAACACTACCAAATATTATACTTTACCTTTCCATCACATTTCAACCATTTCAACACCTATATCAATCAATTCCACCTCTATAACCCAACAAATTCCAAAATTTGCACATCAATGTTCAATATTAACAACTTGCACCGAATCTCACTACTCATAAGCTTCATTTATCATACCTCATCATAATTCTCATCTCAACACATCAAAACCATCACAATCATTAACATCATCACACACTATCAATTTAACAACATCATCATGCATTATCAAATCCAATAATAAATTCAATCAAACCTATCCTGTGGGTCACTAGCCTAAGTGTCTAGAAATATTATATATTACATAGAAAAAAATGAAACCATACCTTGGCCAATTCTCAATATGCCAAAATCCCAAAATTGAGTCCAGCTCAAGCCTCCAATCACCAACAATCAATCCAAAGCTCCAAATAAATGCCAACAATCACAACTTCAAGCTATATATACACATAATTTATAACCAATTAACCTAGGGTTCATCATAATCACAATTTCATAAGGTAAAGAGTTTCTTTACCTTTTTTGATGGTGTTTGGAGCACAAACCACTAATAGCCCAACCTTAGAGACCACTTAATCAATCAAAACGCAAAAATTCACTCAAAATCAACACCCAAAATTTCAAATTTCTTAGGGCTGCTAGAAAGAGAGGAAATTTCGAAATTTTACCTATAAAAGTTAGATGAGAGTAACGGGCTCGGCAAGAGCTTTGTGTAGCCGCTGACGGCACGCGAATCGGAGCACAGTAGCTCGAGATATGGTCGATTGAAGTTGTATGTGAATAGTAACTTTTCTCTCTTCTTCTCCTCCTCATTTCTGCAGGTGTATGTTGTGTTTGGTGGTGAATGAGATGAATGGGGCTCATTTAGTGAACTTATATATGTGGCCTTGGCCCCAACTTGGGCTCGGTCTAATCCATTAAAGTTTTTGGCCCGTTTGGCCCAATTTTGGGCCAAACTTTTAAAATTAATGCCCGATTTTTAATTCTAAATATTTTTCCAAGGTTTTCTACTATTTTTATTATTCTTGCTCAGTATCGGACCGATTTAAGCCGATATTGCCGGTTAATTTATTGGTTCACGATTTTATGCGATTTTTCGCAGAAAATTACATTTTTTAACTTAGAAAAATCTACTGTCTAAATATCATATTTAAATTTCCTAATTAATATTCTAAATTTTTGGATCCTATTTTTGGCAGTTAATTTAATTTAATTAAGCGGTTAATTAGTCGCGGTTCTTACATGCAAAGCTTCAGCAGTCTTGCTACTAAGCCAGACTTACTTCTTTGACTTTAATAGGCTAATAATAAAATATATAATAACAAAGTTCACATGAAAATGCTATAAACCTATAACCATTAGGGGTGGCAAAGCGGGTCGGTCCGCCCCAACCTGTCCCACCGCCTCATAAACGGGGCGGGCCGGTCCGCCCGCCAACTAAAATGGTTTAAAATGCTAGCCTGCCCCACTTTGTGGCAGATTGGCGGGTTGGCGGGCTAGCCCGCTTCTTTTTTTTTTAAAAAATAAAATTCATTAAAATTAACCAAAAAATAATAATTAAAAAATCAAATATAAATAAAAAATAGTCAAATTATAATATAATTTTTTATTATTTTTTTTAATTTTTAACTTCAATAAAATTGTTCAAAATAATATTTGTCAATAGAATCATCTTTATTTTAAAAAATAAGTCACATAATTTGAGCATATATACGAAATTGTAAAATAAAATAAATAAAGTTAATAACTAAAAGAAGAATAAAAACAAAAAATGAAAAAAAGTGTTTAAAACTTCTATAATTATTAATTTTATATTAGTAATCACTCTTTTATTTAATAAAAAAAAGAAAAATAAAAATCTTTGGCCCCGCGGACCGGTCCGCCCCGCTCTGCCAAAATCCGCCAATTTGGCGGTGCAGGTTTGGCGGGCTCCAAATCCTAGTCCGACCCGCCTTTTTAGCAGGTTTAGCGGATCGGCCCGACGGGCTCGACCCGTTTTGCCATCCCTAATAACCATACACTAATTCATATGTGTAACGTTAATTTTATTTATATGTAATTTTTTTTAGTTTTTTTTAGATTAGACCCATTAAATTAAAGGCTAATAATTTATATAAATTATATATCATATTAAAGTAATGAGTTAATGAAATTTATATATAATCTATTTAAATTTAAATAATATAAAATATTAAACAATAATTTTTATTTTTTAATAAATATTATACTATAATTTTATATATTTATTTAATTATCATCGAGTTAAACGGTTCGACCAATGACCCATCGATTGAATCAATAATCCAGTCATCTAATAAGTTTATCGGGTCGATAATAACTATAAAATTAACTGCCCATATTAATGGACATCCATTTTGATCTTATCAAAATAATAATAATAATAATAATAATAATAATAATAATGTTGTTAATAAAGAAAACCGAGAACACAGAACAGCAGCTAGAGAGAGAGAAAAGGAAGTGCCCTTTTATAATTTGATTTGATTTGCCCCAACAAATCTCTCTCTCTCTCTCTCTGATCAGATCGGACGCCCTCTGTCTGAAAAACTCCCGAATTCGACCCCTTTGTACCTCCCAACGTCTCAAATGTTCAAAATTCCCTATTATTTAAAAATATTCAGAATTCGATCCTGTTGCTAATTTGAATTCGGCATCGTGTCGTTTTCCTGCCCATTTGCTGTGATCTGCGTCGGCTCGTTCAGGTAGGATACATCGCCAATTTGAGAAGGGGAATGTTGATTCGAGAGATTTTAGTTACGCTCTCTCTGTAGATCGCACGTGAGTCTCACATGGCGTCGGCACAGGTGCTGCCGAACTCCGCCTCTTCGTCGCGGAAGCAAGAACATCTGGAAGCTGGCAAGCGTCGTGTACGTATTTATATGTATTTTTTAAAAATTGTTTTTTCTTTTGCCTTTTTTTTAAAAAATTATCTTGAGCTTGCTTTATTTTATTCTATTTCTATTGATTTTGGGTTTGGTGGAAGTTATGTTATTGCTGTGCGTTTGTCTCTGTGATGCTAATGTGCTCATTGTTTTCCCGGAAAAATGTGATGGTGATGGGATAGAGATTAAATTTTGTGTATATATGTGTTTGCTATTTTTTTTTTTAAAACATTACCATGTTATTATCCTTGAATTGATTGGGATTTTGGGTTGGGTAAACTTGAAAGGAAAATGGGAAAGTGTAAATGGAAGGTAATTTGAAGGGAGAGAATTCTGCAATTTTCATATTTTTCTAGAAGAAAAAATTTGCAGATTTTCGTCCCGTAGTTGTGTTTAATCATTTATGATTGAAGATCTGGGGGTAAAATTGGGATTCTTCTTTCTAAGAATTCAAGAGAAATCTATCTGTTGTTGGAAGGAGTTAGGTCATTGAGTTGGTATTTGCATGAGGGGGTCAGGTTCCTTATTTAAAGATAAATCTATCTGTTGTTTTCCTTGTTCACTTCATTTCCTAATGAACACGTCTGGTATAAGTTTAAATTTTGATGGATTGTTTATGTTTATGAGCTTGGTATCTGAGGTGCTAAATTCTGAGAAGGCACAAGCAATCAAGTTTTATATCCACCAAGGCAGGGTTAGTTGCATGAATTAGTTAATCTCATTTAGGTTTATCTATGTAAAAGCTTTTTTTTTTTAATTTTGTTTTCTGCATCATAAAACCAGTTAGTTTTCTTAGGTTATTCCCTATGGTTTTATCAGACATGGATTCCTTTGGTTTACATTTCTTATTAAAGGCTTAATTGGTTTTCTTCTTACATGACTATATAGCTTAAGCTTTGTTTTCATCATCATTCCCTAAATAAGTTTTACTCCAAGTCTCCAACTTTCTTCTGGATGCCATGCAATTCTTCTTAATCTCTTTTTTTCTATTCCCACCTATATATTCCAGCATTCGTCTCTGCTAAATCGTTTTTCTAGTTGCCATTATGTTGGATTTCATTACCCAACAACATGCATTTGCTGCTCTGATAATTTCCTGTTATGTACCCTTACCCGTTATCTATTTGGCACACCATTTGCGACTTACATCATACGATTGAGGAAGACAATAACCTGTTGAACAAATATTTGCAGCTTATCTCACAAGGATCGAATTCCTATGTCAATAAGAAATATGAATCAAACTGCTACTAAGCCCATAATTAAGACATGATGATTAAAAGTAGACTCAGTAATGCTGAAAAACATAATTTCATGCCTTTACAAATCTGTTTCAATTGCTGCAAAATTTGTGAAATTCTGATGTCAACCAAAATTATTCAATGAATTACTTTATTTCAGTCCATTATATGTGATGAGGCATGTTTGTACAGAACCAAGTGCTGAATATTTGGAAGTTATACTCTTTTTGTGACTATGAGATGCTTCTTGCATATGTTACCCTCATTTGGTTTTTCAGTTTTGGTCACTTTGTCTGAATAGATTAGACATGCCAGGTTTTATAGCATATGCCCCTTCATATTTATTGATGACGGGGATTATGGGTTTGAAGAGTGTTAGTCAAGAAGACATATGGGTGTTGGTTATGTCTCCTTCACCTCATAGAATTCTTAGTTATATTACCATCAGAGATGAGGGAGTCTCTTTTAAATAAGAAAAGAATGGTGTTTCTCATTCTTAGTTAAAAGCTGTATGCTTTTTGCACAATCCAGTGCTTTTGTTATTCATCATGTGTAAAATATCATAGTGCTGACAATAATTTAGTAAGTTGTTTCAATGAAACATTGGCTGCTTATAAGAAATTGATTTCGTAAATTTTTCAATGCAATCTTACGTATTGCACTATTATGTGCTGCACTTCTTTTCAAAGTACAAATCATTAGTCTTTTCCTTGCTTTTGTTAAACTAAAAATAATTTTATTTTTGTTTGCAGCTTGAGGAGTTTCGTAAAAAGAAAGCCGCAGAGCGAGCCAAGAAGGCTGCATCCTCTAGCAATGCTCAGAGCTCTGATGCTAGCTTGAAACAAAACCGAGCTTCTGAAGTTGAGAATGTACGAGTTGATCAGTCAGATGGAGTTACCACATCTGATGGTATTGGAAGAGATGTCATTGAGCCATCAACTTCAGGGACAAGTAATGATAAAAGTACGAGTTTAATTAGCCAAAGTACTAGTAGTAAGCAAGAGTCTCTGCCTGATATAAAAGGTTTTGCGAGGAATGATCTCAATACAAAGTCCACCAGCCTGGTTGAGACATATTCTGATATTGCTGAAGCTAAGGGATACAATGCTTCTGCTATTACTGCATCTGCTGATGTAAGTCAATGCAACGAGGCAGATAAGGTGAAAGATACCTTTGGAATTCATACCAGTGGTCCTGTTGGATTCCCTTATGGGTCAACAAACAACCAAAGCATTCTTCTACACTCGCAAGGAAGTCAAGATTTTGATAGCAATATTACTCAATCTAGTCTTCAAGATATTAATGAAAACTATTCAAATAAGAGTAATGGTCCATCGAAGGATTATGTGGTCACTGATCATGGCTCTTCTTATTTTTCTTCAAAAATCTCACCTCAAAACTCTGTTAATACACTACTGCAAAATAACTCAACAAATTCCAGCAATTTAAACAGTGATTACTCCCATGGCTCATTTTCTGGTGGTAATGTGTTATTTTTTCCGCACCTGTACTCTGAGATTTTTATAATATCTTTTTCTTCCATTTTCATACATCTCGATGTAGTACTATTTGCTGAATTTTTTCTTAATATGCAGGCTTCGGTGATTCTTTCAGTTCTAAGTTTCCAGAGACCCATACTAACATTGATAAAAATTTGTCCAGTCTTAATGAATCAATGCCAAAATTCGATTTGACAAGTTATGATGGCAGCAACTCCTTTAACCATACTCCAATACATTCAGTTTCAGTGGAATCTAGTTCTAGGAGGACTCGTCCATCTTTTCTTGATTCTCTTAATGTCAATAGAAATTCTTTGGGTTCTCCATTTCGGCAGCCCGAGCAAGATTCCTCATTGTTCAATCATTTAGAATCAACCAGCAATAATGTGTCAGGATCTATCTATTTGCGCAAGCCACCCGAAGAGACCAAAACTGTGGCACCTCTCCCAAATTTTACAGCTGCAGGTTTCGATAATAGTAGTCAAAATGCATTGATGATAAGTGATAGTGAAAATGGTATGGAGAAGAAGCATGATTATTATGCACCTCCTTCAAAAAATGAGGACTTTGCTGCTTTAGAACAGGTGTATTATGCTGGTCTTGATCTTGGCATTTCTTTTTCCCTCCTAATGAGTGTTGGCTGTTGTTGAAGTGCTTTATTGCCTGTTCTTTTGATGAATTGGCATCAGAAAATGATGTATTTGATGCTACTGTCTTGTGCTTGACTTATTTGGTAGATTAGGGTTTATAACTAACGAAAGCATTTGATTTGATTATTGGGAGTATCTAATCTATGATATACCAGATTTAAGCTAATGCTGAAATGTATTTGTAGTTATGCGGACCTTTTTGACAGCATCATTTTGTGCATTTATTATACAGTAAGATCAATCGAATGGAATGATCTCAATTTGATTATACATTTTATTATGATTGTTTTAGTTTAATCCAATGAAAATTGTTCATGGTATTCTTTTGCCAGTTATAGGCACAGAAGATTAGCATATGTTATGCACAAAGAATGTAATGTTATTATTCAGGGCAAAAAATATTGATCTTTTTCTAGTATATAATACATTTCTTCCATTTGACAATTATCAAAGGTGATTCTTTCTCTGAATTTGTGGGAGTACAAAAATTTATAGGTCAGTCTGTAATGAATTTATGACTTTGGCAACTGGTTTTTACAAACTTAATAATGTTTCTCTTCAATCCCTCCTTCCCTCCCCCCCCCCCCCCCCTTCTCTCTCTCTCTCTCTCTCTCTCTCTCTATATGAATCATTGGATAACCATTGCGCATATGTTTAGTAATGAAAATGATACCCAATTTAAGTTATACTTTCAACTTGAAAAGGTTTTAAGTTTGTGGGTGTAGCAGTTTATTTTCTTCTATTAATTATTTATATTTTTTTATTTTTCCATAAAAATGACAGGGAGGACTATCAGTGTGCTTGTGATGTGATGAGCGATTCACCTTATCTTTAATACATGTTTTGGCATCCCTTTTTTTGTATGCTCATGGTCTATTTATTGGTCTTTCTTTATCTATCATATAATCTGAATGACATGCTTTATTGAATGGTTTATCCACTTAGTATTTAGTTGTTCATTGTGGTTTCTCTGTGTTGTGCATTATGCTCCTTTGATTTCCTTTTCTCTCAATCTCTGCCTATAAAATTTTCTATGAGAAGTTATTATTTATATTTTCATTTCCCCCTGTTTCCTTGTTATTTCTCTGCAGCATATTGAAGATTTGACACAAGAAAAGTTTTCTTTGCAACGTGCTCTTGAGGCTTCTCAAGTGTTAGCAGAATCACTAGCTGCAGAAAATTCATCTTTGACTGATAATTATAATCAGCAGGTTAGCTTGTGGGTTTAGTGTTATTTTCAGATATCAATCTTGGGAACTGTTGTAGTTTTTTATTTTAGTTGCACACTTATATATAATGTTTCGTGGTCAACTAGATGTCCTAATTATAGTTCTTACCAAATATTTTTAATACATGTTTCAGTGTTTCAGAATTCAGTATCCAATTCCATTCAGCATGTTATGTTGGCTGATGTTGAGATCTTCAATAGTTAATTTGAAGACTATCATTTCTGTGATTGTAAAATCAACGCTAGTTATGACACTAAGGTCAAATACTTTGTAAAATAGTAACATTTTGCAGGTTAAAAGGCCACATATGGTTATTTCTTAGGATGTGTGTGTTCTGTGTGGTTGAATTCTGAACCAATATCACAGTTGTTTTTGCATTGTAATAGAATGCATATTTAGCTTATGTGATATGAAGGGCAGCCTTTTATCAACAGTTGAATTGTCTTTTGTGCGACCTCAAGGTCATAGGTTGAAGCCATGGAATTAGCCACTGATGCATGCATTAGGTTAGAGTGTGACCCTTTCCCAAACTTGGGTAACACGAGATGCTTTGGACGCTTTGTTTTCCCCTATTTTTTAGTATGTTTGATGTATGTCACTTGATTTTGGGTCTGCTTGTGCTCCCTTGGCAAGAGATCTGCATTTAGAATATTGTTGAACTCTGTTGTGTGGGTATAGAAAAGGACCTGAACATGTTTTAAAGTGATAGCAATTGTGCAAATGTCTCAAGTAGCAGATTAGTTTACTCCTGGGTTATTGCTTTTGATAGAACTGCTTTGTTCCATACTGTTTGGGTCATTACTAAGAATCAGAATTTCAACTAAAATTGCTATATTGCCTCTACTTTAGACGTAGAATAGTTGCCCATGAGAATAAGTAATAATATCTTCTAATTTGTTTTAATGAATTTCATTCATGTTTTTGTAGCGAAGTGTTGTCAATCAATTAAAATTGGACATGGAGAAGTTACAAGAAGATATCAAAGTGCACCTGGTTTGTATAAGATTCCATACCTAAATGTGTAATTGTATTGGCTGTGCTCGTGTTCTATTATATGCATTCATAGTCTTGTTTTGCATGTTCATGCGCACATATGTCATTTATGATACTGAATCTCATAATGAAAATTAATTTTAAATTTTCGTTTAGATTTGCAAATTTACAAATTTTAACATTGTTATGAGTTGCAAATGTCCTAAATGATTGATCAAGGTGGATTACAATTTTGATCTGATAGCACGGTGTTTGAGCTGACCTCCAACTATATAATTGGATTTTGTATCAAACTTGATGTAGCCAAGCCTATTGAACTTGTTACATTGAACATCAAAGTAGAATGTAAAAAGATTTTGGTTATATACATGGGATGGATCTTAATATCTTTTTGCCAAGATATCTTATTCTGGCATTCTGGAAGTGGTTTTACAGTTTACATCTGATTTAGTCATTGCCTTTTAAATCAACTGATGTTTGATACCATTGATTTGAAATGTATAACTAAGGGCATTATATACTTACCAGAATTCTTAGAGAAGGTGTGAAACCAACGCAATTTGTTATTTTATTTGTGATAATCTAAAAAACTTGTATCTTTCTTGAAATCCACATAATCTTTTTTTGTTTGTGATCATCCCATCATCATTGTGGTTTACTATTTGGGAACCTGCCCATGTTCTCATGTTTCCAATGGTAACTTAGATTGTCATGGTCATGTTTTTGAGTTCAAAATATTGGTGTAATTAGATGACTTTTGAATAAGTTAGACATTCTATATATTTGATTCTGAATTCTCTCCTTGATTGGAATGGACTGATTTTTTCATATCTCTGTAAAATGCTTTCTGGTGCTGCATTCTTCTTTCTGGTATTGGTGCCACTGTGTGACCCTTCATGCAACAGGTTGAGCTTGAGTCTGTCAAGAGTGAATACGCAAATGCACAACTGGAGTGTAATGCTGCTGATGAGCGTGCAAAGTTATTGGCATCTGAAGTTATTGGCTTAGAGGAGAAGGTACTAAACTTTCTTGATATGTTGTGTGATTGTTATTTACTTTTAAGAATAAAAAATATTTTCCCCTTTTTTTAGTTAAGTCTTTCAACTGAAATTACTTTTGAACTGTCATTCAAGATGACAACATTTTTTTGGGCATGTAACTACTCTACATCTCTCTCCAATTAGGTTACAACTACAGTGAGTATTTTAAATAAACGGAAAAATTTAAGATAATAAAGAGGATTTAATTAACTCTTACAATCCTTTTCTTAGAAAATGTTGAAATAGAAAAATCACCTGCGCTGTTATAGGTAAAGTTGACCTGGGGAATTTCCATTCTTGATGCCTAATGGCCAAAGGAGTTAAGTTCGTTGAAGAAGGGAGTGGGAAAGGTGATAAAATACATCCACTATCTTTTATTTACAGCTGGTGAGATAAGAAAAAGAGAACCGAGGGAGAGAATCAAGTGGGATCAGCAGTGTAACAAATAGGATAGCTGGCATAAGGGAGGGGAGGATTCATGCAAAGTGAGGAATTCTGTTAGAAGAAAGAGAGGATTGAAAGTGTTTATAAGTGATAGCAGGGGAATTAGAGGAGATCTATTGAGGATTTGGATAGAACAGGACCCTTAGGAGAGTGGTGGCCTCTTGACTGCCACCTCTATGCTCGTTTCTGCATTTTCTATCTTCAATAACACCTTCACAAGAAAAGAATGATATCATACTGATTTCATTATGCTCTTCTGCTTCTACATTCATTCTTCTGTTTTATTTCTCTACTGTATTCTCTTGTTCCACCTATTTCTTGTATATATTCTGCTACTGCTGTTCTCTTACAACTGAATTGTTAGGGACTTGGGTAACTATGGGGTGTTCAAAGTCCCACATTGAGTAGTATTGGATGTTTGATGTTGTATTTCAGGTGAGTGGTCTCTCTCCCCCCCCCCCCCCCCCTCAAAAAAAACCCTTATCAACTAGCTTTTAAGGCGTGGTTCCCCACTTCCCTTACGTACCTGACAATGTGACGACACATTTCACTATTCTAATATGAATTGATTTGGTTAGACTATGTTAGAGATGGGTAGAATGGGGTCCTTGATGTTACGAAGGAGAGTGGTTCTTCCCCTTTAATAGCTATCCTTTAAATTGTGGTTTCCCACTTTCATTTGGTACTTTCTAAGCTATTGTGTACGGATTTGGGATATCAATTAGATTCCAAAGTTAATTTCTTGTGTTGAATAACCTTTTTAGGCACTCAGATTGAGATCTAATGAGCTAAAGCTTGAGAAGCAGTTGGAAAATGCGGAAGCAGAGATTTCTTCATACAGGTATTCTTGAGGTTTTAAATTTCAAGCAAAAGAACCACATATTCAATGATTGAAATTTGTTAAATATTTGACGATAGTGCTGCCTGAATTGTTGGCGTTCCTGTGAAGATAATCCATTTTCAAATGTCTGCTTTAGCCTCGATTTCAAATTGTAGATGGATTTGATAAAAGTTCTATCTTTACTGAAATCATTTCTCCTTTGGATATTGTTTTGTATACTATTCTAAAGCATCAAACACTGCAAATCCCTGGATTTGACATTTTAACCTAAAGAGTGAAAAGAAAAAGGGAAATTAAATAGGGAATCTTTCGTGCACTACTAGTCCTTTACATTTGTTTGTCATATTAGGAGTTTAAATTGAAGTACTTAACTTCCTCAATAAAATTCCTCCTTAATCTAAACGGAAGTAGATGGCTGCTTTCCTCTCCCCAACTTTATTTTCTTCTGGTGGAACATACCTTATTTTCCCTAATGAAAGTATTTATTATTGTCTGAGAAAAAATTATCAAACTTCAATCTGCTTTTGAATAAATGGCACTTAATTTTTCGCAATATTCAAATAACTTCCATGATTGATATAGAGACGGTATTTTAATTTTATTTTATTTTTTAATTAAAGAAGAAATTCATTAAGATGAAGATAAGAATAATACAAGATAGAAGATAAGAGTTCCTCTATACAAGAGCAAAACAACCAAAAGATCTATCTAAGAAAGCATAGCTTTCCAATCTCTCAAGTCTCAACATGTTTAAGAGGGAAAGTCCTCTATAAAGATCATGAGCTCTACACCAAATGTTATTGCCATCTTTTCTTTTTAATTTTTAAATTTAATACTTTAGCTCCCCAATGATGAAAGGTGATTTCATGTTTGTTTTCATTGTTCATTTTGCTTAATTTGTTTATATAAGGATTTTCTTAATAAATGTTGCAGAAAGAAAATGTCAAGCCTAGACAAAGACTGCCATGATATGCGGACGACCATTGAAGCACTTCAAGAGGGTAAACAGATTTTAACTGTAAATTATCCCTACTCATGTAATTTTCTATTTGCTTGCATCTGTGTAATACTTTTGTAAGGCTGGTGCTTTCACTTATTTGACGCTTATAAGAGGAAGGAACAAGCATTAAGAAGGAATATTGATGTGCAATGGTTATAACCAAAATTGGCAAAACAAGCTGTATATTCGTTAGGGTCATTTTTCATCTGAATGTATCTTTTTTGGTGATTTCTCAAACTAATTCCTATTTGGAATGCTACCTTGCGAATGAATATGCATATATAGGTGTATGCATAGATGGGGAATGGGATGGAACACAACCTTTAATTATTCCCAATAGTTTAAGGTGTTAGTTAGAAGCTAATAAATGAATTTATATTCTAGCACACCCTTTGAAATTCATTCATTTGTATTCATAAGAATGTCACTGGAACGAAACCATTGAACCATGTCAAGAACCATACCTTCCAAATGTTTAAGCTATTGATGGAGGCAAATCAATGGATTTATGCTTTCACAAGAACAATGTTCAGACATGCTTAACAAAAAATGCTAACCAACTGATAATTTTGTCCACTAACTTTTGAATATATATGTTGAGATGACAAAAAAGCACTGACCTTTCAAATTTGATGACAAATTTTACGTGAATTTAGTCATATATGAACTCAGTTGATGTTCATTCTCTTCCATTCATTGATACAGAGAAGAAAGTGTTGCTTTCTAAGCTGCGAAAGGCGTCAGGCATTGGAAAGTCAATTGAGAGTCATGTTTTGAAAAAGGATATTTCTACATCCACCCAGGATTTAGGTATGTATGCCTCGGTTGTGGTTGTTACTTTGTATATTCTAAATAAGCATAATGGTTATGGTCTATATGTGGATGTCCAATCAAGCAAGTGTTCATGCTAATTTCAAGTCAAATTAAGCCTGTTTTCATGGTTCTGTAGTTTTTTTTTTTTAAGGAATAACAGAAGTAATTGGTTTAATAAAAAAATTCTTAACATGAAAATGAGAATTCAATTATTCAAAAATGAGAGGGAAATGGACTTGTTTTGGCAAACAAAATTTTTACCATTTGCCCTTTTTCTCTTTTGATAGAACATCATTTATCCTATTTCAGTTTGTCTCCCCTTGCATATACTACAAAAAAATGAATAGATGATGATGATACATTGTTTTCTTAATCCATGTTTTTTACTAGTTTAATATCTCTGCTTATTTTTTTATATTATGCTGTGCAGCAAGCGAAGATGGTGATGCAGAAAACAGGGGTGCTCATGATGCTGAAGCATCTAGTTTATCCACAGTTCCTGATACTCCACACTCAACTTCTGGAGTTTCTCCTGTTCCTCGTGATCAGATGAGAGTGATAGAGAACATTAATGCGCTTATTTCTGAGGTAGCTTGGTCTATTGGAAACTCAGTGCCAACCTCTCATTGCTCATTACTGTTTTTATTTATTGGTTTTTTCCCCTGTCCTGCGCCATATGTTTGTTCCAAGTATTCTTGTAATTAAATAGGCTTGGCATATTCATGTGTCTACCTTTCTTATGTAGTTGGCACAGGAGAAAGAAGATTTGATGAAAGCCTTGACACTTGAGTCATCTGAATGTTCCAGGATGAGGGTAAGTCAGTCAGGGCCATGTTTTTTTTTATGTTTGAACGAGGAGCTTTTTTGTTATTTTTATTTTTGTTCTTAATCATTTTGGCATAACTTACTATTGTTTCTACCATGGAAGAGAGCACTTCATTGAAAGCAAGTTTGATGTGTTTGCTATTAGGGGATGAATTAATTAAGACAAAACAATAACAGCCAAGCTTTGTTCTACTTAGTTGAGTTAACTTCAAGGATTATATAATGCCAGTGTTATGTCATGAATTATGTGAATATTTAAACTATTGAAATCTGAATCTTTTAAGAATGGTTAAGCAAATTGTTGGGTCTCCCTCTATCTCTATTTATTAGGCTACTCTCCATTTCTACCATTTTTCCCTTAATAAATGCTACTATAACTTTCTCCGCATTGCATTCCCTAAATGTTATTTCACTGTCCAATATTCGAATGATAAGAATTTAGGTGCTTTACATAATATCAGACATTTTCTTATACTGTTACACCTATAATAGTCCTTGCTTTGGTTGAAGTTTGTGCAGTTTTCTAATATTTATTTTTTCAAATGAAAGACCTCCGATGAAGGCAACAACAACAAAGCTGTCCCACTAGGTGGGGTCGGCTACATGAATCAAACGACGCCATTGTGCTCTGTCATGTATCATGTCTATAGAGAAATCGTCTACATGTAGATCTCGTTTGACCACCTCATGGATGGTCTTCTTAGGTCTTCCTCTACCTTTCACCTCTTATCCATCTTCCATCTCATCCACCCTCCTGATTGGGTGTTCTGTCGGTCTTCTTCTCACATGTCCAAACCACCTGAGACGCGATTCAACCATCTTTTCCACAATAGGTGCTACTCCAACTCTCCCTTATATCTTCGTTCCTTATTTTATCCAATCGCGTATGACCACTCATCCATTTCAACAAAGACCTCCGATGAAGGCGCCACTGAAAAACAAATACTGCCCAAAATATAAACCAAAAGAAAAGTTTGGATTGTTTATGGTGTTTGTCCAAGGTATTGAATTCTTATAAGGTGACTTTGGAAGCAAAAAAAAAGTGCTATTGAAGAGAAGCAATTGGTGCTTCTTTTAAGAAGGGAAAGAAACACACTTTTGGTTTTGGAGCAACATTCAATCTGTTTTCTTATTATTATTGTACCCGTTTATCTGTTAATTTTAGTCGGAGGATGCAGACCACAGATTTTTCTTGTGTGTTTTCATATAAACCATTTCATCACTTTTCAACTCACTCTCCAAGTCCATCTAGGTTCCTCCTTGATCAACTCAATTGGAATTGGAAAGCTCAGCCTAAGTTCAATATTGTTTTGGACAATGATACTAGATAGGGTTAATACAAATAACTTGTTGCATATTTGTAGTCCTTACTATAGGGAAGCGATTCCGTGAATCGATATTTCCAGGTATTCTTGGGTGACAGTGTACCATACGTAGCTTAATGAAAGAGGCAAAGAGCTCTTATATCAGATGGTGTGTTTAGGAAGCATTGAAGCCATTCACAAGTCGTCTTCATCTAGGCGATTTTGCTTTTAGCATAGTTGATCCTTGATACAAACATCCACATGTTTAGATTAGATTGCTTTGATCTCTGATCTTTTCTTTTCTCCTTTAGCTAATAATATACTGTACCCAAATTAACTAGACACTGTAGTATGTCTAACTAATGCCCAATTAATGTGTTGGTATGCAATTTGTAAAAAAGCTCTTTGTCGGATCTTATAAACTTTGTTTTATAATTCTGGTCTATAGTTCCATTCCAGTTCACTGTTAGTCTTAACTGTGCTATTTCTTCTGTTTGCTTTCCTGTTTGAAGGAGATAAACAAGGAATTATCATGGAAACTTGAGCTCCAGACTCAAAGATTAGAGCTGTTGACTTCTCAAAGCATGGTCAATGAGAATATTTCAGGAAAACAACCAGAATTTACTCCTATGTACGAGAACACCCCCTATGCAGATGAGGGTGATGAGGTAACTTTTATGTGTTCAATTTGCTTTATTGGGTTATATGAACTTCATATTATCTTGAGTTATGACTAGAGCATATCCTTTATACTTCTATGAATCCTTGCCTCTTGTTTACAATATCCCCATCTCAAAATATCTGTCAATTTCGGCATAGTGACTAAAAAATCAATGTATTTCGAACACTCCTTTGTCTAGAATATGTGTTTCACAGTACCACTATAAAATTTATATATCTTTATTGAATTTGTAAGGATTCCATGGGTGTTGGTTGAAAATTGAAACCTTGATTATATTATTAGGAGTGAAGATAGTTGACCTGTAACCGTTAGTGGTTGTTAAGACTTGAGAACAACGGTTGGAAAACTAGAAATCTAAAGAAAAGAAAATAGGAATTGATTTCTGTTTCTTTCTTACTAGGTGGTGGAGAGAGTGTTAGGATGGATTATGCAGCTGTTTCCTGGTGGGCCTTCGAAGCGAAGAACTAGCAAACTTCGTTGATTGGATATACATTGAATTTTTAATTGTTGTGATCAAACTCTACAAAGCTACCGGGATGGATTGTTATACCATTTCCCAGTAATGCCACCAAGGAAAAGGAACATCAAATTTCAACCCAGATCCACAAGTAACGTGTCGACAGAGTTTCTACCAATTTGCTTTTTTGTTGCTTTTCACCTCCTCAACACTGGAGGCCGTGATCTGTATATTTTGAGTGAACCACAGCGAATTCTTGAAAAAGAAATGAGCTGCTTTTCGGAGCTGCTTATTGATTGTCAAATCCGGCTGCAATTATTTTGGAAGATGGCAATAAAATCTGTTATGCGGTTTAATCTCTTGACTGAGTTCCAAATTTTTGTGCTAATAGTATCTGGATATGAAAGACTGCCCAACCAGAAGCTTGGTGGGGGATGATGGAACCATCTGGTCAACAAAAGACTTAGAAGTGGTAATGTGAATGTATTGAATGTACTAGTGCAAAACGTGATATATAATGGAAGTCTGTGTTTTTCAATCACATAGATATATCTTTTAAGTTTGCACTAACATTATATCGCTTATGGACGTTATGCCCTGAAGCTTACTATATATAGTGAAAACAGCATTCCCCAGCTAATGAAACCTTTAGCATTTGAAACATTTTGCTAATGAGTGGTATGTGATCTATTTTCCATAGTAGTAAATGACACGTTGCTATCAAAAGGTTGTCAGATACCTGTTACATTGACACCCCCGAAGTCTTTGTACTCTTCGCTTCGTTATTTCTTGTTTGAACTGCTGTTAAAATACAATGTGATTTACTATAGTTTATAAAGAGTAAACTACAAAAATGCTCGAATAATTAAATCGCTAATAAAAGTATCTTTAATTTAGTTAACAAAATTAACTTCAAAATTTTTTTCACAAAAATACTCAATCGTCAAAGTAGACAAATTCGTTCACCCGGATGGCTGGTGTGGCGCCGTTGTTATAACTCCATTCTGTTGCACCTCAAACCTTAAGGCAGCGTTTGGTGCACTTCACACAGACACAGAGACATGGATACGTCAAAATAATTAAATCGCTAATAAAAGTATCATATGTTTGTTTGTTAAGACACAAATTTTTTATGGACACGTTAGTACAAAAGTATACACAAAATACATGTATTTAGTATACTTTTAAAATAATGAGACATAGAGACAATCAATTAGATACAATTTTTTACTCATTTACCCCTTATTAATTTCTTAATCCTAGTTTTTTTTCTCTTTCTCCTTCTCCATCCACGTGACCATTCTCCTTCCTCCCTCCTCCCTCTTTCCGCCGTCGCATCCCGTCGTCCAGATTCGCTGTCAGCGTTGCATCTCTTCGTCCAAATCCACCGCCGCCGCCGCCACATCTCCCCCTTCGCCCAGATTCGCGTGCCGCCGCCGCTGCGTCTCCCACTTCGTCCAGATCTGAGCGCTGCCCTGTGTCTCCTCCTCCGTCCAGATCCGCGCGCCGCCACTCGTGTCCTCTTTCGTTCAGATCCGCCGTCGCCGCTACGTCTCCTTCTTCGTCCAGATTTGCGGCTGTCGCCTCTCCTCCCTCTTCACAACGGCCGCCTCTCCTTCTTCCTCTTCGAGTTTGCCATTGCCGCCTCTTCCTCTACATTGATTCTTCTCTTTTCACAGTTTGCTCTTTAGTTACCTTCTCCTCCCTTTTTGTTTTTCTGTTGAAAAATAAAAATTTTTGTTGATTCTTATAAATTTTTTGCTGATTGATTTGTGGTGAATTGTGTGTGATGATGAATCTGTAGTGGTGGAGATGGTGGATGATAGTGGTAGCAACGGTGGCTGATATTCTTTTTTTTTTTTTTTTATAAGGATACTATGAACTTTTTGTAATTTTATTGTGTCTTGTTCAATGTTTACCAAACACAGTGCATAAACACTAATAATTTGTGTCCATGTCTTTAATATCTATGTCTCTGTGTCTCTGTCTCAAAAGATACATAAACCAAACGCTGCCTAATATTCACCACATTTTCTTCTCTCCCAAGTTGATCTTTCTTTTTGTGTTCCTCCACCTTGTGTGCTTCACCATTTGCCCTTCTCCCTCTTCCTTCTAGTGTTGTCTTTTCACTTCCTCTTTAGTTATGTCATCCTCTTCCGCTTTTTACCCTCAGCCCATCACCCTTCATCCTATGTTGCTTACCCTTCAGTCCTCTACCCTTTACTTTAGTCTTCTCCTTTTTCTCTTGTAGCTTCTAGATATGTGTTGGGGTGTTTCTGTCATTTGCACTTTACTCTCTTCACTGGCCTAACAAACATATGATATTATTAGCCATAGGGCAAGCATGCATCACATGCATATGTGTGTTTTGTTTGATTGTGTATTAATTGTGTTTGCCTATGTGATTATTATGCTTACTTACTATATTTGCTACATGCTGTATTTGTATTCTACTTGTGTTTGCTTTGTTTGTATTGTTTGTCTGTGCACCAGAATTTTGGAGGACTGGAGGAAGGCGAAAATTAGGGCTTAAATTAGAAAGTAATTAGAAATAAGAACCTTAGATAACCTACCCTGTTTATGGCTTTCAATTTATAAACTTTAATATTTAAATCTGAGTGTCAGAGTTCTAGGATCGCCTCTGACTTTTCCAGGACCTTATATATTATATATGTGGGTACCTCTACTATGCTGAGAACCCCCGTTCTCATCTCATATAAATGTTATTTTTAGATGCAGGTCGAGAGGCACCTCGCTAGGCATCTGGAGTTTCGATCGCAACAGAGTTGGGGCTTTTTGGCTTTTGTCTTTTGATATGATATATGTATACTTATATATGTGCTAGTCTTCTCCTATATGTATGTTTTATTTTTCGGCCTCATAGAGGCTTGATGGAGACATAGGGTCTGTTTTGGAGTATTTTGGATGTTGGGATTGTATATATGTATATAAATATTCTCTAGCCAGTCTTAACTTTGCAGGTTGAGCCCGGAGCTTGACTATTTTGTATCCTTAGCACTCCGATCCTATTATATATATATATATATATTCTTTGTACGCAAGTAATCGTTACCTTAAGCGTTGAGCTTTTATTTTTCACGTTTTTGCTTAACCAACTTTCAAGACTCCTTGAATATTATATTTTTTCAATTATGTTATGTATGTATATTTTATTTTACAAGTCGTAATATCACACTACCTCTGTTTTACGGCTTAAGCGTAAAGTTTTGTGTAGTAGGGTGTTACCCTTTCTAAGTTGAATGTTTGATTGGGTCCCGCAAACTACAGATGGTAGAAAGATCATCTAGAGTTAGAGGTCTTCATGTTGTTAACACCAATGATGATGATGACAACCATGCTGACATTCATGATGATTTGTTGATGCCAATGTAATGGCGGTGGACAAAACCTTTCATTGAGAGGGATGAAAGTAGTGTTGCTGATGAAAGGAGATAGATGTTCATAAATGTTAAGCCCAACTACTCCTTAGCCCCCAAGAAACGGTCGTCTAGATTGACCCATGAAGTCAAGTCCGGATACACCCAACAAATCAACCTACCCAACCTTCGCTAGTCTCAAGTTCCATGACCTGAGTCCAACCCGACTTAGGGAACAAATTTGAAACCCCCTACTTCAATTGTAGTGGCATAATTATCCACTCAACTGCAACCTCCATCACAATAGGGAGATAACTTTCTACTACGATTTGATAAAGATCATATTGTTGAAGGCCATATCCATGAACCCACTTTATAAATACTCTAACACTCATATATTTTATTCATTCATTTTACACTTACCATTCTTAAACCTTTCTTGACTTAAGTATCAGAGTTCATTATATGTACCTTGAATTGTCGTTCTAAAGCTGACATGAAGGAACTTCAGGCGAATTCACCACCATAAGGTCTCGAAAAATTATAAAAAAATAATTGAATAATTAATCATTAAATTAAAATAGTTAAAATGCGTCTGGAAGGGTTCAAAAATTAAAACTTAAGAATTTAAAAATTTAACGATGATGATTGAATTCAAAGAATTTTTTCAAGTGGAAAATTGTAATTTATTTCGGAAAAAAGTGAAAACACGCGTATTGGTAATTTAAGCGGCTGTACCGGCTTAAATTTGCCTGGTACTGTGAGGGAGAATTAATTAGGAGTGAATGAGCTTAAGAAATTAAAATTCATAATTTGGGGAAGAAAAAATAATTAGAATACAAATTAAAATACTAATCTTAAAAGTTTTAACCTAGAATTGGACCAACGGGCTAAAATGAGTGAACCGAACCCAAATTGGACCTAAACCCACACTTTATAAAGCCCAATTTTAGCACAAAACAATCAATTCTCCCCTATTTCTTTGAGAGATACATGGTTAGAGAAGAGAGACGAAAACTCAAAATCCTAACTCCATAAACTTCAATCCTCCATAACTTTTAATCCAGAGCTCCGATCGCCACACTGTTTTCAGCCACGCGAAGCCCATCTCCTCCTCTACAATTTTATTCAAAAATTTTGGTAAGCATCTCCCTAACTAAACTGTAGTTTCGTTGTCCCCATGAGAATTACGTTTTTGGCTAGTGTGTTCATGAAACTTAGTGATTCTTGTATTTAGGGAAAACTCTAGCTTGAGTTCTAACTAGGTTCCAACTAATTTTAATGGGTAAAAGTAAGAGCCACTTTTTCCATGTGTTCATAAAACTTTATAAAATCCTAGTGATTGAATATTGTGTATGTTATGTGAAAATAGTGTAGATTGGTATTAGAAGCATTAAGTTGATCATTGGTGATATTTGAGTTTGGTGGAGGTAAACTTGGAGCCTAAACTTAGTGAAATTCAAGAATTGAAGGTTTGATCTTGGCTTCTTAGAGGTATGGTTTAAGTTTCATTTAAATACCATGTAATATGACATGAAGTCCTAGGCTAGATGCCCATAGGAATAGAATTGAATTATGTGAATTGATGGAATTGAATGTTGTTGATTAATTGTTGAATTTGATTTTGGTTGGTGTGGTTGCTTGTTGTGGGTTTAGTGTTAATGTTATGATGGAATGGATGTTAATGATTGAGATTGTGATTTGATCTATTATCTATAACAATATATAATGCTAAAACAAATTTTGGTGTCCAAATTTTTTTTCAATTTTATCCTTTCTTATCTATTCCACTATATGTCAGTTATTCCACGTTAAAAAACTACCACTACCTCATCTTTTTTCTTATGACATACATATCAGTCAGATTCTCTCCTATTTCAAACATCTACGTAACTATTATAATTATTTCTTTCTCTCCTTATTATCTCTCACCTCACATTACGGTTTCTGCATAATTAAAAAACTTCCTTCATTTTTTATGCATTTTTTCATGCCTCTTTCTCATTTCACCTAAATAATATTGTCCTAAATTTAAGTTTCAATATTATTCTAAATGAGAGAAATTTATTATTAAAAAGAAGTTTTTTATATAACCGTCAAGTTACTTTAAATAAAAAATTTTTCGTCTATTTTAAACAGCAATTCATTAAAAAATTTCTATTGGATATAAATCATTGTTGCAATTTTTTAAACAATAAAAGTAAAATAGTTTAAATAGGATAATTTTTTTTAAATAAATGTACAAAGAATAATTTTTCTCTTTAAATTATAATTATTATCGTACTATCTAATATACTCTTAATATTTATACAGTATATGATGACAATTGGTGTCTAAATTTAAGTTCCAATATTATTCCTAAAGAAAGATTTATTATTAAAAATTATTTCATCAATTATGTTAAATAAAAAAATTTCTACCATTGACGATGGCCAAATTGCATAGGTTAGGAATTTTCCATCAAAATAGAATTGACGTTGCAAGTATAGTCCTAACCGACAATTGACCATCCATGAAAAGAATAGTCACAATCAACACAATATTATAAACCGAGAGTATTTAACTCCCAGATCGTTCTCCCTAGGAGTTGCAATTGAAATGTCATATCATTGGCTATGAGATATTTTTGGAGTTTTGATTATAAGAGGCAAGAAATTAAAATAGCAATAAATTAAATGAACATGCAAGAAGACTCTTGGTGAGAATTGGGGAATTAAGGATTCCTATCCTAGTTGTGAACCACAAACATGGTAATTGTGTGTGAACTAATCCCAAATAGTCTATCCTAACATCGAGGATAAGTCAAAAGGGGCATAATTGATTCCAATCCCTAAGTCCTAGTCAACATTAGTGGGTCACTTAGAGTCAAGAGAAACCAAACCAATTAACAATCCTCACACAATGTGGAATGGACACCCACAACTCAATTTCACCCAAACACCCAATTTTTCAACCAAGAGTGTGAAAACTAAACATGCAAAAATTAAACATCAAAGCAATAAAATGATCATGCAAAGAATTAAAAGTCAAAGCAATTAAATGCAAGGAAAGGAAACTTCAAATGCAAGAAACCTCTTGGTGTGGATTGGGAGCTAAGGTTACCTATCCTAATCATTGACCACAAACACATGATGATTATGAAGAGTTAATCTTACTTAGTCAACCCTACATCAAGGATAAGTTAAATAGGCATAGTTGATTCCAATCCCTAAGTCCTAAGTTAATACAATTGGGTCATATAGAGTCAAGGAAGACCAAATCAACTAACTACTCTAATGTATCAAACAAGAATGGACATCAATGACTCAAGGGTCACCAAAGTCATCAATTTCAAGCCAAGAATGAAGAAAAACTAAGTAAAAACCCAACCAAGCATTTTGTCAAACACTTGGTGTGCATGAAAATAAAGCATGATAAAATGAGAAGAAATAATAAATGCTACAACTACCAAGCAAGAAAAGTAAAGATAGCAACTCAATAAAGCAATAAATGACATGAAAACATAAATTGCATTAAATGTAAATAAAATTAACAAAGAGTGTTCATAACATAAAAATGACAAAATAAAGGAAATAACAAAGGAAATGAAGAAGAATAAAGATGAAATAACAATAAATGACAAGGAAAAGTAAATGAAAATAAAAATTAAAAGTAGAAATTACAAGAAATTAAACTAAGAAACCCTAATTCTAGAGAGAAGGGAGAGCTTCTCTCTCTAGAAAACAACCTACATAATGCTAAACTAACCCTAATTTCTCTCCCCTTCACATTGAGTGAGGTCTTCTTTGATATAGGTAAAATTAGCTTTAGAAAGTCCAAAAACTGGGCTCTGGAGGCCCAAAAATTGCCCCAGCGATTTCCAATAAGTGAGTCGCGTGCTGGGACGTGTGCGTACGCATAGTTGTGTGCGTACGCACACCTGCTAATTTTCTTCTTGTGCACACTGATAAACCACTATTTTATGGTTTATCTTGTGCTCAATTGAATGGATTTTATCAATCTTTCATACACTTGTTCATACAAAATGCATGTTTTACATTCTCCTTCCTGATTTTGTGCTATGATTGAAAACATGCTTCTTTGGCCTTATATTTGCTAATATTAATATTCTCTTATTACCATTCGATGCCGTGATATGTGTGTTAAGTGATTTCAGAGATTACAGGGCAGGAATGGCTGAGAGGATGGAAAGGAAGCATGCAAAAGTGGAAGGAATACAAGAAGTTGAAGAAATTGTTAAGCTGTCCAGCCTGACCTCTTTGCACTCAAACGGTCATAAATTGAGCTACAGAGGTCCAAATGATGCGGTTCCAGTTGCGTTGAAAAGCTAACATCTGGGGATTCTAAATAAAATATAATTTGCCATAGTTTCTTTGAGGATAAGTGATGCAAACGTGTGGATCACGCGGACGCATCACATCTGCGAAAATCAGCATGTTTGAATTCACAACCAGCAAATTCTGGGTTGTTTCTGGCCCAGTTTTCGGCCCAGAAAACACAGATTAGAGGCTATAAAGTGGGAGAATCCATTCATTCATTAATCAAGCTTTAATATACACAATTTTAGGATTAGATGTAGTTTTTAGAGAGAGAGGTTCTCTCTTCTCTCTTAGGATTAGGATTTAGGATTTCTATTATGTTTAGGCTACTTCTTTTCAATCACAGGTTCAATGTTCCTTTAATTTATTTTCTACTTTTATTTATTCTATTACTTTAATTGTTATTTATCTTTTCAATTTGGCTTATGAACTTCATGTTAGATTTTAATTTCTATTTAATGCAATTTGAGAAATTTTAGATTTAAGATTTCTTTCTTTTATTTGTTACTGCTGCTTCCCATCTGAAGGCATTTTTATTCAAGTAGATTTTCTCCCTTTTGACTTTGGTTAAGTAATTGGTAACACTTGAGTTATCAAACTCAGCTGTTGATTGAAATTGGAATTCTTTGCTGATTAATTTGTACTCCAATAACTCTAGTCTTTCCATAGGAGTTGACTAGGACCTGAGGATCAAATCAATTTGTCCACTTGACTTTCCTTTGTTTAGCAAGGGTTAATTAAAGTGGAAGCAGAATCCAATTCTCATCACACCTGATAAGGATAACTAGGATAGGACCTCAATTTCTTATACCTTGCCAAGAGATTTTATTATTATTAATTTATTTTTCTCGTCATTTAAATTACTTGTTCCCTATATTTCAAAAAACCCAAAAATACACTTTTACTCATAACCAATAATAAATCATACCTCCCTGCAATTCCTTGAGAAGACGACCCGATGTTTAAATACTTCAGTTATTTATTTTTATTGGGTTTGCTTAAGTGACAAACAAAACTTTTGTACGAAAGGAATTCTTGTTGGTCTAGAAGCTATATTTGCAACGCGATTATATTTTTGTGA
Source organism: Arachis ipaensis (assembly GCF_059453495.1). Lineage (NCBI taxonomy): Eukaryota > Viridiplantae > Streptophyta > Magnoliopsida > Fabales > Fabaceae > Arachis > Arachis ipaensis. Next base: position 73,820,090 of record NC_142437.1, on the reverse strand, counting down.
AAATTCTAGATCGCGCGAGAATTTCGTTCGTCAAAATGGCGCCGTTGCCGGGAAATTACAAACGTGTGCCTTATTATTGGTTATTGTAAATATTTTCTTTTTAATTAATTTTTTCGAAAATTACAAAAAAAATTTCAGATTTTTATTTTAAAACTTTTATTTTGTTTGTTTATTTGATTTTATTTTTGTTTTTAATTTTTATTAGTTGCTATGAGTTCTCACCCCCATCGCTTTGAGTTTGGTTCCAATGTTGTTGCAAGGAATGGAAATTATAACAGGAACATGCATCAAGGTCAAAACAATCAGAGATGGAAGGAGCCACGAGAATTTGATCAGCCCTTTCGGCAATAACACCTTCCACAGTACCACAGACAAAGACCATTCCACAATGCATGCCGAGACAATAGTTATGGTGGACCCTTTCGTGATAACCAACCTCCACCAAATTACTATAGTCAACAGCCATTCCAGGGAGCGTACCAAGATGATGGATATGGTGGACCCCATTGTAGTTACCAACAAGGCCCACCATATGATTATGAACCGCCTCCTCAACACAACTCTGGACCACCATACTCACAAGCCCCCTACTACCAAACATCATCACATGATTCTAACCTTTATCCACCATATCAACCACCCTATGAGCCATATGAGCCATACATAGATCCACCCCAATTCCGACCCTGTTACTCTCAAGGACCACCACCTCCATATACAGCACATCCATATCCATCAATCCAAGAGCCTTATGATCCTACTTATGATATCCGAGCAGAACAAGAGTTAAGGGATCGTCTCAAAGAAACAATGGATCAATTTCAAGCAACCCAGCGTCAATTGGACCGAGCGATAAACCAAACAGCACCCGAAGCTTTCATGGCTAAGGAATCTCAATTTGAGAGAAAGGAATTGAAGTGTGCTGTGCAACAAGTGGAAAAGATGGAGAGTGATGAACCACCCTCTTATCATGAACCTTTCCTCCCAAATAATGAGCCCTCACATCCACCTCAACCTTCAATGCATGATACTATTGGTGTTCTTCTTCAAGGGCAAAGAGAGATGAAACGAGGAGTACTAGAATTCGTGACTGCCTTTACCGAGGTAGTAAATCGATTAGCTTCTCAACATCTGAGCACTCAAAGTACTCCCATGGCTACATGTGGAGAATCAAAAGAAGAGCGTAGCATGAAAGAGACACTAGAAACTCCGGTGGACAATGAGGAACATGGCTTTGTATTGGAACAAGTGGAGGAAGCCATAACAGTTGCAGAGGAAGAAGTGGTTGAAGATTTAGGAGATGCTGAACCTCCATGGGAATCTAGAATTGTAGAGTACCCCTCTAATAAGATTGAAATTGATGTCAAGAAGGCCAGTGCACAACCTCCATGGCATATTACTTATGAAGACTTGGATGGGATAGATCAAGAAGTAAGTTTCCTCGGTGATGAGAATCATGCATTAAGTCCTCTTGGTGATAAATCTATGATGAGCGGATATTTTATACGCTTTTTGGGGTTAATTTCATATAGTTTTTAGTATGTTTTAGTTAGTTTTTAGTTTATTTTCATTAGTTTCTAGGAAAAATTCATATTTCTGGACTTTACTATGAGTTTATGTGTTTTTCTGTAATTTCAGGTATTTTCTGGCTGAAATTGAGGGAGCTGAGCAAAAATCTGATTCAGGCTGAAAAAGAACTGCTGATGCTGTTGGATCCTGACCTCTCTGCACTCGGAATGGAATTTATGGAGCTACAGAAGTCCAATTGACGCGCTTCCAATTCCGTTGGAAATTAGACATCCAGGGATTTCCAGAAATATATAATAGTCCATACTTTGCTCAAGGATAGACGACGTAAACTGGCGTTCAACGCCAGTTCCATGTTGCAGTCTGGCGTCCAGCGCCAGAAACAGGTTATAAGTTGGAGTTCAATGCCAGAAACAGGTTACAACCTGGCGTTGAACGCCCAAAACAGCCCAGGCACGTGAGAAGCTTTAGTCTCAGCCCCAGCACACACCAAGTGGAACCCAGAAGTGGATTTCTGCACTATCTATCATAGTTTACTCATTTTCTGTAAACCTAGGTTACTAGTTTAGTATTTAAACAACTTTTAGAGATTTATTTTGTATCTCATGACATTTTAGATCTGAACTTTGTAATCTCTGACGGCATGAGTCTCTAAACTCCATTGTTGGGGTGAGGAGCTCTGCTGTGTTTTGATGAATTAATGCAACTATTTCTGTTTTCCATTCACACATGTGTGTTCCTATCTAAGATATTCATTCGCGCTTAAATATAGAGAAGGTGATGATCCATGACACTCATCACCTTCCTCAATCTATAAACGTGTGTCTGACAACCACCTCCGTTCTACATCAGATTGAATGAGTATCTCTTAGATTCCTTAATCAGAATCTCTGTGGTATAAGCTAGAATCCATTGGCAGCATCCTTGAGAATCCGGAAAGTCTAAACCTTGTCTGTGGTATTCCGAGTAGGATTCTGGGATTGGATGACTGTGACGAGCTTCAAACTCGCGAGTGCTGGGCGTAGTGACAGACGCAAAAGGATAGTAAATCCTATTCTGGTATGATCAAGAACCTATAGATGATTAGCCGTGCGGTGACAGCGCACCTGGACCATTTTCACTGAGAGGAAGGATGGTAGCCATTGACAACAGTAATCCACCAACACACAGCTTGCCATAGGAGGGACGTGCGTGCGTGAAGAATAAAATAGGGAGAAATCAGAGATTCAAAAGACAAAGCATCTCCAAAACTCCAACATATTCTCATTTACTGCATAACAAGTATTTATTTCATGCTCTTTTATTCCTCGTAATTCAATTTGATAAGTGAATTATTTTCCTGACTAAGAGTTACAAGGTAACCAGAGATTGCTTCAAGCCAACAATCTCCGTGGGATTCGACCCTTACTCACGTAAGGTATTACTTGGACGACCCAGTGCACTTGCTGGTTAGTTGTGCGGAATTACATAGTGTGAAGTAATTTTCGTGCACCAAGTTTTTGGCGCCGTTGCCGGGGATTGTTCATGTTTGGAGAACTGACGGTTTGTTTTGTTGCTTAGATTAGGAAAAAATTTTTCCTTTTGGTTTAGAGTCTTCTATTATTATTTTTGGTTGAAATTTTCTTTTTAAAATCCTTATTTTCTTTTTTTTTTAATTTTTAAAAATTTTTTTCTTAGTTATTAAAATTACTTCTTCAAAACAAGTGTTACATTTGCTGCCCAATTGGCTAGAGCATTGGTCTATGTTCTTGGTAATTGGGTATATTCTTTTCAAAATCTTCTTTTTCAAAAATAATTTTTCTATTAAATCTTGTGCCAAACTTTAAGTTTGGTGTTTTCTTGTTGATTTTTCTTTGGTTTTCGAAAATTTTAGTTTGGTTTTCTAAAAATTTTAAGTTTGATGTTCTATCTTCATGTTCTTGTTGTTCTTGTGAGTCTTCAAGGTGTTCTTGACTTTTCCTTGTGTCTTGATCTTAAAATTTTTAAGTTTGGTGTTCCTTGGTGTTTTCCCTCCAAAATTTTCGAAAACAAGGAGCATTAGATCTAAAAATTTTAAATCTTGTGCTATTTTATTGTTTTTCTCTCTCCTTATCAAATTCAAAAAAAAAATATTTTCTCTCCATTTTAAAGCAAATTTTCGAAATTTGCTCTTAAAATCCAGATTTTTATTTCAAAATTTAAAACATTTTTCAAAAATCATATCTTTTTCAAAACTTTCTGAACCACTCTTTTCATTTTTCGAAAATCTTCAACCATTTTTATTCATTTTATTTTAATTTATTTTATTTTCGAAATAAATAAATAAATAAATAAAATTTTTTTTTTCATCTCCCTTTCTCCATCATGGATCTAAGTGGAAATGAACAGTCCAGAAGGACTCTGGGGTCATATGCTAACCCCACTACTGCTTCAAATGGGAGTAGTATCAGTATACCCTCCATTGGAGTCAGTAGCTTTGAGTTGAATCCTCAGCTCATTATCATGGTGCAGCAAAGTTGCCAGTATTCCGGTCTTCCACAGGAAGAACCTACAGAGTTTCTGGCACAGTTTTTACAAATTGCTGACACAGTACATGATAAGGAAGTAGATCAGGATGTCTACAGATTATTACTGTTCCCATTTGCTGTAAAAGACCAAGCTAAGAGGTGGTTAAATAACCAACCTAAGGCTAGCATAAAGACATGGAAACAGCTGACAGAAAAATTCTTGAATCAATACTTTCCTCCAAAATGGATGACACAGCTAAGGCTGGACATCCAAGGCTTTAAACAAGGAGATAATGAATCTCTTTATGATGCCTGGGAGAGATACAGAGAGATGCTAAGAAAATGCCCCTCTGAAATGTTTTTAGAGTGGGTTCAGCTAGACATCTTCTATTATGGGCTTACAGAAAGGGCTCAGATTTCTCTAGATTACTCAGCTGGTGGATCTATCCACATGAGAAAGACAATTGAAGAAGCTCAAGAGCTCATTGATACAGTTGCCAGAAATCAGCATCTGTACCTAAGCAGTGACCCTTCCATGAAAGAAGAGGCTAAAACAGTAACTGCTGAACTCAGCCCTGTAGAACAAGCTGCTGAATTCAATCAGCAATTGGATTTTCTAACACAGCAGTTAGCCGAATTCAAGGATAGACTACAAGAGACAAGGATGGCTAATATAAATATGGAAGTACAATTAAAGCAAACAAAGCAGCACCTGTCAAAACAAATAATATAAGAATGCCAAGCAGTTTAATTAAGAAGTGGGAAGACATTAAATACCCCACCTCAAGGTAGTAGGAAGCCAAGAAATGAGCAAACTACCCAAAATCCATCTGAGGACTGTAAGAGCCCGGAGAGAAATAATTCTGGCGCTAAAACGCCAGAGATTGAGTGGAAGACCGGCGCTGAACGCCCAAACCATGCTCAGGACTGGCGTTCAACGCCAGAAACAAGCAAGGAACTGGCGTTGAACGCCCAAAGGAAGCACAGTTCTGGCGTTCAGCCGCCAGGAGCAGATGAGGAGTTGGCGTCTAACGTCACTCCAGCTTCCAACCCTGGCACTCAAATGCCAGTGAGGGATTAGACACACACAAGTACTGATGACAACCCCTCCAAAAAGGCTTCTTCAACCACTTCTGTAGGAAATAAACCTGCAGCAACCAAGGTTGAGGAATATAAAGCCAAGATACCTTATCCTCAAAAACTCCGCCAAGAGGAGCAGGATAAGCAATTTGCTCGCTTTGCAGATTATCTCAGGACTCTTGAAATAAAGATTCTGTTTGCAGAGGCACTTGAGCAAATACCTTCTTATGCCAAGTTTATGAAAGAAATCTTAAGTCATAAGAAGGATTGGAGAGAAACTGAAAGAGTTCTCCTCACTGAAGAATGCAGTGCAGTCATTCTGAAAAGCTTTCCTGAAAAGCTTAAAGATCCCAGAAGCTTTCTAATACCATGCATATTAGAGGGTAACTGCACCAAGACAGCCTTATGTGATCTTGGGGCAAGCATCAACCTAATACCTGCATCCACCATCAGAAAGCTTGGTTTAACTGAAGAAGTTAAACCAACCCGGATATGTCTCCAACTTGCTGATGGCTCCATTAAATACCCATCAGGCGTGATTGAGGACATGATTATCAGGGTTGGGCCATTCGCCTTTCCTACTGACTTTGTTGTGCTGGAAATGGAGGAGCACAAGAGTGCTACTCTCATTCTAGGAAGACCTTTCCTAGCAACTGGACGAACTCTCATTGACGTCCAACAGGGGGAAATAACCCTGAGAGTCAATGAGGATGAGTTTAAGTTGAATGCTTTCAATGCCATGCAGCATCCAGACACACCAAAAGACTGCATGAAAGTTGATCTTATTGACTCTCTGGTGGAGGAGATCAACATGGCTGAGAGTCTCGAATCAGAGCTGGAAAACATTTTTAAAGATGTTCTGCCTGATCTAGAGGATTCAGAGGAATTAAAAGAGCCTCTGAAATTTCCTTAGGGAGAGGAAAAACCTCCTAAACCCGAGCTCAAACCATTACCACTATCCCTGAAATATGCATTTATGGGAGAAGATGATACTTTTCCAGTGATCATAAGCTCTACTTTAAATCCACAGGAAGAGGAAGCACTAATCCAAGTGCTAAGGACACACAAGACAGCTCTTGGGTGGTCCATAAGTGACCTTAGGGGCATAAGCCCAGCTAGATGCATGTACAAAATCCTATTGGAGGATGATGCTAAGCTAGTGGTTCAACCACAGAGGCGGCTAAATCCAGCCATGAAGGAAGTGATGCAGAAAGAGGTCACTAAATTACTAGAGGCTGGGATTATTTATCCTATTTCTGATAGCCCCTGGGTGAGTCCTGTTCAAGTTGTCCCTAAAAAGGGATGCATGACAGTGGTTCATAATGAAAAAAATAAACTGGTTCCTACAAGAACAGTTATAGGGTGGCGCATGTGTATTGATTACAGAAGGCTCAATACAGCCACCAGAAAGGATCATTTTCCTTTACCATTCATAGACCAAATGTTGGAAAGACTAGCAGGTCATAATTATTACTGCTTTTTGGATGGCTATTCAGGCTATAACCAAATTGCAGTAGATCCCCAGGATCAAGAGAAAACAGCATTCACATGTCCATCTGGAGTATTTGCTTACAGAAGGATGCCTTTTGGGCTGTGTAATGCGCCTGCAACCTTTCAGAGATGCATGCTCTCTATTTTCTCTGATATGGTGGAAAAATTTCTGGAAGTCTTCATGGATGACTTCTCAGTATATGGAGACTCATTCAGCTCTTGTCTTGATCACCTGACACTGGTTTTGAAAAGATGTCAAGAGACCAACCTGGTTTTAAACTGGGAAAAATGTCACTTTATGGTGACTGAATGGATTGTCCTTGGGCATAAAATTTCAAACAAGGGAATAGAGGTGGATCAAGCTAAAATAGAGGTAATTGAAAAATTACCACCACCTGCCAATGTTAAGGCAATCAGAAGCTTCCTGGGGCATGCAGGATTCTATAGGAGGTTTATAAAGGATTTTTCAAAAATTGCAAAACCTCTAAGCAACCTGCTAGCTGCGGACACGCCATTTTTGTTTGACACAGAGTGCCTGCAAGCGTTTGAAACTCTGAAAGCTAAGCTGGTCACAGCACCAGTTATCTCTGCACCAGACTGGACATTACCATTTAAATTAATGTGTGATGCCAGTGATCACGCCATTGGTGCAGTACTGGGGCAGAGGCATGACAAACTTCTGCATGTCATTTATTACGCTAGCCGTGTTTTAAATGATGCCCAAAAAAATTACACAACCACAGAAAAGGAATTGCTTGCAGTGGTCTATGCCATTGACAAGTTTAGATCATACTTAGTAGGATCAAAAGTGATTGTGTACACTGACCATGCTGCTCTTAAATATCTACTTACAAAGCAGGATTCAAAACCCAGGCTTATAAGATGGGTATTGCTTCTGTAAGAGTTTGATATAGAAATAAGAGACAGAAAAGGTACAGAAAACCAAGTGGCTGATCATCTATCCCGAATAGAGCCAGTAGAAGGGGCGCCCTCTCCCTCTATTGAGATCTCTGAAACCTTTCCGGATGAGCATTTGTTCGCCGTTCAGGAAACACCATGGTTTGCAGACATTGCAAACTATAAAGCTGCAATGTTCATACCCAAGGAGTACAGCAGGCAACAAAAGAAAAAATTAATTACTGATGCAAAGTACTACTTGTGGGATGAACTCTATCTCTTTAAGAGATGTGCAGACAGAATAATCCGTAGGTGTGTGCCTAGAGAAGAAGCACAGAGCATCTTATGGCATTGCCATGGGTCACAATATGGAGGTCATTTCGGAGGTAAGCGAACAACCACCAAGGTCCTCCAATGTGGTTTCTACTGGCTTACACTCTACAGAGACTCCCGAGAGTTTGTACGTAACTGTGACAGTTGCCAGAGAGCTGGTAATTTGCCTCACAGTTACGCCATGCCTCAACAAGGAATCTTGGAGATTGAGTTGTTTGATGTATGGAGAATTGATTTCATGGGGCCTTTCCCACCATCATACTCAAACACTTATATTCTGGTGGCAGTTGACTATGTATCAAAATGGGTAGAGGCCATTGCCACACCCGCCAATGATACTAAAACAGTACTGAAGTTCCTCCAGAAACATATATTCAGCAGGTTTGGTGTCCCTAGGGTACTAATTAGTGATGGGGGCACTCACTTCTGCAACAAACAGCTTTACTCTGCCATGGTCCGGTATGGAATTCGCCATAAGATGGCGATCCCATATCATCCACAGACAAATGGGCAAGCTGAAGTTTCTAACAGAGAACTAAAAAGAATCCTGGAACGGACTGTAAGTACCCGTAGAAAGGATTGGGCACGAAGCTTGGATGATGCTCTGTGGGCTTACAGAACAGCATTCAAGACTCCTATAGGGACCTCTCCGTACCAACTTGTGTATGGTAAGGCTTGTCACCTGCCCGTGGAACTGGAACATAAGGCCTACTGGGAAACCAGATTCCTAAATTTTGATGCCAAACTAGCTGGAGAAAAAAGATTGCTCCAACTGAATGAGCTAGAGGAATTCAGATTCACTGCTTTCGAAAATGCCAAGCTTTATAAAGAGAAATAAAAAAGATGGCATGACAGAAAGCTATCTTCTAGAATCTTTGAACCAGGACAAAAGGTTATGTTGTTTAACTCTAGGCTCAGTCTATTCCCCGGGAAACTGAAGTCCCGGTGGAGGGGACCACATGTGATTACAAGTGTATCACCATATGGTTATGTGGAGCTTCAAGACATTGACTCTGATAGGAAGTTCATTGTTAATGGACAGAGAATCAAGCACTATCTTGAAGGTAATGTTGAGCAAGAATGCTCAAGGCTGAGGCTAGATTAAAAAGCTCAGCAAGGTCCAGCTAAAGACAATAAAGAAGCGCTTGCTGGGAGGCAACCCAGCCATTGGCATCACTTCCTCTAGCATTTTGCCCTATTCTTGATTTTATTTGTTTATATAAAGTTCATTGATACTAAGGTAAAGAGTCAATTGCATAAGTTTACAGGGTTACAGAAGGATTCAGCACACAAAACAGAGAAAAAGAGCTCACTGGCAAGAAAACGCTAGTAAAAGGCACAATTGGGCGTTCAACGCCCAAAAGAAGCATCCACTGGGCGTTGAACGCTAGTAAGGATAGCTATCTGGGCGTTAAACGCCAAAAAGAAGCTCCTTCTGGGCGTTTAACGCCAGATTTACAGCGTCCTGGGCGTTCAGAAAAACGCCCAGTGACAAAGGAGTGCCTGGCGTTCAACGCCAGAAAGAAGCAGCAGCTGGGCGTTGAACGCCCAGGAGAAGCAGCAATTGGGTGTTAAACGGCCAAAACATGTAGCATTTGGGCGTTTAATGCCAGAATGGTGGGGAGGAGGTACATTCGTTTTTACTTTATATTTTTCATTTTAATTTTAATTCTCATGTTTCAATTCATGATTTCTTGCATAAACATGTTACAAACCCTGATTTCTAAAATCCCTAATTTCTAAAAACCCTACTTTAAAAATATCAAATGTATCTTAATCCATAACCACAAATTCTTTTTCAATCCAATCCAACACTCTTTTTTTTTTCAAATTTCCCAAAACAAATCTATCTCTTTTCCCTCTAAAATCTTTTCAACTCATCAATATCTTTTTCAAATCTCCACATCATCTTTTTCAAAATCCAAATCTATCTTTTTCAAATATCTTTCATATCTTTTCAATTTTAAATCACATCTTTTGATATCATATTTTTTAAATCATATCCTCTATCTTATCTTTTCAATATTTTCGAAAATCCCACCCTCCCTTTTTAAAACCACATTCGGCCCCCCTTCTCATCCACCATTCGACACAAGCTCTCCTTCTACCCATCCCCTTTCTGTTCTTTTGCTTGAGGACAAGCAAACCTCTAAGTTTGATGTGTTTATCCGTGATCACTAAACCATACCCACTAAGATCATGGCTCCTAAAGGAAAACAACCCACTCCAAGAGGCAAGAAAGAGAGTATTCCAAAACCACTTTGGAATCAAGGGAGGTTCTTAACCAAAGAACATTCAGACCATTACCACAAAATAATGGGTCTAAGATCAGTGATCCCGGAAGTCAAGTTCAATCTGAAAGAAGATGAATATCCGGAGATCCAAGAGCAGATTCGAAACAGGAACTGGAAATTCCTAGCTAATCCTGAAACGAAAGTGGGAAGGAATATGGTTCAGGAATTCTATGCTAATCTGTGGCAAACAGACATGCAGAGAATATCTGGAACTGCCCTCTATGACTATCGAACTTTGGTCAGAGGAAAGATTGTTCACATCCACCCAGACAAAATTAGGGAGATCTTTAAGCTACCTCAGCTGAAAGATGATCCAGACTCCTTCAATAGGAGAATGATGAGAACAAACAAGGGCCTGGATAAGATTCTAGAGGATATATGCATCCCTGGAGCCAGGTGGACCACCAGCAGCAAGGGTGTCCCAAATCAACTCAAGAGAGAAGATCTCAAACCAGTCGCCAGAGGTTGGCTGGACTTCATTGGGCGTTCTATATTGCCCACAAGTAACCGTTCTGAAGCCACTGTTAAAAGAGCAGTGATGATCCATTGCATTATGTTGGGAAAAGAAGTAGAAGTTCATCAACTGATCCCATCTGAATTTTACATACTTGCTAACAAGAACTCCAAGGATGCCAGGTTGGCTTATCCAAGCTTAATCTTTATGCTCTGCGAAGATGCTGGAGTAAAGATGGGAATAACAGAGTATATCTCAGTGGAGCAACTGCAGGATGACCCCACCAAGAGGAGGGCGCAAGAATTCCTCCCAGAAGTCCCTCAATTTGAATATTAGGAGCAGCTTGAAGTATCTGTTACCAAGTTGCAAGAATCTATGGACCAAATAAAGGAAGAATAGCAAAATTAAAACAGTATGCTCTGCAAACTGCTCAGGGAACAAGAAGAGCAAGGGCATGACTTAAAGGAACTGAAGCGTCAAAAGTTATTGATGTGCATAAACTTGATATGCTACGATTTAGGAAATTGCACGATCGGCAAAATTCCTTCCGGCAAGTGCACCGGTTATCGTCAAGTAAAAACTCACAATAGAGTGAGGTCGAATCCCACAAGGATTGGTTGAGTGAGCAATTCGGATTAGAAGTATGTTCTAGTTGAGCGGAATCAAGATTTAGATGAAAATTTCGGAATGTAAAATTGCATGAATTAAAGAGCGAGAAGCTAAATTGCTGAAATTAAAAGGGATGGGGGGTGATTGCATGAATTTAATTGCAGAATGTAAAGAGAAAGTGGTAAATCAGAAATGGGGAGTTCATTGGGTGTTAGGAGATATTGAGATCTCCGAATCAAAACAACTTTTATCCCTTCCTCAACCAATGCATTCATTGAATTTTGCTTGGCAATCTTATATGATTGGATCCCAATCCCTTGGCTCACCAATTCTCTCTAAAAACAAACAAATTCCCAATCCCTTGGTTTAAATGTTCATAAGAAGAGATGATGCTCGATCACTGATTATACCACACAGTTTCATGAACCACAATTTGGTAGGATTACATGTCACAATATCCATCCAAACCCCAATCCAATCCACTGTGAGAAAGCTTCTCTAGCATGAATCCTCCATTCCTTTCCCAAGGTTCCGAAGGATTCCAATTATGGGTAGTTTCTTTCCCAAGACAACTACCCAATGGAATTAGATCGAGAAGCTTTCTAACAAAATTCAAGAGAAAAGATTGAAGAAGAAGATAAAACTATTATTGATTCATTGAATTACAATAGAGCTCCCTAACCCAATGAAAGGGGTTTAGTGAGTCATAGCTCTGAATTCAATTACAAAACTAAAAAAAAATGATCCAAAGTTCTCTCCGTGTCCAAAAAAAAAGTTCTAACTAACTTAAATTCTATCCTATTTATACACTTTCTAAATTGAGCTTCTGTTGTGTTTCTTGGGCTTTGAGGCCTTTCCCTGATTTCCTTTTGCTTTGGGTTTATGGTCCATAATCCTGATGAGGCTGTGATCCAATTCTGTAACATTCATTGAGCAAACTTAGTGATAAACAAGTAATGACACAAGACTCAACAAATTGAAGCTCCAGACTCATCAATTCTTCAGGCCCAATCCCATAAACATGATATTCAATTGGGTTTCATACCATAATACGTTTAAGTTAATGTTTGTGCTCAAATGCTAACTTAAACTTCAATATATTTGGCCCAGAAACCCCTTTCAAAAAGTGGCGTTTAAGTTGAAGTTGAAGTTTTAGTTTAAGGTTAAACTGAAACTTAAACGTGGAAATGGAAGAAAGCAACCCAGGAGTGTGAAATGTCGAACACGTTTAAGCTTCAGTTTAAGGTTAAACTGAAGCTTAAACGTGGAAATGAAGAAAGCAACCCTGGAGGAGCAATTGGGTCGAACACGTTTAAGCTTCAGTTTAAGGTTAAACTGAAGCTTAAACGTGGAAATGAGAAAGCAACCCTGGAGGAGAGAAATAGTCGAACACGTTTAAGCTCCAGTTTAAGGTTAAACTGGAGCTTAAACGTGGAAATGCTCCTGGTGCCTTTCTTACTTCTGGCGTTTAACCTCCAGTTTAAGGTTAAACTGGAGGTTAAACGTGGAAATGCTTCCTGGTGAGAGATTGTGTCGAACACGTTTAAGCTCCAGTTTAAGGTTAAACTGGAGCTTAAACGTGGAAATGCTCCCTTGGTGAAATTCTCATTCTGGCGTTTAACTTCCAGTTTAAGGTTAAACTGGAGGTTAAACGCCAGTTCCAGCATTTCTTAGCCTTCATGATTCTGGCGTTTAAGCTCCAGTTTAGGCTTAAACTGGAACTTAAACTCCACATGTGATATTCAAGCTTCCTTTATTGATTTTGTTGCTTCCTTGCCTAGCCTCTTCTTCCCTGAAATCATCCAAACAATTGCATCAAAGTCTTGCAAAATTTCATGAGAAATCTTCCATTCATAGCATTCAAGTAATATAACTAAAAACTCATGGAATTTGCATCAAAATCATACTGTTTGGATGGTTCATTGCTTTGTTATTCATTTAACCATTCTTGGTTACTTTAAGCTCAAGAAAATGCATAAAACAACTAAAACTAACAAAAAAATGCTAGTGAAACTAGCCTAAGATGCCTTGGCATCAGTTATCTCTTGAAGGACCAAGCACTCCACAGACTAGAGGAACATCCACATCCCAAACTCAAGGTTGTTGAGCCCTAATCTTAGCATTAACTCTGTGATAATTGTTCTTATTTGAGTTCTACCTTAGTAGTTATAGTAGTAATTAGTAGTTATTTTATCTCCAAATAAGCTATAATTTATTTTTCTCATCATCATTAAACATGAATAAAATAGAAGATTTTCTTTAGGATAAGGAGGTAATATTTTTCGAGTTTTTAATACAAGAAATTCTGATTAATTACATGTGGTGGCAATGCTTTCTGCCTTCTGAATGAATGCTTGAACAGTGCATATGTCTTTGGAATTTGATGTTCTTGAATGTTAAATATGTTGGCTCTTGAAAGAATGATGAACATGAGACATGTTATTGGTAATCTGAAAAATCATAAAAATGATTCTTGAAGCAAGAAAAAGCAGTGAATACAAAGCTTGCAAAAAAAAAAGGAGCAAGCAGAAAAAGCCAATAGCCCTTAAAACCAAAAGGCTAGGGTAATAAAAGGGATCCAAGGCTTTGAGCATCAGTGGATAGGAGGGCCTAAGGGAATCAAATCCTGGTCTAAGCGGCTAAACCAAGCTGTCTCTAACCATGTGCTTGTGGCGTGAAGGTGTCAAGTGAAAACTTGAGACTGAGCGGTTAAAATCAAGGTCCAAAGCAAAAAGAAGAGTGTGCTTAAGAACCCTGGACACCTCTAATTGGAGACTTTAGCAAAGCTGAGTCAATCTGAAAAGGTTCACCCAATTTTGTGTCTGTGGCATTTATGTATCCGGTGGTAATACTGGAAAACAAAGTGCTTAGGGCCACGGCCAAGACTCATAAAAGTAGCTGTGTTCAAGAATCAACATACTAAACTAGGAGAATTAATAACACTATCTGAATTCTAAGTTCCTATAGATGCCAATCATTCTGAGCTTCAATGGATAAAGTGAGATGCCAAAACTGTTCGGAAGCAAAAAGCTACTAGTCCCGCTCATTTAATTAGAATCTGAGCTTCACTCAAAAACTCTGGGATACTATTGCTTCTTGACTTATTTGTATTCTATTTTATTTGTCTAGTTGCTTGGAGACAAGCAACAGTTTAAGTTTGGTGTTGTGATGAGCGGATATTTTATACGCTTTTTGGGGTTAATTTCATATAGTTTTTAGTATGTTTTAGTTAGTTTTTAGTTTATTTTCATTAGTTTCTAGGCAAAATTCATATTTCTGGACTTTACTATGAGTTTGTGTGTTTTTCTATAATTTCAGGTATTTTCTGGCTGAAATTGAGGGAGTTGAGCAAAAATCTGATTCAGGCTGAAAAAGGACTGCTGATGCTGTTGGATCCTGACCTCTCTGCACTCGGAATGGAATTTCTGGAGCTACAGAAGTCCAATCGATGCGCTTCTAATTGCGTTGGAAATTAGACATCCAGGGATTTCCAGAAATATATAATAGTCCATACTTTGCTCAAGGATAGACAACGTAAACTGGCGTTCAACGCCAGTTCCATGTTGCAGTCTGGCGTCCAGCGCCAGAAACAGGTTATAAGTTGGAGTTCAATGCCAGAAACAGGTTACAACCTGGCGTTGAATGCCCAAAACAGCCCAGGCACGTGAGAAGCTTTAGTCTCAGCCCCAGCACATACCAAGTGGAACCCAGAAGTGGATTTCTGCACTATCTATCATAGTTTACTCATTTTCTGTAAACCTAGGTTACTAGTTTAGTATTTAAACAACTTTTAGAGATTTATTTTGTATCTCATGATATTTTAGATCTGAACTTTGTAATCTCTGACGGCATGAGTCTCTAAACTCCATTGTTGGGGGTGAGGAGCTCTGCTGTGTTTTGATGAATTAATGCAACTATTTATGTTTTCCATTCACACATGCGTGTTCCTATCTAAGATATTCATTCGCGCTTAATTATAGAGAAGGTGATGATCCGTGACACTCATCACGTTCCTCAATCCATGAACGTGTGTCTGACAACCACCTCCGTTCTACATCAGATTGAATGAGTATCTCTTAGATTCCTTAATCAGAATCTCCATGGTATAAGCTAGAATCCATTGGCAGCATCCTTGAGAATCTGGAAAGTCTAAACCTTGTCTGTGGTATTCCGAGTAGGATTCTGGGATTGGATAACTGTGACGAGCTTCAAACTCGCGAGTGCTGGGCGTAGTGACAGACGCAAAAGGATAGTAAATCCTATTCTGGTATGATCAAGAACCTATAGATGATTAGCCGTGCGGTGACAGCGCACCTGGACCATTTTCATTGAGAGGAAGGATGGTAGCCATTGACAACAGTAATCCACCAACACACAGCTTGCCATAGGAGGGACGTGCGTGTGTGAAGAATAAAATAGGGAGAAGGCAGAGATTCAAAAGACAAAGCATCTCCAAAACTCCAACATATTCTCATTTACTGCATAACAAGTTTTTATTTCATGCTCTTTTATTCCTCGTAATTCAATTTGATAAGTGAATTATTTTCCTGACTAAGAGTTACAAGGTAACCAGAGATTGCTTCAAGCTAACAATCTCCGTGGGATTCGACCCTTACTCACGTAAGGTATTACATGGACGACCCAGTGTACTTGCTGGTTAGTTGTGCGGAATTACATAGTGTGAAGTAATTTTCGTGCACCAATCTACATCCGCAAACGAACTCCTTGAGTACGAAGACTCTTCTCTGATTGAGTCTGCAAATGATGTGGAAGAAGAAGCCCTTCAAAAAGGTTGGATGGGAGTTGAGTACGCTTTGTCAAGAACGTTGGAGGCTTCTCCACCTAGGTTGTCATCTACTCCTTCACTTGAGTGGGTAAAACTTATCTCTGTTCCTCTTCCTATCCCACTTGAGTATGGTATTCTTGAAACGGACGGCCAACTTAGGAACCTTTGTGGCATTCAGCGTAAGAGTAGAATGTTTAGTGGTTGGAGTTACAAATCAAGGCTTATCAAGGTTGATACTTTAAGAGAAAGATGTAAGGGCTCAACTGGTGATAATTTGGTTAGATCCAAAAGAAGAGTTTGGTACTCCGTAGAGAATTCAGAGTGCTTGCCACCCGGATGGAACCATGATGATCAACTTGAAGACGGGTGCAGAAATAAGATTTGGGATCCAGGCATATATGAGAATCAAATTTGGGAGCTCAAAACTTGTGACAAACTCCATCAAAGCTTGAGAAATTTACTTGGTATTGATAGAGCTTATTGGAGTCCAAGCATTGGTGGAAGTTTCAGTATGAGTTCAAGCACAAGCCGCCATGACAAGGAGCTCACCAAATGTCCAACTTAAGGACTTTAACTAAAAGTGCTAGGTGGGAGACAACCCACCATGGTATGATCGTTCCTTTTCTTCAATTTTAATTTTATTTCGTTTTGTTTGTTTTTAAGTTTTATTTTATTCCATTTTATTGAACCTGGAATTATTCATAACATCCATATCAACACTGCATTTGCATCTGCATATTGCATAAAAAAAATTTTGCACACGACGCGTCGCTGACGCGTCCGCGTCGTAGGTGCTTTCGCAACAAGAAGAAAAGAAGCAGAGGGTCATGCGAAAGCGTCGCTGGAGGCGTGCTTTAGGCACAATCATGTCCACGCGACCGTGTCGCTGACGCGGATGCGTCATTTTGAAAAATAGCCTCCCACGCATCCGCGTCACCCACGCGAACGCGTGCCCCTAAAAATCGACGTAAAAGAGGTGTATGGTAGCAAGTTATGATGGAATGGGGCTGGAATGATGCTGGACGCACAAGCCCTACCACGCGACCGCGTGCCCCACGCAGCTGCGTCGTTTTACAAAATGAGGCCATTCACACGATCGCATCAATCACGTGAACGCGTCACCCAGATTTTTGGCACACTGCATTTAAAACAGAGAGTTACGCGAACGCACGACTGCACTCGTGCCAATAGCACAAATCAGGCCACGCGATCGTGTGACCCACGCGTTCGCGTCAGCTGAACTTATCACACACCACGCGACCGCGTGCCTCACGCGTCTGCGTCGCCTGCGCCGCACAGTTTATCAAGATCAGCGCCAGATATCTTATCTTTTCTTCCCTAATCCTAATTCTTTCTTATCCCTTCTTATTATTTCTTCCTTCTTTCTTACTTACTTCTTCTTCATCTCTTTAACTTCTCATCCTTCTTTTCTTTCATTCTATTTTACTTAATTTATCTGCATACTTTCATTCATTGCATTTTAATTTTGTGCATATTTTTATTTTCTTTTCTAAATTTATTATTTTTCCGTTGGTGTCAAATTTTCTTATTTAACTGTTGCATCTTCTCTTGAATTATCCTGGTGCTTCATGACATGTTTTATTCTGATTGGGTAATATTATTTAAATCAATGCTAATCTTTTATGATATTTGTACTTCTCTTGCATTGATATGAACTTATACTATCTTTCATTACCCACAATCTTTCCTTTTGTTGCAAATTTTGCACCACTGGTATGCCATGTGCTTCTATTGTTTTCTCATTTGCATGTTGTAGTTACCATGTAATTGAGACCCCCATTATTTGGCATTAACCCACCCATATTGTATTTATTTTCTTATCTTTATTTTTAGGTTACTTTTTTTCTTTTCCTCTTCTTTCAGGATGGCCACCAAAGAAGGGAAAGGGAAAGCTTCTAAATGGGGAGACAAACAAGTCCATCAACACAATCTTTAGAGAAAAGCATTAGTTGAAGCAACCCTTCCACTTGCACATCTTAGCATACACCGAGGACGGTGCAATCTTTAAGTGTGGGAAGGTCAATACTGATTTCCATGGGTTAGTTATTTTCCTCTCAACACCAATGTCTTATTTTCTTTATTAGTTTATTGTTGCATCTGCATATTTGATTACATGTTTTCTTGATTTTATGCATTTAGTTACTACTTGGTTGAAGTAATATTTTCTTTTTCAAGAAATTTTTATAGTATTTCACTAATTTAAATTGAAAAATTTTTTCTGTTAAAACTTGTTTGAAGTTGTATTTGGAACATAGTTTAAAAAGCTAAGAACACACAACCTGTGAGATTTTGAGCTTATTTATATGGTTACATTGTTTAACCATAAATTTTTATTCTTGTGTGTTTTCTTCCCTATGATTGCAATCTTTGCTTTGTTCTATTCTATATGTCCACTATTTAGTATATTTACATGCTTGCATATGATTGAGGCCATTAATTGTTTAGCTCACTTATCCTAAATAAGCCTACCCTTTTATGTCACCCTTGTTAGCCACTTTGAGCCTTTTAATCCCATTTATTCTATATTTTACCACATTACTAGCCTTAAGCGGAAAAACAATTAAATATCCCAATTGAATCTTTGGTTAGCTTAAGATAGAAATTGTGTGTTAATTAAGTATGGGAGAATTGTGGAATAAGGGTTAATAAGGAAATGTGTCATGACAAAATAATGGGAATTTGGGTACCTACTCATGTGAAACTAGAAAAATTAAAAATCCATGTGCATTGATAAGCTATGTTTATTTCTTTAGTTTTAATATATATATATATATATATATATATATATATAAAACCAAAAAAAAAAAGAGAAAAATCCAAAAATATTCAATAAATAAGTAAATAAATAAGGGGACAAAATTATCCCAATGCAAGGTTAAGTTAATAAAAAGATCAATGCATATGTGATAAAATTAAAATAAAGGTTGATGCATGAGTATGTAATGCAAAAGTGGGAATTTTGGATAGTTAGGCATGAATTTAAAAGTATATAGAGTGTGTGTATAGGTGAGAGCTTAGGTTAGTCAAAGATTCATATTATAGCTCACTTGGCCATACATATATCCTCACCCTTACCTTAGCCCCATTACAACCTTGAAAAGACCTCATGATGTTTGCATTGGTACACTAAATTTTTGTTAATTGGGTAGATGAAGAACAAAGTTTAGAAAGCATGACTAGAGAAGAGTAGAGTGATTAACCCTAGACACTTGAGAGATTAGAGTGATATACACTACCAGTGAGGATTCAATGCTTGATTCTATGTTCCCTGCTTTCATGAGCTATCTTCTTACAAGTTTACTTGTCTTTTATTGTATAATTTGAATTAGTGAAATCTGATTTATGTTTGTCTTGAAGAGCTTATTTACTTTTAACCACGTAGATAGAAACATCTTAGCATGTAGTTTCATTCATATAGATAGGTTACATTTCATACATTCTACCATTCCTCTTCACTCCCTTATAGCTTCTCTTGATCTTAGCATGAGGACATGCTATTGTTTAAGTGTGGGGAGGTTGATAAACCACTATTTTATGGTTTATCTTGTACTCAATTGAGTGGATTTTATCAATCTTTCATACACTTGTTCATACAAAATGCATGTTTTACATTCTCCTTCCTGATTTTGTGCTATGATTGAGCGAATCCAGAATTTAGGTTGAGAGTTGCAGAAAATAAAATGGCGGGAATGTAAATAACAGAAAAGTAAATGCTAAAATTAAAGGACTGGAAGTAAATGACTGAAAATAAATTGCAGAATTGTAAATGGGAATGGGGGATTTGCTCATAAAAGTAAATAGCAGAAATTAAAGAGAATGGGTAGATCAAAGATGGGGAGTTCATTGGGCTTAGGAGATGTTGCAATCCTCCGGATCATGTTCATTCTCATCTCTTCCTCAATCAATGCACTCATTGATCTCCTTGGCAATCTTAAGTGATTGAATTACAATTTCTTGTAATTCAATCTCTCAAATCTTGATCAATAGCCAATTCCTTGGTCAATTGCTCGTGAGAAGAGATAAAGTATGGTCACTGATTATACCACATGCATTTTCCAAATCAAGTGTTGAGAGGATTATAGTCACATATCCATCCAAATCCAATTTGGTCCAGCATGAGAAAGCATTTCTAGCTTGATCTCTTCATTCCTCTTTCAAGGTTCAAAAGAGATCCAAGTTTGAATAGCTTCTCTTCCAAGATAACTACTCAATTGGATGAAGATCGAAAGCTTTCAAGTAAAATCAAGAGAAAAGATAGAAGAAGAATACTGAAAATTAGTATTGATCCATCAAATTACAACAGAGCTCCCTAACCCAATGAAAGGGGTTTAGTTGTTCATAGCTCTAGAAAATGAAAATAAAGATGGAGAATACATCATAGAACTAGAAATTGCAGAGAAAGTAAAATACAGAGAGTAATTCTCTTTTTCCAACTTCCAGAACTCTTTTATCAATTCAAAGCTACTCCTATATATACTACTCTTCTCAGCTTCTAGTTTGCTCTTCAAGTCTTGGGCCTTTGGATCTTGAGTTTGAAGCAGTTCTTTTCTTCATTTGGGCTTGGCTTTACTTGCAGAGAGAAAGTGCTAAGTGGGCAGAGACTTTAGCTCAGGGCGTTAGGGGTGTTAACATTTAGTGAAAGTATAAGTTCGAGAACGTTAGTGACACTTAACATTTTCACTAACGTTCCAATGTACCCCTTTGCCTCATGTTAGAGCCCACGTTAACTAAGTTAACGTGGCTTCTAACGTGGCCTTGCCAAACTTCGAGAACGTTAGTGACACTCAACATTGTCACTAACGTTCCAGTGTGCCCCTATTTGCTTCACGTTAAAGCCCACGTTAACTAGGTTAACGTGGCTTCTAACGTGGCCTTGCCAAACTTCGAGAACGTTAGTGATACTCAACATTGTCACTAACGTTCCAATGTGCCCCTAGATCTCACGTTAGAGTCCACGTTAACTAGGTTAACGTGGCTTCTAACGTGGCCATTCTTAGCCATCCCAACGTTAGTGACAATGTTGAGTGTCACTAACGTTGGCTCATCATTCATTCCTCATCGTTAGCTTCCACGTTAACTAAGTTAACGTGGAAGTTAACGTGGCTCCTTGGGGGGGTTGTGTGGTTGCTTCCAACATTAGTGACGATGTTGAGTGTCACTAACGTTGTCGACAACTCTCACTTCTTACGTTAGCTCCCACGTTAACGAAGTTAACGTGGGAGTTAACGTGGTGTGTTGCATCCTTAGGCCAACGTTAGTGACAATGTTGAATGTCACTAACGTTGGCTTCTCTTCCCCCTTTAACGTTAGAGGCCACGTTAACTAGGTTAACGTGGGCTCTAACGTGGCCCTCATGAGTGTTTGCCAACGTTAGTGACAATGTTAAGTGTCACTAACGTTGGCTCAACTTCCCTTCTCCACGTTAGAGTGCACGTTAACTTAGTTAACATGACTCTTAACGTGGGCAATGATGGCTTTGAGAGTGTTATTGGCAATCACTTTTCTCATTAACCTTGCAAGTTACCTCCCTTTCCTTGCTTCCTTTGGTCCTGAAATCAAGCAACAGAGTGCATCAAAGTTCTAGTCGAAGTCATGGGTAATGCAGCATACAATTTGTCGCTAAATTCATGCAAAATCCTCATGAAATAATGTAAAATGCACAATGTATGCTTGAATCAAGGTGTAGGTGAATATCTCCCCAAAACTAGCTTATTTCCTAAAGAAATGCATGAAACTACGCTAAAAACAGTAAAGAAAAGGTCAGTGAAACTGGCCAAGATGCCCTGGCATCACAACACCAAAGTTAAAGCTTGCTTGTCCCTAAGCCAGTACTGGAACAAGAGAATGATGAATGGAATATCCAGAGGAATGAGTCATTCTTGTGGAAGTCATATTACTGATTTTATGGTGGTTTCATGCATAGCAACTTAGGTTCATTCCTGGCTTTCAGACCTTTATCATGTCTTAAAACACTCACTTTGCTTACATCCCATGAGATTTTTATTCATTGATCCCTTTATTGTCATTTCAGAGCTTATTGGTGTTCTTAGGCTAAGTGCTCTGTAAGGGGCAACTCTTTAAGATAAGCTTTTAGCCAACACTCCCGAACCAGTTGGTTCAAGGTGCTAGGTATTGAAGCACCCCTAAGGACTTACTCCCTCAAGTCTCTCCCCCATACATACACACCACAGGCATATAGTTCATTTATTTTCTTTCTTGAGACCTTGGTGTCCAGCACCTCTTTGGGTTACTAAATGCTCTGTGGTGAGGGTTACTCTTGATAATGGACTTTCAGCTGATAATCCCGGGTTAGTTAACCCAAGTTATCAGGTGATAAAGCAACCCTGAGAGCTTATTCATCCAAGTAGATCCCTCACACAGGAGCACCACAGACACTTGTCTCAAGGTCCAAACCATTGGTGCCTAGCCTTATTGCTTACTCTTTTTCTTTTGTTTTTCACTTCCATTGTTCTTTCCCTTTTCTCTTATTAGGATCTTGTTATTAACTTAGTCTCATGGGTATATCCAAAGTCAAGTATTCAGGATAGATAGTTGTCCTCCTAGCCTTGTGGTTGAACCAACTTAGCTAACTTATGACTACCCCAAAGATTCATGAATGCACTTCCACATTATGAACTCTACTCTGGTCTTTTTTAAAAAAACATAAACATTCTCTTCTTCATTTGATTTAAAGGGACAAGCTTACAAGAAAGTAAAGTAAGGATGCAGTGACATAAAGACTAGTGCACATAGACTTTCTTCAATACCAAAACTTAAAAGACATAATTGAAAAAGGTTTAAACATAACATGGAAGCAAGTTCTATTTCATACAAGATCTTCCTTATTTAAAACATAGAGAAAGATGGAACAAAGAAGGAACTCCACCACCTTTTACTGTTGTGGATGTCCATGCTCTTTTCCTTGCTTGTCCTCCTTGTTTCCTCTTGCATTTCCTCGCATCCGTGCCAATCTTGCTTGCTTCCAATCCTCAAGTGCCTTCCTCACTGACTCATGACTCTCTTCCACCCTTTGTCTTTCCTTTCGTGCTAATTCATCATTCATTTCGTCATACTTGGCTATTCCTGGATGCAATATTGGCAGCTGTCCCACTAAGTAACCGAGCCTGGCTTGAGTGTTTATATGATGTCCTGTTTCGCTCATGTAAACTCCTTCTGCGGATGCCCTTTGCTCGTCCAATAGTTCTGCTTGTTCTATTTGTCTTCGATGCATCTCATGTATGTGCGCCCCTTGATGTGCTTGGATGTTGATTAGCCTCTAGGGGGATTCTTGTTGCTCGTTTTGCCTTTGTTCCATCCTGTTGAATGTTTCTCCCCATTGTTGTCCTTGACTTAGTTGCTATTCCATCATTTGCCTTTGCCACTCACCTTGCTGAGTCATCCATCTTGAAAGTGTTTCCTCTTGCTGCCCCATCATCTGTAGTTGAAGCTCTTTCTATGCTCCTTGGCTTTCCAAATATTGTCTAGACAAACCATCAATGGCCTCCTGCAATTGGTGCATGTCCAAGGTCTGTTGTGCTTGACCCTCTAAGACTTGTCCTTCCACTACTTAAGGGGCTGTTTTCTTCCTTTGCTTCCGCTGAGGCAAAGGGGATGCTGCAGCTTTCATCATTCGTACAGTTATTGGGATGCCTTCCTTTATCCACATGGGGTTCTCATCTTCAAAAACTACCCCAGCTTTCTTGCATATTCGGTAAATAGTGCTGGGGTAACCTAACGTTCCTCTTGAGTCGCTTTTCTCTGCCATCTTTCTAATACCTTCAGCTATGAGTTCATGAACCTTGATTTCTCCTCCCTTCAGTATACAGTGCACCATTGTGGCTCTCTTGACATTCACCTCCGAGTTGTTTGCAGCTGGGAGAATAGACCTTCTCACTAGCTCAAACCACCCCTTGGCTTCAGGAGTGAGATCTGTTCTCTTGATGAACTTTGGGTTATTTCCCGCACCCCTTTCCCAGTCAGCTCTTGGTACACAAATATCTTGCAGAATCTGGTCATAATTGGGGTTGTCCAATCTTGAGTGATAGCTTTCTTCTTCAAATTGTATAGACCGTAGCTTCAATGCCCTCATGACACTCATGGGACCAAAGTCCACCATCTTTCCTCTCACAAAGCTTGTGTAAGACTCATCCTTCTTATCATATCGAACCGCATTTGCATAAAATTCTCTTATGAGATTTGCATTCACCTTAATGACTGGGTCAGTGAGGAGCTCCCATCTTCTCCTTTCTATCTTCTCTGTGATTTCGGGGCACTCAGTCTTTGTAACTTGAAATCCCAGCTCATAAATGATTTCCTTATCAACCATCCACCCGTATTGCAATGCATGATGCAAGCTTCTAAATCTCCTTTCATCATATGGGTGTTCTTCCATGGATTCCTTTCCCTTCCTTCTTTTAAAACCCGAAGACGCCATGAATGATAGTTAATATGTGAAGGTGGTAAGGTTGTGGAGACTTTTGGTTGTTTAGGGTTTTATGGCAATGAAGAGAGTGAGGGGAGGAATGTTTATAATCGGATAGAGGGTGTCTTGTACCGAAAGGAAGAGTGGTGAAGGGTGTGTGATGACAATGAAGGGTGGTACGTACAAGGGTCGTTTATATAGAGAAGTTGTGAGAGAATGGAGGGTGTAGATTGATGAAGTGGTCACTTGATGGACGGTTGGGGTTATGCGTGGCTAGAAGACAAGGATCATCACTTTATGACGGGGATTGCTCGGTCTTCTAGGGGTGCCATTTTTTCAATGTTGCATGGCAACATTTTCCGATGTATTCCCTTTTTAGAACAAGTGTGTAGCCCCTCCTTTTGTGGTGTCTGAACCTTCTTTGTTTGGTTGCCCAATCTATCCCTTTTAATGCTCCTTTTCTTTTCCTATAAAGACAAACTAAGAAAAGTAAGAAAAGATATTAAAATGACCATATGAACTTTACGGCTAATATTAATAAAAGGAAAGAAAGGATTTGATTGTTATTTATGAATTCCAACTAACTAACTAACTATTGGTGGGTCCTTATATGCATTTTGGTGGCACCATGGGGTGACACCAAACTTAGTTTGAAGCAATGTGATGAAAAGTTTTGTTCAAAGCTCCCAAGACTAGCATGCATCTTGGTTTGCTTTGAACACCAAACTTGTTCTTCACTATATACTGCATGATAAAGATTTCACCAAGTATTTGTCAAGTTTAGGTTGAAATTCATAAACATTGATTTATTCATTATTTTAAAAACATATAAAACATGGGTTGCCTCCCATGAAGCGCTTCTTTAGCGTCACTAGCTTGACGTTTTTCCTTCATCAGGGTGGTTGGTAGTGCTTGAAGTCCTCCCCTCTTGCTGTGGACTTATATCCATTGGTTGGATCAATGATCTCCACATGTTCCAGGGAAAGAACTCTGTTGATAGTGAAGACCTTAGGTAATTAAGATGGTACAGTAGGGAGATTAGGGGGAATATCTGGGAAGTAAGCTGAGACAACTCTATCCCCTGGAGAGAAGTCTTCCGTAGGGATCTTCTTGTTCCTCCATCTTCTTGGTACCTTCTTCTTTGCTTATTTTGAGGTTGCCTTCCCCTTGGTGACCTCTTTTTTCCAAGGAGTTGTGATGCTGTCTTCACCTGCCTCTAGAGGTTTAGGTTCCTCCAACTTTTCCTTGAGCTGTGGCAATTGCTGTTTTCCTTGTTTATCTATTAAGGGGATCTCAGAATGAACTGGCTGTGCTTCAGTGCTTGTTTCCTTGTCCTCTTGATCTGTTTCTTGTGAGAGTTTGAAAACATTGAAGCTGAGTCGTTCATCATGGATTCTCAATATTAACTCCCCTTTCTCTACATCGATAAGTGCTCTGGCCGTAGCTAGGAATGGTCTTCCCAATATGATTGGATGAGTGTGACTCTCTTCCATGTCCAGGATAACAAAGTCTGTTGGGAGAAAGTATTTCCCAACCTTTAGCAACACATTTTCCACCACTCCTATTGCTTGCTTTTGAGTGTTGTCAGCCAGTCTGATGATTACATCTGTGGGTATTATCTCATTGATCTGCAGCCTCTTCACCAGGGATAAGGGCAGTAAGTTGATGCTGGCCCCCAAATCACATAGTGCTCTATCGAACATAGTTTCACCTATGGCACAAGGGATGTGAAAACTCCCTGGGTCTCTTCTTTTTGTAGGCAACTCTGGTTGAATAAGGGCACTACATTCCTTGTTCATCACTATAGTCTGGCCTCCTTTGAGTGAGCTTTTTCTGGGAAGAAGTTCCTTCATATACTTGATGAATGCAGACATTTATTGAATTGCCTTGATGAATGGTATGTTTACATGCAGAGATGCAAACAAGTCTAGGAATCTTGAGTATATTCTCTTTCCCACAGCACCATTGAGCAGTTGAGGGAAGGGTGCATAGAGCTTCAGCAGCTCTTGTTGTGAGATTTCTGGTTCTTGGCGATCTCTATCCTCCTCCTTTGTTGAGTTGTCTTCAGGTTGTTTGCAAAGTTTGCCTTGCTTGTCTTCAGTCTCTTGATCACTCACAGTGACCATTTTGCAATCTTCCCATCTTACTTTCTTTGCTTCTCCTTTGGGGTTTTTCTCCGTGTCACTTGGGAAGCTATCAGTAGGTTTGGGAATCTTCTCAGCTAAATATCCCACCTGGAATTCCAGCTTCCTGATGGTCTCTCCCTGGTTCTTAATATTGGCTCGCACCTCCTCTTTGAACACCTTATTTTCTTGAATCTCTTGGCATATTCCTTCAAGTAAGGCTTCAATCTTAGAGAGCTTGTCATCAATTGATGAGTGATTCGGAGCAGATGTGCTGTTTTGGTTTTGATAGGTGTGTGGAGAAGTATTGTTGTGGGGGTGTTGAGATGTCCTCTGTGTGAATTGCTGGTGAGCTGCATTGTTGTTGGAGTTGTAACGTCTCTGGTCTTGGTTTTGATCTTGGTCACTTCCCCACCCAAAGTTTGGGTGGTTTCTTCATCCAGGGTTGTAGGTCTTGGAGTATGGATCATAGTTTTTCCTTGGTGAATTCCCAATGTAGTTGGCTTGCTCCTGACTCCCCTCTGCTTCTTCATTCACTCCTTCTTGGGTTGTTGATGAAGTGGAGATTGCTGCTACTTGGTTCATCTCCATCTTCTTGGTGAGGTCAGCCAGCTGCTGGGTAATGAGCTTGTTTTGGGCCAACAGAGCATCTACATTGTTTAGCTCCATTACTCCTCTTGTGTTCCCTCTTTCGGAAGCATAGAAGTAGTCGTTCTCTGCTACTGTTTCAATAACATCTATGGCTTCCTCAATAGTCTTCTTCTTGTTCAAAGATCCTCCGGATGAATGGTCTACGGCCTTCTTTGACTCATAAGAGAGTCCTTCATAGAAAATGTGCAGCTGCACCCATTCGTTGAACATATCTGGTGGGCACCTCCTTGTTAGGTCTTTAAACCTTTCCCATGCTTCATATAGAGTCTCACCATCTTGTTGCCTGAAAGTTTGGACCTTAGCTCTCAGCCTATTGATTCGTTGAGGAGGATAAAATCTTGCTAAGAATTTGTTCACCACGTCTTCCCAAGTTGTCAAGCTTTCGCTTGGGAAAGATTCCAGCCACTTGGCTGCTTTGTCCCTAAGTGAGAATGGAAATAGGAGCAGTCTATAGGCGTCAGGGTGAACACCATTAGACTTCACTGTGTCACATATTCTCAGGAAGGTGGTCAATTGTTGATTGGGGTCTTCTTGAACACCTCCTCCAAACGAACAGTTGTTCTGAACAAGGGTGATGAGCTGTGGTTTAAGTTCAAAGTTGTTGGCATGGATTGTTGAATTTTGGATGCTACTTCCACAATTGTCTGGGTTTGGATTGATGTAAGAGCCCAAAACTCTTCTATCCTCCCCAGCATGATTTGCTCTACCTCATCCCCCATGGTTGTGATCCTCTTCTTCATGATGGTTTTCCATGTTGTCTTCCATGTTTGTTTCAAAGAATTCCTCTTCTTCCTCAGCACCAACCACTTTCTTTCCCCTTGCCTCCCTCCTTAATCTAAGGAAGGTCCTCTCAGGTTCAGAGTCGAAGGAAGTTGAAGCCCCGCTTTTTCTCCCTGTCATATAACCATCAATTGCAAGCAAGAAAAGATAGGTGCAGAAAGTGTTTGTGTCAGAATTACTGTTAGTTGTGGGTGATGCAATATATCAAACAGTTAGTGGGTTAGCAAACAGAATTGAAAATAACAAAGAAAAACAAAAGAGTAGAGGGGGAAGGGAAGAAGTTTAACTAAAACAAAAGGTAAATCACTCAAACAGAAAATAAAATTCACAAAAATAAAAATGCTCAATCTAGTGATCTTCCAATTTAATCATTGTTGATGCACAATCAATCCCCGGCAACGGCGCCATAAACTTGATGCGGGTGGAAACTTGTCTCTCAACAAATCTCCTTTCGGCAAGTGTACCGAATTTGTCGTCAAGTAAAAACTCACAATAGAGTGAGGTCGAATCCCACAGGGATTGATTGATCAAGCAACTTTAATTAGAAGAATGTTCTAGTTGAGCGAATCCATAATTTGGGTTGAGAGTTGCAGAAAATAAAATGGCGGAAATGTAAATAACAGAAAAGTAAATGCTAAAATTAAAGGACTGGAAGTAAATGACTGAAAATAAATTGCAGAATTGTAAATGGGAATGGGGGATTTGCTCATAAAAGTAAATAGCAGAAATTAAAGAGAATGGGTAGATCAGAGATGGGGAGTTTATTGGGCTTAGGAGATGTTACAATCCTCTGGATCATGTTCATTCTCATCTCTTCCTCAATCAATGCACTCATTGATCTCCTTGGCAATCTTAAGTGATTGAATTACAATTTCTTGTAATTCAATCTCTCAAATCTTGATCAATAGCCAATTCCTTGGTCAATTGCTCGTGAGAAGAGATGAAGTATGGTCACTGATTATACCACATGCATTTCCCAAAACAAGTGTTGAGAGGATTATAGTCACATATCCATCCAAACCCAATTTGGTCCAGCATGAGAAAGCATTTCTAGCTTGATCTCTTCATTCCTCTTTCAAGGTTCAAAAGAGATCCAAGTTTGAATAGCTTCTCTTCCAAGATAACTACTCAATTGGATGAAGATCGAAAGCTTTCAAGTAAAATCAAGAGAAAAGATAGAAGAAGAATACTGAAAATTAGTATTGATCCATCGAATTACAACAGAGCTCCCTAACCCAATGAAAGGGGTTTAGTTGTTCATAGCTCTAGAAAATGAAAATAAAGATGGAGAATACTGATGCCAAGGCATCTTAGGCTAGTTTCACTAGCATTTTTTTTGTTAGTTTTAGTTGTTTTATGCATTTTCTTGAGCTTAAAGTAACCAAGAATGGTTAAATGAATAACATCTCACAAAATTCCTGAGAATTTGCGACACTGTGAAGTCCAATGGAGTCCAGGAAGATACCTATAAACTGCTCTTGTTCCCATTTTCACTTAGGGACAAGGCAGCTAAGTGGCTGGAATCATTCCCAAGGGGGAGCCTAACAACCTGGGATGAGGTGGAAAGCAAGTTTCTGGCACGTTTCTACCCCCCACAAAAGGTCAATAGGCTTCGATCTGAGGTTCAGACTTTTAGACAACAAGATGGTGAAACTCTCTACGAGGCATGGGAGAGATTCAAGGATTTGACAAGGAAATGCCCACCAGACATGTTCCATGACTGGGTGCAATTGCATATTTTCTATGATGGACTTTCTTATGAATCAAGGAAGGCTGTAGACCATTCATCAGGAGGTTCATTGAACAGGAAAAAGACTGTGGAAGAAGCCATTGAAGTGATTGAGACAGTGGCTGAGAATGAGTACTACTATGCTTCAGAGAGACACAACACTAAGGGAGTCATGGAGCTGAACCATGTTGATACAATTTTAGCCCAAAACAAGGTGTTTGCCAAGCAACTAGCAGAGCTCACCAGGAAATTAGAAACAAAGCAAGTGGCTGCAATACACACACAAGATCAAGAGGAAGTAAGCACTGAAGGAGGTGATTGGGAAGAGGCCAATTATGTAGGAAATCAACAAAGGCAACCATATGATCCACATTCCAACACTTACAACCCAGGCTGGAAAAACCACCCAAACTTTGGGTGGGGAAACCAGCAAAACCAACATAACAAGTCCACATACCAAAACTCCAACCAAAGATCATACCAAGCCACACAAAACACTTACTCCCAACCATCATATCATGGCCAAAATAATCAACCTACCCAACCTAATCCGAACCAACAATTTCAAGATCAATTAAACAGGATAGAAGGAATGCTGGCAAACATGGGTCAGGACATAAGTGAGTTGAAAAGCTTTAGGGATGATGTGAGATCTACCTTAAGGAACCATGGTGAAAAACTCAAGAGGATGGAGTCTCAATTAGGAGAGCTATCTCAACAGGCCCCCAAGTCAACTGCAGTGTTCCCTAGTGACACAGAAAAGAATCCTAAAGGGGAACAAAAGGGAGTGAGATGGGAAGAATGCAAGGCCATCACCATATTGAAGGAAGTCTCAGAAGAAGAAGGAATCAGACCCTCAGAACAGGAGCCAGAAATCTTGAAGGAAGGTGTGGAAGAAGCTAAGCAGGAAAGTGAAACTGAGCAAGCCAAGGAACTGCAAAAAGGCATGCTGGAAACATACCAACCAAAAGCACCATTTCCTCAGAGGTTAGGAGGAGGTGAAAAAGGGAAAACCTATTCAAGGTTTTTAGAGACATTTAAGTCTCTCCATGTCAATATTCCCTTTCTTGAGATTCTCCAGCAGATGCCTACACATATCAAGTATTTAAAGGAATTGCTGAGCAAGAAAAGAGTTTTGAAGGGAGGACAAACTGTAATAATGAACAAAGAATGCAGTGCCCTCATCAAGAAGGACATAGTCTCTAAGAAAACAGACCCAGGAAGTTTTCATATCCCCTGCATCATAGGGGAAACAAAAATTGACAGAGGATTCTGTGATCTAGGAGCTAGCATAAATGTGATGCCTCTGACTCTTATGAAGAGGCTACAACTGAATGAGGTGAGATCCACTGATGTAATCATACAACTGGCTGACAAAACTCAGAAGCAAGCTGAAGGGGTAGTTGAGAATGTGCTGGTGAAAGTGGGAAATTATTTCTTCCCCACAGACTTTGTCATTTTGGACATGGAGGAAAGCTACCTACACCCTATCATTCTGGGAAGGCCATTTCTAGCCACTGCTAGAGCGCTCATAGATGTAGAACAAGGAGAGCTAATTTTGATAATACATGATGAACAACTCATTTTCAATGTTTTCAAACCTGCATCTGAGCCTGAACCAGAACCTGAAAAGCCTAAGGATGATAGTAGCCATCTGTGTTTGGAGGAAAGCAATCCAGCAGCTGAAACTCTGAAACAGTCCTTGGAAGGCAAACAAGAATTGCAAGAGTTAAAGCCACAAGAATCAATAGAAACAGATCAGAAGGATCCTTCTGGCATAAGGGTCAATGAAGAAATCCTCAAGAGAAAGGGAAGAATTGTAAAGAAATTGCCAAGAGGGTGGAGAAACAAGAAAATTCCCACTGAAGGTTTCTCTCCGGGAGATAAAGTGATATCAAGTCATTATCTGCCAATCCCACCTGGCCTCAAAACCATTCCTTCCCAGCTCCCTCAAGTGTTCACAATCAGGAAAGTTCTTTCTATGGAACATTTGGAAATCATGAAGGAATCAAATGGGGACGTTTTCATAGTGAGAGGAGAGGACATCAAGCACTACAATCCACCCTAACAAGGGGCAACCGTCAAGCTAATGACGTTAAAGAAGCGCTTGTTGGGAGGCAACCCAACCTGAGGTAATACTCCCTTGCTGTTTCTTTTATTTGTTTCAATAAAAAGGTGAAGTAGTTTCTGTGCATTGCAAAGAATTAAGTTTGGTGTTTCACACCAAACAATGAATTCGTGGATCAATAATTCAAAGGGGAATGTGTGACTCTAAGTTTGGTGTTCCACCACACAGATCAACTGAACACAACAACCTTTGAATTATATGAAAGGAACAACCATTCTAAGCAATCACAGGAATGCTTAAAATCCTTAGCAGCAACTTCATTCCAAGGAGAATTCAAGGACTCAAAGAGCAGAGGAGTAAGTAGGAGACTAAGTTTGGTGTTCACACACCAACTTAAGACTCAGACACTTGCCCATACATAGTTGAGCTAACCACTCAAGTGCTTGAGAAGCAAGCAACTTCATCACTCTTTGCAGGAAAGGAAACAAGGATCTGAGAAAGAACATGAAGCAACAATTAGGAGAAGAAGGAGAAATCAAATTGTTTCCTGGCAATAAAGAGAAAACAAGAAATTTCACAAGGTGGTGGTGTTCCTTGACCATTCTTTAAAAGGCAAACAAAAGCATGCTTGTTCTGGTTTAAACTGTAATTGTTGAATCTTTCTGGAATGTGAAGTTTTTAGTATGAGTGTCTGTTTACTGCTTTGAATAAAGTGAATGCCTAGATGTTTGGATATAACTTCACCTTCTTAAACAAATGCTTGCCATGCTTGTTCTGTTTCCAAAAATAAAAGAAAAGTTTGAACAAAAGTAACTTGGCTCAATTAGTGACAAATCAAGTAGAATTAAGTGGTGGTATGCATGCTTGATTGTTTAGTCAGATCACTGGAAATAGAGTGTAGAATTATCATTTTTTGTGTAGAAATTGAAAACTGTCTATGGATCTTAATGAATAAATGTCTTTGGCCATGAAAAAGAAAGAAAAAGAAGAAGAAAAAGCCACTGAAAAAGGGCAACCAAAAAGCAAAAAAATTGAGAAAATAAGCTAGGCACCAATGGTTTGAACTTCTGAGACAAATGCCTGTGGTGTTTATGTATTAAGGATATGCTTGGATGAATAGGTTCTGAGGAGTGTTTCAACACTTGGTAACTTGGGTTAACTAACCCGGGATTATCAACCAAAAGTCCATTATCAAGAGCAACCTAAATACAAAACATTTAGTCACACAAAGAGGTGCTGGGCACCAATTCTCAAGAAGAAATGTGAACTAAAATGCCTGGAGTGGATATGTGTAGTGCACTGATAAGAAAAAGAAAATGCCAAAGGCTTGTGCAACACATGACACTAAGCAAACAAGGAGCAAAGGAGCTCTAAGAAAAAGAAAAGAAAAACAAAGAAGAGAAAAGTGCCAAGGACATAAGAATAACAAGAGGCCATAGCAGTGTTTGATGGATGCAATGAAAAAGTGATAATCTTACCTGATAAGAATGAAAAAGTGATGCTGCAACTTTCTGCATAAAACCCTTTTGATGAACTTCAAATGCTTGCTAATATAGCCAATGTAATTGCTTTCTGTTTCATACTTTCTTCTCAAATAACTCAGGACTTGCTTAGGGACAAGCAAGTATTAAGTTTGGTGTTGTGATGCCAAGGCATCTTAGGCTAGTTTCACTAGCATTTTTTTTGTTAGTTTTAGTTGTTTTATGCATTTTCTTGAGCTTAAAGTAACCAAGAATGGTTAAATGAATAACAAAGCAATGAACCATCCAAACAGTATGATTTTGATGCAAATTCCATGAGTTTTTAGTTATATTACTTGAATGCTATGAATGGAAGATTTCTCATGAAATTTTGCAACACTTTGATGCAATTGTTTGGATGATTTCAGGGAAGAAGAGGCTAGGCAAGGAAGCAACAAAATCAATAAAGGAAGCTTGAATATCACATGTGGAGTTTAAGTTCCAGTTTAAGCCTAAACTGGAGCTTAAACGCCAGAATCATGAAGGCTAAGAAATGCTGGAACTGGCGTTTAACCTCCAGTTTAACCTTAAACTGGAAGTTAAACGCCAGAATGAGAATTTCACCAAGGGAGCATTTCCACGTTTAAGCTCCAGTTTAACCTTAAACTGGAGCTTAAACGTGTTCGACACAATTTCTCACCAGGAAGCATTTCCACGTTTAACCTCCAGTTTAACCTTAAACTGGAGGTTAAACGCCAGAAGTAAGAAAGGCACCAGGAGCATTTCCACGTTTAAGCTCCAGTTTAAGGTTAAACTGGAGCTTAAACGTGTTCGACTATTTCTCTCCTCCAGGGTTGCTTTCTCATTTCCACGTTTAAGCTTCAGTTTAACCTTAAACTGAAGCTTAAACGTGTTCGACCCAATTGCTCCTCCAGGGTTGCTTTCTTCATTTCCACGTTTAAGCTTCAGTTTAACCTTAAACTGAAGCTTAAACGTGTTCGACATTTCACACTCCTGGGTTGCTTTCTTCCATTTCCACGTTTAAGTTTCAGTTTAACCTTAAACTAAAACTTCAACTTCAACTTAAATGCCACTTTTTGAAAGGATTTCTGGGCCAAATATATTGAAGTTTAAGTTAGCATTTGAGCACAAACATTAACTTAAACGTATTATGGTATGAAACCCAATTGAATATCATGGTTTATGGGATTGGGCCTGAAGAATTGATGAGTCTGGAGCTTCAATTTGTTGAGTCTTGTGTCATTACTTGTTTATCACTAAGTTTGCTCAATGAATGTTACAGAATTGGATCACTGCCTCATCAGGATTATGGACCATAAACCCAAAGCAAAAGGAAATCAGGGAAAGGCCTCAAAGCCCAAGAAACACAACAGAAGCTCAATTTAGAAAGTGTATAAATAGGATAGAATTTAAGTTAGTTGGAACTTAACTTTACACACAGAGAACTTTGGATCATTTTCCTTTAGTTTTGTAATTGAATTCAGAGCTATGACTCACTAAACCCCTTTCATTGGGTTAGGGAGCTCTATTGTAATTCAATGAATCAATAATAGTTTTATCTTCTTCTTCAATCTTTTCTCTTGAATTTTGTTAGAAAGCTTCTCGATCTAATTCCATTGGGTAGTTGTCTTGGGAAAGAAACTGCCCATAATTGGAATCCTTCGAAACCTTGGGAAAGGAATGGAGGATTCATGCTAGAGAAGCTTTCTCACAGTGAATTGGATTGGGGTTTGGATGGATATTGTGACATGTAATCCTACCAAATTGTGGTTCATGAAACTGTGTGATATAATCAGTGATCGAGCATCATCTCTTCTTATGAACATTTAAACCAAGGGATTGGGAATTTGTTTGTTTTTAGAGAGAATTGGTGAGCCAAGGGATTGGGATCCAATCATATAAGATTGCCAAGCAAAATTCAATGAATGCATTGGTTGAGGAAGGGATAAAAGTTGTTTTGATTCGGAGATCTCAATATCTCCTAACACCCAATGAACTCCCCATTTCTGATTTACCACTTTCTCTTTACATTCTGCAATTAAATTCATGCAATCACCCCCATCCCTTTTAATTTTAGCAATTTAGCTTCTCGCTCTTTAATTCATGCAATTTTACATTCCGCAATTCTCATCTAAATCTTGATTCCGCTCAACTAGAACATACTTCTAATCCGAATTGCTCACTCAACCAATCCTTGTGGGATTCGACCTCACTCTATTGTGAGTTTTTACTTGACGATAACCGGTGCACTTGCCGGAAGGAATTTTGCCGATCGTGCAATTTCCTAAATCGTAGCATAACAAGTTTATGCGCATCAAATACATCATAGAACTAGAAATTGCAGAGAAAGTAAAATACAGAGAGTAATTCTCTTTTTCCAACTTCCAGAACTCTTTTATCAATTCAAAGCTACTCCTATATATACTACTCTTCTCAGCTTCTAGTTTGCTCTTCAAGTCTTGGGCCTTTGGATCTTGAGTTTGAAGCAGTTCTTTTCTTCATTTGGGCTTGGCTTTACTTGCAGAGAGAAAGTGCTAAGTGGGAAGAGACTTTAGCTCAGGGCGTTAGGGGTGTTAACATTTAGTGAAAGTATAAGTTCGAGAACGTTAGTGACACTTAACATTTTCACTAACGTTCCAATGTACCCCTTTGCCTCACGTTAGAGCCCACGTTAACTAAGTTAACGTGGCTTCTAACGTAGCCTTGCCAAACTTCGAGAACGTTAGTGACACTCAACATTGTCACTAACGTTCCAGTGTGCCCCTTTTTGCTTCACGTTAAAGCCCACGTTAACTAGGTTAACGTGGCTTCTAACGTGGCCTTGCCAAACTTCGAGAACGTTAGTGACACTCAACATTGTCACTAACATTCCAATGTGCCCCTAGATCTCACGTTAGAGTCCACGTTAACTAGGTTAACGTGGCTTCTAACGTGGCCATTCTTAGCCATCCCAACGTTAGTGACAATGTTGGGTGTCACTAACATTGGCTCATCATTCATTCCTCATCGTTAGCTTCCACGTTAACTAAGTTAACGTGGCTCCTTGGGGGGTTGTGTGGTTGCTTCCAACGTTAGTGACGATGTTGAGTGTCACTAACGTTGTCGACAACTCTCACTTCTTACGTTAGCTCCCACGTTAACCAAGTTAACGTGGGAGTTAACGTGGTGTGTTGCATCCTTAGGCCAACGTTAGTGACAATGTTGAATGTCACTAACGTTGGCTTCTCTTCCCCCTTTAACGTTAGAGGCCACGTTAACTAGGTTAACGTGGGCTCTAACGTGGCCACTCATGAGTGTTTGCCAACGTTAGTGACAATATTAAGTGTCACTAACGTTGGCTCAACTTCCCTTCTCCACGTTAGAGTGCACGTTAACTTAGTTAACGTGACTCTTAACGTTGGCAATGATGGCTTTGAGAGTGTTATTGGCAATCACTTTTCTCATTAACCTTGCAAGTTACCTCCCTTTCCTTGCTTCCTTTGGTCCTGAAATCAAGCAACAGAGTGCATCAAAGTTCTAGTCGAAGTCATGGGTAATGCAGCATACAATTTGTCGCTAAATTCATGTAAAATCCTCATGAAATAATGTAAAATGCACAATGTATGCTTGAATCAAGGTGTAGGTGAATATCTACCCAAAACTAGCTTATTTCCTAAAGAAATGCATGAAACTACCCTAAAAACAGTAAAGAAAAGGTCAGTGAAACTGGCCAAGATGCCCTGGCATCAATTACAGGGCAGGAATGGCTGAGAGGATGGAAAGGAAGCATGCAAAAGTGGAAGGAATACAAGAAGTTGAAGAAATTGTTAAGCTGTCCAACCTGACCTCTTTGCACTCAAATGGTCATAACTTGAGCTACAGAGGTTCAAATGATGCGGTTTCAGTTGCGCTGGAAAGCTAACGTCCGGGGCTTCAAAAGATATATAATTTGCTATAGTTTCTTTGAGGATAAGTAATGCGAACGCGTGCATCACGCGGACGCATCACATCTGCAAAAATCAGCGTGTTTGAATTCGCAACCAGCGAATTCTGGGCCGTTTCTGACCCAGTTTTCGGCCCAGAAAACACAGATTAGAGGCTATAAAGTGGATGAATCCATTCATTCATCAATCAAGCTTTGATATACACAATTTTAGGATTAGATGTAGTTTTTAGAGAGAGAGGTTCTCTCCTCTCTCTTAGGATTAGGATTTAGGATTTCTATTATGTTTAGGCTACTTCTTTTCAATCACAGGTTCAATGTTTCTTTAATTTATTTCTACTTTTATTTATTCTATTACTGTAATTGTTATTTATCTTTTCAATTTGGCTTATGAACTTCATGTTAGATTTTAATTTCTATTTAATGCAATTTGAGGAATTTCATATTTAAGATTTCTTTCTTTTATTTATGTTACTGCTGCTTCCCATCTGAAAGCATTTTTATTCAAGTAGATTTTCTCCCTTTTGGCTTTGGTTAAGTAATTGGTAACACTTGAGTTATCAAACTCAGCTGTTGATTAAAATTGGAATTCTTTGCTGATTAATTTGTACTCCAATAACTCTAGTCTTTCCATAGGAGTTGACTAGGACCTGAGGATCAAATCAATTTGTCCACTTGACTTTCCTTTGTTTAGCAAGGGTTAATTAAAGTGGAAGCAGAATCCAATTCTCATTAGACCTGATAAGGATAACTAGGATAGGACCTCAATTTCTTATATCTTGCTAAGAGATTTTATTATTATTAATTTATTTTTCTCGTCATTTAAATTACTTGTTCCCTATATTTCAAAAAACCCAAAAATACACTTTTACTCATAACCAATAATAAATCATACCTCCCTACAATTCCTTGAGAAGACGACCCGAGGTTTAAATACTTCAGTTATTTATTTTTATTGGGTTTGCTTAAGTGACAACAAAACTTTTGTACGAAAGGAATTCTTGTCGGTCTAGAAGCTATACTTGCAACGCGATTATATTTTTGTGAAAATTCTAGATCGCGCGAGAATTTCATTCGTCATGCACGCACATGATATTGTGTGCACGCACACATGACTGTGTGGTTCTTGTGCGTACGCACAGCGGGTTGTGCGCACGCACACTCCAATGTGTGCTTCTCTTTTATTTTCTTCATGTTTTCTCCCTCTTGCATGCTCTTCTTCCACTCTTACCAAGCCATTCCATCCTATTACTCCTGAAATCACTCATCAAAACCATCAAGGTATTGAATGGGATAAAAGTGGAATAAAAGTGATTAAAATAAGCACAAACTAGCATGTTTTCACAATTAGGCTCAATTAAGGGAGAGAACACAAAAGTATGCTATTTGGATGAATAAATGTG
Organism: Arachis ipaensis; assembly: GCF_059453495.1. Lineage (NCBI taxonomy): Eukaryota > Viridiplantae > Streptophyta > Magnoliopsida > Fabales > Fabaceae > Arachis > Arachis ipaensis. Next base: position 73,781,533 of record NC_142437.1, on the reverse strand, counting down.
GGTTTATATGATGAAATCCACTCAAATCAAACCAAAATATATTGTCAAATATGGGTTCATCAATTCTTCCATACTTAAACAATAGCATGTCCTCATGCTAATCACAATCAAAGGAGAAGAATAAAGAGGGCAAGCAATTTATTAAATGCATCTAACTACATGTATGTAACTATACTAAATACTATCTATCTATATCTACACTATGGTTCCTATTGAGTTTGGCAAAAACAAACAAAAGAATTCCAATCAATCCAAAGTAGAAACTTAGGGCCAAAACAAGGAAATCAATGCAATATGCTCATAGTCCAAAGATTTGATTTGAAATTTTCAAAAACTACTCTCAACAACTTGCAAGAAGACACAAAATAAGGGATGGGAACATAGAATTGAGCGATTGAACCCCTCACTGGATGTGTTTACACTCTAATCGCTCAGTGTGTAGGGCTTAATCACTCAATTCTCCTTTAATCATGTTTTTCAAAGATTTGCAAGTCATCTAATAATCAACTAACATTTGATGTATGAATGCACATATCATGAGGTCTTTGGAGGGTTGTAATGGGGCTACGGGTAAGGGTAGAATTAATATGGTTAAGTAGGCTAATAGATTGGATCTTTGATTAGCTCAAGTATCCCACCTAATCCTATATTAACCTATGTACACAAAACAACCTAACTACCCATTTATCCTCTTTCTTACATTCACTCATGCATCTTCTTTCTAATTCACACACACATGTATCTTTTAATTACATTCTTATTTTCTTTTTTTTTTCAAGAGGTATATACACCAAAATTTTTCTTTTATCAAGAAAAAGAGATGCATATATCTCAAGTATAGAATGCATGAGTGTTTACCCATTTTTTCATATTTCACAATAAGAACCCAAAATACTTTCTACTAATGTTTCCCACAAATTCCCCCCCACACATGAATAACACACACACACACACACTCAAATCCAAGCTAATCAAAGATACAATTCAAGGACATTAATGGTTCTTCACTTAGGGCAAAAGATGTGCTTAATATTAGAACAAAGGAGAATTAAAAGGCTCAAAAGTGGTTACAAAGGTAGATGTAAGGGTTGGCCATATGGATTAGTGAGTTTAATTCAAAAAATGGCCTCAATCATACTAAATGCATACAAAACACCAAATATAGGACATAAAGACTTCAAGCAAATCAAATATTACAATCATAAAAGGAGTTTATCACACAAGAACAAAAATTGTGGTTGAAAATGTGCAACCACACAATTAAAGCTCAAACCTTACTAGGTAATTTGTTCAAGCTCTTTTCTATGTTCCATAAAAAAGAATACTTCAAGCAAGTTCAAAAACAAATTTTCAAATCTAATCAATGGAACACCCTAAAAGGGATTTCTTGAAAATTCTTTGTTGTTTTACCAAACTTATTTCCTATACGAAGCAACATGCAAATATTTACTAATATAAAACTATAAGCAAGCTAAGATATATACAAGCAAACTAAGCAAAGTATAATGTAATAAAATACTAACAAATATTTACAAGAAAGCATAACTACTAAAAACTAAAGAAAAATAGTGCAAAGTGTTGAGAAAGAGAAATGTACGCCCCAAATTTGTGGATTCTCCCCCACATTTAAACGTTGCACGGTCCTCCATGCATGCACTCAATCCGGGGGATGAAGAACTGACAGGTTCCACCTTCAGCTGGTGGGTACTGGGGCTCGGGCTACTGTAGAAAGCAGATAAATAAGAATTGAGGAAAAGTAAGATGTGTGTGGTATAAGAAAGGGAAATGTGCGTATTCTAAATGCGTATGGTTTAGAACACAACACATTGGTCAGTTAAGCACAACAAACACATAATCAAAAGAAATAGCATGTTCCTCAATTAAGTGGCCTAGGTTACAAGTAAAGAATAGGCAAAACTTAAGGCACAAGCAACCCTAGGTAACCACAACTAAAGTGAATTGAGTATTTGATATTGGATATTGAAGTTGTGCAAGTAAAAGTGCAAAATTGAATGTAAAATGGCAGAATCAACAATAACCAATTCCATGATGAAAAGAGAACTACTTATTCAACATGACACATAATGCAATAGTCACATGGTAAGGTACTTGTTGCAAAAAGTGACAAACTAGATAAGAATCAAGTTAAGTCACTCAAACAAATGCAAAGCATTAAGAACAAACAAGTATTTTGTTATGTGATTATATTGACATGAAAATCATGATGATCAAGTAATTTCAACTCAATTCACTTAAGTAAAAGTGCACAATTCAAGATGCCAAACAAGGATAAAGTTTAACACATATGGTCGTGACAACATATGAGTCAAACTCACAATTCATCTAGGCAATTAAACAAAGACTTAATGCTCAGTGCACATATTCATAAAAAATTAAACCAAAATTTAAGCAAGAAGTAACCCGATCAATATCAATCAAACACTTGCAATTTATTTAATTAACAAGTAACTAAACCAAAACTAACAAAATTTACGAAAATGAAAAAGATATGCAATGGAAACTAAGTAAAACAAGTAGAAAAGCAAGGGCAAAGCAAGAGAAGATAAGGGTGGAAGAGAAAAGAAGAGAAGAAGTAGAGAGAAGAGAAGAAGAGAAGTATAGTGGTAAGAAAACAGGGGCGTGCGTACGCATAGATACGTGTGCATACGCACACAAGGTGGAAAAAGGGAAGGTGTGCGAGTGCACACTTCATGCGAGCGCTCCGGGAAGAAGAGGGATTAAGGAGTGTGCGTGCGCACAAGGGTGTATGCACGCACCGAAGAATTTTTATTTAGGTTGAGGATCATGTGTGCGTGCGCACACAGGTCCGTGCGCACGCACAGGAGCAAAAAGGGGCAGGGGTTCATGCGCACATGCTGTGCCAGCGCTCCCAACAGAGCGGGTGAAAGGAGGTGTGCGTACGCACAAGTGGGCGTGCACACGCACAAGGCGCTAGAAATAGGGGAATGCGTGCGCACAAGTCGTGCGAGTGCTCCCAGCAGAGGGCATAAAGGCTGGTGTGCGTACGCACAAAGGTGTGTGCACGCACAAGCCCTGTTTTTTCCAAAAATATTTTCTTCAAAATCTAAGGTACCAAGCCTTAGCTCAATCAAAATTCAACATCAAAACATGCAAGAACCCATAAATTCATGATCCAAACCAAAATTAACCTACCTAAACTCAAAATTAAATTAATCCTAAGTCAACCAAGACAAGCAACCATGCAATTAAGCCAAAATATATACAAAAGGAGAAGAGTTAGAACAATGTTACCATGGTGGGGTGTCTCTCACCTATCACTTTGGTTTAATGTCCTTAAGTTGGACTTATGGAGAGCTTTTATTAAGTTTGAAATCCCACCCAAGCTTGTATCCTCCAAGGCAATTGAGATTCCCAAGCTTGTGCACCCAATTCTTGTTGTGAGTTCCCTTCATTCCATCTAGGTAACAAGCAATTGAAATTCCCAATTCTTATACACAATAGCAACAAAACTCACAATACAATGGGTGAGAATTCATAGGATAAAAAGAAAATAAAAACCAAAGGTAATAAGAACAACTAAAATGGACTCCTAAAACTATCAAAAAACAAGCAATCCATCAAAAACAAACTATTAACATATTCACATTAACCAAAAGCAAGCAACATATGTACAATCAACGAAAAATAAGCTATTCACACTATTCACATATGCACAATAGCCAAAAATACAACACCATTGCAACTCCCCGGCAACGGCGCCAATTTGACGATGGCCAAATTGCATAGGTTAGGAATTTTCCATCAAAATAGAATTGGCGTTGTAAGTATAGTCCTAACTCGACAACTGACCATCCATCAAAAGAATAGTCACAATCAACACAATAATATAAACCGAGAGTATTTAACTCCCGGGTCGTTCTCCCTAGGAGTTACAATTAAAATGTCATATCATTGGCTATGAGGTATTTTTGGGGTTTTGATTATAAGAGGCAAGAAATTAAAATGTCAAGAAATTAAATGAACATGCAAGAAGACTCTTGGTGAGAATTGGGGAATTAAGGATTCCTATCCTAGTTGTGGACCACAAACATGGTAATTGTGTGTGAACTAATCCCAATTAGTCTAACCTAACATCGAGGATAAGTCAAAAGGGCATAATTGATTCTAATCCCTAAGTCCTAGTCAACACTAGTGGGTCACTTAGAGTCAAGGGAAACCAAACCAATTAAAAATCCTCACACAATGCGGAATGGACATCCACAACTCAATTTTACCCAAACACCCAATTTCTCAACTAAGAGTGTGAAAACTAAACATGCAAGAAATTAAATATCAAAGCAATAAAATGATCATGCAAGGAATTAAAAGTCAAAGCAATTAAATGCAAGGAAAGGAAACTTCAAATGCAAGAAACCTCTTGGCATAGATTGGGAGCTAAGGTTACCTATCCTAATCATTGACCACAAACACATGATGATTATGAAGAGTTAATCCTACTTAGTCAACCCTACATCGAGTATAAGTTAAATAGGCATAGTTGATTCCAATCTCTAAGTCTTAAGTCAACAATATTGGGTCACATAGAGTCAAGGGAGACTAAATCAACTAACTACTCTAATGTATCAAACAAGAATGGACATCAATGACTCAAGGGTCACCAAAGTCATCAATTTCAAGCCAAGAGTGAAGAAAAACGAAGTAAAAACCAACCAGGTATTTTGTCAAACACTTGGTGTGCATGAAAATAAAGCATGATAAAATAATAAGAAATAATAAATACTACAACTACCAAGTAAGAAAAGTAAAGGTAGCAACTCAATAAAGCAATAAATGACATGAAAACATAAATTGCATTAAATGTAAATAAAATTAACAAAGAGTGTTCATAACATAAAAATGACAAAATAAAGGAAATAAAAAAGGAAATGAAGAAGAATAAAGATTCAATAACAATAAATGACAAGAAAAAGTAAATGAAAACAAGAATTAAAAGTTGAAATTACAAGAAATTAAACTAAGAAACCCTAGTTCTAGAGAGAATGGGGAGCTTCTCTCTCTAGAAAATAACCTACATAATGCTAAACTAACCCTAATTTCTCCCCCCTTCACATGGAGTAAGGCCTTCTTTGATATAAGCAAAACCAGCTTCAGAAAGTCCAAAAACTGGGCTCTGGAGGCCCAAAAATTGCCCCCCAACGATTTCTATTAAGTGAGTCACGTGTTGGGACGTGTGCGTACGCACACATGTTGATTTTCTTCTTGTGCGCATGCACAGGATGTTGTGCTCGTGCACACATGGCTGTGTGGTTCTTGTGCGTACGCACAAGGGTTGTGCGCACGCACACTCCAATGTGTACTTCTCCTTTGTTTTCTTCATGTTTTCTCCTTTTTGCATGCTCTTCTTCCACTCTTACCAAGCCATTCCAACCTATTACTCCTAAAATCACTTGTAAACCCTGTGAAATTAACAAATAATTAGTCAATAAGTCAAATTTTAATTAGGAAAATTAAAAATACAAAACTAATATCAAAATAGGATAGAGTTCTTCAAAACGAGAATTTTGACACCAATTTCAAAGAATTTGGCCCAAGATTGGGCCGGACGGGCTGGACCGGTTAAACCGGGCCCAACTGAACCCAACCCGTTATAGAGGCACAGCTTCTTATTTCTCTTCTTCTTCATTATTCACCCTGGGAAACATTTAATGGAGGAAGAAGAACATAAGCAAAAACCTAACCCTCACTTTAATTTCAAATCCATGTAACTTTTGATCTGGAGCTCCGATTGACGAACCGTTTGCAACCACGCATTCACCACGACGAGCTCTACGAAACTCGTGGAACAAATTGGTAGGTAAATCACTATTTCCTTCTCAGCCAGCTTCCCTTAATTTCGAAAATCCATGAACAATTGTGTTGAAAATTGTTCAATTTTGGTGTTCTAGGTTCTATTTAGCTTGTGGAGCTTATTGGGTTCGAGTTGCTACGCGTATGGGTGTAGTAAGGATCACCTAAACCTTAATTTAATTTTGATTTCATTAGGTAAAATCTGAAATTGGAATATCCATGTGAATTAGGTATGAATTAAGTTTATATATAAGCATTGGAAGTGAAAAGTAAGCATTTGGAGGCTTGGTGGTGATTGGAGCTGAGACTTTGGGTGGTTTCTCAAGCTTGTAAGGGGCTGTGGTTGTGATTTGTGTGGAGGCCTTGGTCAAAACGCGGTGGTCGGCCAAGGTTTGGTTTAGGTTTCACGCGTTTAACATTTAAGGTGTTGTGAAAACTTAGGCTAGAAGAACCATAGGTTAAGTTAAAATGAGTAATTGTGTTAAATGATTAGTCTTTATGGTATTGATGGTTGAGTTGATGTGGGCATGTGTTGAGTACTTGATAGTGTAGGTTGAATGTAAATATGTATATGTATGTTAGTATAATGATGATGGATGAAGGATTGATGATTATGGCTATTTAATGATATGGTTGAGTTGGAGTGGTGTTTATGTGAAATTGTTGGTATGATTATATTGATTAATGTTGTGGTGATGGTTGAAGTATTTTATGATGATGACAATATGTGGATATGAAATAATATGTTAGTTTGTGAGTTATGAGTAAAATTTGTAAAGTTGGGTGGAAATGGGGTGTTGTTGAGTTATGGAAATGCAAGGGTGCAAGAATTATTGTGTTATGGTGAAGAACATGTTGTATTGATGGTTATGGTATGATTGAGTTGAATGAGATTGAGTTTTAAAAAGGAAATGTGGTTTTTGGGTAAAAACGGGGTTTGGCATGTTTTGGTAAACTATGATTTTTGATGAACTTTGGTAGTCCATAACTTACTCCTCAAATTTTGAATGGAATTGCAATTTCTTTCAAATGAAAGATGGTTTTGCAAGCTTTTAAACGATATCAAATTTGTGAAAAACGGAATTTTGTAAAGGAAGTAATGGACGACGAAAATTTGGTATATAAAACTGTGATGCAGGTGTTGAAAACTGGTTTATAGCAGCTTTCTGGGCATTCTGGCCATTTTGGAAAAATGTCCATCCACGCGTATGCGTGGCCCACGTGTACGCGTGACATGGCACTTTGATGACGCATGCGCGAGTAGCCATGCGTGCACGTGAAAAGCTAATGCGCATGATCACGCGCACGCATGACTCACGCGTACGCATGACTTGGTGTTCGTTCCACGCGTGTGCGTGGCCCCGATTTGCTGCAAAACTGGATTTTGACTATTTTAAACCAAATTTTTACTTCTAAACCTCCATTTTCTTTCCTTTTAGACTTAGAGTATAGTACTAAGTCCACTAGCTAGTTGGAGCTAGGAAAATAAAATAACTTGGGGATGAAGTAAGAGATAAAATGATGAGTTATATGAAGGAGATGAGAAAATTAAATAAGGATTAATGCCATGGCTTGATATATGATTATAAGTTGTTATGAAAATGAAATGGCTTATGAATAATGATATCTGAGATACGAGTTTCCCTGGGTAAAAATCATGGCTCGCCATCGCATGTTCCAAGTTGAATCTCGATACTTTGTTGACCCTACGTCGTAAGGGTGACCGGACACGTATAAATCCCTGGGTATGGATAACCCCATTGAGTGATTATATGATGAATGAATGTGAACTCTATGCATAGACTCTTGGGGATGCGCGACAGTGGACAGTCTAATGTTTTCGGACTTGTCGGGTTGGCTGGATAACCGACAGATGGGCCCCATCAGCCATAGGACAGGCATGCATCATGTGTATTTATTTGTTTTGATTACTATGCAATTCCTGAGTTTGCCTAACTGTATGTATACATCCTGCTACCTGCTATACTTGCTACTTGCACTATCTGCCTATTACTTGTGCGTGATTTTGTCTGGTTGCTTGTCTTTGCCAAATTATGGATGACAGAGGAACGGAGGATGGGTGAAATGGTTTGATGTTAGGTTAGGTTTAAGATTGAGTGAGTTTAGGCAGGTTTAGTATACCTACCCCTATTTATGGCTTCTGTTTAGAAATTAAGTTTTATAATTGTATGACAGAGTTCTAGGATTGCCTCTAGCATTTCCAGGACCTTATTTATTATACGTGTGGTACCTTTACCCTGCTGAGAACCTCCGGTTCTCATCCCACACTGTGTTGTTGTTTTCAGATGCAGGTTGAGAGGCTCCTCGTTAGGTGTTTGGATTTCCTGAAGCGGAGTAGTCTGGGACGTTTTGGGCTTTCTGTTTACTTATATATGTATATATATGTACTTAGCTTGCTCTCCAAGAGACTTGACTATGTTGTTCCTCATAGAGGATTACAGGAGAGTTAGGAAACTTATTTCTGTATTTTTGGTTTTTGGGATACTTATGTATATATGTAAATATTCTCCGGCCAGCCTTGGCTTCGCAGGCTGAGTCAGGAGCTAGTTGTGCTGTTTCCTTTGCTTTCCTTTACTTTCTTACTTATCTTTGTCATTTCCTATTAAGGTTTCTTAGCACGCAAGTATTCCTATTCCTTGAGCGTTGCATTTTTTAATTTTGCGATTTTGTTTTACCTATTTTTCAAGGCTCCTAGTATATATTATCCTTTGTTATGTATTATATATATTTTATTTTAGAGGTCGTAATACCACACCACCTCTGTTTTACATCCTAGGTGTAAAACTCTGTGTGTTAGGGTGTTACATCACTCATCAAAACCATCAAGGTATCGAATGGGATAAAAGTGGGATAAAAGTGATTAAAATAAGAAGAAAATAGCATGTTTTCACAATTAGGCTCAATTAAGGGAGAGAACACAAAAGTATGCTATTTGGATGAATAAATGTGGGTTTATATGATGAAATCCACTCAAATCAAACCAAAATATATCGTCAAATATGGGTTCATCAACCATTTTTTGACAACAATCTCATTAAGATTTTCTTATTAGATGTAAATTATTGTTACATATTTTTTTATCTGGATATATTTTTAAAGAATAAAAGTAAAATAGTTTAATAGGGTCAATATTTTTAAAAATAAATTTACCCAAAATAATTTTTCTCTTCAAATTGTTATCATACCCTTTTAATATACTTTAGGTACCTGCATAATATATAATGTCAATTGGAGTCTAAATTTAAGCTGCAATATTACTTTTAATGAGAGAAGTTTATTATTAAAAGAAAAATTTCTGTCCCTCAATTACGTTGATTAAAAAACTTTCACATATTTTTCACAGCAATTTTATTATGAGTTTTCTATTGAATGTAAATTATTCATGCGATTTTTTTTATATTTTGGATATGCTTTTAAAAGAATAAAAGTAAAATAGTTTAATAGGACAATATTTTTTTTTAAAAAATTAAGCAGAATGATTTTTGTACCAACATATCAGGATTCATTTTACATATAATATTTATTCTTCTAAGTTTACTCATGGAGTAACTTATAAAAATTATATTTAAGTATTTTTTTAGTCTTATAACTATTTTATATTTTGGGATTCAAAATTTTTTATATTTATTTTTATTCAATATTTATTTTTATGTTTTATTTTAGTTTTGTTAAAAAAAAATATTATCATTAGTTTTAATTTTTAACTTTTATAGGATAAATAAAAGGATGAGATTTTTTTATAAATTAGATAATTGAAAAACTGTTAATTATAGAAAAAGTTTAGTCTATCTTTTACTATAAAAATACATATAATTCACTTTTAAATATAATTCAAATAAATAAATATTTATTTAATTTTTTAAATTTTACATTAATTATTAAAATCATGATATAATGAATGTACTCATAAAAAATGAAAATGACTTCATAACTATTTTTTTCTTAGAAGGAAACATGATTCAATAACTATAAAGTCTAATTTAAACAACTGTAGATAAGTAAAATAAGTAATAAAAAACGGACATAAAATTAAACTTTTTTGTTAAATTTAACATTATCCTTTTCTAGAGCCATCTATTTTTTTAGTTTTTATCCTTATTTTTATGCTTTATTTTAATTTTATTAAACCAAAAAATATTAATGTCATTTAATTTTAATTTTCAACTTTTATCATAAATGACAATATGTGACTTTGTATGCATTAGATAATAAAAATACCCATAATAGAAAAAGTTAAAACTTTATTTTTAAAGTAGTATTCACTTCTGAGTGTAATAATTATGAACTAATATACGGTGGTAACTAATTGCGATTGAAGAGAAGATAAAAAGAGAAAAAAAATCGAGGAAGAAAGAGAGAACAAGCCAACATAAGAGTGGTGGTAAGACATATGTAGATAAATAATGATAAAAAAAATAATGATATGAAAAAGAATAATGAAAATAAAAATTAAAAATTCTAAAAGAATAATAAAACTAAAGATAATTTAAAATGTTAAATATAAAATTATAAGAAATAAATTTTTTTTGCTATTAAACTCATGCGAAAGAGTGATTTAAATATAAATTTTTATATTTGTTTTAAATTAAATATAATTGAGAAATAAATAAATTAACAAATATTTATAGATTTTTATATTCATTGTTACACATAGTAACAATGTAATGATTTAGTATTATACTTAAATTAATTTAAATTTGATTATTCTATATATTAAAAAATTAAATAACTTATAATTTTTTTATTTTTATTTAATTATTCTATACAAAATTTTTGAATGCTTGATATCTTAAATTTTTTCTTAAAATGATAAAATATAACTTAACAAGCAAGTGAGAAAAATAAGTATTAATATAATAGTTATACATTTAGATATCTAAATCAAATAAGAAAATAATTCTTTTAACAAATTTTTAACAACTCAAAAGTTAATACAATGGATATGTATGGATCAAATTGATAAACAAAAATGAGAGCTGCGATAATGGTACGGTGGTAATTGATTGCCGTTGGGGTTAATAGAAGAAGAAAACAAAGAAGAAGAATAAAATAAGACAACATAATTATAAGAGAAAATGATAAGATGTACAATAAAATTAATATGATGGGATGATATAATCAAAATAAAAATTAATAATTTTAAAATAATAATAAAATTTTAAAGATAATTAAAGATGTTCAATATAAGATTAAAGAAATAAATTTTTATCTATTAGAATTATGTATAAAGAAAAAAGCGTTTTGAATATAAATTTTTAAATTTATTTCAAATTAAATAGAAGTGATAAAATAAATAAATTTAATATATAAATAACTAATTTGTAAATAATGTTAGTAAATCTTTATCTTAATTTTGTTATACATTATAACAATATATTTTTTATTTTTAATTTAAATTTATTTATTTTATATTTTCTACATATATTAAATAACTTAAAATATTTTATTTTTTTATAATTAATTTTTTTAATTATTAATATTAAATTTATAATTTTAAAAATAAAAATATATAAATATTTTTTTAACTCAATAGAAAAGCGGCTGAACAGGCACGGCAGTGCCTGTTGAGCCGCTAGTAGTGATAATGTTGATATTTATGAGTTGATTGATGAATATTGGGTCAGAGGCCATGAATTTTAGGTTGGAGGCCGTGAAAAGTAAGCCAGTAAGTTGATGGAATGCATGAGATTGAGATGGTGATTATGTAATTGAGCATATGAAAATTTGGTAATGAATAGTTAGATTAGAGGAATTGATGAATTGAAGTGTGAAAATGATGATTTAGAATATTAATGTGTAAATTAAGTTGGCTTGAACTTGGTTGATAGTAAAGGAGTGAATTGGGATAGTTGGGAGGTATTATATTGATGTAGAAAATTGATGTGGCTTGTAAACCTCTTGGAAATTGGTAAATTCTGCTTTTGGATAAAAACTTGATTTTTGGGTAACTTCGGCGGGACGTAACTTAGTCTTTGGGGTTGGAAATTCAACGAAATTAGATTTTTATGAAAATTTAGTCAATGATCTTTCCAATGGTTTAAGAATAGTTGAAAAATGAGTTTTTTTTTTTATAAAAAGTTATGAAAGTTCAAAATTTGGGTTGAAAAACTGAATTCCTACAACATATTAGCTTTTTTGAAAATCTGGCAGCTATGCGTACGCTGTAGTGTCACGCGACACAGGCAAGTTTTTTTACCCAGTATTCTCGTGTACGTGGAAAATGCATGCGCACGCGACACTGTCAAATTTTGAACTCATGCGTATGCGGAAGGTGCATGCGTACGCGACTTTCCCAAAATCTTGAAAACATGCGTACGGGGTAGGCATGCGTACACATGACCACCCTGTTTTGCTGAAAATGAATTTTTAAGTTCTCAACCATTCTTCTAGCCATCTAAACCTCTGTAATTCCTGTTATGAGTCTAGAGCCGGAGTAATAGAGGGTAGAGAAGTTAGAAATAAGATCTAATCAGGCGAGACAATGAATTGGAAAAAGATAGATCAAATGTAATAAGAGATATGATGAGGATGATTATGGTAAGGCAAAATGATGATGATTGATTTTGATTGAGGATGATGATTATGATTAAGATAATGAGAGACAACGATGATTGAGTTTGAGTATGATTTTGAATGAAGTGAAATGAGATTGAGGGTGAATTTAATAAAGAAATTAACTATGATTGAGATACACCTGCCTGGTAGATGCAGTGGCATTGTTCCACTTGCTCCGAGTTACGATTTGACACATGGAATGAATGTGAGTAACTCCCATATGAGTTTGACTATGGAAATAGTTAGTTTGGTTAATGAGCCACGGTAAAAGTGAGTAAACACGGGTAAGTAGGAAATGTAATGGATTAGCAAATGTAGTTTGTGAGGGTCATTTTTTTAAATTTCAAACATTCTCATACTTGAAACAAGAGGGAACTAAAACAGAAATCAAAAGGAAAAAATAAAAAATCTCCCAAATTTTAGAATTGAATGAGCAGACCTTCAAGCCAGTTAGAGAAGTTAGGGTTCATCTTGAAGTTGTGCACACTATTGCAGGAGGTGGGCGCATGCCATCCCCAAAGAGGCGAATCGGAATCTTTGTCGGTGATTCGGTGAGAAAGAGCAGAAAATAGCAGAACGGTAGGGTTAGCACCATCATTGCCTCTCCTCTGTCTCCTTTGAAGTGCCCCTTTTATCTCTCTCAAGGGTGGAAACCCTGAACTCTGGATGCTGGTTCTGGATCTCTAACTAGCCTGGTGTCCCGCGTCTCTCGTAGGTTGCGTCATTGGTCTTTGAAAACAGTGGAATTTGGCTACTGTTCTGTGCTCTAACATTGGTGAGTTTTTTTTATCTTTGTTCTATTTCGGAGAAATATGCAGTTGTGCTGAATTTGCTAAGATGGTTGTTAATTTGCTGTGTTAGGCATATGATATACAGGTTTTGTTCCCAAAAAATTGCACTGACTTGCTTAAATTGAATTTCTGAAAGTAAATAAATACCACTATTATGATGCTCAGGATCAAGATGAACCCTGTAATCGACCATCGAAAAAATTGTTTATTAGGGGCTCTTTGTGATTGGAACAAAAGTAGATCCTTATGACTTTACTAAAAACAGTAAACTTAATAGAAAATTTAACCATTGTCATAGTCTTGAGGTCTCCATGTTGAAAAATAAAATGACCAAACCTATGCTTTTGAAAACAAAAACTATGTGCGTTTAGTATAAATGATTTTGGTTAAACTGAATTTGATATATTCTTTTAGCAATTCTCCTCTGGTCAACCTTTACCCAAAAATAAAAAATTTGTCTTTGTAATGTTAGAAACTAACGAGTCAACCAATTTATATAGACCAAAAATGTTGATAGACTATTGACTCATGACTATGGACTTTGCTTAATGCTAAATTGTATAGCAATTGTCTCCATTTAAGTTAATTTTGTAAGCGACAATGTGTATGACGTGCTTTGTTCTTTAATGGGTTATTTTTTTTTATCCAGGGATGTCTGATAGTGAGTCGGATTTGGATGATGGTAGCACGTCAGAGTTATCAGGCCACTGGACTGATGGTTGGAGCACCGATTCGGGGGATGGGGATGATTCGAACGGGTTGGAGGAACCGCTGACTGAGGAAGGGAATAGTGGTCATGTAGATAGTGAATACGAAGGCAGGGATGGTGGTGGAAGCGATATGCATGCTTTCGCAGAGGATCATGCAAACTCCGAGAATGTCATGGGTAAACAATTCAGCTGTCCAGACCCTGTGATTGCTTCTGTGTGGTTATCTGTAGAATTTAATGGGATTGGAGATGCATATGCAAGCTACGTCACGTATGCAAAGGGTATTGGTTTTACGGTGCAAAAGGGAGATTCTATTAAAGACGAGGAAGGGAATATTGTTAGGAAATTTTCTACTAAAATCGGCAAGGGCTACGTGAAAAGACACATTACGAGAGAGTTGACAGAAAAATGACTCATAAACCGGAGACGAGAACAAATTGCAATGCCAAGCTTGTGGTGTTTCTGGACAAAAGTTGTGGGAAATGGCAGATGAAAACATTGGTCGAGGATCATAATCACGAGTTGGCGCCCTATGAGTTCACTAATGTCATGGCTCCACATAGGAAGATCCTAAAAGGGCACAAAGCACATATACATAGCATGCATGAAGCTGGGTTCCAAACAACTCAAATAATGGGCTTCTTTGCCCACATGTGTGGTGGATATCGGAATATTAACTTTGAAAGTAAGGACTTGTATAATTATATGGATGGAGTTAGGCAATCCAGAATCATCGAGGGAGATGCAGCCGTAGCAATAAGCTACTTGAAGGGCAAGGCTGAGTTGGATCCGATGGCAGTTATGCAGTACTCTTATTGCGCTGAGAAACACCTTGGGCAACTATTTTGGTCAGATGGTAACATGCATCATGACTATGAAAGCTTTGGTGATGTGTTAGCCTTTGACTCGACGTACAGAAAAAACTTATATAACAGACCTTTTGTGATATTTTCGGGCACTAACCATCACAGACAGATAATTATTTTTGGGTTTGGTTTGCTAGAGGACGAGAAGATTCCGTCCTACAAATGGTTGCTAAGTAGCTTCTTGGAGGCAATGAGGCACAAGGAGCCGAAAGTTGTTGTCACAGATAGTGATGAATCCATGTGAGAGGCCATTAGATGTGAATTCCCTAATGCGACACATAGATTACGCACTTGGCATCTTGCTCGAAATGCAGTTGTTAATATCAAGGACAAAGATTTTTGTGCTGCATTTTAAGACTGTTGTGTATGGTCACTTTGATGTGGAAAAGTTTGACAGTTATTGGGTGGACATGGTCACGTCATTTGGTTTAGAGGACAATGATTGGGTCGCAAAGACATACGAAAAGAGAGAGATGTGGGCAAACTATTTATGTGGTGTTTGTCCCATGAATGAGACTTTTTTGAACCAATACTTTTGGTGTTGACTGCAAGTAGTTTGTTCTATTCTTGTTATGACTCCTTCATTTTGATGTTAGGCATTATTAAGGCAGGTTATTTTTTCCTTATCTTTTGTTACTGTGAAGAATTTTTGAGTTATGCAGTTACTTATGTCATTCAGTTACTTATGTAGTATCAATATTTGAAATTATTATCTTGATAATGTCTAAATTAGCGACCATTAAAATACCTTTGTAGGACCCATCCAATAGAGGAAGCTAAAGAAGTAATTGACAAAGAATGTTCTTTCACCCTTTAAAGGCTAGAATTGTAACTAAACAAAATCATTAGTTAACATAAGGCATTTGTGCAATATAATTTTTCATCACTAGTTCTCACCAATAAAACATAATGCATCAAGTCACGCTAGAAAAAATAGATTCTATTAAATGCAACATTGTTGGTGACATGACCTGTATTATTAACAACTTACGATTCATAAATGCTTTGTGATGACAGTTCAAAGGGTCGAATATGTGGACATAAAAGATGATGCCGATGACAGCAAGAAACTTTATCTAAAAGTCATAATGTATATAGGTATACACTAAAGCTTTCGGGCAACATTTTCTGAAGGCACACCAATGAAAATATTCCATTCATCCATATTCGCTAACCATAACTAAAGGCTATGCCAACAGTCTTGTAAATTAAAGCTTACAAGCCATTCAAAATAACCATGTCCAGTAGCATGAAATCCACATTACATCTTAAGCATCATATATGCTGCAACACAAACATAACAGTGTTCACTACCATGGTGGTTACACTAATGACCTTACAAAATAGAACAACTAAAAAAGTCATTGCACGAAACAAAAGTTTATTTCCTGAAACCAAAGAAACGGTTTCAGCGACTAAGTACGCCTTCCGGATTGCTATCATGGAGCAGTTGTGAAGCTCCTCCAGTATTTTAGAATTGCTTCAACGGTTTCCATTCTGTTATCATTGTGATACTTTAAGACCATGTCGTTTGCGAGGCGCATCCTGCTGTAATCAGTTACAAACTGAAATGCCTATAATATTCAAAAGCACGCTTGTAGGTTAGGATAACCAGTGGTACAGCTTTACATTTGACGATAATTCATACAAGATCATTGGGAAGTGAGCTAATTCGTTATAGTTGCATGTAAGGTAAGTCTAGATTATACCTCAACATCATAGTCATAGAACAAGTGGTACATGATCATCCACTGTGCAACAAATATGCCACAATTATTGCTATTCGGGTTATTAGCCCCGTGTTTGAAAAGAAGACATATCAAGTACCCAATCAGATTTCAATTTTTCTTAAACAATTGAAGTATCGTAATAGTTGTAGCCACCGAATATAAATTTTAATATGTCATAGGTATAAATAATTCACCTTTCAGGAAGTTGTTGGACAACCTCAGGCTCTTTTATGTCAAACTCACTGCATTCCATTTTGTTGGTGTCCGCATTAGCATACCAAGCACGGTTATCCAAAAGGTCATCCATAAAGATTGCCTGTGTAACAATAATAGTTCATTAGTGTTAATCATGTCTTCTATAACACAAGAATTTTTTTGGGAATTAAAAAAAATAACTATAATCGAATGGTCCCGAATTAAACTATCGAAACAAACACTTATCGCAAACACAGCAACCTTAATTTTAAATTTCAACCTGTTAATTGTTTCTGCATATGATTTTATTGTAAGACAGTGGAAAAGTAAAAATGGGAGAAATGTAGATGAAGATGTTGAATTCGAAAAACAAATAACGTTTTGTCAAAATCCAATATTAATAAAAACAAGATTGAGTTGCATCAACAAAAGGTCAAAATCAATAATTGAAAACTCAAAAACCAGCATCAGAATAAAGATGTAAACCTCTCTCAAATTTTTTATATTACACTACAAAGTTGTTTTAATCATGACATTTGGTTTTTTTTATCCAGTCTTTTCTATTCATGGCAGTAGATTTGATGGGGATATTAAAGGAGGACACCAGCATTCAAAAGGTGCAGGCCTTTAAGTCAACACCCCATGGCTAGTAGTTATGTCGACACTAACAGAACTTGATCTACAATTAAATAATAAGGTCATGCAGGTAGCAATGGGGAGATATGCTTTTACAAGAAAACCGTTCATTGTGATTACTATGCAGTTAAACTATTTAGACCTTACAGAATAACAACATTACGAATTTCCTAATCTGTCGCTTTGACTTGGTTGTTGGGGACCACAGTGAGTCAAGATACACCAGTTGCTTTCGTGAGAGGTCAACGACAATGAGAAACCAATGGTTATCGCACCACATGGGCAGTAAATCTGCCTCAACTCAGAAAACAAACTGTGCATTCAGTCATCAACGATGGTCATGTAGGCAGCATGCAAAAATTTAATCATGTTTAAGTACTTTCAGCACTTCGTCAGTGTAACCCACGAAGTCCTTTCGTATAGCAGAAATGGTTGCTTTAGATATAAGTCCTCACCCAGTCGCTATTTGCTACAAATTGAAAATGTTACATGGTCAGTCAGAGTTTTCGTTAGTTAGAAACCTCATGTATGACAAGCATTCGACACTTTTCGGTTTATCTCCATCGAAGTGACCAATGAAAACCAAATTATAGGGTTAGATAAGTAACCACAAATGTCGTTGGAAGATACCACTGCAGCCTTGTCGAGTCAAATACAAGCATCCTTGCCAGCAGAATCAATACCTGCGTAAAAAAAGACATCAAGAAGAGAGCGTGCTACCACAAGAAGATAATAGGCACAAACTTTAGACAGTTACGGATATGTGACATACGTCATCCACTAATTGCTTTCCCGGCTCTAAAGTCCTCAGTGCCTTCCGTGTCATGGCACAGTGCAGATTCAGAACAAGCATCTCCCCGATTCGTTAATCATAGCAAAGTTAACGAGTTATCTACTTAATAAACGTTTCATACTCCAAAATGAACCACTTTTGATGGGAAAATATTTGGAAGGGGGGTTAAATTGGATATATCCACTTTTTAAAAATACTTGACAGATTTAATTTTATCTTCGGTAGCCAAGTCCATTCAATAGTTCCCACGATGATTGAACCTATTTATATAATTGCAGTGACTAGTGCCATCATGTATACAAGTGTAGATACAGTAAACTCACTCTTGATCTAGTTTTGTGTTAAAGATGTAGGCTGCGGTAGCCAGGTGTAACCCTTCTATCTCCATGTCAAGTGTAGGTTGAAACGAGACTGGCATACCCTGAAAAATGATAGCAGGATTTAAATTCATTCAGAAATAGATATACTTGACATCAAATAGAACGAATTCCACTACAACATCCATGTTAAAGGAACAAACCTTGGGTATTATTTTACCAATGTCTGGTGCCATGAAACTGCTATCCAGGTTCTGGTGCAGCATGAAATTCTGTTGAAGGTTCCTTGCTCGAGCAATATTTACGGTCGTGTTCGTGACATATGAGCTGTTGGGTCCATGACATCCAGGTGAAATAATCAAAACCGGAAATAGATTACGCCTCACCCTATGACCAGACTTTGGGGTAGCAGTCTTGAATGACGAAATTTTTTTGCCCTTGCTGCGGCTGAACTTGAACGATTCGTCGTCTGAGTTGGTGATATGATTCAGCTTTGGATCAAAATCAGGGTCATCTTTTGTGTTGCTCTTGGTCCTGGTCTTACGTTGTTTGTAGGTTCTTAGCCATGGCTTGTCCTTCCTGTTCGGGGGTTCGGTTGTACTCTGAACGAATAGATTTTCTGATAGTAAAGAATTTCACAATTAAATTCTCGTTGTAAGTATAGTTTCTAAACTAACAAAGAATCCTTTCGTACAAAAATTTGGTTGTCACAAGTAACAAACCCCTAATAAAATTGATAACCGAAGTATTTAAACCTCGGGTCGTCTCTCAAGGAATTGCAGAGAAGCATGATTTATTATTTGTTATGAAATTGTATCTTTTTGGGGTTTTTGAAATAGGGAACAAGGAAATAAATTGGCAAGGAAGTAAATTAACAACTAGAAAAACTCTTGGCAAGGTATGAGAACTGAAAATTCTATCCTAGTTATCCTCATCAGGTGTGATGAAAATCGCTATTGCTCCCACTTAGTTAACCCTTACTAAATAAAGGAAAGTCAAATGGACTAATCAATTTAATTCCTCAAGTCCTAGTTAACTCCTATGGAAAGACTAGCTTTAGAGGGATCCAAATCAATCAGTAATTTCCAATTTTTAATCAACAGCTGAGTTTGACAACTCAAGTGTCACCAATTACTCAACCAAAGCAAAGGGAGAAAAATCTAAATTAATTTAAAAGCATCAATAACATAAATAGAAGAAACAATCATAAATATGAAATACCTCAAAGTGTATTAAATGGAAAATCAAATTAAACATAGGAATCCAAAAACCAAATTGGGAAAAGAATCAAACTAAAGTAATAGAGTAATTGAAAGTAGAAGAGAACATAAATTAAAGGAACATTGAACCTGGAATGAAGAAATTGAAAGAAGAAATCCTAAATTCTAAAACCTAGATCTCTAGAAACAACATCTAAAACCTAAAATTGTGAATTATGAAAGTTGTATTTATGAATGAATGGATTTTCCCACTTTATAGCCTCTAATCTGTGTTTTCTAGGCCAAAAACTGGGTCAGAAATAGCCCGAAAATCACTCCCAGCGATTTCTGATACGTCCAGCACGCGGTAAAGTTACGTGTACGCGTCGTCCACGCGTACGCGTGGATTGAATTTTCTCCAGGTCACGCGTGCGCGTTGCCTATCTTCGAAGAAGATATGGCAAATTATATATCGTTGCGAAGCCCCGGATGTTAGCTTTCCAACGCAACTGGAACCGCCTCATTTGGACCTCTGTAGCTCAAGTTATGATCAATTGAATACGAAGAGGTCAAGCTGGATAGCTTTGCAATTCCTTTAGTTTTTTGTATTTCTTCCACTTTTACATGCTTCCTTTCCATCCTCCAAGACATTCCTGCCCTGTAATCCCTGAAATTACTTAACGCACATATCACAGCATCGAATGGTAATAAGAGAGGATTAATATTAGCAAATATAAGGCCAAAGAAGCATGTTTTCAATCATAGCACATAATTTTAGGAAGGAAAATATAAAACCATGCAATTAGTATGAATAAGTATGCAAAGACTTGATAGAAACCACTCAATTGAGCACAAGATAAACCATAAAATAGTGGTTTATCAATCTCCCCACACTTAAACATTAGCATGTCCTCATGCTAAGCTCAAGAGAAGCTATAAAGGAGTGAAGAGGAATGGTAAAACTTATGAAATGCAACCTATCTATATGAATGCAACAAAATGCAAAAATACTTCTACTAACTTGGTCAAAGTAAATAAATCTTCCAAGAACAGACATGAATTGGATTTCACTAATTCAAATCATAAAATAAAGTACAAGTAAACTTGCAGAAGAAAATAGCTTATGAAAGCCGGGAACAAAGAATCGAGCATCGAACCCTTACCGGAAATGTATACACTCTATAATCACTCAAGTGTTTAAGGTTCGTTCTCTCAATTCTCTACTAATCTTGCTTTCTAAGGCTTGCTCTACATCTAACAATCAACAAAAATTTAATGCACAAAATACACATATCAAGAGGTCTTTTAAGAGTTGTAATGGGGTTAAGGTCAAGGTAGGATTGTATTTGGCCAAGTGGACTAAAATCTGAATCCTTAATTAACTTAAACTTTTCCCACCGAACTTAAGATAATCCATGTAATCACAATATAAAATCTAACTACCTATTTACTATGTTTATCACATATTCATGCATCCGATTTCGAGTACAACTCATATGCATTGCTATCATTTACTTTGGGGCATTTTGTCCCCTTTTATTATTTGCTCTTTTTCTTTTCTTTTTCTCTCTTTTTTTTCTTGTTTTTTTTATTTTTTTTTTCTAATTTTTTTAATGCATATGATTAAATTATTGAATGCATGAACATGTCCTAAACATTTCTTTCACATTTTCATAAAGATATACAACACCCAATTCTTAAACCAAACGTTTTCAAACCCACTTTTTCCCACACTTAATTCATGAGTACTCTCACTAGTCTAAGCTAACGAAGGATTCAAATTAAGGACATTATTGTTTTCCGCTTAGAGTTAGTGATGAGCTAAAGTAAAGAACAAAGGGGTATAATAGGCTCAACATTGGTTTGCAAAGGATAATGAAAGGGTAAGGCCATATGGGTATGTAAGCTTAGTGAAACAAAGGCCTCAATCATATAAGTGCATGCATATATCAAACAATGGAAATATAGAATTAAGCAAGACAAAGATCACAATTTTAGAGAGAACAATACACACCAAAAATAAAATATTGGTTGATAGAATGCAACCAATTCAAATAGGATTAAAATCTCACTGGTTTTGTGTGTTCGAGCTCTAAACCATGTTCCAGTATAATATTCCTTCAAACAAGTTTATCAAAAATTTTAATTTAAATTAGTGAAATGCGGTAAAAGGTTTCGTGAAAAGGAATTCATCACTTCAACCAAGTAGTGGTAAATTATGCAAAAAATTAAACAAACATGCAATCAAACATGCAAATGCAACAATGAACTAACAAAGAAAATAAAACATTGGTGTTGAGAAGAAAATAACTAACCCACGGAAGTCGGTATCGACCTCCCCACACTTAAAGATTGCACCATCCTCGGTGCATGCTAAGATGTGCAAGTGGACGGGCTGCTCCAACGGATGCTTTTCTCCAAAGATTGTGCAGATGGACTTGTCGGTTGCCCTATGTAAACGTCTTCCGGTTCTCTTCCCGGTGGCCATCCTGAAAGAAGAGAAAAAGGAAGAAAGGTAACCCAGAAACAAAGATAAGAAAACAAATAAAATATGGTTGGGTTAATGCCAAATAATAAGGGTCTCAATTACATGGTAGCTACAATATGCAAGTGAGAAAATAATATGTGCAATTGGCATATCAATAGTGCAAAAATTGCAACAAAGGGGAAGAGATAGTGAGTCATGAAAGACAGTGTAAGTTCATGTCAATGCAAAAGGAAAACGAGTGTCATAAAAATTAGCATTGACGTATAATTAATAATACTCAACAATTTAAAACAAGTTACGAAGCACTAAAATAATTCAAGAAAAGATACAACAGTTGAATAAGAAAATTTAACACCAATGGAAAAATAAAAATATGCACAAAATTAAAATGCAATGAATGAAAGTATGCAAATAAATTAAGTAAAATAGAATGGAAGAGAATAAGGATGAGAGGTTAAAGGAATGAAGAAGAAGAAAGTAAGAAAGAGGGAAGAAAGAAGTAGAAAGGAGAGAAGAAAGAAGTAAGAATTTAGAAACAAAGCGCGATGCGTACGCGTGCCTCACGCGTACACGTGAGAACCGAGTTGGCCGTTCGACGTGTAAGCGTTGCCCACGCGTACGCGTGGGTGGTCTGGAAGCGAAATGACGTGCGCGCGTCAGGGACGCGTGCGCGTGGGGTGATTTTGTGCTACTAACACAATTCCATCGCAAGGGCAGCACAACTCTCTGTTCAAGTGCTCTTTACGCCGATTTTCATTCCCACGCGTACGCATCGCCGACGCTTACGCGTGGGTTGAACTTTCTGCAGGGGACGCATATGCGTGAGGTACGCGTACACGTGAGATGGCTTGTGCTTTACGTACCCTTCCCGCGCGTTTCTCGCGTAGCTCTCTGTCTAGTTGCACAGACACATACGACGCGTGCGCGTCGTTGACGCTTGCGCGTCGTTGACGCTTGCGCGTCGATCCCGTTTTTTTTAATGCAGAATGTAAAATGCAGAATGCGGATGACTATGCAGAAATTATGATTGAACACTAGTAAAATAAAATAAAATAATATTAAGAATAAAAGGGAACGATTATACCATGGTGGGTTGTCTCCCACCTAGCACTTTTAGTTATAGTCCTTAAGTTGGACATTTGGTGAGCCCCTTGTTATGGTGGCTTGTGCTTGAACTCATCCAGGAATCCCCACCAATGTTTGTAATTTCAATAGCCTCTGGGATCCCACACTAGTTGCATAAAGCCTTCAAGAAAGTTAAAGCAAGTGATAAGGCCCCAAGAGTGTTGATTGCTAGAATGAATTCCGGGGTCCCAAACCTTGCTTTTGCACCCATCTTCTTGTTGACCATCTTTGTTCCAACCGGATGATAAGCAATCTGAATTCTCACAGAGGCATCCAAACAGCTTCCTAGACCCACACAATTTAGTATTCTTCCAACCATAATAATTCAGCAGTGAGCTCCTTACCACAATGAACCTAGGATTGTGTTGCCAACCACTAACCATCTCCTTCTTACTCTTATAGCCACAAAGAGCTCTAAGTTGCCCATCCATCTCAAGCAAAGCATATTCAAGTGGGCTAATTAAGCTTAGAGATGAGAGATTTACCCACTTGAATGAAGGGATGGATGGTGATGGCTTTGGAGGAGAGGTCTCCAACAACCTTGGCAAGGTAATTTCCATCTCCATTCCCTTGGGCTCTTCTTTGACAACTTCCACCTCTTTGCAAGCTTCTTCAATATCAACCTCTTCCTCTTGGTAGCTTTCTTCCAATTCGATCTCTTCTTCATTGTTCACCAAGGACATGGGAGGTTGTGCTTTTTCTTCTTTAATCTCCATGTCAAGTCTAATGGGAGAGGATTCAAATGTAGATAAGAATTCATCAATGATTAAATCCATCTCTTGATCATCCCCTTCAAAGTCTTCAACCATGATATGCCTTGGAGGTTGTACACCCTCCTCAACATCAAATTCTAACTCCTTAGAAGGGGGCTCTATGACTAGGCTTTCCCATAGACGTTCCGCATCTCCTAAGTCTTCGACCACTTCTTCCTCTTCAACGATTACGGCTTCCTCCAATTGTTCCAATACAAAGTCATGCTCCTTACTGTCCACCGGAGTTTCTAGTGTCTCCTTTATGCCACGTTCTTCATTAGATTCTCCATATGAAGCCGTGGGAGTTCCTTGAGTGTCCGAACGTTGGGATGCTAATCGATTTATTGCTTGCTCCAGTTGATGAAGGGTTGCATGAAATTGATCCACTATTTCCTTGAGACGATCCTGTGATTCTTGTTGCGCTCGGCTATCATAAGTAGGATCATAGTGCTCTTGGATTGATGGATATGGACATGGTGTATATGGAGGTAGTGGTTCTTGGGAGTAATTGGGTTGGAATTGGGATGGCTCTATGTATGGTTCATACGGCTCATAGGGTGGTTGGTATGGTGGATAAGGGTTGGGGTCATATAGGGGTGAATGGTGTAAAGGGGCTTGTGAGTATGGTGGTTCAAATGTATGTTGGGGAGGTGGTTCATAAGCATATGATGGGGCTTGTTGGTAATTACAAGGGGGTCCACCATATTCATCATCTTGGTACGCTCCCTGGAATGGCTCTTGACCATAGTAATTTAGTGGAGGTGGTTTGTTACGAAAGGGTCCACCATGACTATTGTCTTGGTATGCATCACATAATGGTTATTGGTTATAGCGCATTGGAGGGGGTTGTTGCCAAGAGGGTTGATCAAATCCTTGTGGCTCCTCTCATCTTTGATTCTTCCAACCTTGATGCCTGTTCTCATTATAGCTTCCATTCCTTACAACAACATTGGAACCAAACTTGAAACCAGAGGGGTGAGAATTCATAGTAGTGAAAGAAAATAAAAATTAATAAGAATTAATGAAAATAAACTCCTAAAACTAGAAACACTAACAAAGAAACAAAAAAGCAAATTTTTACAATAACCAATAATAAGGCATACGTTTGCAATTCTCCGGCAACGGCGCCATTTTGAACGAACGAATTTTCTGCTAGTAAAGAATTTCACAATTAAATTCCCCTTGTAAGTATAGTTTCTAAACTAACAAAGAATCCTTTCGTACAAAAATTTGGTTGTCACAAGTAACAAACCCCTAATAAAATTGATAACCGAAGTATTTAAACCTCGGGTCATCTCTCAAGGAATTGCAGGGAAGTATGATTTATTATTGGTTATGAAATTGTATCTTTTTGGGGTTTTTGAAATAGGGAACAAGGAAATAAATTGGCAAGGAAGTAAATTAACAACTAGAAAAACTCTTGGCAAGGTATGAGAACTGGAAATCTCATCCTAGTTATCCTTATCAGGTGTGATGAAAATCGCTATTTCTCACACTTAGTTAACCCTTACTAAATAAAGGAAAGTCAAATGGACTTATCAATTTGATTCCTCAAGTCCTAGTCAACTCCTATGGAAAGACTAGCTTTAAAGGGATCCAAATCAATAAGCAATTTCCAATTTTTATTCAACAACTGAGTTTGACAACTCAAGTGTCACCAATTACTCAACCAAAGCAAAGGGAGAAAAATCTAAATTAATTTAAAAGCATCAATAACATAAATAGAAGAAACAATCATAAATCTGAAATACCTCAAAGTGTATTAAATGGAAAATCAAATTAAACATAGGAATCCATAAACCAAATTGGAAAAATAATCAAAATAAAGTAATAGAGTAATTGAAAGTAGAAGAGAACATAAATTAAAGGAACATTGAAAGTGGAATGAAGAAACTGAAAGAAGAAATCCAAAATCCTAAAACCTAGAGAGAGGCTCTTCTCTCTCTAGAAACTACATCTAAAACCTAAAATTGTGAATTATGAAAGTTGTATTTATGAATGAATGGATTCCCCCACTTTATAGCCTCTAATATGTGTTTTCTAGACCGAAAACTAGGTCACAAACATCCCAGAAATCGCTCCCAGCGATTTTTGATACGTCCAGCACGCGGCAATGTCACGCGTACGCATCGTCCATGCGTATGCATGGATTGAATTTTTTCCAGGTCACGCGTGCGCGTGATCTACGTGTGTGTCACCTATCTTTGGGGCAGCTATGACAAATTATACATCGTTGCAAAGCCTCGAATGTTAGCTTTCTAACTCAACTAAAACCGCTTTATTTGGACCTCTGTAGCTCATGTTATGATCAATTGAATACGAAGAGGTCAGGCTGGATAGCTTTGCAATTCCTTCAATTTCTTGTATTTCTTCCACTTTTGCTTGTTTCCTTTCCATCCTCCAAGTCATTCCTACCCTGTAATCCCTGAAATCACTTAACGCACATATCACAGCATCGAATGGTAATAAGAGAGGATTAATATTAGCAAATATAAGGCCAAAAAGCGTGTTTTCAATCATAGCACAAAATTTTAGGAAGGAAAATGTAAAACCATGCAATTAGTATGAATAAGTGTGCAAAGACTTGATAAAAACTACTCAATTGAGCACAAGATAAACCATAAAATAGTGGTTTATCATAGTCATCCCCCAGTTCTTAGACCGAATGATGTTCGTGGAGTTGCTCCCCACCATTGGTGAACCGTCCTTCCCACTTATGGCCTGGTGCTGCATTTCGAGCGCATCGTGATTGAATTGCCCTTGTTTTGCGATTAAAGCCTTAAGTTCATCTATGTGTTGTTGGATCTTCACAACTTAAGAAGCCACATTTAAGCTGACGCCTACTTGTCGAACCCGGTGGCTGTTTTTTTTTCCTACACAAAGACACACGTTTGTTTAATGAATTTGCTGTCGAGAATAAAAAAGTGTACACCCACTGCAACATGTGCTCCAAAAGTCAAAAAAAGTTTAAAAACCAACTTAAAAAGAAAAGAATTACCGCTGTGATTCCGGTAGGGTTGGAGTATGGCTTAAGCGGGTTTTCTAGAGTGGGCTGCTGCTCAAACGCTTTGTTGTAGGCCATTCTTGAATTTTGTCATCGTCGGAGGAAACCTCCACTGGCCCATCAAGTAACTCCATCTCCTTCTCCATTTTACCAGTAACCTGCAAACAACCATTTTTCTCAGCATTCTAGTTGACAGATTTGGGTGGTATAAATCGGCTGATGACTTCGTGGGTTCGTGCATAAGTGGAGGTTAGCCGAAGGTCACTTTTTTGTAGGTGTGGCATCAAAGTACCTTTTGATTTGCATGAACCCTAATTCACTTTACAAAATGTGAATACAGTGATATTGCATTCGCGCATTGGGTGGAAGTTTTGAGTACTGCCAATGGAAGGCCCACAAAGCTTTTTTTTCCACTCTATTTTTATGTTCTTTTATGGGCTGCGTTAACATTTTTTGAGGTGTTGTGTTCACAATTTTTTTTAATTCAACCCCGTTGGGAGTATTGGTATTTAAGCCGCATTGTTACCTTCTTTCCCACTATTTTGTCCATTTATTGGTTTGATTATGGTAATAAAAATAATACCAACAAAAACGTTTGAAATGGCTTACATTGGGGAGTCATCAAATGGTAACTTGGTGTTTTTTGTCATCATCCCGTTTTTGGTTCTAGGAACCCAAAAGAAAAGAAACATGCATCAACCACATGGACACAAATGAGGAAGCAACAAAAGAGTCACTGAGCAGAACACAACAATGAGAGCATATTTTAGGGTTCAACATAGTAATAATGGAATTCATGGAAAATCGAATGGCAATAACATATCCAAAACTGAATTTCTGGACTAATAAATTATTTTTTTTGTTAACAAATGTCATCTTCCTATGGGGAGAAACATGGTTAAATTATTTGGGAAACTGTGTATGAAAATGCAAAGTATTTCTCTTGTGTTTCACATGTTAAAATTTGTCTTCTTGAAGTAGCTATGAATACGCTCATTGGAAGCTGACAAATCATAAAAGCATTAGGTGTTACTACAACAAAAAGGACAGTAACTTTCACGGTATACTAGGATAATAAATAAGAAGACTGGTTGAAGGGTAATGCATAGTGAGTACACACAAGGATAGTCCTTTTTTAATGAAATGCGCTATGTTGCCAGCTTTTAATGTTAGCTTCCTGACTAGTGGAGAAACTCTTACATTCTTACCATATGATTTAGCAAAGAGTTATCTCAATAGGAAAGTACTCCCTTTCGCATAGCCCATAACGACTCTCATGGTTAACAGTGTCGTACAACCATAAAAGATGCCTTGGGTTGGGTAAAAATGGTGGATAACAAGCTTTGTAAAGTAATCAATTAAAGTTCTCTATCTCTTACAAACGACACATGGCAACGTTTGACTCCAACTGTGTGAATGCTTTATAAAGTTGAGTGATATTGTCACAGAAGGGAGGACGGAGACGACATTAAAAGAGTCAGAGGAATACCTGTTAGTGGACAGAAACTGCCAAAGAATATATTCTCTAACGAGAGCCTCCTTAGCCTGAGAAAGAATCACTCAATGTGGAGACTAAGTCTGTCTATTTTCTTGGGACGACAGTGCTGGTCTCCTTAACAGAAATCACCTGCCATGGATAAGGCAACAAAGGTGTGAAAACGTGAAGACAAAATTTGAGGGATTTGCAGTGGGTTTTTTGCCAAAAGATTTGATGAAATGAAGAATTCATTAACCAACATCCCGTATTCTTAAACCGCGGACATGCTCCGACCTGGTTAAAACAGTGTATGTGTTCGAACCAACTTCTTGACTTGCATGATTCCTGGGATTGGACAAGTCTATGATTAAGTTCATTACCTCCTGTGTAGTGCGTTCCACACTCCTGTATTCAACCTATTTTTATCGATTATTGTTTGACTCGGTTATCGTAGTTTAGTTCATTTGACTATGGCATTGGAATTCTATTGAGTGCATCGTATTTGATTTTTCTTCATGACCAAAGTATAATACTAAATGTTAACTTCTTTTGTTTCATGCCATTCTGAGTTAGATATTTTTTAGTCATTGTTAGGGACTTTTTTTTATTTTTCTAATACACTTTTTGTTCTCTTTTTTTTCATTAGGTTTTTTTTTGCAATTGCTTCGATGGGCGTGTAAATTTTGTCTCGTATTAAATTTAGCCTACACGTTCACTTTAAGTTGGAGTTGCTGCTGAAATATTCTTACCGCTATCAAATTTTACCATAAAAATTTATTTGAATTGTATTACTTTAATTATTTTATTTTTTTTCAACAGAAAGATAGACCAACGCAGACAGTCAGAGACAACACAAAACAAAAAGAAAAAGAAGACAAAAAGATAAAGAAACCTTATTTTCAAAGGAAAAAATTTTATTATTCTTATAATAAAAGAATATCTCATGATACATTTTAGTTTATCAAGTAAGTAACATAAAATATAAAATATCACTTGTACATACAGTGGAAAGGATAAAGACAAATAGAAAAAGAGACAGATAGATAAGAGAATGGAGGAAGGAAGTTTAATAAATTCAGACAGAAATAAGTCGTATTGTTAATAATGAGACAGTGACAAATTTTACCAGCTTCATAAATTTCAAGCACAATGTAATTGTGTTTCATTTCAATTCCAATCTTAACTTAATTTTAATGGCAATTACGCCACATCATGCTTAGTTTGACCAAAATTTGGTTGTCAAATTTATACTTAGTCATTCATAATTACATATAGGATATATATGGTAGGTAAAGAAACGAGACAGACAAAAAAAGGGAGAGAGAAGAAGAGAAATCATTAATTTATTGAAGAAAATATTTGATCTCAATATATAGCAACAATGGAATCAATTGTGGTGTACTAAAAGCTACAACAAAATTAAAACTATTGCACCCGGCTCGCCCCAACAAGGTTACAAGATGCCCTGTTTATATATGCAAAGCTTTCTAGCTACCTATGAGATGATTTATGTATCTACTAATAAGATATCAGAAGCAACGACATCTTCGAAACTCAATTTTTTATCATGTTTAATCCAAAATACTACGCATCGAATAACAGTTAACTCTTTAAATATCCTTTAAATTTAACTACTCCTCATTTTTAATATTATATTTTTATTTGTAAAAAAAAAAGAAAATATATGATATAAAAAAAATATTTTTTACAAATATTGAATACTTTTTATTTACTGAGAACCATGAAAATGTTGATTTTATATTTTTTTCCTTCCTTTAAACAAATGTTTTTAAAATAAACACACTGAAATATAACAAACAGAATTGTTAATTCAATATTTATCAATGAATAATTATCAGAAGAGAAAAATATTGCCTAAATAATATAAATAATTTGATAATACATAAATTAATTTTGACCATTAAAAAAATAAGTAACAAAAAATAAATATATATATTTTTATTTTCTGTTATATGGTACAATGTTAATTTATAATATAATGAGCTATAATGTTCTCATAGATAAGAACATAAAATTTAATATTATTCTTTTCTAAAACTCATATTTGTACAAATAATAATAGTATTAGAAAATAATAGTATACGATACAATGAAAGAATATAATTAAAAATAATAGTAGTAGAAAAGAATAGTATGTGCACAGTGTGATCCTTCATACTTAAATCTCTTTCCTCAAAGAAAGAGGCATGAATGAATAGCCACCTAGCTGTAGGGGTGGTAACGGGACGGATAGGGACAGGTTTTTGCTCTATCCAACCCCACCTCGCCCTACAATAACTCGCATAAAACCCGCCCTACTACCCGTGGGTAGTAAAAAGTTGAACCCTTACCCGCCCCTATAATTATTAAAATTTAATAAATGAAATTAAATTTCAAAATTTATATAACCATCATCACATACATAACATAAATTAAAGTAAAAATTTAAATATGATACAATATTATTAATCATTTTACTAATTATTTTACATATATTATATATTAAAATTATATGTATTATATATATACCGGGGCGGGTAGGGGCAGGTATTACCTAAACCCGACCCCGCCCCGCCCCGCACAAGAGCCCGCCCTGATGCGGGGTGGGTAATTACCCGCCCCGAGAGGGTAGGAGCGGGGTGGATACCCGCGGGTTCGGGTGGTATTGCCATCCCTACCAAGCTGTCATGCTTGTTAATATATATGTAAATAATAATACTTATAGATATCCTTCATCAAATAGTTTACTTCTAATTAATTTATTTTAATTTTAGTTAGAAACTCACTCATTTTTAAATTAATTATATTTTTATTTAACAATAATCATACACTCACTTTTTATTTTCGTAATTATATAATATCTATTAATAATATTTTTTAATAAATACTTGTAGTATATAATAGTATAATACGTATAAAGTAATTAATATATTATTGAAATGTGAAAATAATACTTATTTAAACATAAAAACAGAATAAAAATATTTATGACAGAGTAAAAATAACGAAATACTTATTATTACTGTTCCATATTGTTTTAGAATTATTTGATTATTCTTAAAATGTTAGTGAAATTATGTGTTTTAAATTTAAATTTATTATTTTTTACTATCATATATTTTTTATTTACGTATGATCAGATCAATCGGTTCAACCAGTGACTCAATGCTTGAATTAGTGATCCAGTAGTTTAACGGATTCGATCATCGGTTCGGTTTCGACAATTATGGGATAGAGGCAGCAATGAGATGTGTCCGGAGGAAGCTTCCACAACAGCGTATAGGGAGTCCACAAAGAACATCATCTTCTTCAACGTTCATGAAACTCTTATATGTTGCTAACGGAGGAAGAAGGTCTACGTTGGGGTGGATGGGAACCAAGTCGGGGGTATGGGTCTGTTGGGAATGGGTCAAATTCTGCGGGTCGGGTCTGCTTTTATGAACCTTAACCCAAATCTAAAAAAAAAAAAAAAGACACGTCAGTCAGTTAAACTAATAAATTAGATTGCTTCATCTATTTCAACTATTTTATCTTCTGAAAAAATATAAAGGTTTAATTTTCTTTATAATTTTAACTTGTTTTTTTTTGGATTTTTTATTTTCAAAATGTATAAAAAATAGGACAATAAATAATTATATTCTATAATTTTAATTCTTGCATTGAAAAATTTAGACATCATTTTAATTATCTACAATGTGAATGTTTTTATTTTCTCTAAATCATCAAAAGGATACATGATTAATATAAATTATTTAAATTGAATTTATGTCATCTGATAAAAATAATAGGCAAACAATTTTTTTTAACAAAAAAGAGTTATTTTAAGCAAATAAATTTATACTAAATCGTTAGGTAAATGAGATAACGGAGCAACGGAGTTTATTAAGTTAAAAAAATATGGCATCTAAATTTTAACGAGAGAAAAATTATGTGATACATTTTAATTGTTAAGTTATAATAATAATAATATTGAGAGGAACCTCCGGAGAGAGAATAGGTGACGACGAGAGCTAGAGAACAAGCTCCTAAAGCTCGAGGCTAATCTCAAAGCTAAAAATGCTCAGTCCAGTCACGATGACAGCTCCCACAAGGACCAAGATCCCTTTACCAAGGAGATCATGAAAGCTAAAGTTCCAAAGGATTTTAAAGCTCCCGACATGACCTCATACGATGGTACCTCTGATCCAAGCCATCATCTCAGCAATTTTAGAAGCAGAATGTGTCTCACTGACGCCTCGGACGCCGTCCGATGCAAAGCCTTCCCGACTACCCTGACAAAGACAGCAATAAAGTGGTTCGACAGTTTGCCTCCCAGATCCATCACAAGTTTTGACGACCTAGCCAAAAAATTCCTTGCCAGATTCTCCATCCAGAAAGACAAAGCCAAACACGCCCCGAGTCTACTAGGAATCAAGCAAGGAGATTGGGAGAGTCTTCGCAGTTACATGGAAAAATTCAAAAAAGCATGTCTGGACATACAAAGTCTACCAACAGAAGCAGCTATCATGCGTCTCATCAATGGCCTAAGAGAAGGACCTTTTAGTCACTCCATATCAAAAAAGCATCCAACATCCCTGAACGAGGTACAAGAACGGGCAGAGAAGTATATTAACATGGAGGAGAATTCTCGATTAGGAGAAACCTCAAAACTTGGATTCTCCTACCCCTCTCGGGACAAGGATAAAGAGTCCAAGAAAAAAGAAGATCAACCCAAGGAGAAGCCCAGAAAATACCATAATTACACCCCTTTTCGGGTGTCTCTTGTAGATGTTTACGGAGAAATATGCAACATTGAGAAGATCCCACCACTCCGCCCAATCAAAAGTAAGAAAGGAGGGGGAAGTCGGACAGAGTACTGTGAGTACCACCGAATTTACGGACATCCCACTAATGAATGCTTTGACCTAAAGAATGTCATAGAGAAATTGGCAAGAGAAGGGCGACTAGATCGGTACTTAGCCAACAAAACAGATGAACCAAGAAAAAGAAGAAGGGATGAAGAGGTCAGACAGGCTGAACGACCACCTCACACTCCTGAGAGACATGTTCATATGATAAATGAAGGATTCGCAGGAGGAGGGATCTCTAAATCATCTCCCAAAAGACACCTTAAAGAAGTATATCATGTAGGGGAAGGAGAGAGGTCATCCGACCTCCCCACTATTACCTTCACACAAGAAGATGCAACGGGCATTATCTCAGAACATGATGATGCCGTGGTCATTACTATCATACTGGCCAACGCTAATCTCCACAGAATGCTAATAGACCAAGAAAGCTCCGCAGATATCCTGTTCAAATCCGCCTTCGACAAACTCGGTTTGCAAGGTGAAAACCAAATTCACCGCCCGATCACGACAAGGTCGGCAAGGTGAAAACCAAATTCACTGCCCGATCACGACAAGGTCAGCAAGGTGAAAACCAAATTCACTGCCCGATCACGATAAGGTCGGCAAGGTGAAAACCAAATTCACCACCCGATCACGACAAAATCGGTAAGGTGAAAACCAAATTCACCGCCCGATCATGACAAGGTCGGCAAGGTGAAAACTAAATTCACCTCCAGATCACGACAAGGTCGGCAAGGTGAAAGCGGTCAAAACAGATCAATGCAAGAAGTTATAAAAAGTAATCCATAAAAAGCGGCCTAACGAGGTCTGACTAAAAATGGACTACTAAAAATAACTTAGCTTGGACCAACAAGAGAAGTTGGACCAACGAAAGCTACAGCTTGGATTGACAAGAGAAGTCGGACCAACGAAAGCTACAGCTTGGACCGACAAGAGAAATCGGACCAACGAAAGCTACAGACCGACAAGAGAAGTCGGACCAACGAAAGCTACAGACCAACAAGAGAAGTCAGACCAACGAAAGCTACAGCTTGGACCGACAAGAGAAGTCGGACCAACAAAAGCTGCATCTCGGACCAATAAGAGAAGTCAGACCATCGAAAAACGTGCGCTAAAAGGGACATAACTTTGCCCAAAAAGCCATGGCTCCACGACAAGGCTATTAAAATTGTTCAGACTAACTAAAAAGGTTCTACCAAAACACAAAAAAGTGGTCGGACAAGTTAGCCCCAAGGGTCACCTTGCCCAAACAGAAAACAGACAAAACAAGATCTGATCAAAAAGAGGTCGGACAGCAAAGTACTGATGCATGGCAGAGATTAGACCAATTAAGAGATTATAATATAATAGAACAGTGTTGCGAGTATAGCTCTTAACCAGCAAAAATCCGCCTCATCAATTTAGAAAGGTTGTCACAAAAAGTTTAGAATAAAAATACTGGGAGTATGAGTCCCAGGTCGTCTCCCAACGAGTTGCTAGAAAGGGTGCTAATTTATTAATCAGGAGTTTTCTGAGAATTTTGAGAGTTGAATGACAGAAAATAAATAATTGTAATTTAAAAGAGAAATATATATTCTAATTAAAAAGCCTTGACTGGGGGAATGATTAATTGGAAGTTCTATCCTTGTTGGAATTTTCTCAAGTGTAGTATAAAGAGGTTGTTATTTTCACTTAGTTAACCCTTACTAAATAAAGGAAAGTTAAGTGATTGAGCTAACTCTTATTCGCAAATCTTAGTCCTCTCCCTTGGGAAGGTCTACCGTTAGTAAATACAGAATTAGCCAATAACTTCCAATTTAACTAACCACTTGAGCATTCCAACTCAAGTGTCTCCTCTTAATCAACCCCCATGTCAAGTAGGGAATCTACTCTATTGACATGGATACCATCTTTGTTATTGGGAGTTTGGAATAGAAAAGAGACATGATAATTTAAATAAAATAGAGATTCAAAATTAATTAAAAGTAAAAGTAATCCTTTGCATTAACAATCCATGAAAATAATCCAATTGTAACTTTAAACAAGAATTAAGAATATGGAATAAATAAAAGAGTAAGAAAACAAACTAGAATAGTATCTTCAACAGAGGTGATGACTCTTCAATATCCAAAAGCAAAAGCAATAAACTATGAAACTATGAATGTAAAGAAAACCTAGAGGAAGAGTGATATCTCTCTAGATTCAGATCTAAAAATCCTAAAACTATGCTAAATGAGAATATGTGAATGTGTGTTGAGTCTCTGCATGTTCCCTGGCTTTATTCTGTGTTTCTGGGCCGAAAACTGGGTCAAAACTCAGCCCGAAATCGCCCCCAATGTTTTCTGTTATTTTCTGCAGATCACGCATGTCACGCGTACGCGTCAGTCACGTGTGCGCGTCATTTGGCGAATTTCCTTGTCACGCGTACGCATCAGGCACGCGCATGCGTCATCTTGCAGAACTCCAATCCACGCGTACGCGTCAGGCACACGCACGCGTCACTGCAAATTTCTCCATTCCGCGCGCTCGCGTGAGCCATGCGTATGCGTCGGTACTCGCTGGTCATCTCCTTAGTTTCTTGTGTTCCTTCCATTTTTGCAAGCTTCCTCTCCATTCTCTAAGCCACTCCTGCCCTATAAAGCCTGAAACACTTAACACACGAATCACGACATCGAATGGTATAAAGGAGAAGTAAAATATAAAATTTAAAGATCTCTAGGAAGCAAGTTTTCAACCATAAAACAAAACTAGGAAGGGATTATAAAATCTTGCAAATCATATGAATAAGTGGGTAAAGACTTGATGAAACCACTCAATTAAACACAAGATAAACCATAAAATAGTGGTTTATCAAGTACCAACACTCTATAAAGATCTACAAAAGTTGCAAAGGCATGTACAGTATATCAAAGAAATATACCCATCAAAATAAAAACATTTAAAGACTCAAAAGGCCACCTAAGAGGCAGCCTCAAGAGTTTAAAAGTGTTTTGTTTTCAAAGCAAAGTTGCATGGAAGCAACTAAAGTCAAGAAGTCTACCACATCAAAAATTACAAAAACAAAGTTTAAAAGCCCATAAATCGGGCTGTACAGATAAAACAAAGAAATCATAAGGGGTCCAAAGTTTCCCCAGTAGTAGGATCTGTGGCTGAAGGAGGAGGAATGATATTCATGGGGGTAGCATCCACAGTCCCATCCTCCCGGTTAAGAATTTGAACATCAGGATCAAGTTCGGGATGATCGACCTCAGTAGAAGGAGTTGAAGAAGTCGTGGCTGCAGAAGCTTTGGCTGGTGGTGCAGGGGAAGGTCCGTCATCTTCATCGTTTGGAGCAGGCACTATCTTGCCATTCTCCACCACATTGTCCAGGCTAAAAAGAGTCAGGTCGAGTTCAGGAGCAAGAACTCGGACCTGTGTCTTTAAATTTTCATAAGCACCCGTCACAGTATCTACCAGACGACCCTGGAGATCAGCATAATCCGCATGGGCAGAATCAAGCCTCCCCCTTAGCTCCAACACCTCGGCATAAGTGCGGGTATAACTTTCCTTGTGTTTCTTTGCCATCTCCTCCGCCAAGTTTGCAGCCGCCTCAGCCCTGGTAGCTCGGGACTTTTCCTTCTCCAAATCCAACTCCAGCTTAATCACCCTGGCATCAAGCTCATCCTTCACCCCCTTTATTCTATCGAAATCTGATTTGGCATCCTCAAGAAAAGCCTTCGTCGCATGGACCGGGGAACCCTGGACAGTACGGTATAGGGCTGCACCCATATGGGCCATCCGAATACTGTTACTGGTGATGAAATTCAAGTGATGTAGGATGGAAACATCATCCATTGGAAGTCGACCAAAAGGAGAAATCTAATTATCAACAAAACCCACGGCATCAAAATCAGGGACATCCAAGTCATAAGGGTTCACAGTCTTCTGTTTCTTAGGAGGAGGACCAGCAATAGGAGAAGAGGCTGCACCAGAGGTTGACTGGAGAGGAGCAGAAGGTACCACACAAACCTGAAGAGTTGGAATAACCTTCCTTGGCCCAGAAGCGCCCAATGTTGGTTTCTTTGGAGGCACCTGAGAAGACTCTCCCTCAGCAGTCTTGGCCGAAATGTTTTGAGCAGCTGTTGCTTTCTTAGCCCTCCGAAAATATTTCATGGAATCCATAGATTTCACCATCTCTGCAAAGAAGGAACCAATAAAAAAAGTCACAAACAGAAAAAGGCAAAATTCAACCACAAAGCAAAATTATTGAAAAGAAGTCGGTCACTACCCAATTCAGCACGAAGAAGGGAAGGATCTCCTAGAAACTTCTTTGTGTCGAGATGAGGAGGCTCCCCCCAATTTTCCTCTAACACATTTACAAAGGCCTGCTCAACCTCATCCAGACTTTTCCAAGAGTACCTAGCCACTACTACATTCTTTTGCCAGCATAAAGGGAAGGTGGGCTCATTATTCTCATCCAAGAAGAAGGGGCGAACACCTTCAACAGCCCGGACCTTGAAATAGTAATTCTTAATGTCCCTAAAGGACTCGTTGACGATCAGATTTCTGCTAGTAAAGAAATTTATAGAATTAATCGTGTTATAAGTATACTTTCTAAACTAACAGAGAATCATTTCGTACAAAAGTTTGGTTGTCACAAGTAACAAAACCCAATAAAATTTATAACCGAAGTATTTAAACCTCGGGTCGTCTCTCAAGGAATTGCAGGGAGGTGTATTTATTATTGGTTATGGAAAACAGTATTTTTGGGTTTTAAAAGGTTTGAACAAGGGAAATAAATTGTAAGAATTAATAAATTAATAACTAATAAAACTCTTGGCAAGGTATGAAAACTGGAAGTCCTATCCTAGTTATCCTTATCAATGGTGATGGGAATTATATTTTTTTGTTTGCTCCCACTAAGTCAACCTCTAACTATGAAGGTAAGTCAAGTGGATAAATCAATTGAACACCTAAAGTCCTAGTCAACTCCTAAGGAAAGACTAAAGTTATAGGAATTTAAATCAATCAGCAAAGATAACAATTATCAATCACGATGAGTTTGACAACTCAAGAGTCACCAATTAATCAACCAAAGCCAAAAGGGAAAAATCTAAATTATTTATATAAATAAAGGAAAGCAATCATAATTCTGAAATACCTCAAATTCCATTAATAAAAGAAAATCAATCCAAACATAAAGAGTTCATAAACTAAATTGAGAAAATAAATAAAAGGAATATTAAACCTGGAATTTGAGAAGAAGAAATCCTAATTCCTTTAAGAGAAATTCTAATCCTAAATTGAAATCCTAATCCTAAATCCTAAGAGAGAAGAAAGAATCTCTCTCTCTCTAAAAACTACATCTAAATTATGAAAAGTGAATAATGGAAGACATGTTAATGAATGGATGCATTCCTCCACTTTATAGCCTCTAATCTGTGTTTTTTGGGCCAAAAATTGGGTTATAAACAGCCTAGAAATTGCTCCCAGCGATTTCTGGTACGTACAGGTCGCGAGAAAGTGACGCGGAAGCATCGTCCACGCGTTCGCGCAAATTGGGTTTTTGCCAGGTCACACGTCCGCGTGATCCACGTGTTCGAATCGCCTGGATTCGGGGCAGCTATAACAAATTATATATCGTTGCGAAGCCTCGAACGTTAGCTTTCCAACGCAACTTGAACGATCTCATTTGGATCTCTGTATCTCAAGTTATGACCGTTTGAGTGCGAAAAGGTCAGGCTGGACAGCTTAGCAATTTCTTCAACTTCTTGTATTCCTTCCACTTTTGCATGCTTCCTTTCCATCCTCTAAGTCATTCCTGCCCTGTAATCTCTGAAATCACTTAACACACATATCAAGGCATCGAATGATAATAAGAGAGGATTAATATTAGCAAATATAAGTCCAAAGAAGCATGTTTTCAATCATAGCACAAATTCTGGGAAGGAATTGTAAAACCATGCAAATAGTATGAATAAGTGGGTAAAGAGTTGATAAAAATCACTCAATTAAGCACAAGATAAACCATAAAATAGTGGTTTATCACTCGTCATACATAGAGAAAATTTTTTTCCTTGAGTAGCTCGGAAAGAAACCCAGGAGGCTTTCTTCTTCGCTACCCCAGGCTTCGTCAACACAAAAAGGTAAAAGAAGAGAGTTTGGGTAGGTCGGATATCCAGTTCCTGACACAACAATTGGAAGATTTTTATGAAGCCCCAAGAGTTCGGGTGGCGCTGAGAAGGAGCTACATTGCAGGACCATAACAACTCGGTCTTAAAAGGGGTAAAAGGAATGGTAATATTCAATTGACTAAAGAAATAGTCATAAGCATAGAAAAAAGGACGCTCCTCTTGAGTCAAAGGAGGAAAACTAACCCTCTCCTCAGGGTCAGGTGACACCAACTTGTAATTTTCTCCTGATCCCTATTACTACAAATCCTATGGTGCCTCCTAAGTCGCACACAGTACTCAAGGTCAGTAACAGTAACACACATCAAAACAATGGAGTCCAGCCAATCAAACATTCCATCCGGGATCTTAGTAGACATCTCAAAAAAGTTTTTGCGAG
Source organism: Arachis ipaensis (assembly GCF_059453495.1). Taxonomy (NCBI): domain Eukaryota; kingdom Viridiplantae; phylum Streptophyta; class Magnoliopsida; order Fabales; family Fabaceae; genus Arachis; species Arachis ipaensis. The sequence goes on along the minus strand of NC_142437.1, from coordinate 73,741,667 downwards.
AAGACATGGGTCAACTATTCCTACAGTAAGAAAAAGAAAAATGGGGTTACTACCAAACAACTCGGGCAAATAAGGAAACAACTCGGACAATAACATATGAACATCAAGAGTCAGATATGACAGAAAAAAGGAAAACCCCGGACTCACACTAAAGTCCAGGGGCACCCTTTGGAGGCAGTAACAAGGCAAGAACCCGGAAAGAAAGAAATCGACAGTATATCCCCTAACATCCCTCAAACAAGAAAACAAAAATCCTTCTCTGACAACGACACTCCACAGCAAGAAAGTCATCATCGCCAAACATCAAAGTTACAACCTTTCCTACTGACCAAAAGTTTCCAAAGCTATAAACTCAATCTACCAACAAATCCGCAAAAAGCCAAGACTTTAATCAAGGGTATACAACCATGAAAAGAGACAGAAATTGTGACAAATAATAAAACCCTAAAGGAAGCAAAAATTACTAGCCGTACATCACAGCAAAAGAATGCAGGGATCACCACAAAGATGCAAGCTTTTTCAGATAAAAAAAAATGTCGAAAGGAAGACACAATCTTTTTCTCGAAGGGGTCAAGATTCTCAGAGACAAAATCAGTAAAAATAACATACAACAGTGGAGACATACAAGAAGGCGACTAACGAAAACATAAAAGGGAAAAGAAAATACCAACCTGTAGATGAAGAAGAAGCAAGCGCGAGGGAAGGATCAGGAAGAAACAGTGACAAATCCATGCCAACAATCGCTTTCGAAGCAAGACAAGAGGGAAGCACGAAGAAGCTAAAACAGAGGGAGTAGAGGAACGAAGCACTGCAGCAAGCAAAAGCGAAGAGAAAGGAGAGGAGAAACTGAAAGATGAGGCTTAAAAATTCAAAATGAAATGAAGAAGAGGGAAAGAAGGGAACGGTAAAAGAGGAGTTAATGAGCATTTAACCCTCGCACATTCCCAAGAAAGCGCAACGCACGCTGCAATTAAAGAGAAAAAAGAAAGAAAAACGCTCTGCATTTAAGTCCCAGCAGGAGTCATACTGGAGATCGACCCAAGGCAAAATGCTTGAGCTCGATTTTCTCAAAAGGATCGAAGTCTAAGGGACATGACCTTAAAAGGAAAAATCGAGCTCAAGCAGGGGCACTGTTCATACCCTGGGTCAAGCTATACAACCCGGGCTGATTGAAGACATAGTAACCGACCTCTTCAGGTCAAGTCCCCTGACCTCTTCTTTAAAGAGATCGGCCAAAATGCCATAAGAAGCCCAAGCAGGCCCAAACAAAGGGACACATCCCAATCTAAAGGCAGCTAAATCCTGGAAAGATAAAGGCGGTTCCCCTCAGAGATAAGATGACTTCACTTAAAGATAAGATAAGATAATTAACTTATCTTATCTAGAAAGGTCAGCCCACACTACTATAAATACACTGGAGCACCCAGGTATAACTCATACTATGATTCTACCAAAAACCTGCTTAAAGCCCATGCTAACTGTAAGAACCCGCGTTTTCACGTAAAACCGTTTTAATAAAAGAATTTTAGTGCCTGGAATAGATTCAAAATTTAGAAGTTTTAATTTGAAAATATAAATGAGAAATTTGGTTTCAGTGAATTTTTCTGAGTTGGAACATGTATTTCTTTCGAAAAGTTTTTATAAAAATGCGTACTGGCGTTTAAGCTGGCAATACCGGCTCTAGACTGTCTAGTACCGCGTATTTTGGAAAATAATATTTTGAAAGATTGGTTTATTATTTTGAAAGGAGAAAAATAATTTAGAATCGAAGACCGTACCGCGCACTAATCTAAAAGGTTTTGCCAAACGGACCAAAAACGCTAACGGGTTGGACCAGGTCCAAACCGGGCCCAAACCGGACCCAAGGTCCAACATATATAAGCTCATTTAATGAGCATTTCGGCCCATTCTCCCCCATTTTGATGAGAGAGCCGCGGTTTTGAAGAGAGGAGAGGAGGAAGAGAGTGCACTTTTCACCTCCACCTTCCGGAAGTCATAACTTTTGATCCGGAACTCCGATTGATGAGCCATTTACGGCCACGTGAAGCTCTCGTCAAGCTCTACGTTTCTATTTAAAGAAATCTGGTAAGAACTCACGTCTCTCTTTCCAGTTTCGTGCCCTAGATTTCTGCGTTTTTGAGGTTGTGGTTTTGAGTAGATTTTGTGGTTTTGGTTGTTTAGGTGATCTCTAGTAGCGGGTAAATGTTGGATTTTACCCCTAATCATGTTGGCTAAGGTAAGGTTTCTCTAAACCCTTGTGTTTAGTTTTTTTGTGTATATTAGGTTTTGATGTTGGTATATATGTGATATTAGATTGAGTTTTGGTGTTTATTGGAGTTGATTGAGGCATTGGAGCAAGCTTGGTGGCTTTGTTTTGATGTTTGGAACATTTTGGGAATCCGCCAAGGTATGGTTTCAGTTTCTTTTATGTAATATGTAATGTTTATGGACACTTAGGCTAGTTGACCCTAAGATAGGATTGAACGTTGTTGGTGTATGAATATTTATATGTGAATTGATGATAATTGTGGGTTGTATTGGATTATTGTGGTTGATGATGATTATTGGGAATTGTGGTGTTAATGAGTATTGATGATTAGTGTTGTTGATAAGGTTGTTGGTATTTAAGGATTGATGATGAATAATGATGTTGTTAGTATTTAATGATTATAAAGGTTGAAGGGGAATATTAATGTTATTGGTGCTAATTATAAATTGTGATGTTGGCTGATATTGGTGAGTGTGTATGTTGAGTGTGGTAAAATGAGTATGGATAATGATTGATAATGTTGAGGTTAAGTGATGAGGATTTTGAAATAGTTGTTGATATTTGATGTTGGTTAAAGATTATTTATTATGGTTTTGGATGTTGATGAGTAAGGAATTTGATGGTATTGAGTAGTGTAATTGGGATTATGGATGGTTGAGTTGGAAAAGGAAGGGTATGGAATTTTATGTTGTTTTGGTAATGTTTGGGTTGTGGTTGGTTTGGTTTTGAATTGTGAGTTTTCAGAAAAATTGGAGTTTTCAGGGCTTTGGTAAAAATGGCTTTCTGGTGAACTTTTTCTGATCATATCTTTTGCTTTGATTTTCAAAATCTGATGAAATTTGTCTAGAATTAAAGATCTTTGAAAACCCTTTAAATGGATATAAAGTTTTTGAAATTTGGAATTTTGTAGAGGATGTTATGATCATTCAAAGTTGGTGTTAAAAATCTGAAATTCTGCAAAATTGCAGAATTTCAAGATTTTCTGATATATGCGCACGCACAGCCTTGTGCGCACGCACAACCCTACGAAAATTCTATTCTATGCGGACGCACACCCCTGTGCGTACGCACAGGCGGGGGAAAGGGCTCTGGTGGCAGCGCTAGCATAGGTTGTGCGCACGCACATCAATGAAGAATTACGACCTATGCGGACGCACAGCCCTGTGCGCACACACAAGTCGGGAAGGGACGTCTGTTAGGGGCGCTCGCACAGCTTGTGCAAGTGAACAAACTTAATAAATTTTAGTACCTGTGTGCACGCATACCCCTGTAGAGCGTGCAGGAACCGGTACCTGGACAGTGATCTGAGCACTATATCTCAGGGGTTCCCATATGAGAATTCCGAAGGGAGATGTCTCCATGGAGATGTGTCTGGTTGGCAGTTGAACCGACAATGTGATATCACAGCCAATAGGGCAGATATTCTTTATGTGCATCTTCTATATGTTTGCTTGCTTTGTTTACTTGAGTTTGCCTAATTGTATAACATGTCTATCTGCTTCTTGAACTACTTGTTGTATATGAATATTATTTGTGTTTTTACTTGTTTATATTAGTTGTGTTTGTCCGGTGCTGAGGAGGTTAGGTAAGCGGTGGCGATGGGATCACACGGAGGTTAGGTTGGCGAGGGCTGTGGGATACAGCGGTGTGATTAGTATTAGTTAGAAATCCCCTAAGTTAGATAACCCTGCTTATGGTTTATGGTTTAAGTTCTGTATATATTATTTATAATTGTCCTAAGCTTGAATATCTGTATGTGATGTGAAGTTCTAGGATTGCCTTCGGCGTCCCAGAGCCTTACATCTTACATCATTGGGCACTGTTACCTTACTGAGAACCTCTGGTTCTCATTCCATACTTTATTGTTGTTTTTCAGATGCAGGTCGTAATCTACTTTGGTGAGATTGCGGATATGGTGACAGAGCGGAGTATGGTTCGTTCCTTGTTTATTTCTGTTTTATTTTTGTCATAGTATTTCTCTCACCTTTTGTGTATTTATCTTTATGGCCTTAGAGGCTTATTTGAGAGATAGGTTGTATAAGCTATTTTACTTCTAAATCTCTGTATCGTTCTATTTGTAACTAGTCAGCTTAAACTCCGCAAGCTGCGGCTAGTTCTCTATGATTATAATAATATTGTATCTATATGTATGTTTTATTCTTTCATCTAAACCTTGAGTCTTGTGCGTTAGTTTCGTGTGAACATTTCACGCTTTTGAAGTACCGTTTTTGAGCTTAATCCTTCATCAGGCTTTTAGAATATATTATTTCCTTTTATATATAAATATGTAAAAGCCTTAGGACTGTCGTAATCTCTGATTAACCTTTACTTTACGGCTAGAAGTAAGGCTTATGGTAATTGGGGTGTTACATTTAGTGGTATCAGAGCGGTTCGTCCTCGTGAGCCTGAGGGATGGACCAATTGTGCTTCGTTGCACACTTTAGGTCATTTTCCTTTCATGCTATTTAGGTTATCTACTTGATATTTCCTAGCATGCTTGTTTGTGAGTGCCTTTTTGGGAAAATTGAAGCACAAGACCTTTGGTATTGAGACTGATCACCTTGATATCGAATGTTTGGTGAAGAAAGAAACCCTAATGGCAACTCACGGATGAGGTCGATTACGTTAACGGAGAGGTAGTGAGGGTGACTAACCTAGCCTATGCGCGACGAGCTCAGCATGTTCTGGAAAATCCTGTTCGTGGAGTTTGCGGCATATTGGCTGATGGGTGCGGCTTAACACTTGTGGCAACGGAAGTAATGGTTGACGCTTTTGCGGTTTTTACTTAAGATTTTCAATTTTTACACGGTATGGCTTGGATTCTTTTTAAAAAGGTTTTAAAGCTCAACGATTTTGAGAATTTGTTTGAAACTGTTGAAAAGAGTTTGGAAAACTATTGGTTTGTTTTATTGGTAATGGGTTATCATAGACGAGATACGAGTAATAGGTAACGCGATTCGTGGGTTTTGGGAACGTTAGAAACTATTTCTCGAGGTTACTCAGTTACATGCTTTGGATTCTGTTAGAATCATGTGACTTGTTCTTTCCTACCCTATCCTGAAGTTCTTGTGGTCTTTTCTTTTGGATAGTAGTTCGATTTCCCCAACCTTATTCCTCTGTTCATATGCATTCTTGTTTGATCCTAACTGCATATGTCTGCTTAAAAATCCTTGGTGTATTTATCTTCTTTGTTTAGGCACTTCCTCTTGAGTCATGTATATATTTGAACATGTTTTGATGTATTATATCTTTTTAAGCTCTTATTCCGAGTCCTTTGTAGACAAATTGTAATTTAGTTTCCTCTTATTTGACGATAATTACAGCCATTCTTCAAATCTTAACAAAATCGCTTTTGATTTGATATACACTTCTCTATATAAACTTTGAAAGTTTCTTTTACAGTTTAAAACTAATTGTTTCCAATACCTCGCCTGTCTCTTCACTGATTTATGGAAATATATTTACTTTAAATACAACTTGATTTTCTAACAACTTTATTATAGTTTTTACAAATATCTTTATTTGATTATGTATTTAGGAATTCTTCAAAAGAAAGATTTTTGCCTCTTTTCCGTTGATTTTCATTTGACAAACTTCACTTAATTTATTTTTAATTTGAATTTGGTTTAGTACAACACATTGTCTATGCAATTGTTGTTCTTTTGAAAGCATTGAGTTCATATCCTTCCTTTTAGGAACAGACCAATTCCTTTTTAAGCTTTTCACTTCTTTGAATGATATACTCGGTTCTGTTTTTTATTATTCTTTTACTGTTATGACCGTCACCACTAGTCTTAGTTTTTCTTCTCTTGTAAATCTCATACTCGTCCGAGTCAACTTGAAGTTATTTCTATCTAATGCATTGTTTGTCCTCTTAATTGTCCTTCCTTACGAGTTTTGTATTCTTTTGGACCAATGGAAAGCTTGTTTGATGTCTCATGCTTCATGGATCTTGTTTGAACTCCTTTGATTTAAGATCCTTTCTTGTTTGGTCTGATTTATTTTAATCACATCTTAATATTCTTGAATGTTCTTATGTGATGGTAATTTCAAGTGTATTCTTAGAGTTTTGCTGTGAACTTTTGAAACAAGTTTTGGATTCTCTTAAGAAATCTAAATCGATTCTTCTCGCTTAAATTGCATCCATAGTTATTCTTTAAATTGACAAAGTTGTTTTGAAGTTGGCATGTACTATTTTAAATAAAGTTTTGAAGCCAACTGATAAGCAAATTTTTACCTTGGAGTTTCCTTTTCTAAATAGAGTTTAACTAGTTCCATATTTGTTATAAAACTTATACACGCTTGTTTGAATATAAGCTTTGGGAATTCTTAGACAAACCTTTGATTTCTTACAACCTTGCCGTGATTTCAGTGTATACCTTATTTGATTGAGCAACTAAATGTCTTTCAGGATTTTCAATATTGTGTGGCCTTAACTCAATTGATTCTCATTTTCTAAACCTCACCTCTTTTGTCTTTTACTTGGAAACTATTTAGACAAAATGCAATTTAGTTTTCTTTTAACTACATTGCAGTTTTGGTGTATGTTTCTGTCACCCTTTTGTGAAATGCGAGTTACATACCTTTCTTTTAGCACATGAGGTGATCCTCTTTCAGTTTTTTTTCATTCTTTATATTCAAATGTATTAGGTGTACTTAATCATAAATTTTTAAACCTTGAGAGTGTCATCACTGGCTTCAGATAACCTTCTTTTATAATTTTATACTTGTTAACTCAGCATGATTAGTTCCAAACTACTACCTTGCTTATCCTTTTTGTGTTCCTATCAGTTATCTCTGATTCGGGAGTTATCCTTGAGTTTGTTAAACTGAATTTCTTTTAATACTCTTCATCGATTGTACATCCTCGTTTACTTGTAAATTTAGCAGTTCTTTCAAAATTCTTGCAGAGATTATCCTTGTTGCTTGCCCTTCTTGTTTCAAAGTCTTTTATCCTTCTGAATAAACTCGAGAATAGTTGTAATGTCGCGTGCGATCTTTAGGCACAGTAATGCGAAGCTTTAGTTCTTTAGAATGTGGTTTGTGGTTATGGAAGGGGAGGTAGACACGGCTGCTTTTGCGGTTTTTTTTTTAAATTATGGTTTTTGATTTCTAACTGGTATGGCATTGAACCATGTTGAAAAAGTTTTATGGTTTATAATGATTTTCAAATTTGGTTTGAAACTTTTGGTTTAAATATTTTACTTTTGAAATTAAATCGAAACTCTTGGTCTGAATAATATGGTTTACAGAAAAAATGAGTTTTACGATTTTCCTGATTTGTGATTTTGGTTTATAATTTATCTTATCAAAATGGAATTCGAATTGAAAGGTTTTGATTTAAGAATAAATGAATTTTTGAGCCTTTTGAAAAAGCTTTCATAATGAATTGGTTTAGATTGGGCTTGTTTTCACAGCTTTGCGAAATATTACAAAAGCAGTCTTTGGTTTTGAAACTATGTCAGAAATTCTTGGTTTGGAGGATATTGTTTAAAAAGAAAAGTGAGTTCTCCGATTATGCTCATTTGTGAATTTGGTTTCCAAATTATCTTATCCAAGGGAATTCAAACTGAAAAGTTTTTATTTAAGAAAACCATGATTTCAAGTAGATGACTTTCGAGTAAACGATTTTTGCCTCTTTTGAAAAAGTTTTAATAATGAACTCATTTATATGGAACTTGATATAAAGGTTTTAAAAAGTGTTACAAAATTGGTAATTGTTTTAAGAAGAACTTCGGATGCGTAATGACGATAATTAGAGTGACGCAGCGGAAGGCGAAAGGGAACATCGATACGGTAGGATGATGGCGAACGAGGTGTCTTGGCAACTTGTTAGATTAGCAACGTTGAAAGTAGGATGCTCTGTGGGGAATATATATCCCATCGCGTGATTCGGATTTTCGAGGGCAAAAATCTTTTTAAGGAGGGGAGGATGTAAGAACCCGCATTTTCACGTAAAACCGTTTTAATAAAAGAATTTTAGTGCCCGAAATAGATTCAAAATTTAGAAGTTTTAATTTGAAAATATAAATGAGAAATTTGGTTTCAGTGAATTTTTCTGAGTTGAAAAATGTATTTTTTTCGAAAAGTTTTTGTAAAATTATGTACTGGCGTTTAAGCTGGCAGTACCGGCTCTAGACTGTCCAGTACCGCGTATTTTGGAAAATAATATTTTGAAAGATTAGTTTATTGTTTTGAAAGGAGAAAAATAATTTAAAATCGAAGTCCGGGCACTAATCTAAAACGTTTTGACCCAAAGTGGGCCAAATGGACCAAAAACGCTAACGGTTGGACCGGGCTCAAACCGGACCTAAGGTCCAACATATATAAGCTCATTTAATGAGCATTTTAGCCCATTCTCCCCCATTTTGAAGAGAGAGCCGCGGTTTTGAAGAGAGGAGAGGAGGAAGAGAGTGCACTTTTCACCTCCACCTTCCGGAAGCCATAACTTTTGATCCGGAACTCCGATTGACGAGCCGTTTGTGGCCACGCGAAGCTCTTGTCAAGCTCTACGTTTCTATCTAAAGAAATCTGGTAAAAACTCGTGTCTCTCTTTCCAGTTTCGTGCCCTAGATTTCTGCATTTTTGAGGTTGTGGTTTTAAGTAGATTTTGTGGTTTTGGTTGTTTAGGGGATCTCTAGTAGCGGGTAAATGTTGGATTTTATCCCTAATCACGTTGGCTAAGGTAAGGTTTCTCTAAATTCTTGTGTTTAGTTGTTTTGTGTATATTAGATTTTGATGTTGGTATATATGTGATATTAGATTGAGTTTTGGTGTTTGTTGGAGTTGATTGAGGCATTGGAGCAAGCTTGGTGGCTTCGTTTTGATGTTTGGAATGTTTTGGGAATCGACCAAGGTATGGTTTCAGTTTTCTTTATGTAATATGTAATGTTTATGGACACTTAGGCTAGTTGACCCTAAGATAGGATTGAATGTTGTTGGTGTATAAATATTTATATGTGAATTGATGATAATTGTGGGTTGTATTGGATTATTGTGGTTGAGGATGATTATTGGGAATTGTGGTATTAATAAGTATTGATGATTAGTGTTGTTGATGAGGTTGTTGGTATTTAAGGATTGATGATGAATAATGATGTTGTTGGTATTTAATGATTATAAAGGTTGAAGGGGAATATTGATGTTATTGGTGCTAATTATAAATTGTGATATTGGTTGATATTGGTGAGTGTATATGTTGAGTGTGGTAAAATGAGTATGGATAATGATTGATAATGTTGAGGTTAAGTGATGAGGATTTTGAAATAGTTGTTGATGTTTGATGTTGGTTAAAGATTATTTATTATGGTTTTGGATGTTGATGAGTAAGGAATTTGATGATATTGAGTAGTGTAATTGGGATTATGGATGGTTGAGTTGGAAAAGAAAGGGTATGGGATTTTATGTTGTTTTGGTAATGTTTGGGTTGTGTTTGGTTTGGTTTTGAATTGTGAGTTTTAGGAAAAATTGGAGTTTTGAGGCCTTTGGTAAAAATGGATTTCTGGTAAACTTTGTCTGATCATAACTTTTGCTTCGATTTTCAAAATCTGATGAAATTTATCTAGAATTAAAGATCTTTGGAATCCCTTTAAATGGATATAAATTTTGTGAAATTTAGAATTTTGTAGAGGAAGTTATGATCATTCAAAGTTGGTGTTAAAAATCTGAAATTCTGCAAAGTTGCAGAATTTCAGGATTTTCGGATATGTGCGCACAAACAGCCTTGTGCGCATGCACAACCCTACGAAAATTCTATTCTGTGCGTATGCACAGGCGGAAGAAAGGGCTCTGGTGGCAGCGCTAGCATAGGTTGTGCGCACGCACATCAATGAAGATTTACGACCTATGCGGACGCACAGCCCTGTGCGCACGCACAAGTCGGGAAGGGACGTCTGTTAGGGGCACTCACACAGCTTGTGCGAGTGAACAGACTTAATAAATTTTAGTACCTGTGCACACGTACACCCCTGTGCATACGCACACTTTCAAAATCTTCCTGGGTGTGCGCACGCACACCCCTGTGCGGACGCACACACCCTGTTTCATAAATTTAAACTTTGTTTTCAACTATTTCACCTTCCCAACAAGGTTGTAAGCTTCTATAACACCACTTTAAAGCTTTTGGGCTTACTTTTGAGTATGGAAATATGGGAAATGAGCAAAGAGTTTTAGTTGATGTTTGTTTGGAAAAGTTTAGAAAAACAGAGGCCTAGGTTTCTGGTGTACTAAAGGTGGTCCAATGGTAGGAGAAGAATGGTTGATGAATGAGATGAGAACTAAGGAACTGTTGAGTTCGGAAATGAAATGAGAATGAACAGTAGTTGAGAAGAGTTGAGGGATCTAAATGAGGTGATGGATCCATCTTATGCTAAAAATGTTTTTAAAAACCACTGTACTACTTTTATTGAGATTTTTTGAGATGCTATGCGCCCGGGCAGGGGCTGAGGTTGGATCCCACCTGTTCGAGGTAGCGGCAGCGGCGTAAGGGTGGTGGTTCGTTCCACTTGCGCTTTGATGTGAGGTCGGTGGCAATAGATCCCGCTCGCATCCCTTCGGATCTGTAGAGCGTGCAGGCGTCGGTACCTGGACAGTGATCCAAGCACTATATCTCGGGGGTTCCCATATGAGAATTCCGAAGGGCGACGTCTCCATGGAGATGTGTCGGGTTGGCAGTTGAACCGACAATGTGATATCACAGCCAATAGGGCAGACATTCATCATGTGAATCTTCTATATGTTTGCTTGCTTTGTTTACTTGAGTTTGCCAAATTGTATAACATGTCTATCTGCTTCTTGAACTACTTGTTGTATATGAATATTATTTGTATTTTTACTTGTTTGTATTAATTGTGTTTGTCCGGTGCTGAGGAGGTTAGGTAGATGGTGGCGATGGGATCGCACGGAGGTTAGGTTGGCGCCACAGCGGTGTGATTAGTATTAGTTAGAAATCCCCTAAGTTAGATAACCCTGCTTATGGTTTATGGTTTAAGTTCTGTATATATTATTTATAATTGTCCTAAGCTTGAATATCTGTATGTGATGTGAAGTTCTAGGATTGCCTTGGGCGTCCTGGAGCCTTACATCTTACATCATTGGGCATTGTTACCATACTGAGAACCTCCGGTTCTCATTCCATACTTTGTTGTTATTTTTCAGATGCAGGTCGTAATCTACTTTGGTGAGATTGCAGATATGGTGATAGAGTGGAGTATGGTTCGTTCCTTGTTTATATCTGTTTTATTTTCATCATAGTATTTCTCTCACCTTTTGTGTATTTATCTTTATTGCCTTAGAGGCTTATTTGAGAGATAGGTTGTATAAGCTATTTTACTTCTAAATCTCTGTATCGTTCTATTTGTAACTAGTCGGCTTAAACTCTGCAAGCTGCGGCTAGTTCTCTATGATTATAATAATATTGTATCTATATGTATGTTTTATTCTTTCATCTAAACCTTGAGTCTTGTGCGTTAGTTTCGTGTGAACGTTTCGCGCTTTTGAAGTACCGTTTTTGAGCTTAATCCTTCATCAGGCTTTTAGAATATATTATTTCCTTCTATATATAAATATGTAAAAGCCTTAGGACTGTCGTAATCTCTGATTAACCTTTGCTTTATGGCAAGAGGTAAGGCTTAGGGTAATTGGGGTGTTACACTAACTTAAGCATCGGAGTCTCTTGCAGGTACCACCACCCTCCAGTGACAAAGGATCAGCAGCACCTTCAAGTCCAACAAGTTGGACACGACAGCTCCGACCACCACAGCAGATCTCATCCGAGATCGACCTTCAGTTTCAGGTAACCTTCGGAACAAGTAGGGTGTTACCTTTTCTAAGTTGAATGTTTGATTGGGTCCTACAAACTACTGATGGTAGAAAGATCATCTAGAGTTAGAGGTCTTCATGTTGTTAACACCAATGATGATGATGACAACCATGCTGACATTCATGATGATTTGTTGATGCCAATGTAATGGCGGTGGACAAAACCTTTCATTGAGAGGGTTGGATGAAAGTAGTGTTGCTGATGAAATGAGATAGATGTTCATACCTTAGCTTGTAATGTTAAGCCCAACTATTTCGGTCCAACTAAATAAGCTCTGTTCTGAAGGCTACCGGAAACTGTAGGTCGATCTCGGACGAGATCTTTAGTATGGGTCGGAGTTGACGTGTCTGGCTGGAGGGTGGCGGCCGGAGCTGTGGAGGGTGGTGGTACCTGCAAGGGACTCCGATGCTTAAGCTAGTAAGGGTATTAAGCAGGTTTTTAGTAGAATCAGAGTATGAGTTATACCTGGGTGCTCCAGTGTATTTATAATGGTTGTAGAGTGATCTTTCTGAGGATAAGATAGTTATCTTATCTTATCTTTGAGTGAAGTCATCTTATCTTCAAGGGAACCGCCCTTATCTCTATAAGCTTGGACTGCTTTTGGATTTGGGTCGTGTTCCTCTGTTTGGGCCCTTTTTGGGCTTTCTTGGCGATTTGGCCGAGCTCCTTGAGAAGAGGTCGGATAGCCCTGACTTGAAGAGGTCGGTTGACTTTGTTGTTTAAACATCCCGGGTCGGACAGTTCGACCAGGATATGAACAATGCCCCTGCTCGAGTGTGGTCTTCCTTTTGAGGTCGAGTCCTTAGTTTTAGGACTTCGATCCTTCTCTGGAGAAGCCGAACTCGAGCATTTGTCGACTTCTTTTGTGTAGAGACTCCTTCTGAATACGGAGCGTTTCTTCTTCTTCTTTGATTTCGAAAATAGGTGTTCCCTGTCTTGGGAACGTGCAAGGGTTTTTAATGCCCCATTAATTTCTTAACGTTCCATTTCTTTGTCTCCCGCTTTCTTGTTTTATTTTTTGAATTGCATCAAAACTCTCTTTTCTGTTTATCTTCATTGTTGCTCGCTATAACTTCCCCCTTTTCTCTCTTATTCTTTTTGTTTCGTTTGTACTTCCTTGTTCCTTTGGGATTTTCGTTTTCGCGTCTTCACGCTTCTTTCTGTGATGCCATTGCTGATTGCTGGTGCTTTCTTTGCTCGAAGGCAATTCCGGATTCCGCCTCTCCGTCTTCAATTTCTTCAGAGCTTTCTCCTTTTTCAGGTTGGTTCTTCTTTCCGTTTCTTTACTTCTTTCATCGTTCTTCCCTTGAGCTTGCATTGTTCTTATTTCTTGGTAAAGTTTTGATTTTGCTTGAGTGTATGTTGGAAAGCTTGAACCATTTCGTATTCTTATGCTTGTTTGTCACTGTGATGTATTTTTTTCTGGCTTTCTTTCGACCTTATGTATACTCTTGGCGTTTTTCCTGATGATTGAAGCTTTTTAGGGCTTTGCATGTTGTTGCTTGTTTCTGTATTTTTTGATTTTGTAGCTTTTTGGGATAATGGCTTTATTTGATTATGAAGAAAGGTTGCGTCTTTGATGATTTCCACTTGGCATGTTTTTGTTGCTTGGTAGTTCCTTTTGCTGATAGACTGAAACTGTAGTTTGAGAGGTGGCTATTGATGACTTATTTGGTTTTTCTTCTCGGTGGGTTGATTGAAAGAAGGTTTTTCTTGCTGGGATAACTTTGATGATTTCCTTAAGTCCTTGCTCTGTCACTCTGTTATTGCCTCCAAAGGATGCCCCTGGACCAGTGGATTGTGTCCTGGGATTTCCTTTTGTCATGTGTGCCCTAGATCAAGTTATATCTCTTTTGTCTGAGCTATTTTCTTTGTTGTGCCCAAGCTATTTATTTAGTAATTCCTCTCTCTTTTCTTTGCTGTAGGATTAGTTGACCATGTCTTCTCGCAAAAATATTGTCGAGACTTCCTCCAAAGTCCCCGAGGGCATGTCTGATTGGCTGGACTCCCTTGTCTTGATGTGCGACTCTGTAGTAAATTCTGAATTCTGTACAGAGCTTAGAAAACATCACCGACTCTGTAAGAACAGAGATCAGGAAAAGAACTATGAATTGGTAGCGCCTGATTCTGAGGAGAGGGTTTGCTTTCCCGATCTGACCCGGGGGGAACGCCCTTTCTTTTATGCTTATGACTATTTTTTCAGCCAGTTGAATATTACTTTTCCTTTCACTTCCTTTGAGACCGACTTGTTGTGGTCGTGTAACGTAGCTCCATTCCAACTCCATCCGAACTCCTGGGGTTTTATCAAGATCTTTCAGCTGCTTTGCCAAGAGTTGGACGTCATACCTTCTCAAACTCTCTTTCTTTACCTTTTTGTTTTAACTAAGCCCGGAATTTTTAAAAAAAAAAGAAGGGCTCTTGGATTTCCTTTAGATCTGCTCAGGGACATAAAGTTTTTGCTATGTATGACGAGTCCTTTAAGGACTTTAAGAATTACTTTTTTAAGGTCCGAGCTATTGAGGGGGCTCGACTATTTTTCTTAGAAGCGAATAATGAACCTGCCTTCCCCTTGTGTTGGCAAAAGAATGTGGTGGTGTCTCAATACACATGGGAGATGCTTGACGAAGTCGAGCAGGCTTTTGTAAATGTTTTGGATGATATTTGGTGGGAACCTCCCCATCTTGACACCAAGAAATTTTTGGGGGATCCATCCCTTGTCCGAACTGCGTTGGGTATTTAATCAATATGTTTTGCTCTCTTTTTACTTTGCTTCCTTCTTTTTCCAGTTTGTAACCTGCTTCTATGGTTCATTTTATTTTTCAAAGATGGCCAAGAATAATGACTCTATGAAAGCCTTTAAAAAGGCGAGGAAGGCTACTGCGGCCCAAAACATCTCGGCCAAAGTGGCTGGGGAAGGGTCTTCTCGTGTTCCTCTCAAATAGCCTGTGTCGAGCTCTCCTGGACCGAGAAGGAAGATCCCTACCCCTCGGGTCCATGTGCTCGATCCTCCCCAGGCTTCTGCTGTTGTCTCTTCTCCTACGGTCGTTCCCCCTTCAAAAAGACCTCGGACTGTTGAGCCTTTTAATTTAGATGCTTTTGATTTTGATGCTGTTGGGTTTGTTGACCAGCAGATTGCTCCTTATGGTGTCATTCCTACTGACGATGTCTCTCTTCTTCATCATTTAGAATTTATTACTCGGAGCAGCATCAAAATGGCACATATGGGGGCAGCTCTGTATCGAACCGCCCAAGATCTTCCTATCCATGCCACGAAGGCCTTTATAGATGAGGCTAAATCAGAGTTTGACCGGATTAAGGATTTGAAGGAGGAGCTCGAGGTGAAAGTGACCAGGTTGAAGAAAGAGTTGGAGGGTCAAAAGACTAGAGCTATTACTTTAGCGGCCTCTGCAAAGTTGGCTGAGGATACGGTGTTGAAGCATAAGGAGAGCTATGTCACAACTTATAGGGAGATGATGGGTCTCAGGGAGAGCTTGGAGTCTGTCCGAGCTGATTATGCTGAGCTCTAAGGTCATCTTGTCATTTTGTGTATAACCCGGCTTGTGGGCTTTGAACTCTTTTTATTTTGTAGTTTTGTGGTTCTGACTTCCAAATACTTTTTAGTTGCTTTTTTAGCAACTTTAATTTGAAAAATCAAAGGTTAAGCCTTTTGATGTCGACTTCAGGTGGCCTCTTAGGTCTTGTTTATTATAGCAACTTTTGCTCCTGCTTGTTGGTTACTTTGCTTTATATTTTCTCCGGCATCTTCAGGGTGTTAGAATCTTGTTTTCTGGCCTCTTTCGATTGCCTTCGTATTTTCATACTTGTATTTTGATTCTTTTGAGCTCGTAGATTTCTGAGTCCAACTTGTGTGCCTTTTGTCGGCCGACTTCTTCATCTCGGCCTAAAGCTATTTCTAGTAATCCATATTATTTGGACCTTTATTAGGCCTTTTCTGTGGATTACTTTTCGTAGCTTGTGTGATTTTGTTGGGACGACTTCACCATGTCGGTCCCTTCCAAGTTATTTTTAGTAATCCATATTATTTGGACCTTTGTTAGGTCTCTTCTTATGGATTATTTTTTATAACTTTGTCTTGCGGGAGGCCGACTTCATCATGTCGGTCCCTTCTAAGTTATTTCTAGTAATCCATTTTGGGATCTTTTGTCAGATCTCTTTTATGGATTGCTTTTTATAACTTTGTCTTGCGGGAGGCCGACTTTATCATGTCAGTCCCTTCTAAGTTATTTCTAGTAATCCTCTTTTTTAGGGCTGGCCAGGCCTCTTTCTAGGGATTTACTTTTTATAATTTTGTTGTTGTGGTCGACTGGTCCGACTTCTTCATGTCGGTCCATCTTTTAAGTTATTTTTTAGCAACCCGTTTTATTTAAGACCTCGTTAGGTCCTTTCCTATGGGTCACTTTCGATAACTTCTTGCATTTAATCTGTTTTTGTCGCTTTTCATCTTTGCCGATTTTGTAGAAATTGGGTTCGATCCTCGGTTAGTCGACCTTTGATGAATTCAATTTTCATCTTTGTTGGTTTTTGTCATGATCAGGCATCAAATTTGATTTTCACTTTTGCCGATCTGTAGCTTTATAATTGGGCGATGAAATTTTGCGTTTCAGATTAATGCGTCTTGATAAAGGATTCGTAGAAAATCTGAAAAAACTTTATTCAAAATAGAAAATATATATGTGGGAGTTTTACCCCTCTAAGTTAGGTATTTCATGGATCTTGGTTTGGTGCCTCGTTAAAAAACCTTTTTAAGGAAAAAGAGTGCACCTCATCCTAAGATCTTTGTTACCTCCTAATTGTAGTACCTCCTTAAGTTGCAGGCGTGCCATGACCTTGGGAGCTCTCACCCTTCGAGTTCGGATAGCTTGTAGTAGCCTCTTCTGAGTACTTCTATGACTCGGTAGGGTCCCTTCCAGTTTGCTGCCAGCTTTCCTTCTTTAGGTCGAGTTGTTCCGATGTCATTTCGGATTAGGACGAGGTCGTTCTCGGCAAAACTTCGCGGCACTACCTTTTGATTGTATCTTGAAGCCATTCGATGTTTTAATGCCTCTTCCCTGATCCAAGCTCTTTCTCAGATTTCTGGAAGTAGGTCGAGTTCTTCCCTTTGAAGTTGGGAGTTGGCCTCTTCACTGTAGTGGATCACTCTGGGCGATCCTTCTTCGACCTCCACTGGGATCATTGCCTCCGTTTCGTAAGCTAATCGGAAAGGTGATTCCTTTGTGGTGGAGTGTGGAGTTGTTCGATATGCCCATAGGACTTGTGGGAGCTCTTCAGCCCAGGCTCCCTTTGCGTCCTGTAATCTCTATTTTAACCCGGCTAATATGACTTTGTTAGCAGCTTCTGCTTGTCCGTTGGCCTGGGGGTGTTCTACGGATGTGAATTGGTGTTTTATGTTCAGATCGGCCACCAATTTTCTGAAGCCTACATCTGTAAATTGAGTGCCATTGTCTGTGGTTATGGAGTATGGAATCCTAAACCTTGTGACAATGTTTCTATATAGGAATTTTCGACTTCTTTGAGCAGTGGCGTTAGCTAGGGATTCTGCCTTAATCCATTTTGTGAAATAGTCTACCCCCACGATGAGGAATTTGACTTGTCTGGATCCTTGAGGGAAAGGATCGAGAAGGTCGAGTCCCCATTTTGCAAATGGCCAAGGTGAGGTTACGCTGATAAGTTCCTCTGGTGGGGCGATGTGAAAGTTGGCATGTTTCTGATATGGTGGACATGTCTTTACAAATTCTGTTGCTTCTTTTTGTAGATTCGGCCAATAGAATCCGGCCCGAAGTACTTTTTTGGTAAGAGCCTGTGCTCCGAGATGGTTGCCACAGATGCCACTGTGTACTTCTTCTAAAATTTCCTTTGTGTTGGAAGTCGGCACACATTTTAACAGTGGTGTTGAAATCCCTCTCTTGTATAGAGTGTTATTTATGATGGTGTAGTATTGTGCCTCCCGTTTTATCCTCTTTACCTCCTTCTTATCCATAGGGAGTGTTTCTGTTTTGAGGTAGTTAATTATGGGAGTCATCCATCCTTGATCCAGACCTATTATGGCTAGGACCTTTTCTTCTTCCGAGATTGACGGGTTCTGCAACATTTCCTGGATGAGGCTTCTATTGTTGCCCCTTGGTTTGGTGCTAGCTAGTTTTGAGAGTGCATCAGCTCGAGCATTCTGTTCCCGAGGTATGTGGCGGACCTCGTATTTCCCGAATTGTCCGAGCTGTTCCCTGGTTTTGTCCAAGTACTTTTTCATGGTGGGATCCTTGGCTTGGTAGTTCCTTGTTATTTGTGAGGTGACTACTTGTGAGTCGCTGAAGATAATAAGCTTTTGAGCTCCCACCTCCTTAGCCAGCTTTAAACCAGCTAGTAGTGCCTCATATTCGGCCTGGTTGTTTGACGTAAGGAACCCAAATTTGAGGGAAAGTTTGATTTGGGTTCCCTGATTGCTTTCTATTATCACGCCTGTGCCACTTCCGGTTTTATTTGAGGAACCATCTACGTAGAGATTCCATTTTGTAGGGATTTCTGGGGTGTCCGTACACTCTGCAATGAAGTCGGCCAGATACTGTGATTTGATGGCTGTTCGAGCTTCATACTGAAGGTCGAATTCGGACAACTCGACTGCCCATTGCAAGATTCTTCCTGCTAAGTCTGTTTTCTGTAAAATGCCTTTTATGGGCTGGTTGGTCCGAACCCTGATGATGTGGGCTTGGAAATATGGGCGAAGTCGTCGAGATATTAGTATGAGAGTATAGGCGAATTTTTCTATTTTTTGATAGTTTAGTTCGGACCCTTGTAGTGCTTTGCTAATGAAGTATATAGGTTGTTGTCCACTGTCGTCTTCTCGGATCAGTGCTGAGGCTACTGCCCGATTTCCTACTGTGAGGTACAATATAAGTGGTTCTCCTTCTCATGGCTGAGTTAGAATAGGTGGTTGTCCCAGAAATCTTTTGAAATCTTGGAAGGCCTGCTCGCACTCCATCGTCCATTCAAACCTTTTTTCCTTCCTTAGAGTGGCATAGAAAGGGAGAGATCTTATCGCCGATCCAGCTAAAAATCTAGACAAGGCTGCCAATCTTCCATTGAGTTGTTGTACCTCTTTGACACAAGTCGAGCTCTTTATGTCGAGTATGGCTCGGCATTTATCCGGATTTGCCTTGATTCCTCTTTGTGTGAGCATAAAACCCAAGAATTTGCCAGCTTCTACTGTGAAGGTGCATTTTGCAGGGTTAAGTCACATGACATGCCTTCTTATAGTGTTGAACACTTGAGTGAGGTCGGATAGTAACGACTCTTTAGTTTGTGTCTTTATTAACATGTCATCCACGTAGACTTCTATGACTTTTCCGATGTGGTCTGCGAAGACCTTATTCATTAATCTTTGATAAGTAGCTCCTGCATTTTTGAGTCTGAATGGCATGACGATGTAGCAATAGTTTGCTTTCGGGGTTAAAAATGAGATTTTTTCTTGATCAGGAGGGTACATTGGGATTTGATTGTATCCCGAATAGGCGTCCATAAACGAGAGGTATTTGTATCCGGAGGAGGCATCCACCAAAGCGTCGATACTTGGGAGTGGATAAGGATCTTTTGGGCAGGCTTTGTTGAGATCAGTGTAGTCGGTGCACATCCGCCACTTCCCATTTGATTTTTTCACCAAGACGACGTTAGCTAGCCATAGTGGGTATTTAACTTCTCTGATGAATCCTGCCTCCAGTAGAGCTTGTACTTGCTCTTCCACAGCTTGGGATCGTTCTGGTCCGAGCTTTCTACGTCTCTACTGTACTGGCCGAGATACTGGGTAAACTGCCAATTTGTGGCACATTAACTTAGGGTCTATGCCCGGCATGTCTGCGGCTTTCCATGCAAAGAGGTCGACATTGTCCCTTAAGAACTGTATGAGGGACTCCTTTATGTCTCCTTTTAGGATTGTGCCAATATTAGTTATTTTTTCTAAAGTATCTCCGATTTGGACTTTTTCTGTCTCGCCTTCAGGCTGTGGACGAAGTTCTTCCTGCCCTCGAACTCTCCCGAGTTCAACGGTGTGGATCTCTTCTCCTTTGCCCCTTAGGTTCATACTTTCGTTGTAACAGCGGCGCGCTGTCTTCTGGTCTGCTCTTATTGTAGCAATTCATTCTGTGGTTGGGAACTTCATGCACAGATGTGGAGTCGAGACTACTGCGTCGAGTTGATTCAGCGTTGTCCGACCTATCAGGGCATTGTAGGCTGTACTCACATCGACCACTATGTAGTTTATGTTAATTGTCCTTGACCGATTTCCTTTTCCAAAGGTGGTGTGCAGGGAGATGTATCCAAGTGGTTGGATTGGAGTGTCTCCCAGCCCGAATAGGTTGTTTGGATAAGCTTTGAGCACTTTTTCTTCTAGGCCGAGTTTGCAGAAGGCAGTTTTGAACAGTATGTCAGCTAAGCTTTCCTGGTCCACCAACGTGCGGTGGAGATTAGTGTTGGCTAATATGATAGTGATGACCATGGGATCGTCATGTCCTGAGATGACGCCAGCTGCGTCCTCTTTGGTGAAGGTGATAGTGGGGAGTTTGGGTGCTCCTTCTCCTCCTTTGACATGATATACCTCCCTCAAATGTCTTTTGCGAGATGATTTGGAGATTCCTCCTCCCGTAAATCCTCCATGTATCATGTGGACATGTCGCTCTGGGGTACGAGGTGGTCGTTCAGGTCGTCCAACCTCTTCGTCCCTTCTTCTTTTTCTTGGCTCATCTGATTTGTTGGCTAAGTACTGATCTAGTCTTCCCTCTCTTACCAATTTTTCTATGATATTCTTTAAATCGAAGCACTCGTTGGTGGGATGTCCATAGATTTGATGGTATTCATAGTATTCTGTCCGATTTCCTCCTCCTTTCTTACTTTTGAGTGGGCGAGGTGGGGGTATCATTTCAGTGTGGCATACTTCTCGATAGACATCCACAAGGGACACCCGAAGAGGGGTATAATTGTGGTATTTTTTATCTTCACGCCATGCTGATCTTCTTTTTTCTTGGTCTCTTTATCTTTATAGGAGAATCCAGATTTTGAGGTCTCTCCTAATCGGGAGTTTTCCTCCATGTTGATGTACCTTTCTGCTCATTCTTGTACTTCATTTAGAGATGTGGGATGTTTTTTTGATATGAAGTGACTAAAGGGTCCCTCTCGTAGGCCATTGATGAGGCCCATAATGGCCGCTTATGTTGGTAGATTTTTCCGATCTCCTTGCTTGATCCCTAGTAGACATGGAGCATGTTTAGTTTTATCCTTCTGGATGGAGAATCTGGCTAGAAACTTTTTGGCCAAGTCGTCAAAGCTTGAGATGGACCTGGGGGGCATGTTGTCGAACCACTTAATTGCCGTTTTTGTCAAAGTAGTTGGGAAGACTTTGCACCGAGTTGCGTCTGAGGCGTCGGTGAGATACATTCTGCTTTGGAAGTTGCTAAGATGATGGCCGGGGTTTGTCGTGCCATCGTATAGAGTCATGTCGGGAGGTTTAAAGTCTTTTGGGATTTTGGCCTTCCTGATCTCTTTGGTGAACGGGTCTTGGTCTTTGCGGGAGCTATCTTCGTGGCTGGATCTGGTAGTTTTAGTTTTAAGATCGGCTTCGATCTTTAGGAGCTTGTCCTCTAGTTCGTGACGTCGCCTAGCTTCTCTTCGTAAATCTCTCTCGGCTTCCTGTTGATATTCAACCTCTTTTTCGAGTTGTTTTAGGCGATCCTGAAGTGCCTCTATGGCTCCCGTGCTTGGGGAGTTCTTGTCTTTGTTAGGTTGAGAAGTATCATCCAGTGTAACCTCCGTGTTCTTATGTGGCGTTCAGTTTTCTAAATCAGAGTTGTGGTCGTTGTCCAGGTTATCCACCATGGTGATGGGATGACTTCCAGGTTCTCCGGCAACGGCACCAATGTTCCGAGGGTTACCGAAAACTGTAGGTCAATCTCCGACGAGATCTTCAGTATGAGTCGGAGCTGACGTGTCCGGCTGGAGGGTGGCGGCCGGAGCTGTCGTGTCCGACTTGTTGGACTGGTAACGCTGCTGATCCTTTGTCACCGGAGGGTGGTGGTATCTGCAAGGGACTCCGATGCTTAAGTTAGCAAGGGTATTAAGCAGGTTTTTAGTAGAATCAGAGTATGAGTTATATCTGGGTGCTCCAGTGTATTTATAATGGTTGTAGAGTGATCTTTTCTAAGGATAAGATAGTTATCTTATCTTATCTTATCTTTGAGTGAAGTCATCTTATCTTCAAGGGAACTGCCCTTATCTCTATAAGCTTGGACTGCCTTTGGATTTGGGTCGTGTTCCTCTGTTTGGGCCTTTTTTGGGCTTTCTTGGCGATTTGGCCGAGCTACTTGAGAAGAGGTCAGATAGCCCTAACCTGAAGAGGTCAGTTGACTTTGTTGTTTAAACATCTCGGGTCGGACAGTTCGACCAGGGTATGAACAAGCTCCTTAGCCCCCAAGAAATAGTCGTCTAGATTGACCCATGAAGTCAAGTCCGAATACACCCAACAAATCAGCCTACCCAACCTTCGCTAGTCTCAAGTTCCATGACCCGAGTCCAACCCGACTTAGGGAACAAATTTGAAACCCCTTATGTCAATTGTAGTGGCATAATTATCCACTCAACCGCAACCTCCATCATAATAGGGATATAACTTCCTACTATGATTTGATAAAGATCATATTGTTGAAGGCCATATCCATGAACCCACTTTATAAATACTCTAACACTCATATATTTTATTCATTCATTTTACACTTACCATTCTTAAACCTTTCTTCACTTAAGTATCAGAGTTCATTACATGTACCCCGAATTGTTATTCTAGAGCTGACATGAAGGAGCTTCAGGCGAATTCACCACTATAAAGTCTCAAAAAATTATAAAAAGATTAATTGAATAATTAATCATTAAATTAAAATAGTTAAAATGTGTCTGGAAGGGGTCAAAAATTAAGACTTAGAAATTTAAAAATTTAATGATGATAATTGAATTCAGAGAATTTTTTCAAGTGGAAAATTGTAATTTATTTCAGAAAAATGCGAAAACACACGTACTGGTAATTTAAGCGGCTATACCGGTTTAAATTTGCCTGGTACTGTGAGGGAGAATTAATTAGGAGTGAATGAGCTTAAGAAATTAAAATTCATAATTTGGGAAAGTAAAAATAATTATAATACAAATTAAAATACTAATCTTAAAAGTTTTATCCCATAATTGGGCAAACGGGCTAAAATGATTGAATCGGACCCAAATTCGGCCTAAGCCCACACTATATAAAGCCCAATTTTATCACAAAACAAACAATACTACCCTATTTCTTTGAGAGATACATGGTTAGAGAAGAGAGAAGAAAACACAAAATCCTAACTCCATAAACTTCAATCCTTCATAACTTTTGATCCAGAGCTCTGATCGCCGCACCATTTTCAGCCACGCGAAGCCCGTCTCCTCCTCTATAATTTTATCCAAAAATTTTGGTATGCATTTCCCTCACTAAACTGTAGTTTTGTTGTCCCCATGAGAATTACGTTTTTGGCTTGTGTGTTCATGAAACTTAGTGATTCTTGTATTTAGGGAAAGCTCTAGCTTGAGTTCTAGCTAGATTCCATCACTAATTTTAATGGGTAAAGGTAAGAGCTACTTTTTTCATGTGTTCATAAACTTTTATAAAGCCCTAGTGATTGAATATTGTGTATGTTATGTGAAAATAGCGTAGATTGGTATTAGAAGCATTAAGATGATCATTGGTTATATTTGAGTTTGGTGGAGGTAAACTTGGAGCCTAAACTTAGTGAAATTAATGAATTGAAGGTTTGATCTTGGCTTCTTAGAGGTATAATTTAAGTTTCATTTAAATACCATGTAATGTGACATGAAGTCCTAGGCTAGATGCCCCTAGGAATAGAATTGAATTATGTGAATTGATGGAATTGAATGTTGTTGATTAATTATTGAATTTGATTTTGCTTGGTGTGGTTGCTTGTTATTGGTTTAGTGTTATTGTTACAATGGAATGGCTGTTAATGATTGAGATTGTGGTTTGATTTATCATAGTGATAATGTTGATATTTATGAGTTGATTAGTGAATATTGGGCCAGAGGCCATGAATTTTAGGCCGGAGGCCGTGAAAGGTAAGCCGGTAAGTTGATGGAATGCATTGAATGTTTATACATGAGATTGAGATGGTGATTATGTAATTGAGCATATGAAAATTTGGTAATGAATAATTAGATTTGAAGAATTGATAAATTGAAGTGTGAAAATGATGATTTAGAGTAGTAATGTGTAAATTAAGTTGGCTTGAACTTTGTTGATAGTAAAAGAGTGAACTGGGATAGTTAGGAGGTATTATATTGATGTAGAAAACTGATGTGGCTTGTGAACCTCTTGGAAATTGGTAAAATTCTACTTTTAGATAAAAACTGATTTTTGGACAACTTCGACGGGTTGTAACTTATTCTTTGGGATTGAAAATTCAACAAAATTAGATTTTTATGAAAATTTAGTCAATGATCTTTACAATGGTTTAAGAATGGTTGAAAAATAAGTTTTTTATAAAAAGTTATGAAAGTTCAAAATTTGGGTTGAAAAATTGAATTTCTACAACATATCAGCTTTTTTGAAAATCTGGCAGCCATGCGTACGTTGTAGCGTCACGCGACACGGGCAAGTTTTTTTGCCCAGTATTCTCGTGTACGTGGAAAATGCATGCGTACGCGACACTATCAAATTTTGAATTCATGCGTATACGGAAGGTGCATGCGTACGCGACTTTTCCAAAATCTTGAAAACATGCGTACGCGGAAGGCATGCGTACACATGACCACCCTATTTTGCTGAAAATGAATTTTTAAGTTCTCAACCATTCTTCTAGCCATCTAAACCTCTGTAAACCCTGTTATGAGTCTAGAGCCGAAGTAATAGAGGGTAGAGAAGTTAGAAATAAGATCTAATGAGGTGAGACAATGAATTGGAAAAAGATGGATCAAATGTAATAAGTGATATGATGAGGATGATTATGATAAGGCGAAATGATGATGATTGATTTTTATTGAGGATAATTAGGGGTGGCAAAGCGGGTCGGCCCGCCCCAACCCGCCCCACCCTGTCTAGGCCCACCCTATAAATGGGGCGAGTCGGCCCGTCCCGCCAACTAAAATAGGTTCAAAATGCTAGCCCGCCCCGCTTTATGGCGGATGGCAGGTCGGCGGGCTAGCCGGCTTGACTCTTTTTTTTTTGAAAAATAAAATTCATTAAAATTAACTAAAAAATAATAATTAAAAAATAAAATACAAATAAAAAAATAGTCAAATTATAATATAATTTTTTTACTATCTTTTTTTTTAATTTTTAACTTCAATAAAATTGTTCAAAAGAATATTTGTCAATAGAACTATCTTTATTTTAAAAAATAAGTCACATAATTTGAACAAATATACGAAATTGTAAAATAAAATAAATAAAGTTAATAACTAAAAGAAGAATAAAAACAAAAACAAAAAAAAGTGTTTAAAAATTCTATAATTATTAATTTTATAATAGTAATCACTCTTTTATTTAATAAAAAAAAAGAAAAATAAAAATCTTCACCGCGGCGGACCGGCCCACCCCGCCCCACCAAAACCCGCCTATTTGGCAATGCGGGTTTGGCGGATTTTTTTAATTTGGCGGGCTCCAAATTCTAGCCCGACCCGCGCGGGTTTAGCGAGTCGGCCCGACGGGTTCAACCCGTTTTGCCACCCCTAAGGATAATGATTGATTTTGATTAGGATGATGAGTATGATTAAAATAATGATAGACAATGATGATTGAGTTTGAGTATGATTTTGAATAAAGTAAAATGAGATTGAGGGTGAATTTAATAAAGAAATTAACTATGATTGAGATACACCTGCCTGGGTAGATGCAGTGGCGTTGTTCCACTTGCTCCGGGTTACGATTTGAGCTCTCGGGGTAGATGCAAAGGTGTGGTTCGCCCCCATTTGCTCCTAGTTGAGAATGATACCTCTAGGGTAGACGCAAGGATTGTAGTTTTGTCCCGCTTGCTCCCACTTGATGTTTGAGATCTTGGGATAGACGCAAGATTGGGATTTTGTCTCGCTTACTCCCAATTGATGTTTGAGATGCTGGGGTAGATGTGTAATGACCCAATTTTTAGTACGTCATGATCATACTGCAAATCAAGCATTACTAACTTGCTTTCCTATCAATTAACTAAATATTTATTATTAAGCTTGTAATCATATTAGCGCACGATCGAATTTTTTGGAAAAAACTGAAATAATTAAATAAGTACGATAGAATAACACAAACATCAGAGATGGGGATAATATATATATATATATATATATATATATATATATATATATATTACACTGCCATACAAGTCATAAGTTAGCGTACAACCCTTCACATCTTGTTACTATATACATAATCAACACTTCGAACCTTTGTGCATGTAGGAAGCCCCTAAGCTGGCACCCAAAAACTAGCCTAGTCAACTATATACATCCTACTCTCTCATAAAAATACATTTACATCCCCCAAAAATAATTTTTCATGGCTGTTTCTTCTCTTCACAAAGAACTGAAACCCTTCATATTTTCTTTTCAAAATATACATTTAAATCTTAATCCATTTTTGAGTTTTACGGTTACCAATTTGCCGTAACTTTTATATAACTACTTAGCCACTTAAACCACATCAAATTTTACTTAATTTCCAACATTGTAACAACCCAAATTTTATCAATGCATCATGGTTTGGGCTGCTCCTCCCTAGCCGAACCATCATCAATCACCAATTATCAAAGTTTCACAAAAATTCAACATAATCTCAAGCAAATTCAATCAATAATCAATTATAATATCAATTCTCTTATTAAATATAAATTTTATCGGTGAAAATTTACCGAAACCCTCTCTCACCCAAAGCAAGTGGACAATGCCACTATGATGTATGTGCATCATGTTGTATTTTTCTATGCTTTTTCATATAAAAAATTATATCATAATGCCCAGTTATTGAGTAATTGTTGTGCTTAAGTTGTATATTATTTTGTTCTTTTAATTTGATGAATTTTGTAGAAAATGGTGGAAAAAGAAGTAAAAAGCACAAAACAAGCCCAAAAGAAGAAAAAAGGAAGTTTTGGGCATGCCAAAGGGCGTGCCTGGGCGTGTCACGCCAAGCCAGCAATGCTGGCATGTCTATGGGCCTACCTGGGCATGGCACGCCAGGCTAGTATTACAGAAAGGCAATATCGGTGCAGCATTGAAGGTGTGGCACACCGGGTCACATGCCAGCCTGACCCCTATACCTTCAAAGGACCATAACTTACGCTACAAATCTCCAAATGAGATGATTTTAGTTCCATTAGAAAGTAGACATCCAAAACTTTCCAACCATATATAACACTTTATGGTGGACACTGGATTTGAGGAAGAAATTCATCCCAAAAACACAAAGGAACACAACACGTCCCTACAAAGATACCAGCCTGACCTCTTCATCTTCAAAGGAACATAACTTGAGTTGTAGAGGTCCAAAGGATGCGTTTTTTATGACGTTGAAATGCTGACATCTAGAGCTTTCCAACGATATATAACACTCTATAGTGGACGTTAAATCTGAAGATGAAAAAGACCATTCTTTCAGCGTCACAAATCTCGCGTGCGCTATGGCGTGCTAGTGGGCATGGCACGCCAACTTTGCAAGACTGGGCATGTGATTTGGCGTGTTCGAAGGCGTGACACCCCACCATGCAAGCTGGGCGTGTGGGGGCGGGGGGGCGTGCTAGTGGGCGTGGCATGCCGGGGCATTTTGACAAACTGACCTCTTCACCTTTGAAAGAGCATAACTTGAGCTAGAGAGGTCCAAATGAGGTGATTCCAGCGATGTTAGAAAGCTGACATTCAGGGCTTTCTAGAAATATATAATACTCTATAGTTGACATTCAGTCTTGGGCCCAAACAACTCCATCATTTTAGCACTACAACGTGGGTCACAATTCCAGTAAGAAATTTCTATTGGGCGTGGCACTTGAAACCACACGCTAACTTCTCCTTGCAGCCCCCAACCTTCAATCAAGCCCACTCTAACTCTCATTCAAGTAAAAATTGTCAATCAATCAAGGTCACAAGAAGCATCTAGAATAGTTAATTTTTATTTGATTGTAATTTGCTTTCAATTTTATTTGAGTTTGTAATTTAGGATGGCCTATATATAGGCCTTAGTTTCATAGAATTGGGGATCAATCATTCGAAGGGATACGCACTCCACTGGGAGTGGGTCTTCGGACTCCTCCTTCCACCCTTCTCTTCTCCTCCACTTTCTTCCATTTCACTTTCAAAATATTTTAGTTATGAATTACTAACTCTTTCCATTGGGAAAGAAAGCTCTATTGCAATTCAATGGGTTGATTTATTTTCATTCTTCATCTTCAATTACTCTTTTATTGTTACTTTAGAAAGAGTCTTTGTGCTTCATAGATCCAATTACTATCGAGAGAGGGATTGGATCTACTTGAATTTCATGATGAACTTGAGAAAGGAGTCATGGAATTCAGTTTGAGGCTCTTCTCTCATAATCCTCTTGATCAATACATTCTTAGTTGGTATGTGAGATATAACCACTTTGAATTGAGGTCTTGAGAGTTGTGTTGCCTTTGAATCAGAAATTGAACTTCATCTCTTCTCATGACCAATTAGATCAAGAGATTGGCAATTGATCAAGTTAAGAGAAATTAAATCACCAAGAGATTGGGGTTTGTTTACTTATGATTTACCAAAAGATCAATGATTGTATGATTGAAGAGGAGATGAGAATGGTTGATCTTGAGAATGCAATATCTCTTCATCCCAATGCTTTTCTTTTATTTTTACTTTTAGTTATTTACTTTCTTGTACTTTTCTTTCTTGCACTTTACTTCCCGTACTTTACTTTTCTTGCTCTTTAATTTTCCAGCACTTTATATTCTTGCTATTTACTTTCCTTTCACTTTATTGCTTTCTTTTAATTTCATGTCATTTACATTTCTTGTTGCTCATCACTACAATATGCTTGTCTAACTAGAATAATCAACTAACTATTGTTTAATTTGCTTAATCCGTTAATCTCTGTGGGATTCGACCGTACTCTTTGTGAGTTTTTACTTGACGACAATTCGGTATACTTGCCGAAGAAATTTTGTAAAAATACATTAATTCCGTGATCACACTGCATCTTATCCAGAGTGTCAATCATACCCGGAGCAAGTGAACAATGCCACTGCATCTTACCCAGTCACATATATCTTAATCACAACCAATCCTTATAATCTCCATCAAACTCTTTCATCGTCATCTCATGATATCACAACCATTTCTCATTATATCTCATTCATCAACATTGCTTTGTTCTTATAATTGCCTCGTTCATCACTTTTATTATCTCATCAAATCAATTATCCCCTCTTCAACTCCTCTGATACCAATTCTATCTTCTTCCACTCACTAATTTTTACTTCGTAACCCAAAACCTATCCAATAAATATTGAACAGAGTTTTCAGAGGTTTGAAAAATGAGAGGAATGTTCAATAGTTCAAAAATAGTGATTTCCATCAATACAATGGTTCAAAAGTTTACAGACTTGCCAAAAAGGTCAAACAGGAAAAAAAACAGAGTTTTGTGTGAAAAATAGGACTTGTGCGTACGCATCATTACTGTGCGTACGCACACTTGCAAAATCCTCAGGATGTGCGTACGCATACCCCCTCGTGCGTACGCACGAGCTCAAATGCACTCCCTAGTCCGTGCGTGCGTGCACACACTAGTGTGTGTATGCACGCACACCAGAAATCCTGGGTTTTTGCAACTTAGGAAAAATTCAATTTTCAGCACCTAACTTCCGACATCCATAACTTCGTCTACAAAATTTCGAAGTCCACAAAATTTAACCGTTTTAAAGCTCTTGAAATTATCTTTAATTTGAAATAAATTTCATTCAAATCCAAAATTTGAGGCTCAAGTTATGGTCCACCGAAGTTCATTAAAAGTCCATTTTTTACCAAAAGAGTTCAAAACCACTATTTTCCAAACTCTCAATTTCAAACTAAAGCTTCACACCTCAAAACAACATTAAATACACTCATGCAACTCCATAACTATTTCATTCCTTCCACAATATTTCAATATCCAATTTCATCAATTTCAATCCAAACAATTCATAATCCAAACAACATTATTCATAATTCATCAATATATCATTATCATAACACATAATCATTATCAAACCCCATCATTGATAATTCATCATATTCTTATAAGAAGCTCAACATTTACACCAAGACTCACTAAACTTTAACAAGTTTACATAATCCAACTTATCCTACAGTCAACTAGCCTACGTTTACATGTTATATTACACATTATCTGTAAAAAACCAAAATCATACCTTGGTAGATTCCTCGCTAAGCCCGGAACACTTCAAAAACCTCTTCTTTTACAAGCTTCAAGCTTCCAAATGCCAATTCCACAAGTTGAACCACTAGAATTTCGTTACAATCCACCAATTGAACTCTAATTCAACAAGATACATAATCTAATTTATACAATATCATAATAATCAACATAAGTCTCACTCACCAATTCACAAGGGTTAGGGTTTTCTTACCATTACCCACGAGTCAAATGGACAAAACCTAGTGATTACCTGCTGCTAGAAATCACCTAAACCATCAAAATCATTCAATTATTCAATACCCAATATCCAGAACTCTAAATTTTGAAATTGAATAGAGAATATACGGGAGAGAAATCTCAAGTTTTTTACCAAATTGTTCAGTGAGTTTTTGTAGAGGATTCCGAGACGAACGCGTGGCCGCTGACGACTTGTCAATCATAACTCCGGATTGAAAGATACAAGGATCAAGTTTAGCGTGATTCCTTGTTGAAATTTGGGGAAAAATGGCTGAGTTAACCTTATATATGATAAGCCTTGGTCCTGATTTGGGCCCGGTCTACCCGATTCAGTCCCTTGGCCTGATTTTGGGCCAAAAATCGTTAAATCTAGTGTCTAAATTTGTATTTTAATTATTTTTACCTTTCCAAATTATCAAATTTGACTTTCTAATTTTTTGGAATAATAATTAATTTATTGGTTAATTATTTACTAATTACCCGATGTTTATATTAAGCATATGGAAATTTGGTAATAAATGGTTGGATTAGAGGAATTGATGAATTGAAGTGTGAAAATGATGATTTAGAGTAGTAATGTCTAAATTAAGTAGGCTTGAACTTGGTTGATAGTAAAGGAGTGAATTGCGATAGTTGGAGGTATTACATTGATGTAGATAACTGATGTGGCTTGTGAACCTCTTGGAAATTGGAAAATTTTGCTTTTGGGTAAAAACTGATTTTTGGCCCACTTCGGTGATCCATAACTCGGTCCTCGGAGTTAGAAATTTAACAAAATTAAATTTTTATAAAAATTTATTCAATGATCTTTCTAATGGTTCAAAAATGGTTGAAAAATGAGTTTTGTATAAAAAGTTGTGAAAGATCAAAGTTTGGGTTAAATAACTGAATTTCTGCAATATATCAGCTTTTTTAAAAATCTGGCAGTCATCCGTATGCGGTAGTGTCACGTGACGCAGGTAACTTTTTCTGCCCAGTACCCTCGTGTACGCGGAAGGTACAGCCGTACGCGACTTACCCAAAATATTGAAAACCTGCGTACACGGAAGGCATGCGTACGCATGACCACCCTGCTTTTCTGAAAATGAATTTTTAAGTTCTCAACCAATTTTTCTAGCCTTCTAAACCTCTATAAACCCTGTTATGAGTCTAGAGTCGGAGTAATAGAGGGTAGAGGAGTTAGGAATGAGATCTAATGAGGCGAGGTAATGAATTAGAAAAAGATGAATTAAATGTAATATGACATATGATGAGGATGATCATGATAAGGAAAAATGATCATGATTGATTTTGATTGAGGATGATTATGATAATGCTAAAGGATGATGATTAATTTTGATTGAGGATGATGAGTATGATTAAGATAATGAGAGATAACGATGATTAAGTTTGAGTATAATTTTGAACGAAGTGAAATAAGATTGAGGGTGAATTTGATAAAGAAATTGACTATGATTGAGACATACCTACATTGGTAGATGCAGTGGTGTTGTTCTACTTGCTCCGAGTTAGGGTTTAAGCTCCCGGGATAGACACAAGGGTGTGGTTCGCCCTACTTGCTCCTGGTTGAGAATGATACCTCTAAGGTAGATACAAGGATTGTTGTTTTGTCCCGCTTACTCCCAGTTGATGTTTGATATCCTGGGATAGACGCAAGAATTGTGGTTTTATCTCGCTTACTCCCAGTTGATGTTTGAGCTTCTAGAGTAGACGCAAGGATGATGGTTTTGTTGTATTTGCTCCCAGTTCAAATGTTGATCATCCATCGCAAGACATGGCCGGGAACTTAGACCTTCCCGGATATTCCTCCATGATATTGATATATGATTATGAGCTCGAGGATGTGCCCATGCAGGGACTATCCAAGGTTAGTTACCGGACATGTCGGGTTTGGCTGTATAACCGACAGATGATATCATCGGCCATAGGACAGGCATGCATCATTTGCATTTTGTTTGATTTGTTTGGGTTTGCTACTTGGCATGGCTTGCTTAATTGTGCATATTAATGTGACTATGTGTTAATTGTTTTACCTGAATCTACTTGTATATTACTTACTTGTCTTGCTTGTGTTTGAACATCTGAGAGGTCCCTCATGCTGATGTCTGTTGATGCTGAGGGCTATTCTGTTTGGAGTTTGGAGAGTTGTTGAACTTTGAAAAAAGTGAAGTAGATTACTATCCCCTATGATAGTTAACTAATTACGGATTAGTGAGAACCTAGGATGGAATGACTGATGTATGGGAGTTTAAGATTGCTTAGAGGGTTACTGTTACCTTATATTGTATCTATTTGACATTTTTACTGTACTAGAATCCATGGGTCAGGGGTTCTCATTCCATATATATTTTTTATTTTTCAGATGCAGGTCCTGGTCTATGATGAACGAACACTGACACAGACACGGGACACAACATGATACGGGACACGCCGACACACAAATTTTAAAATCTTACATGACACAGGAACACGCGTACATATAAAATATAAAGTATTTTTTAGATAAATCATAATGATATTTTAATATTTTATTGAAATTAAAATATAAATTAAATTTTTTAATTATTTTTAATGTCTTATTTTAATTATATCAAGTATTTAAAATATTTTTGTTTTAATAAATAATAATATATACTATATCTAAATTTATTTTAAGCATATATGTTAAGAAAAATACTGGACACGCTAACA
Source organism: Arachis ipaensis (assembly GCF_059453495.1). Lineage (NCBI taxonomy): Eukaryota > Viridiplantae > Streptophyta > Magnoliopsida > Fabales > Fabaceae > Arachis > Arachis ipaensis. The sequence continues at coordinate 73,708,196 of NC_142437.1, read as the reverse complement.
CGTGATGGTATTTAGGTGTGTCCAGGCGTGTCTGAAGAAGAATTTTTTATTTTTTACTAAGACACAGTTGGACACAGCAGACACACGTGTCAGATGAGTGTCGGTGAGTGTCGTATTCAAAATGTGTTCGACACACACACACAGCAACTCAGCAAAGTGTCCGTGCTTCATAGGTCCTGGTACTCCACCGTGAGCTGGAGTTCATCTAGAATACGACGAAGTTTAGTTTGAATTCTGTTTTGTATTTTGCTTATATTTCTCCCTTTGGAAAATTTTAATGATGTATATGTATATATTTTCTTTTGAAACCTTGCCTATAGAGGCTTTGATGTCTTTTAGGAAGGGATAGGTGTAACACCCCGTTACCCTAAGCCTTACCTCTAGCCATAAAGTGAATGATAACGAAGCGTCACGACAATTCTAAACCTCATACAGTAATAAATATAGAATTAAATAGTAATACTAGAAGTCTGATGAATGAATGAAAGCTCAAAAATTGCATAAAGCGGAATTACAAAGTGCGAAGCGTTCATACACAATAACTAAAAGCGTAAAGGCACAAGATATAACATGAGACGTAGTATAATAATAGTCAATATATATATATATATACATTATATAAGTATGATAAACAAAAGAACTCTAGTCGTAGCCCGCTGAGTTTAGACCGATTAGTTACGAACAGAAATTACAGAGTTTTTGAGTTAAAACAGCTTATACAACTTATCTCTTAAAGTAAGCCTCTAAGGTAATAGAGTATAGTGCCCAATATATAAGATATAAGGTTCCATGACGCTAAAGACAATCCTAGAACTTCACATAACAGATAATCAAGCTTAACAAAAATAAATAACTTAAACCATAACCCATAAAGAGGGTTATCTAAACTTTGGAGATTTCTAACTAATACTAATATCACAGCTGTATCCCACAGCCTTCGTCAACCTAACCTCCATGCGACCCCATCGCCATCGCCTCACGATCCTCCTCAACGCCAGTAAAACACATTTAATGCAAATAAGTAAAGCACAATTAATATTCATATACAATAGGTAAATCAACAAGCATATAGACATATTATTCAAATAGGCATAACTCAAGTAATCAAAGCAAACAAGCAGATAGAAGATGCATATGATGAATGTCTACCTTATTTGGCTCGTGATATCACTTGTCGGTTCAAAATGCCAACCCGACACATCCCCGGGATATCGCCTTTCTGCCACAACCTGGGTTATAGTGCCTGCTCACTCTCTCTAGTGCCCAGTACTTTATCTTGCACCCCGTGAGTTATAGTCCCCGGTACATTCTTTGGAGTTATAGTGCCCGAGTTCACTCTAGCGGCAGAAAGGTTATGTGAGCAAGAAACTGCCATAATCCTCACATCTCAACATAGTCAGTAGACTACTTTGGCGCCTACGTCGGCACCACTACCTTGACAAGTGGAAGACTGCCACAACCCTTGTCCAAGGCGCATAGCGACTTGCCAAACATAACAATTCACTCATAGCACAATTTCATTTATACACATTCCATTAACCATAATCCATCATTTTCAAGTTCCAATCTTATTATCCATCATCAATATCTCAAGTTCATCATCAACCCAGCTCCCCATTAGTTCATGAAATAAAACCACTCAACTGACATACCAAGCCGAAGTCATTGTCTTCTAAAACCCATATATAAATCCATTAATCTCAAATATAAACCATCTATACTAGTCTTAGGTCTTAATTAGTAGCCACAAGTCTCAAGGAGAAGTTAAGGAAGTTTGGAAAGCAAGAGAACCCTTGAAAACAAAGAGAAATAATTTTTTTAGCAAGATAGGATCTGTGCCTACGCACGCTCAGGTGTGCATACGCCACACTCCAAATTTGGACCATTCCCCGTACGCACCTATGTGCCGCGTATGCGGGAGTGCTAGACAGAGGTCATCACTCACGTATGGTGCATGGGGCCGGGTACGCATCCTTGGATTGTCGCCCATTCCGCATAGGCATGCATCAGCCACGTACGCGAGAAGGCTTGGCAGAGACGCACGTCCGCGTATGAAGGTGTCCGCGTATGAAGGTGTCCGCGTATGCATGCATTCCCAGACTTGTAAAATTTTGTAAAGTTGGAGAATTTCAGTTTTAAACACCAAACTTTAAATGTTCATAGCTTCCTCTACAAAACTCCATTTTCCTCAAACTTTATATCATTTTAAAGCTCTTGAAATCATCTTTAATTTGAAACAAAAATCATTCAATGTCAATATTCAAGGCTCAAGTTATGATCCGCCATAGTTTAGTAAAAACAAGGTTTTGCAAATTCTCTAGTTTCCAAAACTTCCAAAAACCAAACCAAACCAAACCAAAACCCACCCAAACATTCCAAACTCAAGTAATGGAATACCAAAACATACTAAATCCATACCCAATGTCCATCAATCACTTTCTAACCATTTCACTCAAGATTTCTCCCTCTCTACTCAATAAATCCACATATCCAATAAATCTCAATTTCAAACATACAACTCCAACAATTTCCATAATTTCAATCCCTCACAAGCATTATTTACCAATACACATATATATCCTCCTCAATACTCATCAAACTCAACGAACATCAACAATTATCAATAACATCATTAATCAATATCAGTCATCAAAATTATCACAATCATCAAATTCATCTTACATCATCAAATCCACAATCATCAACAACCATTTCAATCCTATCCTATGGTCCACTAGCCTAAGGTTCACAAAACATTACATATTACATAAAAAAACAAAAATCATACCTTGGGTGATTATCTTCCACGCACAAAACTACTTCACCACAAGCTTTCAAGCCTTCACTCAACACCAAACGACACCAAGAACACTTTATATCATGAAAAACAACAAGAATCAAAGCTAGGGTTTATGACATTCAACTAAACACAAGGATTTAGCGATATCTTACCTTGTCCAATGAGTTTTAGGGTAAAACCCACTACTTACCCAAGCTAGATTACACCTAAACAACAAGAACACAAAGAAACTTAACAACCCAAAAGCCATTTTTGAAAATGACATAGGGCAAAGAAACTGGAAAGGAAAGAGTAAGTTTATTACCACTTTCCTTAGCTCGAAATGATGGGCTCAACGAGAACTTCGCGTGGCCACAAACGACTCCTCAATCGGAGTATCATAGCTCAAGTTATGGCGCAAAGAAGGAAAGAGTGAATAGTGCTCTTCTTCCTCTCTTCTCTCATAACCAGCACCCCTTTTTATGTGTGTGTGGGTGTTATGAGCAGAAAAAGGCTCATTAAAGGGTGAATATGTGTTGGACTTAAGCCCAACTTGGGCCCAGTCCAACCGCATAGCATTTTTGGTTTGTTTGGCCCAACTTTGGGCCAAACCTTTAGGATAAGTGCCCGGTTTGCTATTTGATAAACCACTATTTTATGGTTTATCTTATGCTCAATTGAGTGTTTTTATCAATTCTTCACCCACTTATTCATATAAATTGCATGGTTTTACAAATCCTTCCTTATTCTGTGATACAAGTGAAAACATGTTTCCTATGCCTTAAAAATATTAATTTTAATTATCCATTATTACCATTCGATGTCGTGATCTGTGTGTTAAGTATTTTCAGGCTTCATAGGGCAGGAATGGCTTAGGGGACAGAAAGGAAACATACAAAAATGGAAGGAACGCACAAAATGGAGTTTTGAAGAAAATGGCAGCGACGCGCACGCATGGTCGACGCGGACGCGTGCCTAGCACAAAACACAAACGACGCGTACGCATGATTGACGCGTACGCATGGCAAGGAAAATCTCCAAATGACGCGCACGCGTGACCCACGCACACGCGTGACCCACGCACACGCGTGACGGACGCCACGTGCAAAAAATTGCAGAAGTCGCCCCCAGCGATTTCTGGGCTGTTTCTGACCCAGTTTTTTGGCCCAGAAAATATAGATTAGAGGCTATAAAGTGGGAGAATTCATTCATTCATTCAACAATATTTTCATAATTCACAATTTTAGGTTTTAGATGTAGTTTCTAGAGAGAGAGGCTCTCTCTTCTCTCTTAGGTTTTAGAATTAGGATTTCTTTTAGCATATGGTTAATTCTTCATTCCAGGTTCAATGTTCCTTTAATTTATGTTCTCTTTTACTTTTATCTATTCTAGTGGTTTCACTTGTTAATTACTTATGTTGCGATTTTGGTTTATGGAATCCTATGTTTAATTTGATTTTCTATTTAATATAAATTGAGGTATTTCAGATTTAAGATTGCTTTATTCTGTTTATGATATAAATAATTTAGACTTTTCTCCTTTTGGCTTTGGTTGAGTAATTGGTGACACTTTAGTTATCAAACTCAGCTGTTGATTGAAAATTGGAATTTGCTGATTGATTTGGATCCCTCTAAAGCTAGTCTTTCCATAGGAGTTGACTAAGACTTGAGGAATCAAATTGATTAGTTCACTTGACTTTCCTTTATTTATTAAGGGTTAACTAAGTGGGAGTAATAAACAATTCTCATCACACCTGATAAGGATAACTGGGATGGGATTTCCAGTTCTCATACCTTGCCAAGAGTTTTTTTTTCTAGTTATTAATTTACTTTCCTGCTATTTAATTTCCCTATTCAATCTTTCAAAAACCCATAAATATACTTTTTCCATAACCAATAATAAATTATACTTCCCTGTAATTCCTTGAGAAGTCGACCCGAGATTTAAATACTTCAGTTATTAATTTTATTGGGTTTGCTTAAGTGACAAACAAGTTTTTGTATGAAAGGATTTTCTGTTGGTTTAGAAACTATACTTACAACGTGATTATTTTTATAAAATTCTTTACCAGCAAGAATCTAATCGTCACTATTTCAAATACTTTTCTAAGATTTTCTACTGTTTTATTCTCTCTCACGTAGTACTGGACAGACTTAAGCCGGTACTGCTGGCTAATCTACCGGTATGCGTCTTTACGCAAAAATCTTCAAAAGAAAATATTTTTTCACTCAGAAAAATCTACTGAATCTGAGTCTCACCTTTATATTTTAAAGAAACATTTTTGTATTTTTGAAAATATTCTGGGAAATTAAATTATTCTATTATACTTAAACGGTTTTTCATGAAACTTTCGGATCTTATAATAGGAACTGTTTTTGTTGCTGTAACCCTATGACGTGGGATAAATGTTGGTTAGGAAATTACCAAAGGATTTTCTCAATTCAATGTCGCAAAGTATAGTCCCAATCGACGGAATACCCCAAATCAAAGTTTAAAAGAATGTCACAACAATCAAATCAATAACCGGGAGTAGAATCCCGGGTCGTCTTCCAAGGACTTGCACTAGAATGCACATTGTTGGTTAGGAATTTTTGGGTTTTGGATTGCTTGCAGAAGAAGTAAATTGACAAGTATAGAAAAGCAACAATCAACTAACAATTAAAGTAAGATAACTAAAAGTACCAATCAAGCATCACCTAACTAGCAAGCATGCATCAAGTTAACTATAACTAAAAGCATATAAGAATAAAAAAAAATGAAATTAGAATGAAAAAACTAGGAATTTCAAACTAGTAAAAGTGAGTGACAATCAATCAATATAAAAGTCTTGGCTAGGGGAGAGAATTAGAGTTCCTATCCTTATTGTCATCATCAATTGTGATGAGAATTGTCTATTGCTTTCATTTAGTTATCCTCTAGAAAATGAAGGAAAATCAAGTGGGAACAATTAACTTGAGTTCATAAGTCCTAGTCAACTCCTAGAAAAAGACTAACTTTAGTGAAGTTCAAGCTAACAAGCAACTTCCAATACTCAACCAACCATAAGCTTTGACAATTCAAGAGTTTCATACAATCAACCCCAAAGCAAAGTGTAGAAATCTACTCCATAATCATAAGATGCATATTCATAAACTCCTTGTGTGTAATAAAAGAAGACATCATAAAATTGAGAAATAAATCAAAATCAAAACTACCCACTAACAATTATTGCTAATAACAAACCAAATACAACAATGAACATAAAAGAAAGCTCAATGCATTAATAAAAAGTAATTCCAACAAGATTCCAATTCAAAACTCACAATTACTAAAGTTCCAAGAGTGCTAAGCAAAATTAAAGAGTAGAAACTACAATTAAAGCAACAAGAACTAAAATTAACAAGGATTTAATCTAAGAATTCAAGTAAAAATAGACAAAGAACACTAAACCCTAGAGAGAAGTGGGAGTTTCTCTCTCTAGAATTCAAAACTATGTAAAAAATAAACTAATGGCATATATCTCTCATCATCCTTCACTCCGAGCCTCTAATATACGGAATGGGCTTGAAACTGGGCTTGCCAGAGGTCTGAAATCGCCCCCCAGCATATTCCCTTTAGTGAGGCACATGACGCTTGTCGCGCGTACACGTCAGTCATACACACGCGTCGGTGCCAGCTTCTCAATTCTTCAAATTTTTGTGTTTCTTTCACTTTTGCATGCTTCCATTCCATCCTCTAAGTCATTTCTGCACTATAAATCCTGAAATCACTTAAAAAATGTATCGTGGCATCAAATGGTAATAAGAGAGGATTAAGAATTAATATTTTTAAGGCCTAGGAAGCATGTTTTGAACCATGAAGCATAATTAGGAAGAAATCCTAAAAACATGCAATTTATGTGAATAAATGTGACAAGAGTTAACAAGATCCACTTAATTCAATCCAAAATAAACCATAAAATTGTGGTTTATCAACCTCCCCACACTTACACATTAGCATGGCCTCATGCTAAGCTCAAGAAAACCACAAGGGGTGCAGGGGAATGGTAAGACTTATGAGATGCGACCTATCTACATGAATGAAACTATATGCAAAATGCTTCTACCTACTTGGTTGAAAATTGAATCAAACTCCAATAACATATATGAACATGTAGAGCTAAAATAGCATCATGATTCATGAATTCCACCAATTCAAATATCAAAATGAAGTATAAATAAACTTGCAAGAAGAAAGCTCGTGAAAGCAAGGAACAAGGGATTGAGCATTGAACTTTCACCGAAAGTGTTTACACTCTAATCTCTCTAGTGTTTGAGGGTCGATTCTCTCAATTCTCTACTAATCTTGCTTTCTAAGGCTTGCTTTTCTTCTAACAATCAATATATGTTTAATGCATGGATACACATATCAAAAGGTCTTTTCAAGGGTTGTAATGGGGTTAGGATCAAGGTAGGATTGTATTTGGTCAGGTAGACTGAAATCTGAATCCTTGATTAACCTAAACTTCCCACCTAACCTAAAACAATCAATGTAATCAAAATGCAGAGCCTAACTATCCATTGACTATCTTTTTTACATATTCATTCATCCCAATTTTAAACACAATTCATATGCATTGCTATCACTATTTACCTTGGGCATTTTGTCCCCTTTTTATTGCTTTTTTTTTCTTTTCTTTTGTTTTTCTTGTTCTTTTCTATTTTTATACATACATACATACATACATACATACATACATACATACATATGGTAGAGAATATGAACAAGAGATTGATGCATATAATTAAAGTATTGAATGCATGAATATGTGCCCAAAATTTTTCACATTTTCACAAAAAGTATAAAATATCCAATTCTCAAACCAAACGTTCCCAAACCCAATTTCTCCATACTTAAATTGTGCACACTCTCACTAGTCTAAACTAACGAAGGATTCAAATTAAGGACATTCATTGTTTTCTTCTTAGAGTTAGTGATGTGCTGAAATAAAGAACAAATAGGGTTAATTAGGCTCAACAGTGGTTTGCAAAGAATGATGAAAGGGTAAAGCCATTTGGGTATGTGAGCTTTAGTGAAACAAAGGCCTCAATTACATAAATGCATCCAAACATTGAACAATGGACATATAGAATCAAGCAAGACAAAGATCACAATCTTAGAGAGAATAACACACACCAAAATAAAATATTGGTTGATAAGATGCAACCAATCAAATAGGCTCAAAATCTCACTAGATTTGTGTGTTCTAGCTCTAAACCATGTTCCAAAATTAATTTTCTCATGCTAGTTCAACAAAAAATTTTTTTGATTCAGATTAATGGAATGCCCTAAAACAGTTTCTCAGAAAAGAAATCATCACTTCAACCAAGTAGTCCTAGCACAAAGATGGGTATAATATGTACAAACTCTAACTACCATGCAATCTATCATGCAACAGCTAACTACCAAAAACAAATTATACTAACTAACAAAGAAAATTATGATTATGGTGTTGGAAGGAGTTGTTACCCATGGAAGTCGGTCATCGACCTCCCCACACTTAAAGATTCACTGTCCTCGGTGCATTTAAAAAGGAGCAAGGGGGAAACATCACTTCCAATGGCTTAAGGGTGGTGTGACAGGGGCGCCTCCATGTCCACCTCTCGATTGCATTCTTTGCCAAAATTCGAAGTGGACTCCGGAGTATCGGTCTCCTCCAAAAGTGGGTAGATGACTTAGGTGCTTGTGGTGATGTTGGTGAAGTTGGAATTGCCAGTTGGCTACCTTTCTAGGAGCTTGCTCCTATTCTCTCTTGGCGACCTTCCTGAAAAGTGGGGAAGAGATAAACATTAAGCTGAGAGAGAAAGATATGAAATTAATAAAGTGCAAGTGAGAAAGAATGCCAAATATGAATAAGGTGTCTCACGTAAAGGATTTTCTCAATTTAATGTCGTAAAGTATAGTCCCAACCAACGGAATACCCCAAATCAAAGTTTAAAAGAATGTCACAACAATCAAATCAATAACCGGGAGTAGAATCCCGGGTCGTCTTCCAAGGACTTGCACTAGAATGCACATTGTTGGTTATTTGGGTTTTGGATTGCTTGCAGAAGAAGTAAATTGACAAGTATAGAAAAGCAACAATCAACTAACAATTAAAGTAAGATAACTAAAATTACCAATCAAGCTTCACCTAACTAGCAAGAATGCATCAAGTTAACTACAACTAAAAGCATATAAGAATAAGAGATATGAAATTAGAATGAGAAAACTAGGAATTCCAAACTAGTAAAAGTTAGTGACAATCAATCAATATAAAGGTCTTGGCTAGGGGAGAGAATTGGAGTTCCTATCCTTATTGTCATCATCAATTGTGATGAGAATTGTCTATTGCTTCCACTTAGTTATCCTCTGGAAAATGAAGGAAAGTCAAGTAGGTACAATTAACTTGAGTTCACAAGTCCTAGTCAACTCCTAGGGAAAGACAAGCTTTAGTGAAGTTCAAGCTAATAAGCAACTTCCAATACTCAATCAAGCATAAGCTTTGACAATTCAAGAGTTTCCAACACTCAACCCCAAAGCCAAGAGTATAAATCTACTCCATAATCATAAGATGCATTTCACAAACACCTTGTGTGCAATAAAAGAAGATATCATAAAATTCAGAAATAAATCTAAATCAAAGCTACCTACTAACAATGATTGCTAATAACAAACCAAATACAACAATGAACTTGAAAGAAAACTCAATGCATTAATAAAAAGTAATTCCAACAAGATCCCAATTCAAAACTCACAATTACTAAAGTTGCAAAAGTGCTAAGCAAAATTAAAGAGTAGAAACTATAACTAAAGCAACAAAAACTGAAATTAACAAGGATCTAATCTAAGAATTCAAGTAAAAATAGACAAAGAACACTAAACCCTAGAGAGAAGTGGAAGTTTCTCTCTCTAGAATTCAAAACTATATAAAAACTAAACTAATGGCATGTATCTCTCATCATCCTTCACTCCCAGCCTCTAATCTGCAGAATGGGCTTGAATCTGGGCAAGCCAGAGGTCTAAAATCGCCCATAGCATGTTCCCTTTAGTGAGGCACGTGACGCTTGTCACGCGTACGCGTCGGTCGACTTCTGCACCTGGCCAAGCGTACGCGTCAGTCATGCGCACGCGTCAGTCACACATTCCAACACTCCATATCATCTTTTTCATCATCGAATATAAATTCACATATAATTAATCATGCACCAACATCATTCAATCCTATCTTAGAGTCCACTAACATAAATGTCCAAAAATATTACATATTACATAGAGAAAATCGAAACCATATCTTGGCCGATTCTCCAAAAGCACAAACACCCAAAGCTTGATTCCAACAAGATCAACAAGCCTCAAGCACCAACACCACTTCCAAAACTCACCAACTATCAAGCTATACACATATAACATACAAAAAATCAACACTATGGCTAACCAAAATATCAAACCACAAGAGTTTGAAGAGATTTACCTTATCCAACGAGATTAGGGGCAAAATTCAACAATATTCCAATGCTAGATCTCCCCTAAACAACCAAAACACAAATATAAAAAATACGAAAATATTAGGGCAGGAAACTGGAGCGCAAATTTTAAATTCCTACCTACAAATCTTGGTTAGAAATGACGGGCTCGGCGAGAACTTCATGTGGCTAAATGCTCATTATAAGGTGTTTATATATGTTGGGATTAGGCCTAACTTTGGCCCAATCCAATCCGTTAGCATTTTTGGCCTGTTTGGCCCAATTTTGGGATAAAATCTTTAGAATTAATGTTCGATTTTCAATTCTAAATTATTTATGTCTTTTAAAAACAATAAATTCACTTTTCAAAATCTTATTTTTCTCAATACGCAGTACCGAACAGACTAGAGCTGCGGTACTGCTAGCTTAAGCACCAGTATGCATTTTTAGAAAAAATTTTCGTAAAAGATACATTTTCCTACTTAGAAAAATCTATTGAATTTAAATTTTACCTTTTTATTTTCAAATTATTATTTCTAAATTTTTGAACCTATTCTGGGTAGTTAAATTATTATTTTATTAAAGCGGTTATTCCGGTTCTTACACACCTAGCAAGGACGGAGGTCTCATCCCGCTTGCTCGCGGTCGTGATGTGACTTGGGGAAGGTGCCAGGGTATACTCCCTCTGAGATGGATTGATACCCCCAATGAGGAAACTGACAGGGTACTCTCCTTCTGAGACCAACTTGTGATAAGCTGAGAATGTTCTTTTCGGGGATGTGGTGGGTTGTTTTGCCCATGTTCCGATTGCAAGGTGACAGGGCACTCTTCCTTTGAGACAAATGACATGACACTCTCCCTCTTAGATAAAATGATACCTCTAGTGAGAAGGTGACAGGACACTCTCTCTCTGAGATCGGCTTGTGATAAGCCCAGATAGTTTTCTTCCTAGAGATGCACAATCGAGAGACAATGTCTAGATTAGCTACCGGATGTGTCGGGTTCTGGCAGTTTAACCGACACGTGAGCTCATGGCTAGTAGGACAGGCATGCATCATCTGTATCTACGTGACATTGTTTGAGTGTGATTATTGTATTTGATTTGTCTATCTGAATATCTGTTAATTGCTAATTGTATTACTTGTGATACTTGTTTATTGATTGTGTTTGAATTGCTTTACTTGTGTTTGCTACTACTGAATTAATAATTGGAAACGATTTGGGAATTTAAGATGTTGGGACTAAACAATGAGAATAAATCGATACTATTGAGACTGAGTTTTGATATAAAATTACTGAATTTGCACAATTATGATATTGAGAGGGATGGTGACTTGTATTGGGAAGAACTAAAATTTAGAGATCACTAGTATAGTTGAGATTTAGTCTGTTTATTCTATTTTGATTAGTGGAACTCTAGACTTGAACTTGGTATGTTTGGAGACTAGGATTACCTAACGAGTTCATGTAGTTTTACATAGTCTTCATTTAAACTATTACCCTGTTAGGAACCTTCGGATTCTCACTTTTATGAAAATTATTGATTTTTCAGATAACAAGATGTGACACATCTTGTTGAGAATGCGAAACTCGTTGGTGAAGCGAAGGAGACTTTATTTTTAAAGTTTATCCTATACTTAGCATATTTCTCCACTACTGAACATGTATTTGTATAGTTTTCTCTTATAAGTTTTATTTTAGAAAAAAAGAATGAATTTTGTATCTTCTAATTTGTAACTTTTTAAACTAACATTTTTTTATAAGTTGAGACTAGTACTATTTATGTATCTAATTCTGGATCTTATATATAAAATATTATTATTATTATTATTATTATTATTATTATTATTATTATTATTATTATTATTATTATTATTATTATGACTAAAATAAGACATGTAACAAATTAAACATATTATATATAAAATTTAAATTTAATAATAAAATAATAATTTTATATCATATTTTGTGGTTTGGATTAAATTGGTTTGATTTTGAGAAATGAATCTAAAATCTGATTCAATCTATACAGTTTGTAGAAAATAGAATCCTATTCAATGCAAATTAGTGTGATTTTGATCGATTTTCGATTTAATTAGTTTGGAGTAGAGAATTTTGACAAGGAGATATTCTTTTTTCATATTTATTTTTATTGTGTCCATAGAGCCTCTTTCATATGATGCACAATAGATAATATAGGTATAATGTGCAGTTTGGATAAAAAGCTTAATTAAGCTCTTTTTGAAAAAATAACTTAAACAATAAATGATTATATTAAAAGTAGCTTATTAAAATAAGTTATTTTGTATTTGGATTTTTAGTTCTAAAAGTACTTATTTTATAGAAATGCGATGAAAAGTAGTAATATTATGAGAGAAGTCATTTTTTTTAAACTTCTCTATAAGCTCCTAAATAACTTCTTAAAAAGCTACAATTTGATTTTAAAAATTGCACAAAACATTAATACTATTACTTTTCATAAGTTAAAAGATCAAAAAAATTATTTTTAAAAATTTTCAAACGGATCCTAAGCGAAATAAGAATAACCCACTTACCTAATTAAATCTAATCTAATATAATTATATTGGGTAATGTATCTAATGGATAATCTATTCTAATATGATAAATCCTCATTATACCCAACCTTAATTAGTTTGAGTATTAGAGTTGAGAGTACGATGTTTAAAAAAGTGAAAAACAAAATTTTTATATAATATTTTTATTAATTCTAATTTCACCTTAATTGCTATTTTTCTTTTTTCTTCTTAATATAATTTTTTAGTATAATATATATATATTTTTTAATTTTTTTTTAATTTTGTCTTATAAATTTAATTCTAATCGATCATTGATTATTTGAATCGATCCAATTTAAATTTAATCATCGGTTCGAGTTCGATCACAAAAGAAATTCAACTCAAACCGATTAAAATTAGTAGATTCGAATATCAAATTTACTAAAATCCAACGCAATTCATCCCGAATACATCTCTGAGAATATTACATGTTTGGCCTGAGACTAAATTACAGATGCGCCACAATAATTAAATATATGTGCTACATTTTTAAAACATAAAAAATAAAAAATAATTTTTTTATTTAAAAATTAAGAGGATAATTAAAATATAATTTAAGATAAAAAAGTCCAAGACTCCAAGTTATCTAGTGAGCGAGTGCCTGAGAGTGACAGTGAGCTTCTCCTCCGCCCTGCCTCCGGTCCGTTGTGCTTCTTCGAGATTTCGTTCCTAGACGCTTCTCCTTCTAACGCGTCTTCTCCGTTCTCATTCTGTGTTCTCCCTTCTAGGTTTGGATACAAATTTATCATCCGCTTCTTCTTCTTCATGTTCTTTTGAATTGTAATGATTTGTAAGTTTTCCTGTTGTTATTTGCGTTAATTTCCTTCTCTTTCTTCTCCGGCGCCATCAACTTGGCAGTTACTCCTTCGCCTCTCTTCTCCCCTCACCCTCAGGTACTCTCTAAATCTTTGTTTCTCTCTTCATTTATGCTCCCTGAATCGCTTCCCTTTTTTTCTTCTTCCAACTTGCTATAACTGTTCCAGCCAGTTGAAGTGGCAAAATTTAATTGGTCTTTCCTGAAACCAATCTCATTTCATATATCTTTTTCAATGCAAATTTCAGTTTGAAAATAATTCATTTACTGATACTCTACGCGGGCACCACCGCCACGCTCTAGTTAGAAAAGAGAGAAATATGATTGTTGATTCCACATCATTCATAAGTTGTGGTGCAGAGAACAACCACCTTTATCGTGGCTTTGAGTTTAAACTTTAGAGTTTCAACCTTAGCTTCAGACTTTGAGCTTAGCAATGACTTCCTTCATTGGCAAGCTCTCCTCACTTCCCCTCTCTCTCCCCTTTTCCATTCGTTCTTCTTCATCCAAAGGTACCATCGCAACACTACTCCCTTTCCCTTTCGCCTTTCTCTTCTAAACTCTTTACTTTTTAATTTTTATTATCTTTTGTTTTATTTTTGGGGATGTTGGAAAGAAGATGTGACACTGAGAGAGGACTGGAGGAAAAGGTCAAGGCCCATTGCACCAGGTGGCACTTACCCAGCAAAAGATCATTGCAGGTAATGATATATACTTAGTGTTTCCCATTTCAAGAAAAAAGATATTCTGTTTTGTTAATTTGTTCCCTTTCTTGAAAACAGTAGTTGCGGCTTGTGTGACACATATTATATTGCACATGTCAAGAATGCATGCGCTTTCTTGGGAGATGGAATGTCTAGGATTGAAGTAACTCGCTCTCTTACTTCCTCTCCTTAACTTGTTACTATTCATGTATCTATGACTCTTGCTTTACCTCATCAATTTGATTCAAAATTTCAATTTATTTATGTACTAGTATTTTCCGATGCTACTAAATCACAAATACATTTTTAACCCTCTTGATACTTGGCCCTTTTCTCATTATTACAAGATTGGATAGAAAAGGTTGTCAACTTAGGTTGACAAAAATGGTTAGGTTCTAGCACTTAATTGGTAGATCCCATGGTCTGTATGAAAATTAGAGGTAATCTAGTTAGCAGAATATAGTAGAAACTTTCTTTTTTTTGAAGCCTGAAACTACTCCGACAAAACCAAAGATTTGTTTCTACTTTGCCCGCCATGTTCATAACCAAGTTCTTCTTTTGTCGCTAAATTGTGCTGCATAGTCTCATCACATCACCTATTTGGTTCCCGAGTAGAAATAATAATTTTCCTCCATTTGGATGGCTACTTGGTTCGAATTTTGATGCATAAGTATTCTATTGAAAGGGAGAACCACCGGTTTGGCACCTAAAAAGTGAAAATGTTGACAAGCTAGTTGCTAAATGATGTTTTATTAGTTTGTAGTAGCCTAATGATGAATTCTATTTTTACTAATGAGATTTGTTAATGTTAACAAAAGCAAAGCTGTTGTAGGGAATGATTTGTTAGCAACTTGATTTTTATAGACTATGTTTCAGTGTGTTGATCATTTTGGGACAGAATTTGTCAGCACAAATGCACAATAATCATTGGCGTATCTTGAGCGAATATAATATCTTTTCCATTGGAGCGAAATTGTCTGTGTTGTGAACTTCTGGAAACCAAATTGTGTTCTCTTATTCAAGTTGTCCAAACTGAAGGATTTCTAATGATTAACCACTTCAATTGTATGCGTCATGAATACCATTAGTAAGAGTAGTTTGGTTACGGACTTATGGTACAACTAATTAAATACTTGGTTAACATAAATAGAAGTGATATGATAGAGAGACTGGTGTCTAGTCATTTGTGTAATTGTGAGCGTTTGGTTTGTTGAGAGGTATCTTAAAATCCTCTGTCATTGTAATTCATCAACAAACAGTAATTTCTAATTCTAGCGGTAAAACCCTATGCATCCACTTTTTATTGTTGCATGAATCTCAATGAATCCAGTCAAAAATTAAAATGAATTCTTCAATGTTGTGCACTTCTTAATTTTATCATTTAAAATTTGATTATTCAAGTTCACATTTTTCATTTGCATAATTGAACATCGGAAAAAAGAAATACCTTGATTAGTGTGCTTCTGTCTAGAAACTACAAAGATGGCATAATTGTTTTCCATTTCAGAGATTGGAACCTGTTGTTCATGGTAGAGGGAGAAAAACTGATACCTTAGATGAAACCTACTTAGGGGTCCATGAGGAGGTGTTATATGCTCGAAAACTTAACCCTGTGGAAGGTACTTTTTTCCAGAGTTGAAAATGGTAAATTCCATATGCTTCTACCATATTATACTTGGATTGTAACTATTAGTGTATGTCTTGTGCTTTAAGTATTTTTTCTCAGTCTTTTTCTAATTTCTTTTTTAAATACTCATCTTTGGGTAGGGCCTCTGAATCATCATTTCTTCCCTTTTGATTTTTGGGTTTTCTAATGTTACTTCTGATTTCAATCCAAAACTTTAGTGGCTATATTTTACTTGTCAAATTTATTCTTATGATAGGAGCTCAATGGACTGGGATAGTGACAACCATTGCAATAGAAATGCTTAAATCAGGCATGGTTGAAGCCGTCATTTGTGTACAGAGGTATTGGAAAAAACTTGCAAGTTTTTAGATGGGATGCAAGATGCGGCTGTCTGTTAAAGCTGACCTTGTTTCTTGTGTTAATTATGTTTACTTCATAGTGATCCTGATGACAGATTCACTCCAAGACCTGTTTTAGCAAGGTTTGCTTCATGGCATTCTGGTTGAAATTTTTCCAGAAGTATTTCCAGAAATATGCAAAAGCTGAAGAAATTGTACCATTTCGTGATACCCTGTTATGTTAACATGTCACATAGCACTTTGCGAAATGGGCGTTTTTTTGTGAAATAGGTCCTATTTTGCAATAGCGTGTTGCGAATGAGAGATTCCCCCCTTCCCCACGATTCAAAAATGGGCCATTTCACATGGGGGAGTTGTGGTTTGGGGATAACTTTTGTTGAAGCCAAATGAACATATCATTGAAAATGCACTGGGCTTGCAAAATCAGTGCAAATTTTGTTTCCCACCCAGTCTTGGTGAAAATGTCAGACTCGTGTTAAAGTTAGCTTCAATGATGTAAGGCACCTGTTGTGCTCTAATAATAGAGTGAATTGAGTAAAGAATCTTGAGGAGTTTAACAAAGTTAGTTAATAAAGGAATTGCTGGGTAACTAAAGTATGTAAAGCCCCTTCTACCCCTTCCAACTCATTTCACATCTCGTTGTTGCGAAATTGCCAATTTCTGTGCAAAAGAAAAAAGCATCTCATCCTCCACCCCCCCCCCCCCCCCCCCCAAAAAAAAAAAATTGTGAAATGGGACCTCTTACATTGTGCAAAGTGCCATGTAATGTTTTAATGCAGAAGGGTATTGTAAAATGATATCTGTTGTGTAGTTGTGCAACTTCTCCAGCTTTTGGGGATATTTAATTCTTTTATTTACTATTGAGACTTAATTGTTTCTTTACCAAATTCAGGACACCAGATGAGGTGTTGGCTGCTAAAGGTGTCAAGCCAACATTATCTCCTAACCTCAATACCCTTGCGCTTGTTGAGGTGCTTGCGAAGTTACTTTTTGTTTTTCAATAGTTGCACATAGCAGCATATTTTCTATACAAATTTAACTGTTCAAACATTTTGAGAAGTTTTCTCGCTATGAAAGAATATTCATTTGAATATCAAGTTCACCATATTCATGGGAATTTCTTGCTAAGGTTTGAAATATGTTCATATAATGAACAAAACATTTCTGAGTTATCCCTCAGTTCTCTTGGCTTGGTGATTGTGATGTCAAATTCATTCAGTGATGTTTTATGTTTACTAGACTAGTCATCCATGTCCACATTGATGGTTTATCTGTTATTCACATTTTTCTTCATTTGGTGCTTTTCTTAAAGCAGATGACCATTCAACTCTATTATTTGCTTTGAACTAGATACTTTTGACAATTTATTTGTTTCTATCTATTACATGTGAGAAAGTTCTATTAGCAAATTATGGATATGAAGAGGTTATATGCATACTAAAGAAACAATAGGCTCCATGAAGTCCAATAGATCATTTACCTAAACTCTTTCTTTGATATGAAACCTACAAGGGAAGACAATTCTTCAATTGGCTGTGATATTAATTTATACTCTTTGTTTTAGTTTTTGATTTCGATTGCCATAAGAACATTTGGAAGTATTGTTGCTATGTGTTGATTTTAATTTTCATTTATGACAGGCTGCAGGTGTCAAACGTCTTCTTTTCTGTGGTGTAGGCTGCCAGGTGCAAGGTATGACTGCTACAAAGATGTCTTTCATTTTTTGTAGTTTTTATCATTTTCTCTATTGTGACTTGTAATGTAATGCAGATTAATTTCTTCAATTGCAGCATTAAGATCGGTTGAGCACCACTTGAATTTGGATAAGCTCTATGTTTTAGGCACAAATTGTGGTATGCTAGTGGTTTTATTTTATTTTGAATTGTTTCAATCCATGACTAATCAAGGAATATAAGAATAAATCTACAAACCTACTGTTCATTCGTATCATTAGAAGAGGTATTGTGACAAGTAGGGAATCAGTTTAGAGCAATATAGTAGCACTCTACTCCACTACTTTCAATAAATACAACACCTAAACTGCTACCCATGGTATAAACACAATCTATTTCAAGTTTTCAGCATAACACAACATGAATTATTATGAATTATAAAGTTGGTAATCATCAATTGCTAAATGGATAATTTTTTATTTGTTTACGTTTTGAACATATTTACACTAGTCCTTCTGGAATTTGGACTGATACAGAAATTCATATTCAATAGTGGATAACGGAACTAGAGGAGGACTAGATAAGTTTCTAAAGGCTGCAAGTGAAACACCTGAAACCGTTCTCCATTATGAGTTCATGCAAGATTACAAGGTTTTCTGCTATAAAACTCTCTATAATTTAGTTTATTACATTTACAAGTTTCTTAGTGTTTTTATTATCTTGTAAAATGTTGATAAAAGATTGTGGTTTCTTGATTCAATGGGTCTATATACCTGTAAATCTTATTTTCAGTCTCTAGCCAATCCTCCATTATAGCACCTTCTCTTAATAGAATTAATACCAATGACAATTTACAAATGAGAAGACCACATAAGGTCATTTCTCCAAATGTGTGTTACGTGTTGGGGAGATTCAGAACTGGTCTCACATTTGTTCTTACGCTGCCCTATGGCTGATTCTTTGTGGAATTCTGTCCGGTATTTATTGGGTCTTTGGTATGCCCAGCATCACTAGATCGGTTTCTTTAATGAGGTTTACAGGCTTTGGGGAAAGAAGGAGGCAAAATCTTTGCGGCATTGTGCAATATATGCTGCTATTTGGAGTATTTTGTTAGCGCACAATGTATGATCTTTTAGTGATATAGTTTCAGGAAAAATTGATGTCTGGAATAGAATTAGACATTTAGCATCTATATATGACGTAAAGCATATTTTTTTTTCATAGGACTTTCCCTTTCAGACATGATGAGAGATTGGAAAGATACTGTTCATTGAATTTTGTGGTGTTTTGTATATTTCTTTTGGCTTGGGAGGATATCTTTTCATTGACTTCATTGTATTGTTTAATGGAATTCTTTCTTTTGTTATCAAAAAATAAATAAATAAAAATTTTCTCCTGTAAAATGTAAATGCATAGTTTAAAATTATAGCACCAAATGGGTTTCTTTAGAATTATAATTGGGAATGATGTAAACTATTTTGTACATGCATATTACTCTGGTTACCGGTACCTCACTTTAGTTATGGGTTATGACAACAACAAAACAACAGCAGTGCCTTATGCTACTAGTTATGAGTTATGACACTATTGATAAAATATTATGAAAAGAAGGATATAAATGGCTTGTTTATAGACATGGTTCATGATAAGACAGACATTATTTGATCCATGTAACCTAACAAACTAGGTTTTGTGGGTCTGGAAGTTTACGCGCGAGGCAATGCTGCCAATGGTACTTGGAAATATCAAAAGTGATACGCATGTTCGATTTCTTTACATAGGAGGTCAAGGTATCGCCTAGTTTTAGTTTTGTCAATCAAATGTGTGAACATTAATAAAGTAAGCTGGTGTAATCTAGAGAGTCAGCAGGTAGTTAGAGTAGCAGAGCCAGCTATGATGGCACAGCTGTAGTTAGTTACAGCTGTCATAACTAACTTAAGCATGTAAGAGTTATCATGCCTTTTGTACTAGCTTATACCATAAGTGTCTTCTCATTGTATATAGGCACAAATCTGGTGCTAAGCTTAGTAATAATACAGGTTACACTGTTTAGTTCATTATCTCTTCTTTCTGAACTCTCTAAATTCTCTCTTTTCTATTAAACATTGATTCAAGTTACAATCTCAACTTTGAATTTTTGTGATATGCTTTCATTGCATTTGTGAGTATGTGAGTCTTGTGCACAATATTAAGATTCCTACCCTGAGTCATGGTGCAATATTAAGATTCCTACCCACAGATGATTTCTTCATTTTATTTGCAGATCCTATATCCTGTTCCTTGGTCAAATTCTGACACACTGTCAAACTTTTTGCAGGTCCACTTGAAGCATCTGGATGGTCACATTGAAGAGGTAAACAACCATTCCTCGTATTTATTTGGTCATGATTTTACAAGCAATTGGCTTCATTCTGTTTCCCTGTTTTAACTTAACAGGTTCCGTATTTCTGTCTACCAGCAAATGACTTGGTTGATGTTATTGCCCCATCTTGCTACAGGTTATCTGTTCTTTTACTTTGTATAATGTGACATATCAAATTCATATACAATTTAGAATTCACAGTTTCTTATATTTCGTTTTATGTTGTTTCATGCTTTCTTCGTTTTTTTTTTCCTGCAGTTGTTTTGACTATACAAATGCTTTAGCTGTAAGTCCTTGTCTATTCTTATCTTTTTAGAATGCATATTTTTTTACCTCATTTTACCTTTGAAGGTTGTGTAAGTGGCTTGTTGCTTCCTAAAGTACACGTGAATTTGTCTGCACTATACTAACTGCTCCGTTATGTTCTTTCACATTAGTAATTTAATCACTTATGAGAGTTAATACTCAAAATGACCCCCGAATCTTGACCACCGGCTCAATTTGATCCTCTAATTTTCAATTGACCCAATTTATACCTTGAAATTTTAAAGCGTGGCTCAAATTGACCCTTTCGTTCAACTCCGTCACCGGAGTGATGATGTGGCACCCAAACCTCACCACATGCCTCTCCTTCTTCCTCTTACCATCGTCATCACCACCTCCCCTCTACCAACACTCTCTCTCCCTGCAACAAACAACATTCATAACTCATCAATACCCACACATTTCCACCACCATAGCTTTGAAGAGCATAACACCTACACTCACCATTCCTTCATGACTGCAAGCAGACAGCAAACCAATGAATGTGACATCCTTAGGGCCAACACCATGAACCACCATTTGTGAAAAGAGCTGCAATGCTTGCTTACCGTAACCATTCATCGCCATGCCACAAATAACGACACCCCAAGAAATAACATCCTTATGCACAATCATGTTGAAAACCTTGAATCCCATTTTCATGTAACCACACTTAGCATACATGTTGAGCAATGCATTCCCAATGTTACCATTGATCACAAGGTCGCACTACCCATTGCCCCAAATTCGAAGCACCTTCACCCATTGCAACCATCTTTGTGTTCCTATTAAGAGGGATCTAATGTATAGTGTTTTGTTTCTTTTTCTTTTTCTATTTCTCTTCAATTTGTTAATGTTAGTGATTATTAATGTTGTTTGTTGGGGAGGGAGAACGTTGGTAGAGGGAAGATGGTGATGGTGATGGTGAGAAAGTGAAGGATCAGATAATAGAAAGGCCCTTCATAAGTGGCGGGAGAAATGTGTGGGTGTTGGTGGGTTGTGAATGTTGTTGTTTGTTGAGGAAGAGAGGGTATTGTTAGAGGAGAGGTGGTGATGGCGATGATAAGAGGAAGAAGGAGAGGCATATGGTGAAGCTTGTGTGTCATGTCATCACTCCGGTGACGGAGTTGGATGGAAGGATCAATCTGAACCACGCCTTAAAATTTCAGGGTATAAATTGGGTCAATTAAAAATTGGGGGATCAAATTGAGTCTGTGATCAAATTTCGGAGATCATTTTGAGTATTAACTCCACTTATGATGCTGAACGAGTTCTAACTTTCCTGTTGGCTATACTATGTCAAATCTGGAATTAAGATCAAGTGTTCAAAATTCATCACTTCTCTTGATACTAGGAAATTCTGTAAGCACCGAATATTTTTGTGGTTACCAACCCCTTTATTATTAAAATTTGATCTATGATGAGAGGGAGAGGGAGAGGGAGAGGGAGAGGGAGAGAGCAGTAGTATATGGTATCTATTATTTACATTTAATTATACTTTGCGATAGATAACAAGATCACTTGTTGCATTAGTTCACTCTATGTTTGAATGTCTATGTATAATTTTTTTAATATATATATAGTTTAAATAACTTGATTATAATAACCGTGTTATTTTGCTTGACACTGTTTGACAATATATTTTGGAGATTTCACCTTCAATTTGCTCTATTATTCTGTCTATAATTGAACCATCTTCTTTAGTGGATAGATTGGATGTGAAATTTTCATGTTAAGAAATTATCTTTATTTTTCCTGATCTAGTTTCACATTGAATAAAATAATTTTCAGGATTTAGTAGTTGGATATATGGGTGTCCCAAAGTATTCTGGAATTAGCATGACACAACATCCACAATATGTTACAGTCAGGTAACTCCAATAAAAAGTTAAAGTCCTTTCCTTTGCACTTTGACTTTGTTCGGTAAATGCTCCTTAGATATTGTTTAAAGTGGAAGGAAAGGTATAGATTCTGTGTGTCTTAGCTACATAGTGGAATCTGTGCAAAATTATGAATATGGAAAATTTTTTTATCGTATTGTAATGAATCCTATGAGATTTGAACTGATCCTATATTATCCTAATTGATTTATTCACATATCTATTATAATATATTAAAGGGGAGTCCAAAGTAGTGTTATAGTGAATGAATGATATATAAACTTCTATGTTTCATGTAAAATTGCCATGTCATCTATAGCTTTTATTTGTCCCAAAAGTTTTTTTATTTGCATCAAATATACTCCCAACAGTTAAATTTTTAAAAAATTTAAGACGAATCTAACAATAATACATGATAATTATGTTTGATTTGCTTGTGTTGAAGGTTGTTGTATGTAATTGTTGTTGAATTGGTTCTAAATTTTTTGAAAAATTAGTTGCTAGGGATATATTTGATGCAAATTAAAAATTTCTGGGACAAAATTGAAACAAAATTAAACTTAAGGGTATTTTTGAAACTTTTACCAAACTTCAGGGACAAAAAATTATACTTTATCCAATTTTATTTTATGAAAATCTATCTATCTATCTATCTAGTATAAAAAGAAAAACCAAATAATGATACAATGAACACTTGACATATTAGATAATTTCTAATATTGCCACAAACTTTTTAGTGAAATTGTCATTTTATAGCCTTTTAATCTCTTTTTACTCTTTTTTTCTAGGTTATTTTATACCTTTAATAGTAATGTTATTTTTCTTGAATAGATATAAATTGGTTAATAAAACCTAATTTATTTTCTCTTTTTATTCTCACTTATATTCATGTTTACCATAACATTTATTTCACACCTTTTTTATCTCCTCTCATATACCTCTCACTCTTTATCCTCTATTATTGCTAATGTTTTGCACAATTATTTGAAAAATTTGGTTGATGATCATGGTTTTTTATTTGCTCACTATATGGTGGATGATGAACTCCTAAAATACTATAATGTATGAAATTCTTACAATATTTTTAAGTTTTCTTTTGCTGTTTTTGATCTAATTGTATTTATCAATTATATATTGTCTTTATCAATTATATATTACCTTTTTTTCAATAATTTACATTTTTAATATTATTTAGTTATAATAATAATGTTGCAAAAGCATGATGTCATGATTGATAGATGTTATTTTCAATTATTGAAACATTATGTTCATCTTTACATTATATCTAATAGTTTCATTCTTGCACTATAATATTTAAGTTTCTTAAATATACGTATTAAGTGATGAACTCTTTTAAAGACTAGAATAGTTAATATTAATTTCTTAATAGTGATGAACTCTTTTACAATTTTATTTAGATTTAATATTAATTTTTAAAACTTCTTTATTAAATGGTTTCTTACATATAAAAATTAATTAATTTTAGTTTTGCGCAATGTGCGGATTTAAATCTAGTTCTAATAGTTATTATCACAAGTATGTATTGTGTTGAGATTATGGATTGCAGTGTTCATCCAAGGGTGTTTTGTAAGAAGGCCAATTCTAATCTGCAGTTTGCTCTTCAAAAATGACAGGAATGAACGTGGTAGAGAAATGCTGCGGCTTGTAGAGAACTTATTAGAGATTCATCCAACAACTAGTGCTGTAAATTATCAGCTGCATTCCATTTAAAAATATTAACTTCACTATCTGACAAGGAGGAATATGACTTTGCTTTCTGAACCAGGGAGATCGTAGACCATTTGTTATGGAGACTGTTACGGCTGACGATAATGCTAAGTTAGGTATGCATAACTCGCATTTCGTCTTCATTTTGGCCCTTGACATTCGTGACATGTTTATTATTCTGAATCTAATGGTTGCATGCATAGTATCTCTTATTTCTTTTGCCCTAGCATCGAAGCTTATGAGATTTCAATCTTGATTGCCTTTATATTTGAAATTCTTGATTTGAGTAGGAAGAGGTCCTTCTCAGCCGGCTCCCAAATTCATTGGAAACTTGCTCGCTTTTATACTAAACTTGGTAAAATTCCTAGCAATTTATCCATTTATATAAACTGTTTATGAACACGAGAGATGCTGACATTTTGGCTCTGGCTTGTGTTAAGATTGGTCCAAAGGGTCTGGAATTTGCACGCTATTCACTTGATTACCATACCATCCGCAACTATCTGCATGTAAATCGTATGTGGGGAAAAGAAAGGTAAGAACGAGAATTGTCGATAATTCTAACTTTCATTTGAAGTGCAGTTCTTCATATTCTCAAAATATAAATGCATGCAGAGCTGACAGGCATATGCCTGGATATGCAAAGAAAATTGTGGATCTGTACAACCAAAATGGTCAAATTGAGGAGATGCTTGGCAACAAGTGATTCTAAACGATTTATATATATGTTCGATTCAGTGGCATAAATACTTCCAAAGGCGCACTGATCATAAGTTTTCCTTAATTTGGACCAAGGATGAGCACATTATACTGTCACACCCATACCAAATTGCAGATTCAAAAGTGACTTGGTCTAGATGGTTAGTAAGTGCCGAATAATATGGCAAAAATTAATGTGGGTCTAGCATAGATTGTTCAATAAATGTGAAAGACGTGATATTCAAACTTTCCGATGACAAGAATTCTTATTTTTGAGCCATGGTTCATCTTTATAATTGTCATTAGTAAAATGTAGGATGAATTTGCTGCATTTTGTTGCTTTGTGGCATATTATTGCAACACAATGAACACTTTACCAGAATTCTCCAAATTGGATTTGCATTTAGCTCCTTTATATTGCACAAGATGGTCATTAGATAAACCATTTGTATTGTGTGGAACTCGCTAAATAACCAAATGGTGCTTGAATCTCTTTTTGGTTCTCATGGTATTCTTCAGTTCAGCAGGTCAAGGATTAATCCATTGGGGATCGGAGTTTCATTTAAGAGTTTGTCGCTAGTCAATGAGTTACTGCATGTACAAGGCGCAATTTGAATCTACATTTATACCCCGCTAAAATCGGTAAATAATTAGTTAATAAATTGAATTTTAATTAGGAAAGCTAAAAATGCAAAATTAATATCAAAATAAGATAGAGCTCGTCAAAACGAGAATTTTAATACCAATTTCAAAAATTTGGCCCAAAATCGGATTGGAAGGGTCGGACCAGTTGAACTGGGGTCCAAACCAGGCCCGTAGGTCCAACCGGACCCATAATTAAAAGGAAGCAGCAGCTTCTTCTTCATTCATACCCAACGAAGCCAACAGATTTGGGGGAAGGGGAGAGGAGCTCTCAAACCCTCACCACCTTTGATCCACCATAACTCCTCCGTCCGGGCTCCGATCGCTGCACCGTTGGTGGCCACGCGTTCAGCGTGTCGAGCTCTACATTTTTATCGGATTAATTTCACTGGTAAGCCTCATTTTTGATTCAGAATCTCTATTCCTCTTTCTTTAGTAAAGTTGAAATCCTATTGTGAAATCTTGTCCAATTTTGTATTTTAGGTTCAAGTTAGCTTCCGGGGCTTAATGGGCTCGAGCTATTGAGCATATGGGTACGGTAAAGACACCCAAACCCTAGCTCAATCTTGCAATTATAGTGGGAAAAACTGAATTTGGAACATGTATATGAATTAGGAGTAGATTAAGTGGGTATATATGCATTGGAATTGAATTGGGAGTACTTGGAGGCTTAGTGGTGAACAAGACTTGGTTTGTGGCTGTTTTATTTGAGCTTGGAGGGGCTGTGTTTTGCGTTGTGAGGCTGCCTTGGGTGAAACAAAGTGATCGGCAAAGGTATGGTTTAAGTATTGCACGTTTAATATTTACGATGTTGTGAAAACTTATGTTAGAGGAACCATAGGATAAGTTGAATTGGTTAATTGCATTTAATGATTAGTCTTGTCATATTGTTGGAATAAATTGTTGGTGAATATGTATTGGAATTACGAGGTGTTGAAGTTACTAATTGTATGTTGTTGGATTTGCTTATGATGGGTTATGTTGATGTTGGTATATGTATTGATGGATTATGGTTGGTGTTTGTTAATAAAAAGTTGTTATATGAGTTGATGGATTAATATATGAAAGGTTGATAAATGTGTTAATGGAATAATGTGTGTGAAGGGTTGATGATTGCATTAATAGAATGGTATATGTGAAGGGTTGCTCATATATGATATATGCTAATGCAAAGTTGTGGTTATACTTCATTGGATTGGTTAAAGGTAGTTAGAAGTGGTTGTTGATGAGTTGGGATTGGATAAGTTAGCTATATGCAGGTTTTATAGGTAAAGATTTATGAATGTGGTGAAAATGAGGTTTGGAAGTGTTTTGGTAAAAAGTGATTTTGGGTGAACTTTGAAGGTCCATAATTTTCTCCTCAAATTTTGGATTGAGTTGTGATTTGCTGCAAATAAAAGATGGTTTTATGAGCTTTGATTGATATCAATTTTGTGAAAAACGGAACTTTGTAGAGAAAGTTATAGACGTTGAGAGTTTGGTGTATTAATCTGTGTTCAGGATGGCTAAAACTGGTTGCAGCTAGCTTTCTGGGCATTCTGCCCATTTTTTAAAAAACGCCCATCCACGCGTACGCGTGGCGTGGAATTTTGGCGACGCATGCGCGAGAAGCATGCGTACGCGTGTGTGCATATTCACGCGTACACATGACTCACGCGTACGCGTGACTTGCTGTATGCTCTACGCGTGCGCGTGGCCTACGCGTATGCGTGGCTGTTGCCTGTTGTAAAAACCGGTTTTGACTGTTTTAAACCAAAATTTCCACTTCTAAACCTCCATTTCCTCCCCTTTAAGGCTTAAAGTATTTCTAGGTCTAGTGGATAAAAGAAGTTAGAAAAACAATATAACTTAAGGTGAAGTAAGAGGTAAATGATAGCTTATATGAAGAAGATAAGAATATTAAAGATGTTTAATGCCAAGGCTTAACAAATGATGATACATTGATTATAAATATGGAATGGCTTATGAATGATATCTGAGATACGAGTTTTCCTGGGTAACAGAACCGTGGCTCGCCACCACGTGTTTCAGGTTGAATCTCGATACTCTGTTGACCCTACGTCGTAAGGGTGACCGGGAACATATAAATTCCTGGGTATGGATAACCCCCATTGAGTGATTATATGATGAATGAATGTGAACTCTATGCATAGACTCTTGGGGATGCGCGACGGAGGACAGTCTAAGGTTTTCGGACTTGGGTTGGCTGGATAACCTACAGATGGGAGCCATCAGCCATAGGACAGGTATTCATCATATGCATTTGTTTGTTTTGATTGCTATGCATTTCCTAGGTTTGCCTAATTGATATATACCACCTGCTACCTGTTATACTTGCTACTTGCACTATCTGCTCATTACTTGTACGTGAACTTGTTTGGTTGCTTGTTTCTGTTGTATTATGGATGATGGAAGGATGGAGGAAAAGGTGATATGGTTTGGTGTCATGTTAGGTTTGAAATTGAGTAAGTTAGGTATTAAGTTAAGCAGATTTAGAATACCTACCCCTGTTTATGGCTTCTGTTTAGTAGTTAAGTTGGATAATTGAATAACGGAGTTCTAGGATTGCCTATGGCATTCTCAGGACCTTATTTATTATACGCGTGGCACTTTTACCATGCTGAGAACCTCCGGTTCTCATTCCATACTGTGTTGCTGTTTTCAGATGCAGGTCGAGAGGCTCTGATGCACCACTATTTCGTGGTACATTTTGTACTTAATTGAGTGGATTTTATCCACTAAACTCACACTTATTCATAGAATTCGTATGTTTTACATTTTCCTTCCTACTTTTGTGCAATGATTGGAAACATGCTTCTTTAGTCTTAATTTAGCTAATTTTAATCCTATCTTATTACCATTTGATGCCTTGATATGTGTGTTAAGTGATTTCAGGGTTTATAGGGTAGGAATGGCTTTGAGGATGGAAAGGAAGCATGCAAAAGTGGAAGGAATACAAGAAGTTGAAGGAATTGCTAAGCTGTCCAGCCTGACCTCTTCACACTTAACTGACCATAACTTGAGCTGCAGAGGTCCAAATGAGGCAGTTCCAGTTGCGTTGGAAAGCTAACATCCGGGGTTTCGAAATGGTATATAATTCGGCATAGTGGCCATACAGATAAATGACGCGCAAGCGTGCGCGTGGTGCACGCGTCGTCCTGCAGAAAGTTCAGCGACCCAAAAATCGTCCCCAGCGATTTCTGGACTGTTTTTGACCCAGTTTTCGGCCCAAAAAACACAGATTAGAGGATACAAAGTGGGAGAATCAAGGATTCATTGACACAACTTCTCATAATTCACAATTTTAGGTTTTAGATGTAGTTTCTAGAGAGAGAGAGGTTCTCTCCTCTCTCTAGGCTTTAGGATTTAGGATTTCTCTTAGTTTTAGGATTACTTCTTCTCCATTCCAGATTCAATGTTCTTTTGATTTAGTTTCTCTTCTACTTTTATTTATTCTAGTACTTTGATTCATCTATTTCTCTTGTTAATTACCTATTTTTCCAGTTTGGTTTATGAAACTTCCAATGTTAGATTTGATTTTATATTTAATGCAATTTGAGGTATTTCAGATTTATGATTTTAATTTAGCTTTTTACGTTCTTAGCTTGAATTGATTAATTGGTAACACTTGAGTTATCAAACTCCTTTGTTGATTGATAATTGGAATTTGCTGGTTGATTTGGATCCCTCTAAAGCTAGTCTTTCCTTAGGAGTTGACTAGGACTTGAGTAATCAAATTAATTAGTCCACTTGGCTTTCCTTTATTTAGTAAGGGTTAACTAAGTGGGAGTAATGAACAATTCTCATCACAATTGATAAGGGTAACTAGCATATGATTTCCAGTTCTTATACCTTGCTAAGAGCCTTATTAGTTATTACTTTAATTCTCCTTTCCTGTTCATTATTCAAAAACTCCCAAAAAGATACTCTTCCATAACCGATAATAAATACACATCCCTGCAATTTCTTAAGAGACAACCCGAGGTTTAAATACTTCGATTATCAATTTTTTTAGGGGTTTGTTACTTGTGACAACTAAATTTTTGTACAAAGGGATTCTTTGTTGGTTTAGAAACTATACTTTCAACGAGGATTTATTTGTGAATTTCTTTACTAGCAGGAATCAGTTCGTCAGGCTCCTCGCTAGGCGTCTGGATTCCTGAAGTGGAGTAGTCTCTGGGATGTTTTGGTTTATCAGTTTATGTATATATATATGTACTTAGTTACTTAGCTTTCTCTCCAAGAAACTTGTTATTTTGTTCCTCATAGAGGTTACAGGAGAGTTAGGACTTTATTTCTGTATTTTGGGTATTTTGGGATGCTGGTATATATATGTAAATATTCTTTGGCCAGCCTTGGCTTTGCAGACTGAGTCAGGAGCTAGTTTCACTGTATTCTTGGCTCTCTTTTCGTTCTTTTGCTTATTTATATCTATAATCTTTAGGTTTCTTAGCACTCAAGTAGTTTTGTTTCTTGGGCGTTGCGTTTTTTTTATTTTGCGTTTTTGTTTTACCCGTTCTTCAAGGTTCCTAGTTAAGTATCTCTTTTCCTATTATATATATATATAGAGGTCGTAATACCTTACTGTCTCAGTCTTATGACTTAAGCATAAGATTAAGTATGGTAGGATGTTACATTATGGTATCTGTTCCGAGGGTTACCTGAAACTGTATGTTGATCTCAGATGGGATCTTCTGTACTGGTCGGAAATAACGTGTCCGGCTGGTGGGTGGCAGCCGGAGCTATTGTGTCCGACTTGTGGGACTGGCCGCACTGCTGATCCTTCGTCACCGGAGGGTGGGAGGTACCTGCAAGGGACTCCGATGCTTAAGTTAGCAAGGGTATTAACAGGTTTTTTTGTAGAATCAGAGTATGAGTTATACCTGGGTCCTCCAGTGTATTTATAATGGTGTGGAGTGACCTTTTTAGATAAGATAAGTTAGTTATCTTATCTTATCTTTATCTTTGAGTGAGGTCATCTTATCTTCAAGGGAACCGCCCTTATCTCTATAGGCTTGGGCTGCCTTTGGATTTGGGTCGTGTTCCTCTATTTGGGCCCTTTATTGGGTTTTCCTAGTAATTTGGCCGAACTCTTTGAGAAGAGGTCGGGTAGTCTGACCTGAAGAGGTCGGTCGCCTTGTCGCTAAACATCCCGGGTTGGATAGCTCGACCCAGGGTATGAACAGTGCCCCTGCTCGAGCTTGGTCTTTCTTTTTGAGGTCGAGTCTTAGTTTTAGGACTTCGATCCTTCTCTGGTGAAGCCGAACTCGAGCATTTTTTCGACTTCATTTTTGTAGAGTTCTCCTTTTTTGAATACGGAACGTTTTCTTTGCTTCTTTTAAAAGCGCGCGCTTTTGCATTAGCGCTCTTAGCCTTGGGAATATGCGAGGGTTTAATACCCTCATTAATTGGTTTTTAATTGCCCCGTTTCTCTTAGCCTCTCTATTTTGAATTTCACACTCAGAAAAACGGTTTTTCTTCTTCGTAACTTCCCTTTTCTTTCTCTTTTTCTGTTTTTGCCTGAAGTTTGTAGTTTTTGCGTTCCTCCCTGCGACGTTTGCTTGGCGATTATCAGTGCTTTCCCCACTGTGAAAGGGCGACTCCGGATTCCATCTTCCATTTTCCGCTTCTTTGAGGATTTCTCCTTTTTAGGTTGGTTCTACTTTTCAGCCTCTCTTTTTTACTTCCTTCGTCGCTTTGCATTCGGTTTTTGGTAAAGTTTTGATTTTGCCTGAATGCATGTTGGAAAGCTTGAACCTTTTTACGTTGTTCCTAAAAGATTGCTCCTTTGATGACTTTTGCCCTGTTGGTAATTTTGCTGGTGAATCTTTGTAGAAAGTAACGATTTTTCTGGTTGTTTGTTGCTTGTTTGGGGGGGGGGGATTTATTTTTCTGAAAAAGGTGTCGTCTTTGATGACTTCTTCTCCTTGATACATGCTGTTTTTTGTCCTTTTTTGTTTGAAAAAAGGGTTATTATCTTCTTGTTAGGACGTGTAGAGGTGTAGGCTTGTAGGTTTTCTTGAGTCCTTGTTCCATAACTGCCTCCAAAGGATGCCCCTGGATCTTTAGTGTGGATCCTGGGGTTTTCCTTTTTCTTGTTTGTTTGCTTTAAGTCATGCTCTGCTATGAGTTAATTTTGGCTTTTTTCTGAGATGTTTTGGTTAGTAATTTGTTTTTTCTCTTTTGCTGTAGGACTAGTTGACCTCATGTCTTCTCGCAAAAATGTTGTTGAGACCTCTTCCCAAGTCCCTGAGGGCATGGCTGATTGGGTGGATTCTATGGTTCTTCTGTGTGTTTCATTGGTTGACTCCGAGTTTTGTCAGCAGCTTAGGCAGTTTCATAGGATTTGTAGTAATGGTAGTAATAAAAAGAACTATGAGCTTGTGTCTCCTAATTCTGAGGAAAGGGTTTGTTTTTCTACCCAAATTGTTGGAGAACGCCCCTTTTTCTATGTGTACGACTTCTTTTTTAGTCAGATGAATGTTACTCTTCCTTTTACTCCTTTTGAAACCAACCTCTTGTGGTCTTGTAATGTGGCTCCATCCCAACTTCACCCCAACACCTGGGGTTTTATAAATATTTTCCAATTGCTGTGTCATGAACTGGATATCCCCGCTTCACAATTCCATTTCTTTTATCTTTTTGTTTTGACAAAGCCCGGGGTGGTTAAGAAAAAGGCCGCCTGGGTTTCTTTCCGAGCTTCCCAAGGGAAGAAGGTTTTTTCCATGTTTGATGAATCTTTTTGTGACTTTAAAAATTACTTTTTCAGGGTCCGAGCTGTTGAAGGAGCTCGGCCTTTTTTCTGGATGAGAATGATGAGCCTACCTTTCCTTTGGAATGGCAAAAGAATGTAATGGTGTCTAAATACACATGGGAGATGTTGGATGAGACTGAACAAGCCTTTGTGTTTGTGCTGGAAGAAAATTGGGGGCACCCTCCCTATCTTGATACAAAGAAATTCCTTGGAAATCCCTCTCTCCTCCGAGATGAGCTGGGTAGTGGTCGATTTCTTTTTTGTTTTTGCTTATTTTGTCGAGTTTATCTCTTATAAGATCTTTTCTGATTGATAACTTGGTTTTACGCTGTGATGTTTGTTTGCAGAGATGATTAAAAATAATGAATCCATGAAGGCCTTTAAAAGGGCAAGGAAGGCTACTGTAGCTCAGAACGTTTCGGCCAAGGCGGCCGGGGAGGGGTCGTCTCAGGTTCAGTCGAAGCCGGCCGTACCGAGCTCACCGAGGAAGGTAATCCCTACTCCTCGGGTTCATTTGGTTGATCCTCCTCAGGCTTTTGTTGCTACTTCTGGCGCTCCTCCAAACAAAAACAAAAGACAACTGAGCCTTTTAATCTTAATCCTCCGCAAGCTTCTTGTTGCTACTTCTATTGCCTTGGCGGCTTCTGTGAGGTTGGCTGACGACACGACATTGAGGCACAAGGATAGCTATGTCACTACCTACAGAGAGGTGATGGATCTCAGGGAGGAGTTAGAGTCTGTCCGGGCTGATTATGCCGAGCTCCAGGGTCACCTTGTAGGCAGCGTAAATGCTGCTTATGAGAACCTGAAGGAGCAGGTTCGAGTTCTTGCTCCCGAGCTTGACCTTACTTTCTTCAGCCTGGACAATGTTGTAAAGGATGGAAAGATTGTCCTGGCGGCGATGATGTTGAGCCCCCTCCTGTGCCTGCTGTCAAGACTTCTGTTGTGCCGACTTCTTCAGCTCTTTCATCTGAGGTTGGTCATC
This sequence comes from Arachis ipaensis, assembly GCF_059453495.1. NCBI lineage: Eukaryota > Viridiplantae > Streptophyta > Magnoliopsida > Fabales > Fabaceae > Arachis > Arachis ipaensis. Next base: position 73,674,848 of record NC_142437.1, on the reverse strand, counting down.
CTGAATTGGAATCTGACTGTCAGATCTTAAACAGGGATGACGGGACAATGGATGCAATGCCTCTTCAGACTCGCCCTCCTTTACCCCGTGCTGATGCTACCGAGAAGCCTTCGGATCTTAAATGAAACCTTTCTTAGTTGCTTGTTTAGCACTTAATTTTGAAAAACAAAATGGTTTCCAAGCTTCTGGGGCTGGTTTTGGTAGCCTCTTGAGCTTGTTATTATTATAACTTTATGTTTTTCATATCATGTCTATTTTTCATCTGTCTTGGTACCCTTTTTTGGGTTTTTTGGTAGTGTTGGAGCCTTGTTACTCGACCTTTTTGGATTGCCTTTGTGTTTCATACTTGTGTCTTCCTTTGAGGTTGTGGATGTTTGGATCCAATTGGTATGTCGGCTTCCTCGTTTTTGGCCTGAAGTTATTTCTAGTAATCCGTTTTGTTTGGACCTTTGTGAGGTCTCTGATAGGAATTACTTTTATTAACGTTAGGATTTTTGGGAGGCCGACTTTGTTTAGTTATTTCTAGTAATCCTCTTTCTTGGACTTTTGTCAGGTCTCTTTTAGGGATTACTCTTATAACTTTATGTTTTGGGCCGACTTCATCATGTCGGGCCCTTCTAAGTTATTTTTGTAATCCTCTTTCTTGGACCTCATTTAGGTCTCTTTCAGGGATTACTCTTATAACTTTATGTTTTGGGCCGACTTCATCATGTCGGTCTCTTCTAAGTTATTTCTAATAATCCTCTTTCTTGGACCTTTGTCAGGTCTCTTTCAGGGATTACTTTTTATAACTTGTTTGTGGGAGGCCGACTTCTTCATGTTGGTCTCTTCTAAGTTATTTCTAGTAATCCTCTTTCTTGGACCTTTGTCAGGTCTCTTTTAGGGATTACTTTTTATAACTTGTTTGTGGGAGGCCGACTTCTTCATGTCGGTCTCTTCTAAGTTATTTCTAGTAATCCTCTTTCTTGGACCTTTGTCAGGTCTCTTTCAGGGATTACTTTTTATAACTTGTTTGTGGGAGGTCGACTTCTTCATGATGGTCTCTTCTAAGTTATAGTAATCCTCTTTTATAGGGCTGGCCAGACCTCTTTCCAGGGATTTACTTATAACTTTGGTTATTGCGACTGGTCCGACTTCTTTACGTCGGCCAATCTTTAAGTTATTTTTTAGCAATCCATTTTATTAAGATATCGTCAGGTCCTTTCTATGGATCACTTTCGATAACTTCTTGCATTATTCTGTTTTCATCTTTGCCAATTTCGTAGAAATTGGGTTTAATCCTCGCTTGGTCGACCTTTTAATGAATTTGGTTTTCATCTCTGTTGGTCTTTATCGTGATCGTGCAGTGAATTTGATATTCACTTTCTGCCGATCTGTAGCTTTATAATCGGACGATGAATGTTTCAGATTAATGCGGCTTGAGAATTTGTAGAAGATCTAAACAGATTTTATTCAAAAGAAAATGCAAATATATACATGCGGGGATTTTATCCCTCTAAGTCGGGAAATTTATAGGTCTTGGCTTGGCGCCTCATTAAAAAACCTTTTCAGGAAAAAGAGTGCGCCTTCTCGTAAGATCCTTTATCATCCCTAACTATAGTACCTTCTTAGGTTGTAGGCGTGCCATGACCTAGGAAGCTCTCGCCCATCGAGTTCGGACAGTCTGTAGTAGCCCTTTCCAAGTACTTCTACGACTTGGTAAGGTCCTTTCTAGTTTGCTGCTAGCTTTCCTTCTCCAGGTCGAGTTGTTCCGATATCATTTCGGATTAGGATGAGGTCGTTCTCAGCAAAACCTCGCTGCACTACCTTTTGATTGTATCTCGAAGCCATTCGACGTTTTAATGCTTCTTCCCTGATCCGAGCTCTTTCTTGGATTTCAGAAAGTAGGTCGAGTTCTTCCCTTTGAAGTTGGGAGTTGGCTTCTTCATTATAGTAGATCACTCTAGGCGATCCTTCTTCAATCCCTACTAGGATCATTGCCTCCATTCTGTACGCTAATCGGAAGGGTGATTCCTTTGTGGTGGAATGTGGCATTGTTCGATATGCCCATAGGACTTGTGGGAGCTCTTCAGCCCAGGCTCCCTTTGCGTCCTGTAATCTCCGTTTTAGCCCAGCCAATATGACTTTGTTGGCGGCTTCGGCTTGTCCATTGGCTTGGGGATGTTCTACAGAAGTGAACTAGTGTTTTATGTTCAAGTCGGCCACTAACTTTCTGAAGCCTGTGTCTGTGAATTGGGTGCCATTGTCTGTGGTGATGGAGTATGGAACCCCGAACCTTGTGACAATGTTCCTATATAGGAATTTACGACTTCTTTGAGCAGTGGCATTAGCTAGAGGTTCTGCCTTGATCCACTTTGTGAAATAGTCTACCCCTACTATGAGGAATTTAACTTGTCCCGATCCCTGAGAGAAGAGTCCGAGAAGGTCGAGTCCCCATTTTGCGAATGGCCAAGGTGAGGTCACGCTGATGAGTTCCTCTGGCGGGGCAATGTGAAAGTTGGCATGTTTCTGACATGGTGGGCATGTCCTTACGAACTCTGTGGCTTTCTTTTGTAGAGTTGGCCAGTAAAATCTTGCCCGGAGTACTTTTTTGGTAAGTGCTTGTGCTCTGAGATGATTGCCACAGATGCCACTGTGTACTTCTTCTAGGACTTCCTTTGTGTTGGGAGTCGGTACATATTTTAGCAATGGTATTGAGATTCCTCTTTTGTATAGGGTATTGTTTATGATAATGTAGTATTGTACCTCCCGTTTTAACCTCTTTGCCTCCTTTTCATTTGTAGGAAGTGTTTCTGTTTTGAGGTAGTTAATTATGGGAGTCATCCATCCTTGATCCAGACCTGTTATGGTTAGGACTTTTTCCTCTTCCGAGATTGACGGATTCTGCAGTATTTCCTGGATGAGACTTCTATTGTTGCCTCCTGGTTTGGTGCTGGCTAGCTTTGAGAGTGCATCAGCTCGGGCGTTCTGTTCGTGGGGTATGTGGCGGATCTCATATTCCTCGAGTTGTTCGAGCTGTCCCTTGGTTTTATCCAAGTATTTTTTCATAGTGGGGTCCTTGGCTTGGGAGCTCCTGGCTATTTGTGAAGTGAACACCTGTGAGTCACTGTAGATGATGAGTTTTTTAGCTCCGACCTCTTTAGCCAGCTTCAAACTAGCTAGTAGTGCCTCATACTCAGCTTGGTTGTTTGAAGCGGGAAACCCGAATTTGAGGGAAAGTTCAATTTGGGTTCCTTGATCGCTTTCAATTATCACGCCCGCGCCGCTTCCGTTTTTGTTTGAGGAGCCATCTACATAGAGATTCCATTTTGTAGGGACTTCTGGGGTGTCTGTAAATTCTGCAACGAAGTCGGCCAAATATTGGGATTTGATGGCTGTCCGAGCTTCGTATTGAAGGTCGAATTCCGATAACTCGAATGCCCATTGTAAGATTCTTCCTGCTAAATCTGTTTTCTGCAGAATGCCTTTTATTGGCTGATTGGTTCGAACCCTGATGCTGTAGGCTTGGAAATATGGGCAAAGTCGTCGAGATGTTAAGATGAGAGCATAGGCGAATTTTTCTATTTTTTGGTAGTTCAGCTCAGATCCTTGTAATGCTTTGCTGATGAAGTAAACGGGTTGTTGCCCACTGTCGTCTTCTCGAACTAATGTTGAGGCTACTACCCGACTTCCTACCGTGAGGTATAGTATGAGTGGTTCTCCCTTCCGTGGCCGAGTTAAGATAGGTGGTTGTCCCAGGAATCTTTTGAAATCTTGGAAGGTTTGCTCGCACTCGGTGGTCCATTCAAACTTCTTTCCCTTCCTTAGAGTGGCGTAGAAAAGGGGGAGATCTTATTGCCGATCCAGCTAGAAATCTGGACAAGGCTGCTAATCTTCCGTTGAGTTGTTGTACCTCTTTGGCACAAGTCGGGCTCTTCATGTCGAATATAGCCCGGTATTTATCCGGATTTGCCTCGATTCCTCTTTGTGTGAGCAGAAAACCCAGGAATTTGCCAGCTTCTACTGCGAAGGTGCATTTTGCAGGATTAAGTCGCATGCCATGCCTTCTTATGGTGTCAAATACTTGGGCGAGGTCAGATAGCAACGTCTCTTCACTTTGTGTCTTTATTAACATGTCGTCCACATAAACTTCCATGATTTTTCCGATGTGATCCGTGAAGACTTTATTCATTAATCTCTGGTAAGTAGCCCCTGCATTTTTAAGTCTAAAAGGCATGACGATGTAGCAGTAGTTTGCTCTTGGGGTTAAGAATGAAGTTTTCTCTTGGTCGGAAAGGTACATCGGGATTTGATTGTATCCCGAATATGCATCCATAAACGAGAGGTACTTGTATCCAGAGGAGGCATCCACTAGGGCGTCGATACTTGGGAGTGGGTAAGGATCTTTTGGGCAAGCTTTGTTGAGATCCGTGTAGTCGGTGCACATTCGCCACTTCCCATTTGATTTTTTCACCAAGACGACGTTAGCTAGCCATAGTGGGTACTTGACTTCTCTTATGAATCCTGCCTCCAGTAGAGCTTGTACCTGCTCTTCCACAGCTTGAGATCGTTCTGGTCTGAGCTTTCTTCGTCTCTGTTGTACTGGCCGAGATCCTGGGTAGACCGCCAGCTTTTGGCACATTAATTTGGGGTCTATGCCTGGCATGTCTACTGCCTTCCACGCAAAGAGGTCGATGTTATCTCGTAAGAACTGTACGAGTGATTCTTTCATGTCTCCCTTTAGGATTGTACCAATATTAGTTGTTTTGTCCGGGATGTCTCTGATCTGGACTTTCTCTATATCACCTTCGGGCTGTGGGCGGAGTTCTTCTCACCTCTGAACTCTTCCGAGTTTGATTGTGTGGAACTCTTCTCCTCTGCCTCTGAGGTTTAGACTTTCGTTGTAGCAGCGGCACGCCATCTTCTGGTCTGCTTTTATTGTAGCTATCCCTTCTGCAATTGGGAATTTCATGCATAGATGTGGAGTCTAGACTATTGCGTCGAGCTGATTTAATATTGTCCGACCTATTAAAGCGTTGTAGGCCGAACTCATGTCGACCACGATGTAGTCTATCTTAAGTGTTCTTGCCTGGCTTCCTTTTCCGAAGGTTGTGTGTAGTGAGACGTATCCAAGTGGTTGAACTGGGGTGTCTCCCAGTCCGAACAGGCTGTTCGGATATGCTCTGAGTTCTTTTTCTTCCAAGCCAAGCTTGTCGAAGGCAGCTTTGAATAAGATATCGATGGAGCTCCCTTGGTCTATCAGTGTGCGGTGGAGATTTGCGTTTGCCAGTATAATAGTGATGACCATGGGATCGTCGTGTCCTGAGATGATACCAGATGCGTCTTTTTTGGTGAAAGTAATTGCGGGAATGTCAGGTGCTTCCTCCTTTCCCTCAACATGATATACTTCTTTAAGGTATCTTTTGCGAGATGATTTGGAGATTCCTCTTCCTGCAAATCCGCCGTGTATCATGTGGACGTGTCTTTCTGGTGTACGAGGTGATCGCTCGGTTCGTCCGACATCTTCATCCCTTCTTCTTTTTCTTTGCTCATCGTCTCGAGTGGCCAGGTACTGATCTAATTTTCCTTCTCTTACTAGTTTTTCTATGACATTCTTTAAGTCAAAACATTCGTTGGTGGAGTGCCCGCGGATTCTGTGGTATTCGCAATATTCAAACCAATTTTATCCTCCTTTTTTGCCTTTGATTGGTCGAGCTGGGGGTATTTTTTCAGTATGGCAGACTTCTCTGTAGATATCTACAAGGGACACCCGAAGAGGGGTGTAATTGTGGTATTTTTTGATTTTTTCTCCATGTCGATCTTCTTTCTTTTTGGACTCTTTATCCTTATCTCGAGAGGAGTAGGTGAATCCGAATTTTGACATATCTCCTAGTCAAGAGTTCTCCTCCATGTTGATGTACTTCTCTGCCCGTTCTTGCACTTTATTCAGAGATGTGGGGTGTTTTTTCGATATAGATTGGCTAAAAGGTCCCTCTTGTAAGCCCTTGATGAGGCCCATAATAGCGGCCTCTGTTGGCAGGCTTTGTATGTCTAGGCATGTTTTGTTGAATCTTTCCATGTAGTTGCGAAGACTTTCCCGATCTCCTTGCCTGATTCCCAATAAACTTGGGGCGTGCTTAGCCTTATCTTTTTGGATGGAGAATCTGGCTAGAAACTTCTTGGCTAAGTCATCGAAGCTTGAGACGGACTGATAAACCACTATTTTATGGTTTATCTTGTGCTCAATTGAGTGGTTTTTATCAATTCTTTACACACTTATTCATACAATTCGCATGTTTTATATTTTCCTTCCTGATTTTGTGCTATGATTGAAAACATGCTCCTTTGACCTTAATTTCATTAATATTAATTCTTCATTTATACCATTCGATGCTTTGATATGTGTGTTAAGTGTTTTCAGAGATTACAGGGCAGGAATGGCTTGGAGGATAGAAAGGAAGCATGCAAAAGTGGAAGGAATACAAGAAGTTGAAGGAACTACAAAGCTGTCCAACCTGACCTCTTCGCACTAAAATAATCATAACTTGAGCTATAGAGGTCCAAACGATGCGGTTTCAGTTGTGTTGGAAAGCTAACGTCCGGCGCTTCGATTTGATATATAATATGCTATAGTTGCCCTGACGCTAGGCGACGCGAACGCGTGCTCCACGCGGACACGTCGCAGTGACGAAAATCAGCGTGGCAGATTTCTTCTCCAGCGATTTCTGGGCTATTTTTGACCCAGGTTTCGGTCCAGAAAACTCAGATTAGAGGCTATAAAGTGGGAGAATGCATCCATTCATAATCATGCCTTCATAATACATAATTTTTAGTTTTAGATGTAGTTTTTAGAGAGAGAGGTTCTATCCTCTCTCTTAGGATTTAGGATTAGGATTCCTCTTAAAAGAATTAGGGTTTCAACTTTATTATTTCAACTTATTATTTCAACTCCTTCTCAGGTTCAATATTCCTTTAATTTATGTTTCCCTTTTACTTCTATATACTCTAATGCTTTTATTTGTATTTGACTTATGTTGCCCAATTGGCTTATGAACCCTTCATGTTAGGATTTTCTTAATTAATAATTTGAGGTATTTCAGATTTATAATTCTTATTTAGCTTTTTTTTATATTCTTGGCTTTAATTGATTAACTGGAGGCTCTTGAGTTATCAAACTTATCGTGATTGATTGTTATGTTTGCTAATTGACTGGAATCCCACTAACTCTAGTCTTTCCATATGAGTTGGCTAGGACTTGGGGATCTAACTAATTAGTTCACTTGACTTTCCCTTGCTTTAGTAAAGGTTAACTAAGTAGGATTAACTTCAATTCTCATAAGAATAACTAGGATAGGACTTCTGAATTTTCATACCTTGCCAAGAGTTTATTTTATAGTTATTTATTTATTTTACTTGTCATTTTAATTACTTGTTCCTTACTTTTAAAACCCGCAATTTACAAAACTCATAACCAATAGAAAGAACACCTCCCTGCAATTCCTTGAGAAGACAACCCGAGGTTTAAATACTTCGGTTATCAATTTATTTAGGGGTTTGTTACTTGTGACAACCAAAATGTTTGTAAGAAAGGATGATTGTTCGGTTTAGAAACTATACTTGCAACGAGAATTTATTATGAATTCTAAACCGTCAAACTTCCGCTCTTTAAAATGGCGCCATTGCCGGGGAATTGCAAACGTGTGCCTTATTATTGGTTATTGTAAATATTTGCTTTTTGCTTGTTTATTTGTTTTTATTTTTGTTTTTATTTTTTCTTTTTCGTAAATTAAGAGGTTATTGGTTTTTATTTTAGTTATTAAAAATTTTTTCAAAAATTTGTTCTTGGTGTTCATCTTGATCTTCAAGTTGTTCTTCGTGTTCATCTTGACCTTCAAGTTGTTCTTAGTTGTTTTCTTCGTTTTGATCTAAAAATTTTAAGTTTGGTGTCATTTTATTGTTTTTCTCTTTCCTCATTTAATTCAAAATTATCTTTTCTCTTTATTTTAATTGAATTTTCGAAATTTGCATAGAAAAAATTTCAGATTTCTATTTTAAAATTTTTATCTTATCTTATCTTAGTTTTAAATTTTAAAATTCAAATCTTTTTCAAAAATCATATCTTTTTCAAAATCTTATCTTATCTTATTTCAAAATTCAAATTTCAAAATTTAATTTTCAAATTCAAAATTTAAATTTCAATAACCTTTTAATTTAAATTTGTTTTAATTTTTGTTTTTAATTTTTATTTGCTATTATGAGTTCTCACCCCATCGCTTTGAGTTTGGTTCCAATGTTGTTGCAAGGAATGAAAATTATAACAGGAACATGCATCAAGGTCAAAACAATCAGAGATGGAAGGAGCCATGAGGATCTGATCAATCCTTCCGGCAGCAAAACCTTCCACAATACCACAGACAAAGACCATCCTACAATGTATGCCAAAACAATTGTTATGGTGGACCCTTTCACAACAACCAACACCCACCAAACTGCTATAGTCAAGAGCCATTCCGAGGTGCATACCAAGACGATAGATATGGTGGACCCCATCATATACCTATGACTCACCTCCTCAACATAGCTTTGAACCACCACACTCACAAGCCCCTTTCTACCATTCACCTCCATATGACTCTAACCCTTATCCACCATACCAACCACCCGATGAGCCAAATGAACCATACACAGAACTACCACCTCAATATACACCATCTCCTTATCATTATCAAGATGAACCACCTTCCTACCATGAATCCTTTCTCCCAACAAATGAACCCTCCTATCCACCCCAAACCTCCATGGAGAAAGCACTTACCGATCTAAACTCTACTATACAAGCTCTCATCGCCCAAATCGGACCACCAAATACCTTCAACAATCAACCCTCAAGCTCTAGTGCACTTCATTTTCAACCACAGAATGATCTCTCCATCCCATCACCACCATCCAAGGAAGAGCACCCACATCCATCAATCCAAGAGCAACATGATCCCAATGATGCTATTGACATGGAACAAGAGAGAAGGGATCATCTTCGCGAATCCATACTTCATAAGGAGCTAGAGGTGGCCCTAAAGGTGAAGGTAGTAAAGACCCTTGAAGTCGAAGGAGTGGTTGAAGAATTAGTGAAGGAAGACATCAAGGAGGAGTCTGATTTTGTCTTAGAGCAAGAGGAGACCCAAAATGTGGAGATAGGAAAGACCCTTGAAGATGAAAGAATAGTTGAAAGGAGTTGTCATGGAAGGAAAGTCATCAAGGATGAGTACGATTTTATATTAAAACTACTAGACAAAGCCATAATAGTTGCAGAGGAAGAAGTGGTTGAAGACCTGGGAGATGCTGAACCTCCATGGGAAAGTCAAGACATAAAGCCTCCTTCCAAGACGGTTGCATTTGATGTTGAAGAGGGTGTACAACCTCCAAGGCATGTCATGGCTAAAGACTTGGAAGAGGTTGATCAAGAGATGGAGATTCAAGAAAAAGAGGCACAACCTCCCATGCCCTTGGTGAGCAATGAAGAAGAGATTGAATTGAAAGAAAGCTACCAAGAGGAAGATGTTGAAATTGAAGAAGCTTGCAAAGAGGTGGAACTTGTCAGAGAAGAGCACAAGGGAGTGGAGCTTGCAAATTTGTTAGAAATACCTCCCCCTAAGTTGCCATCATCCTTCACAACATTTAAGTGGGTAAAATTCATATCCCTTAGCTTTCTAATTCCACTTGAATATGGGCTACTGGAGACGGATGGTCAACTTAGAGCTCTTTGTGGTATTAAGAGTAAGAGAAAGATAGTTAGTGGTTGGAGTTGTCAAGCAAGGTTCAACATGGTTGTGTGCTCAAAGTTTAAATGCAAGGATTAGTGCAAAGCTCAACTGAATGGGTCTAGGAAGTTGTTTGGCCGCTTTAGTGAGAATTCAGATTGCTTACTACCCGGATGGAATCATAACGATCAACAAGAAGACGGGTGCAAAAGCAAGGTTTGGGACCCCGGAATTCATTCTGGCAATCAACACTCTTGGGGCTTTGTCACTTGCTTTAACTTGCTTGAAGGCTTTCTGCGCCTAGTTTGGGATCCCGGAGGATACTGGAATTACAAACATTGGTGGAGATTCCTGGATGAGTTCAAGCACAAGCCACCATAACAGGGAGCTCACCAAGTGTCCAACTTAAGGACTTTAACTAAAAGTGCTAGGTGGGAGACAACCCATCATGGTATGATCGCTCCTTTTCCAATTATAATTTTATTTAGTTTTGTTTGTTTTTGAGTTTTATTTTATTTCATTGAACCTAGAATAATTCATAACATCTGCATACTGCATTCTGCATTTTGTATAAAAAAAATCGCACGCGACTTGACAGCGTTGCCGACGCGTCCACATCACAGGTGCATTAGGAAGAAAAGAAAGTGAACAGAAAGTCACGCAAAAGCGTGGCTGGAGGCGTGCCTTAGGCACAAATATGCCCACGTGACCGCATCGCCAACGCGGCTGCGTCATTTGAAAAATAGCTTCCCCACGTGTCCGCGTCACCCACGTGAACGCGTGGCTCTGTAAAATCGACGTAAAGGGGGTGTATGGCAGAGAGTTATGATGGAGTAGGGCTGGACTCGTGCTGGAAGCCCAAGCCCTCCCACGTGAACGCGTTCCCCACGCGGCCACGTCGTTTTCCAGAAATGGCCATCCACGCGATCGTGTCAACCACGCGACCGCGTAACCCAAAAATTTGGCAAAAAGAGTTTCGAACAGAGAGTTGTGCGAACGTGAGGCTGCACTCGCGCCAATCGCACAAATCAGGTCACGCGATCGCGTGACCCACGCGTGCACGTCACCTGACCTTATCACGCACCACGCGACCGCGTCACTCACGCGTCCGCGTCGCCTCCGCCGCATAGCCTATCCAAATCAGCGCCAAAAATCTTATCTTTTCTTCCCCAATCCTAATTTTTCCTCCCTCCTTTCTTACTTACTTCTTCTTCCCTTCTTTCCCTTCTCATTCTTCTTATCTTTCATTTTATTTTATTTTAATTCATTTGCATACTTTTATTCAGTGCATTTTAATTTTGGGTATATTTTTATTTTCTTTTCTAAAATTATTATTTTTTCATTGGTGTTAAAATTTTCTCATTCAACTGTTACATCTTTTTGAATTATTCTGGTGCTTCATGACTTGTTTTACCCTAATTGGGTATTATTATTTATAAGTCAATGCTAATTTTTATAATACTGATATTCCTTTTGCATTGATATGCACTTACACTATTTTGCATTACCCACACCCTCTTACCCATTGTTGCAATTCTTGCACTATTGATATGCCGTATGCTTCTACTGTTTTCTCACTACATGTTGTAGCTACCATGTAATTGAGACCTTTACTATTTGGCATTACCAACTCATATTTTATTTATTTTTCTTATCTTTATTTCTGGGTTACTTTTCTCCCTTTTCCTCTTCTTTCAGGATGGCCACCGAGAAAGGGAAAAGGAAGAACTTCTATATGGGGAGACAGGCAAGTCAATCTGCACAATCTATAGAGAAATGCATCAGTTGGAGCAGTCCGTCCACTTGTACATCTTAGCATGCACCGAGGACGGTGCAACCTTTAGGTGTGGGGAGGTTGATACCGATCTCCATGGGTTAGTTATTCTCTTCTCAACACCAATGTCTTATTTTCTTCATTAGTTCATTGTTGCATTGCATAATAGATTGCATGTGTAGTTGATTGTTTGCATTTAAGTACTACTTAGTTGAAAAATAATAAGTTTCTTTTTAAGATCCTATTTTTAAAAAATTTCACTAATTTAAATTAAAAAAAATTAAAATTTTCTATGTGTTAAATTTGTTTGAAGTTGTATTTGGAACATGGTTTTTGAGCCAAAGAATACACAACCTGTGAGATTTTGAGCTTATTTACATGGTTACATTATTTAACCATAAATTTTTATTCTTGTGTGTTTTCTTCTCTATAATTGCAATCTTTGCTTTGTTCCATTCTATATGTCCATTATTTAGTGTATTTACATGCTTGCATATGATTGAGGCCGTTATTTGTTATTAGCTCACATATCCTAAATAAGCCTACCTTTTACATCACCCTTGTTAGCCACCTTGAGCCTTTTATCCCCATTTATTCTGTTCTATAACCACATCACTAGCCTTAAGCAGAAAAATAATTAAATACCCCAATTGAATCTTTGGTTAGCTTAAGATAGAGATTGTGTAACAATTAAGTGTGGGAAAACTACGAGAACATGGGTTAATAACGGAATGTGTTATGTTTTTCTACTTTGATAAAATATTAGGAATTTGGGTAACTACTCATGTGAGACTAGAAAAATTAAAAATCCATGTGCATTGATAAGTTATGTTTATTTTTCTATAAAAAAAGGAGGAAAAAAAAGGAAAAAAAATCCAAAAAAAAATATATTCAATAAATAAGTAAATAAATAAAGGGACAAAATTACCCCAATGTTAAGTTAATGAAAAATTAATGCATATGTGATAAAATTAAAGAAAAGTTGATACATGAGTATGATATGCAAAAATAGGAATTTTGGGTAGCTAGGCATGAATTTAAAATATAGAATGTGTGTATAGGTGAGAGCTTAGGTTAATTAAAGATTCATATTATAGCTCACTTGGCCATACATATATCCTCACCCTTACCTTAGCCCCATTACAACCCTGAAAAGATCTCATGATGTTTGCATTGGTATACTAAATATTTGTTGATTGGTTAGATGAAGAACAAAGTTTAGAAAGCATGATTAGAGAAGAGTAGAGTGAATTACCCAATACACTTGAGAGACTAGAGTGATATACACTACCAGTGAGGGTTCAATGCTTGATTCTATGTTCCCTACTTTCATGAGCTATCTTCTTACAAGTTTACTTGTCTTTTATTGTATAATTTGAATTAGTGAAATCTGATTTATATTTGTCTTGAGGAGCTTATTTACTTTTAACCAAGTAGGAAAAAGCATTATGCATTTAGTTGCATTCATAGGTTGCATTTCATACATTCTACCATTCCTCTCACTCTCTTATAGCTTCTCTTGAGCTTAGCATGAGGACATGCTAATGTTTAAGTGTGGGGAGGTTGATAAACCACTATTTTATGGTTTATCTTGTGCTCAATTGAGTGGTTTTTATCAATTCTTTACACACTTATTCATACAATTCGCATGTTTTATATTTTCCTTCCTGATTTTGTGCTATGATTGAAAACATGCTCCTTTGACCTTAATTTCATTAATATTAATTCTTCCTTTATACCATTCGATGCCTTGATATGTGTGTTAAGTGTTTTCAGAGATTACAGGGTAGGAATGGCTTAGAGGATGGAAAGGAAGCATGCAAAAGTGGAAGGAATACAAGAAGTTGAAGGAACTGCAAAGCTGTCTAACCTGACCTCTTCGCACTAAAACAGTCATAACTTGAACTACAAAGGTCCAAACGATGCGGTTTCAGTTGCGTTGGAAAGATAACGTCCGGGGCTTCGATTTGATACATAATATGCTATAGTTGCCCTGACGCTAGGTGACGCGAACGCGGGCTCCACGCGGATGCATTGCAGTGACGAAAATCAGCGTGACAGATTTCTTCTCCAGCGATTTCTGGGCTGTTTTTGACCAAGTTTTCGGCCCAGAAAACTCAGATTAGAGGCTAATAAGTGGGAGAATGCATCCATTCATAATCATGCCTTCATAATACATAATTTTTAGTTTTAGATGTAGTTTTTAGAGAGAGAGGTTCTATCCTCTCTCTTAAGATTTAGGATTAGGATTCCTCTTAAAGGAATTAGGATTTCAACTTTATTATTTCAACTTATTATTTCAACTCCTTCTCAGGTTCAATGTTCCTTTAATTTATGTTTCCCTTTTACTTCTATATACTCTAATGCTTTTATTTGTATTTGACTTATGTTGCCCAATTGGCTTATGAACCCTTCATGTTAGGATTTTCTTAATTAATAATTTGAGGTATTTCAGATTTTTAATTCTTATTTAGCCTTTTTTTTATATTCTTAGCTTTAATTGATTAACTGGAGGCTCTTGAGTTATCAAATTTATCGTGATTGATTGTTATGTTTTCTAATTGACTGGAATCCCACTAACTCTAGTCTTTCCTTAGGAGTTGGCTAGGACTTGAGGATCTAACTAATTAGTTTACTTGACTTTTCCTTGCTTTAGTAAAGGTTAACTAAGTGGGATTAACTTCAATTCTCATAAGAATAACTAGGATAGGACTTCCGAATTTTCATACCTTGCCAAGAGTTTATTTTATAGTTATATATTTATTTTACTTGTCATTTAAATTACTTGTTCCTTACTTTCAAAACCCCCAATTTACAAAACTCATAACCAATAATAAGAAAACCTCCCTGCAATTCCTTGAGAAGACGACACTACAAGAAAACACGTCTATTGCCACGCTTTTTGAGCTACCGCCACGCTTTTGAAAGGGTGACCTATCAATGGGTGGTGGTTGCTCTATCTCCACGCTTTTTGCAGCCTATTGCCACGCTTTTTGTTTGCCACGCTTTTTTACAAACGGCCACTTGTAAAAGCGTGGCTGTAGGTGGGAAATACAGCCACGCTTTTAAAGCGTGGCGATAGGTAGAGATATGGCCACGCTTCAAAAGCGTGGCGATAAGGAGAGATACGGCCACGCTTTTGAAGCGTGGCGATAGGGAGATATACGGCCACGCTTTAAAAGCGTGGCGAAAGGCTTGTTAAATTAAAAAAAAAATTTCTTTTTCTTACTTGATCTTAATTACTACACAATATAAATTTTCAATCCTTTTTTATTACCAAACCTATAAATATAGTATGCAATTTTTATTGCAAGACAATTTTTATTAGTGACATAATTTTTGCTTTAATTATTTTATACATTAATAAACTAATATTTAAATACAAAATAAATTTCGAGTTCAAATTCCAAAACTAAAAATGGTAGAAAAATACAGAAACAATACAACTTAAACACTAAGTCCTTTGTTGTTCTTTCTTTCTCTAGCCTTCTCAAACTTCCTTCCCTTAGATCGTACATAAGGCTTGGTATGGCTGTGAGGAACACTAGGACCAGGACCAAAATGTTTCACAGCTTCCCTGAAATAGCAAAATCAACAAGGGAACAAAAAACATATTTAAGTTACAAAAGATAAAGTAAGACATAAGAAGCAAGAGTGTAATACTCCAGAATCCCTAATTTTTGGCTGAATTAGGACATAGCAAAGCCGAACTTACAATCTGACTGGGCAGAACAAGTCCTTTTCCATCAACATATCATTTCTGATTATAGTAATCCATTGACTCCTCAGCAATTGGAAAGAACTGCAGCACATTTAACTTACCAAATATAAATAAAACTGAGCAACATAAAAAGAAAGATGGAGTAAATGTAAAGCAGGTTCATTAAATTTAGAAGAAAATGTTTAGATACTACTCACCTTCAAGAATAATAGAAGACTAGAAATCATCAACCTTGTTCGTTCCAGCCTTACAGTGGACAACCACAACATTCTCAATATCTAACTTCAACCACGAGTATGCACTATAACAGAAAGAGATAACCAGTTGAAGTGGTGGGCAATTATGATCATCAAATGGAAAGCTAGCCACCTGAAGAGGGAATTTGATATTGCAGATGAAAGCAGCAGTTGGTTTGTAAAACAAATCTAAGTGCTGAAAAAACCTAAAACCCAAGTGAAACAGAAAGCTGACACATGTAGTCTAGGTGTTGGAAATTAATCAAGACATCTGCATGAACACTCTATTTCCTCAGAACATTTATGATCACATTAAAAGAGATAATGTTGTTAAGTAGAGTAATATTATATGGTCTAGTAATCAATAATTATTCCACGATTTCCCAGGCTGAGAAACCACGTTAACAATATGGGCTATGATATGTAACACCTAAAAAAATAATAATTAAAATTCTAACAACATGCATGGATTGGCTTCTCTAAAATGATACTCACACCTTCAATCTAAAGGTGCTTCAAAGGGGATAAGCAACAGTTTGCCCAATAGTTCCAGGTGCAGCACCACATGCCAGGCGAGTTATCACACTCAACTCAGAATCTTGCACTAGACCAAATAGATTGGATTTAACTAACCAATCTTTCAAAGACTCATAAACAGTAAAGTTTAGACCTACAATGGAACCTGGAAAATAGGAAAAACAATTAAAAATAAGAAAGTATTAATTCTAATAACAGTACTACTGCCACTACAGCAGGAGAGGAGGGGGTGGAGAACTTTAGGGAGTTAATTATATCAGTTGCATGAATTGCCCAAGCACAATATTAAGATTTGTCATATTTGCCATTATGATCATGACTATAATCATCAACTTTGTAAAGAAGTAAAAATGAAAAGATTATTCACAACTCCAATGACTGAAGGAAGCCAACCCTTATATAAAGCACGTGGGCCTTCTTCCCTAAGCATAGTTGTCAAAGCATGGAACATCCCTCTGTACTGGTAAGGGGACTTCTCTGTCTGCAAATATAACAAAAAGCATACTATAAATATTAAGAGCAGTAGAGCACAAACAACACGAAGAAAACCAATGTTATATCTTCTCTCTATGTGATTTGCAAACTAAGCAATTGGTAAACAAAAAAATGAAGGTAAAGATATACCTGTACAGTTATCCTGCCTCGAACCATATCCATTGGATAAGTTGCGAACATGGCAATTATTCCAGCACATGCTCCAGCTCCAAGATGTAAAACAGGAGTCAGCTGAGATCCTCTGCCAAAATCCTAAGAAAAACAATTAGACAAACAGGGTTTTATAACTGAACCCACCCCCAGCCCCTTTCCTTTCTTTGATTGAGAAAAGTGCTACTTATTAATTTTCATCGTTAAGTTTTTATAGGTACATCTGTAAAAATATCAGTTAATGAGAAAGCAGTAACTGGAGACTAAAATCTGCAATCCCTCTTGCCCAACACCAAAAAACCAGATGGGGATAGAAAACAATAAATACGGATATACCATTTCCAGTTTTTTGCTGATACAGCTGCAGTATAGATCTAAGAGAAAACAATAGTCAGTGAAACAGGACAGGGACACTTAAAAATATGTCAGATGCAATGAACAAAAAACTGAAACTTGTTAAATGAAACTGCTCCCTATATTCTGTAGTTCAAATCAGACACTACAAGAAACTTGGTGTATTACTAATTACTTACAGTCTTTATTTGGATATACGTGAATAACCCCATCTTGCATTTCAAAGTAGTGCTGCATTACAAAACAAATTAACATTCATTTAATCACAGAAGATAAAATTGGGATATCTACCTCTTCGATGATGGAAAAGTATAAAATAAATTCATAAAAACTCACATCAGCACCGAAATAATGGAAAGTGAAGGTGATGCAGAATAGCTATGGTGGTTAATCCAATCAGCACCGAGAGCGACATCAGTAATTCCAGCAACAGTGACCATGGTTACAGCAAAATAGAGAATTTAAACTCAATGGAATCGAAAACAGAAATGAATTCAATGGAATTGGAAACAAAGACCGCTTACGATAAAAGAACGAAATAGCAGCAATAGGAGAGGCAGCCCCCTTCTCTCCAGTCCGTGATTCCGGCGACCAGAGGCACGGCGGTTGTTCCCCAGTGACAATCGACGGTGGCGGCTGAAGCTTCTTCGATGGTGACTAAAACCAACACGCAGGGACAATAAGGTTTTTGGAATCTTAAATGAAGGTAAACCAAACTCAAAAACCCTTACCGATGGTGAATCTCAGTGGCGGCAGCGGAGCTTCTCAGCGGCAGAGTCGCGGCGGTGGCTGAGCACGGGTCTCCCCTTTCTCTCCTCTGCTCTCGAGCTCTCTCTCTCTCTCTCTTCCACTCTTCATGAATGGCAACGGCGAGGGCTGGAGGTGACAGCGTGAATGGCGGCAACGGGACTGGAAGCTTCTGCGACGCAACGGTGGTAAGCCCAGTCACGGTGTCATCCCTTCCTTTTCTCCCCATCGCTCCCCTTCTCCTCCTCTTGTGCGTGATGACGACACGGCTGCGATGGCAAGGACGACACTGAGCGCGGTGCGGTAGCGAGTGGGACACGATCCTGAGCAGCGCGGAGACGGCTCCTCTCCGGCGATCTCTTCCTCCCTGATTTTCCCCTTCCCCGTTTCCTTTTTTCTTGCCTTCGTTTCTTTCTTTCTTTCTGTCTTTCTCTTTTTTTTTTCTGAAGGATGGAACTGAGTTTGGGTTAGGGAGTGGGGGTGGTTAGGTTAGATGAGTGGCGGTGGTTAGGTTAGATTAGGAGGGGGTTATAGTCACTGTTTTGCTCTACGGCCACGCTTTTGAAGCGTGGCAGAAAAGAACCTTTTGGCCACGCTTTTAAAGTGTGCCAAAAGAGTACTAGGATATGGCCACGCTTTGTAAGCGTGGCCGTAATGAAACCATGTCGCCACGCTTTCAAAACGTCCTTGTTTCTCTCTATGGCCACGCTTTTGAAGCGTGGCAAAAATAAAGAGTGGCCGTTTCTCTAATCAATTGCCACCCTTACAAAAGCGTGGCCGTTGATACTTTTCGCCACGCTTTTGAAGCGTGGAAAATAAAAAAAGTGGCCAAATCTCTAATCTATCGCCACCCTCATAAAAGCGTGGCCATTGACCACTTTTGGCCACGCTTTTGAAGCGTGGCAAGAAAAAAGCGTGGCCATAGGCCTTTTTTCTTGTAGTGCGACCCGAGGTTTAAATACTTCGGTTATCAATTTATTTAGGGGTTTGTTACTTGTGACAACCAAAACGTTTGTAAGAAAGGATGATTGTTCCGTTTAGAAACTATACTTGCAACGAGAATTTATTATGAATTCTAAACCGTCAAACTTCCGCTCTTCACGGACCTTGGAGGTAAGTTGTCGAACCATCTAATTGCAGTCTTTGTTAAAGTAGTCGGAAAGGCTTTGCAGCAAACTGCGTCTGATGCATCGGTGAGGTACATTCTACTTCTGAAATTACTGAGATGATGGCCGGGATCTGTAGTCCCATCATACAGAGTCATGTCGAGAAGTTTGAAGTCTTTTGGGATTTTGGTCTTCATGATCTCTTTGGTGAACGGATCTTGGTCTTTACGGGAGTCATCTTCGTGACTTGATCGAGTAGTCTTGGTTTTGAGATCGGCTTCGAGTTTTAGGAGCTTGTCCTCTAATTTACGGCGTCGCCTAACTTCCCTTCGTAGGTCTCTCTCAGCCTCCCATTGATGCTCCACCTCTTTTTCGAGTAGCTTCAAGCGATCCTGAAGTGCCTCCACAGCTCCCATATTTGGTGAATCGTTGTCTTTGTTAGGTTGAGGAGTATCTTTTGGTGTAGTGTCCACGTTCTTGTGCGGCGTTCTATCCTCTAGATCCGAATCGTGGTCGTTGTCATGGTCGTCCGCCATGGTGGTGGGATGACTTCCAGATTTCCCGGTAATAGCGCCACTGTTCCGAGGGTTACCTGAAACTGTAGGTTGATCTCGGACGAGATCTTCTGTACTGGTCGGAGATAACGTGTCCGACTGGTGGGTGGCGGCCGGAGCTGTCGTGTTCGACTTGTGGGACTGGCTGCACTGCTGATCCTTCGTCACCAGAGGGTGGGGGTACCTGCAAGGGACTCTGATGCTTAAGTTAGCAAGGGTATTAACAGGTTTTTTAGTAGAATCAGAGTATGAGTTATACCTGGGTGCTCCAGTGTATTTATAATGGTGTGGAGTGACCTTTTTAGATAAGATAAGTTAGTTATCTTATCTTATCTTTATCTTTGAGTGAGATCATCTTATCTTTAAGGGAACCGCCCTTATCTCTATAGGCTTGGGCTGCCTTTAGATTTGGATCGTGTTCCTCTATCTGGGCCCTTTATTGGGCTTTCCTGGCAATTTGGCCGAGCTCTTTGAGAAGAGGTCGGGTAGTCTGACCTGAAGAGGTCGGTCGCCTTGTTGCTAAACATCCCGGGTCGGATAGCTCGACCCAGGGTATGAACAGTATCAGAGCAGTTCGTTCCTATAGAGCCTGAGGGACGGACTGATTATGCCTCTGGGCATACTCTGGATGTCTATACATGCTATTTAGGGTATCTAACTGATATATGTGGCATGAATGCTCATGAGCATGCATTTGGGACTTTGAAATACTGAACTTGAGATATTGAGACTGATCACCTTGATATCACTTGTTTGGTGTGAACATGAACCAAATGGCGTCTCGTGGGCGCGGTCGTGAGCGTAATCGAGGTCGAGGACGGGGAGCTAATGAGGTGACCATACCGGTAGATAGTTTGACCGATATCGTGATCGCAATGACGAGTGTTGTTACTTCTATTGGTGCTGTTGCTGCTGCAACCATCCGAGTGATGGAGGGGATGGAACCACAAGCTGGAACTGGCAACGGTGGTGGTAATGAATATGAAGGTGGACATGATGTTCCGAATACTGGGGTACCAGTGGGTTATCCAGAACAAGTTAACTCGGATCAGGCAACAGGAGAAAGCTCAAGGAGGAATGAGGTAGCAAGGAGTAATCATCGGGAACCCTTCACAAAGAAAAAGGGACATGTTACACCTAGGAGCTAAAATTTCAAAAAGAATCATTTTGCCACTTCACATCTCCAGTGCTGGAACAATGACCAAAGGAACGACAGCCGTCCGGATTCAAACTCAGAAGGGTAAACTAGTGCTCAACCAGATGATTTAAAGTGCTCAAGATGTAAGAAGTACCATCCAAACAGACCATGCAGAGCCGGATTAGGTGTATGTTACAAGTGCGGGAGACCAGGACATATGTCTTGGAATTGTTCGTACAGAGAAAGCCGGGAAGCAACCGAATCTGATTTCCAGACCCGAGGTAATTATGAACCAATAGTTGAATTTTTAACTTCCTTGCTTATCATTGATATGTAATATACCTTCGTGATGCATGACGAGTTTCAGTAATCATGAGGTCCAAGTCGATGATTAGTCGAAAACTATTGGTTGTTGGGACGGAGTGATACTTAGCCAACTTAGAGGAGTGGTTAGGCTTTGGAAGGTTAAGGATTAAGTGAAGTAGTGGAAGCAGGTTGGACCATATCTAAGGAATCAGGAGTGTTGAGGGCTACGCGGAGTTATTGTTCGGAATCCAGTGACGGTGAAACTTTGAGGAAGAGGAATAGAGCGAATTCAACCTTTAGCTGTTAATTATTAAGAGGTAAATGAAGATGAAACCAAAACCCTATACGAGAGAGTTTCTAAGACAATTCTTGAAGGTGTGTCAGAACTTCCATTTCAGAGAGAAAGCGAGTTTGCGATATGCTTAGTACCAGAAGCCAGATTAACTTCAATCGCACCACAAGCAAAGACATTATTATAATCGGTAGAATTTAGGATTGTGTGGAAGGGAGTACTAGAAGAGGGAATCATCTAACCAACTATTTCTTTGTGGGAAGCGCTGGTTATTCCGGAGAAGAAGGAAGAGAACGGCAGGAAGCCTTATGCAGAGAGAGTGTGCTAACAAACCTTTGCGACTCAATCTAATCCTTCTTTTGAAACCTACATTGACATTCTATCCGGAGCTCTTCCTAAATGGATTGACTACCTCTCTAACTTTACTTCTTATGCGCATGAATTTTGTTTCTTTCAGGATGAGTCTGAGCTTGTCCAGGTATAAACGCGTAATCCTTGAATCTTGTATGCTCGCTATGACTAGAGTTGCCCTTATTCGCAAACCATGTTCTTCAGAATCAACTGAGACTTCTTTGACTCTGTACGTTCTGTTCTTTCTACCAAAGGTCTCTAATTTGAACTCTTTTCTTGAGATGCACCTAGGTTCCTTTCCTTGTGCATTTCATCATTTCGGTATAATCCTGATTAACTGTGTACAAGATTTTCTTTCTGACTTATTATAAACACCATTTGTATTGCTCATTCATTTTTCGAGCTTAATGTCCCTTTGAAAATTAACTCGAGCCTATATTAGTATCACGTATAAATTATAGCTGCAACTGTTGAGATGTAGATTCCTTAAGAGAAAGACTTTTGGACACGAAAAATGAAGCATGTAAGCATGCGCCGTCAAAAAGAGTTTTGGAGCTTTAAATTCTTGCCGACCACAAAGCCTATGATTAGTTTAACGCACTAGAAATACACCAGTTACATGGATACCCGAATATGAAGAGAGCTTTCGAACTCCAAGAGAAGGATTAACCCTAAACCAGTAATCAAAATAGTCGAACTTATTTAACAACTCATAATTAGTGCAATACATTACTAAAGGGGTTTAAGATACGTGTAAATAGAACATCGTGAAGTTGTAACGGATGCCCTGAGTAAGAAGTTTCTGGGAAAATGCTTGGATATAAATTTCGGAGGAAGGAAGGCTAGGTAAGTTGGAACTTTAAATTGGATATCAAGGGTATAGCTAAAGGAGTCAAACTAAATCTATTGCGGTTTTAAAACATAGCAAAGACTAAATGCAAGAAGCATAAGGAGACGATAAAGACCTACCAAGGATGTCGAAGTCTGGTAAACGAAAGGTAACTAAGAAAAGATTTATATGCCTAATGCTGAAATAGAGATCGTAGAGTCAAAGACTTAAGGAGTGCAATAACGGTGATAAGGGGCTTGATGAACGGATTTTCGTCGGTCAAGAATTTCACAAATGAAATCTCGTTGCTAGTATAGTTTCTAAACCAACAAAGAATCGTTTCATACAAAAACTTTGTTTGTCACTTAAGCAAACTCAATAAAAATAAACCGAAGTATTTACACCTCGGGTCATCTCTCAAGGAATTGCAGGGAGGTGTAGTTATTATTGGCTATGGAAAAGTATCTTTTTGGGGTTTTGAATAAGGAACAAGAAAAGTAAATTGCAAGAATTAAATCGATAACTAGAAAAGCTCTTGGCAAGGTATGAGAACTAGACGTCCTATCCTAGTTATCCTTATCAATTGTGATGAGAATTGTTCATCTTTCCCACTTAGTTAACCTCTATCTATGAAGGAAAGTCAAGTGGACAAATCAATTTGATTCCTCAAGTCCTAGTCAACTCCTAAGAAAAGACTAGCTTTAGAGGGATCCAAATCAACCAGCAACTTTCAATCATCAATCGACAAAGGAGTTTGATAACTCAAGAGTCTCTAATTACTCTACCAAAGCCAAGAATATAAAAATCTAATCTAAAATCCAACCAAACATTTTATCAAACACTTGGAAGGCACAACATAAAGACATAGAAAAGTAATAGGGAATGTAAAATCTAAAACCAACAATTGCAAGCATCAATGATAACAATTAAAGCAAGAAGCAATAAACATGAAATACCTCAAATTGCATTAAATATAAAATCAAATCTAACATGAAGGGTTCATAAACCAAATTGGGGAAATAAATAAACCAACAAGAGAAATAGATAAACTAAAGTACTAGAACAAATACAAGTAGAAGAGAAACTAAATTAAAGGAACATTGAACCTGAAATTGAGAAGAAATAAACCTAAAAATCCTAAAACCTAGAGAGAGCAGAGAGCCTCTCTCTCTAGAAAACTACATCTAAAACCTAAAATTATGTGAATGAAAAGTTGTGTGTATGATTCCCCCACTCTGCAGCCTCTAATCTGTGTTTTTTGGGCTGAAAACTGGGCCAAAAGCAGCCCAGAAATTGCCCCTAATGATTTCTAATACGTCCAGTGGTGCACGAAATTGTGATTACACTTTTCACAACTCCGCACAACTAACCAGCAAGTGCACTGGGTCATCCAAGTAATACCTTACATGAGTAAGGGTCGATCCCACCGAGATTGTCGGCTTGAAGCAAGTATGGTTATCTTGTAAATCTTAGTCAGAAGATTAATGATAAAAATGGTTTTGTTTATGAATAGTAAATAACATAAAATAAATGGTACTCGTGATTCAGTAATGAGGAACAGGTTGAGGTTCCAGAGATGCTCTGTCATCTGAATCTCTGCTTTTCTACTGTCTTCTTCTCCAAACACGCATGGCTTCCTTCAATGGCAAGCTGTATGTTGGTGGATCACCATTGTCAATGGCTACCATCCATCCTCTCGGATGAAAAATACCAGGCACGGTTTCTGTACGGCTAATCAACTATTCGATCTCTCGTCTCGGATGAAAAATACTAGGTACAGCTACCGCACGGCTAATCATCTGTTGGTTCTCACTTGTGTCAGAATAGGATCTCTCTGTCCTTTTGCACACTGTCACTGTGCCCAACATTCGTGAGTTTGAAGCTCATCACAGTCATCCAGTTCCAGATCCTACTCAGAATACCACAGACAAGATTTAGACTTTACAGATCTCAGGAATGCTGCCAATTGGTTCTAGCCTGTACCACGAAGGTTCTAATCCCACGGACTCGGTCCGTGGATTAGAGACCCAAGAGATACGCACTCAAGCTGTCGCCCAATGACTACGTTAAGCTCAGGTAGAACAGGAGTGGTCGTCAAGCACGCGTTCATAAGTTTGAGAATGATGATGAGTGTCACGGATCATCATATTCTCTATATTGAAGTATGAGTGAGTATCTTAGAACAGAATCAAGTGTGATTGAATAGAAAACAATAGTAACTGCATTAATCCATTGAGACACAGCAGAGCTCCTCACCCCTACCTATGTGGTTTAGAGGCTCATGCTGTAGAAAATACAATATGAGATGTAAAATGTCATGAGTTTCAAAATGAATCTCTAAAATTAGTTTTTATACTAAACTAGTAACTTAGGTTTACAGAAAATGAGTAACTAAGTGCAGATAGTACAGAAATCCACTTCCGGGGCCCACTTGGTGAGTGTTTGGGGATGAGCTTTGAAGCTTTCACGTGCATAGGCCATTCTTGGAGTTAAACGCCATCTTGGGTGCCAGTTTGGGCGTTTAACTCCAGTTCTGGTGCCAGTTCTGGCGTTTTACGCCAGAAAAGGGGTCTCTGGCTGGCATTTAAACGCCAGTTTGGGCCATTAAATCTCGAAAAAAATATGGACAATTATATATTGCTGGAAAGCCCAAGATGTCTACTTTCCAACGCAATTGAGAGCCTGCCAATTGGGCTTCTGTAGCTCCAAAAAATCCACTTCGAGTGCAGAAGGGTCAGAATCCAACAACATTTGCAGTTCTTTCTCAGCCTCTGAATCAGATTTTTGCTCAGGTCCCTCAATTTCAGCCAGAAAATACCTGAAATTATAGAAAAACACACAAACTCATAGTAAAGTCCAAAAATTTGATTTTTGCATAAAAACTAATAAAAATATAATAAAAAGTAACTAAAACATACTAAAAACTACCTAAAAATAATGCCAAAAAGGGTATAAATTATCCTCTCATCATCCAGCACGTGGCTCTGTCACGCGTACGCATCATCCACGCGTATGCGTCGATTGAACTTTCGCAAGGTCACGCGTACGCGTGATGCACACGTGCGCGTCGCTTAACTGGATGGCAACTATGACAAATTACATATCATTTCGAAGCCCCGGATGTTAGCTTTCTAACGCAACTAAAACCGCCTCATTTGGATCTTTGTAGCTCAAGTTATGATCAATTTAGTACGAAGAGGTCAGGCTAGACAGCTTAGCAATTCCTTCAATTTCTTGTATTCCTTCCACTTTTGCATGCTTCCTTTCCATCCTCTAAGCCATTCCTACTCTATAAATCCTGAAAATACTTAACACACATATCAAGGCATCGAATGGTAATAAGAGAGGATTAATCATATCAAATTTAAGGCCAAAGAAGTATGTTTTCAATCCAAGCACAGAATTAGGACGGAAAATGTAAATCATGCAATTTATATGCATAAGTGTGAGTTTAATGGATAAAATCCACTTAATTAAGCATAAAATATACCACGAATAGTGGTGCATCAGAGCCACTAGGAGAACCAAATCCGGTTGAATTAAGAAGACACTAGGAGCGGGTTATGTGTCGAGATCAGAAGTTAGAATGAGAAACTGTTGTCTGAAGCTTACAAGAGAGGATTTTTGAAGTTACCTTGAGGTTTCTAAGATGTATCATGATTCCAAGGAGATATTTTGAGCCGCCAGAAGTGAAGAACAAAGTGACAATCTATGTGATTACATGTTCAACGCATGAGAAGGAATCGTGGATCAAGTGATCAAGTCCGTTTTGCCCATCAGAGCAAATTGCTTATTGAAGATATCAATGAGACTATACATCAGAAGGACGGAGAAACTCCACAATACGCTAAACACCCATGTACTAATCAAAAATTGGAATATCAAACGTCTTAGTTCCTAAATTTGACAGCCGAGACAATGGCGGAAAAGTTACGCAAATTTGAGTTAGGATTTTCACCAAGTAAGCCGACAAAAGAATTAGGCAGATTTAAGAAGAAGACTTCTCAAATTGGAAGGAAGGGGGTACCTATCTCTGAAGATTACTTCAACGAGCTGGAGTCGAATGAGCAATCAAAAACTAGAAAGTAAAACCCCTGTTACATTGGGCTGTTGGAAATCCTGAAGGAAATGGAACCAGTGGTGTATAGGATCGCTTTACCACTACATCTATCGAACTTGCATGACATATTTCACATATCACAGCTTCGTAAATACACTTTGATCCTAGTCATGTCCTAGAGCCGGAATCAGTTCAAGTAAGAGAAGATCTGACGCTTCCAGTAACTTCGGTTAGGATTAATGATACCAGCATCAAGTGTCTACGCAGAAAGGAGGTTTCTTTGGTGAAAGTAGCTTGGAGTCGGGCTGGTATTGAAGAACATACCTGGGAGCTTGAGTCAGAGATGCAGAAGGACTACCCACTCCTCTTTTCAGGTAATTCACTCTGAATTTTGAGGGCAAAATTCCTAATTAGGTGGGTAGGATGTAATCCCCGCTAAAATTGGTAAATAATTAGTTAATAAATTGAATTTTAATTAGGAAAGCTAAAAATGCAAAAATAATATCAAAATAGGGTAGAGCTCATCAAAACGAGAATTTTGATACCAATTTCAAAAATTTGGCCCAAAATCGGACCGGAAGGGCCGGACCGGTTGAACCGAGGCCCAAACCGGGTCTGTGGGTCCAACCAGACCCATAATTAAAAGGAAGCAGCATCTTCTTCTTCTTCATTCATACCCGACGAAGCCAAAAGATTTGGGGGAAGGGGAGAGGAGCTCTCAAACCGTCACCACCTTTGATCAACCATAATTCCTCCGTCCGGGCTCCGATCGCCGCACCGTTTGTGGCCACGCGCTCAGCGCGTCTAGTTCTACCTTTCTATTGGATCAATTTTACTGGTAAGTCTCATTTTTGATTCAGAATCTCTTTTCCCCTTTCTTTGGTGAAATTGAAATCCTATAGTGAAATCTTGTCCAATTTTGTGTTTTAGGTTCAAGTTAGGTTCTGGGGCTTAATGGGCTCGAGCTATTGAGCATATGGGTATGGTAAGGGCACCCAAACCCTAGCTCAATCTTGCAATTATATTGGGAAATACTGAATTTGGAACATGTATTTGAATTAGGTGTAGATTAAGTGAGTATATATGCATTTGAATTGAATTGAGAGTACTTGGAGGCTTAGTGGTGAACAAGACTTGGTTTGTGGTTGTTTTATTTGAGCTTGGAGGGGCTGTGTTTTGCGTTGTGAGGCTGCCTTGGGTGAAACAAAGTGATCGGCCAAGGTATGGTTTAAGTTTCGCATATTTAATATTTACAGTGTTGTGAAAACTTAGGTTAGAGGAACCATAGGATAAGTTGAATCGGTTAATTGCATTTAATGATTAGTCTTGTAATATTTTTAGAATCAATTGTTGGTGAATATGTATTGGAATTATGAGGTGTTGAAGTTATTAATTGTATGCTCTTGGATTTGCTTATGATGGGTTATGTTGATGTTGGTATATGTATTGATGGATTATGGTTGGTGTTTGTTAATAAAGAGTTGTTATATGAGTTGATAGATTAATATATGAAGGGTTGATAAATGTGTTAATGGAATAATGTGTGTGAAGGGTTGATGATTGCATTAATAGAATGGTATATGTGAAGGGTTGCTCATATATGTATATATGATATATGCTAATGCAAAGCTGTGGTTATGACTCATTGGATTGGTTAAAGGTAGTTAGAAGTGGTTGTTGATGAGTTGGGATTGGATAAGTTAGCTATAGGCAGGTTTTATAGGTAAAGATTTATGAATGTGGTGAAAATGAGGTTTGGAAGTGTTTTGGTAAAAAGTGATTTTGGGTGAACTTTGAAGGTCCATAATTTTCTCCTCAAATTTTGGATTGAGTTGTGATTTGTTGCAAATAAAAGATGGTTTTATGAGCTTTTGATTGATATCAATTTTGTGAAAAATGGAACTTTGTAGAGAAAGTTATGGACGTTGAAAGTTTGGTGTATTACTCTGTGTTCAGGATGGCTAAAACTGGTTGCAGCAAGCTTTCTAGGCATTCTGCCCATTTTTGAAAAAACGCCCATCCACGCGTACGCGTGGCTCACGCATACGCTTGGCGTGGAATTTTGGTGATGCATGCGCGAGAAGCATGCATATGCGTGTGTGCATATTCACGCGTATGCATGACTCACGCGTACGCGTGGCTGCTGCTTGTTGCAAAAACCGATTTTGACTGTTTTAAACCAACTTTTCCACTTCTAAACCTCCATTTCCTCCCCTTTAAGGCTTAAAGTATGGTTCTAGGTCCAGTGGATAAAAAAAGCTAGGAAAATAATATAACTTGAGGGTGAAGTAACAGGTAAATGATGGCTTATATGAAGAAGATAAGAATATTAAAGAAGTTTAATGCCAAGGCTTGACAAATGATGATATATTGATTATAAATATGGAATGGCTTATGAATGATATCTGAGATACGAGTTTCCCTGGGTAACAGAACTGTGGCTCGCCACCACGTGTTCCAGGTTGAATCTCGATACTCTGTTGACCCTACGTCGTAAGAGTGACCGGGCACATATAAATTTCCGGGTATGGATAACCCATTGAGTGATTATATGATGAATAAATATGAACTCTATGCATAGACTCTTGGGGATGCGCGACGGGAGACAGTCTAAGTTTTTCGGACTTGTCGGGTTGGCTGGATAACTGATAAATGGGCTCCATCAGCTATAGGACAGGCATGCATCATATGCATTTGTTTGTTTTGATTGCTATGCATTTCCTGGGTTTGCCTAATTGATACATACCACCTGCTACCTGTTATACTTTCTACTTGCACTATCTGCTCCTTACTTGTGCGTAAACTTGTTTGGTTGCTTGTTTCTGTTGCATTATGGATGATGGAAGGATGGAGGAAAAGGTGATATGGTTTGGTGTCATGTTAGGTTTGAAATTGAGTAAGTTAGGTATTAAGTTTAGCAGATTTAGAATACCTACCCCTGTTTATGGCTTCTGTTTAGTAGTTAAGTTGGATAATTGAATAACGGAGTTCTAGAATTGCCTATGGCCTTCTCAGGACCTTATTTATTATACACGTGGCACTTTTACCATGCTGAGAACCTCCGGTTCTCATTCCATACTGTGTTGCTGTTTTCAGATGCAGGTCGAGAGGCTCCTCGCTAGGCGTCTGGATTCCTGAAGCGGAGTCGTCCCTGGGATGTTTTGGTTTATCAGTTTATGTATATATATGTACTTAGTTACTTAGCTTGCTCTCCAAGAAACTTGTTATTTTGTTCCTCATAGATGTTACAGGAGAGTTAGGACTTTATCTCTGTATTTTGGGTATTTTGGGACGCTGGTATATATATGTAAATATTCTCCGGCCAGCCTTGGCTTCGCAGGCTGAGTCAGGAGCTAGTTTCACTGTATTTTTGGCTCTCTTTTCATTCTTTTGCTTATTTATATCTATAATCTTTAGGTTTCTTAGCACGCAAGTAATTCTGTTTCTTGGGCGTTGCGCTTTTTTTATTTTGCGATTTTGTTTTACCTGTTTTTCAAGGCTCCTAGTTAAGTATCTCTTTTCCTATTATTATATATGTTTCTATTTTTAGGGGTCGTAATACCTTACTATCTCAGTCTTATGACTTAATCATAAGATTAAGTATGGTAGGATGTTACATTACAACACCTACTTAAGCGTATTAGTAAACTAACTACTAGATCAACTCGAGTTAATTAATGGTGCTTGAATCTTCTACACTTATCAACATTTGTCCTTGCTAGTTTCTTATTTTGCAAAATAAAACACCGAAATCCCACAGCCCTTCGGCATAGCCATCGAGTTGTGAGGAGCAGGTCAAACTTAATGTCTTACTGGCTAGGCTATCAAGACACTAAGGTTGGATGAAGGACAAAGTTTTATAAAAAGTACTATTTTTGTCTCTAACATTTGAGTTAAGTCTTAATTTTATCTCTAACATTTGAGATGTTATATTTTCATTCCACATGTTTTATTGCGTTCTATTTTAATCTTCTAGTTAAAATTATGATTTTCTTCTAAAAGTATGTTTTTTTTTCTAAATTAATATTTTCTCTTATTATTCTGTCACTTTCGTTTTCAAATCACTATAATAGCTACTATGATAATTACAATTAAGAATTTAATCTCAATCTAAAAAAAATATAATGGAGGAAAATGTATTTTTAGAAGAAAAATTTAATTGACCCAATGACTAAAATATGATGTAATAAAATGTTTGAGATAAAAATAAAACGCTAAAAACGTTAAGCACGAAAATAAAATTTAGCCAAAACATGAAAGGCTAAAACAATATTTTATTCAAAGTCTCAAACTTTATATTATTACTCAATGTCTAGTCTCATCGGAGTGGTTTGTATTGGGATTCCAATTTGGTGGGATATCATTATTTGGGTATTATTTTAGAGAAATGATGTTTCACCAACAAAATACTACTTTTGCCAACTGCCAACTATAATACGAATACATATGCTAATATACAATGTTTGATTTGCCTTTTGAAGTGGGAATTGAAGTAACTCATGCCTATGCCCTTAGATTGAAACTAACATGTTTTGTCTCTGTTATTTTTTTCACTCAATTGTCACGTCATTCTTCTATTGCAAATTCAAAAGTTCTTACTTTTAACTAGCAAAGTTAATCCCTTTCAAATCATGAAAACTAATCCCCTTTGCTTAATCTGAGTCTCATAGACAGTTACCGGAGTTTGGTTTGACTTTCTCGTTGTCGCATTACTTTGGTGTCGCTGGTGAAGTATCCACGGGACTTGCTGTGACGCTGTCCACAGCCTGCGAGGAAAGTTCATTGAGGGATTACATGGGCTATGAAGTTTGGGTTTGTCATCTACATGGGCCGTGCAAGCGCTGCTATTGGAAGATTGTTGGTGGTTAGTGCAGTGTTCCTTTGTTAAAGTTTTAATTTTTGGCATATACATTTAAATTTATGTAGGATTTAGTAAGTTTGTATCCATGTATGTTGTGTTAGTTTCTTTGAAAATTCTACTTGTGTTTTAGTAGTTCTGAGTGAAGTAGTGATACTAATGGTTGATAAATAGTGAGCTATAGTTAAATCCCAATTTCAATTAATATTGAAGTTATGCTTTAATTTCTAGAACTTTTCCTAGTTTTCTGTGTTGAGAGATAAATGTTGGTACATGTGTTGCTTAGGTTGTCAATTTCAGCGTTGTTGTATATTAGTAATGAAATAAGCTAACTATATAATATTTAGGTGAAGTGTTTACACATGGCCC
This sequence comes from Arachis ipaensis, assembly GCF_059453495.1. Taxonomy (NCBI): domain Eukaryota; kingdom Viridiplantae; phylum Streptophyta; class Magnoliopsida; order Fabales; family Fabaceae; genus Arachis; species Arachis ipaensis. The sequence continues at coordinate 73,643,234 of NC_142437.1, read as the reverse complement.
CGAAAAAGCGTATTGGGAGGAATGATCAACGAAATAGTAAATGTTTTTTTTTTTTTTTTTTTTTTGTAGGCAGGGCCATTGCTTCAAATTTTGGATTGGTTTTAGTAAAAAATTTTGCAAAACAATTCATTTTTCGCCTATTGTGTGAATGCAGATAGGCAAAGTAGTTCTAGTTTATCTCATAATTCAGGACCTTTAGAGGAAGCCACAAAAAGTAAGCATGCAAAGGTAAGTAAAAGTCTCATTTGCAAAACATTGCATCCATATTTTTTGTATGATTTTGTGTTGATAAATTTCTTTTATTCTTAGTGCACGTGGACGACTAAGTGTTCTCCACTTCGGATGATGTTGGTGAACAATAATCTGAGTCCTGAGCAGAGGGAGGCTATGAAAGAAATGGAATTTGGTGTCTTACTTTCTCTAGATGTCAAGAGAATGTATCTGCAGTTATTGCTCCACATTGTGGAGGCTCTTAGCTTCCAAAGAATGTGAATTGAAGCTAAGTCATTCAATTCCATTGAGAGTTAATGATGTGGCCTTCAACATGAGGGTAAGTATTTGCTTTTGCTGAATAAATTTTCTTTTTAGGAGTCATCTATTAGGATAGCTATGAAATGTTTAAGAGCATCACATCTTTCTTGTGGACCCACAGGTCTAACTGTTCCAAAATTTAAAATCTTGAACTTGCCAGAGAAGGCTGAGTTGCAGGAGTTTAAGCATCTTAATATTCCTGGTCTAGGCCGGATCATATAGGAAGTAGGTATGGACGATTGGTAGAGGTGTGCTTATTTGTTGCATGCCTTTGGAGCCTTTCTCACAAGCAAGAACTAGCTAAGTACTGATTCGTTGGGAGCTTTGCTACATGTTAAGAGGTGCAAAAGTTATAATTGGAGTTTTTTAATTCACGAGTGGTTGATGGAAGTCATATGTAGTTATCGGACAAGGTCTCCAAAGTCCAGCTCCATAGGAAGATGCTTGTACCTGTTCTTGGTAAGCACATTTTCGTTCAGCGAAGATATTGTTAATTCTTTGTTAAGAGCTTAATATAGATGTAACAAGTATTTGTGTGTCTGACAAGTGTTTGTTTGTTGCACCTTTTTACAACAGGTTCTATACTTACAATGGCAAAGGTTCAGGCCGAGTGATGAGCAGATATTTTATACACTTTTTGGGGTTAATTTCATATAGTTTTGGGTATGTTCTAGTTAATTTTTAGTCTATTTTCATTAGTTTTTAGGAAAAATTTATATTTCTGGACTTTACTATGAGTTGTGTATTTTTCTATAATTTCAGGTATTTTTCTGGCTGAAATTGAAGGAGCTGAGCAAAAATCTGATTCAGGCTGAAGAAGGACTGCTGATGCTGTTGGATTCTGACCTCCCTGCACTCAAAGTGGATTTTCTGGAGCTACAGAACTCGAAATGGCATGCTTCCAATTGCGTTGGAAAGTAGACATCCAGGGCTTCCCAAAAATATATAATAGTTCATACTTTGCACAAGGATAGATGACGTAAACTGGCGTTCAACGCCAGTTCTCTGCCCAATTCTGGCGTCCAGCGCCAGAAAAGGATCAAAAGCTGGAGTTGAACGCCCAAACTGGTACAAAAACTGGCGTTCAACTCCACAAATAGCCTCTGCACGTGATTTACTTAAATCTCAGCCCCAGCACACACCAAGTGGGCCCCAGAAGTGGATCTCTGCATCATCCATCATAGTCCACTTATTTTTTGTAAACCTAGGCTACTAGTTTAGTATTTAAACAACTTTTAGAGACTTATTTTGGATCTCATGACATTTTTAGATCTAAACTTTGTATTCTCTGACGGCATGAGTCTCTAAACCCCATTGTTGGGGGGTGAGGAGCTCTGCTGTGTCTCAATGAATTAATGCAAGTATTTCTGTTTTCCATTCAAACACGCTTGTTCCTATCTAAGATGTTCATTCGTGCTTAACTGTGATGGAGGTGATGATCTGTGACACTCATCACCTTCCTCAAATTATGAACGTGTGCCTGACAACCACCTCCGTTCTACATATGATTGAATGAATATCTCTTAGATTCCTTAATCAGAATCTCCGTGGTATAAGCTAGAACTGATGGCGGCATTCATGAGAATCCGGAAAGTCTAAACCTTGTCTGTGGTATTCCGAGTAGGATTCAAGGATTGAATGACTGTGACGAGCTTCAAACTCCTGAAGGCTGGGCGTTAGTGACAGACGCAAAAGGATAGTAAATCCTATTCCAACCAGATCGAGAACCAACCGGTGATTAGCCGTGCTGTGACAGAGCGCGTGAGCGTAGTTTTCACTGGATGGATGGAAGGTAGCCATTGACAACGGTGATCCACCAACACACAGCTTGCCATAGGAGGACGTGCGTGCGTGAACAAGAAGATAGAGGAAAGCAGAGATTCAGAAGACAAAGCATCTCCAAAACTCCAACATACTCTCCATTACTACATAACAAGTAACCTTTAATCCATGCTCTATTGTTTATTTGCAATTCAACTGATAAACATAATTGACTTCCTGACTAAGATTTATAAGATAACCATAGATTGCTTCAAACCAACAATCTCCGTGGGATTCGACCCTTACTCACGTTAGGTATTACTTGGACGACCCAGTGCACTTGCTGGTCAGTGGTACGAGTTGTGAAAAGTGTGATTCATAATTCGTGCACCAAGTTTTTGGCGCCGTTGCCGGGGATTGTTCGTGTTTGAACAACTGACGGATTATTTTGTTGCTTAGATTAGGAAAAATTTCTTTTTTTGTTTAGAGTCTCTTATTATTGTCGTGTTAAAATTTTAGAATCTTTATTTTCTTTTTAAAAATAGTTTTCAAAAATAATTTCTTTATTAGATCCTGTGCCAAACTTTAAGTTTGGTGTTTTCTTGTTGATTTTCCTTAAAATTTTCGAAAATTTTGGTTTGGTTTTCTAAAAATTTTAAGTTTGGTGTTCTTTCTTCGTGTTCTTGAGTTTTCCTTGTGACTTGATCTTAAAATTTTTAAGTTTGGTGTTCCTTGGTGTTTTCCCTCCAAAATTTTCGAAAATAGGGAGCATTAGATCTAAAAAATTTTAAATCTTGTGCTATCTTATTGTTTTTCTCTTTCCTCTTAAAAATAAAAAATATCTTTTCTCTCTTTTTAAAAACAAATTTTCGAAATATATTTCTAAAATTCAGATTTTTTATTTCAAAATTTAAAACTTTTTTTTTTTTCAAAATCATCATATCCTTTTCAAAACTTCCTAACCACTTTCTCTCTCCTCAGTTTTTCGAAAATCTTCACTCAATTTTTATTTATTCTATTTTAATTTATTTTATTTTCGAAATAAATATATAAATAAATAAATAAAAATATTTTTCCTATTTTACATCATCTCCCTTTCTCCATCATGGATCTAAGTGGAAATGAACAGTCCAGGAGGACTCTGGGGTCATATTCAAACCCCTCTACTGCTTCATATGGGAGTAGTATCTGCATACCCTCCATTGGAGTCAGTAGCTTTGAGTTGAATCCTCAGCTCATTATCATGGTGCAGCAAAGCTGCCAGTATTCCGGTCTTCCACAGGAAGAACCTACAGAGTTTCTGGCACAATTTTTACAAATTGCTGACACAGTACATGATAAGGAAATAGATCAGGATGTCTACAGACTATTATTGTTTCCATTTGCTGTAAAAGATCAAGCTAAGAGGTGGTTAAATAACCAACCTAAGGCCAGCATAAGGACATGGAAACAGCTGACAGAAAAATTCCTGAATCAATATTTCCCTCCAAAAAAGATGACACAGCTAAGGATGGACATCCAAGGCTTTAAACAAGGAGATAATGAATCTCTTTATGATGCCTGGGAGAGATACAGAGAGATGCTACGAAAATGCCCCTCTGAAATGTTTTCAGAGTGGGTTCAGTTAGACATCTTCTACTATGGGCTTGCAGAAGGAGCTCAGATGTCTCTAGATTACTCAGCTGGTGGATCTATCCACATGAGAAAGACAATTGAAGAGGCTCAAGAGCTCATTGATACAGTTGCCAGGAATCAGCATCTGTACCTAAGCAGCAACCCTTCCATGAATGAAGAGGTTAAAACAGCAACTGCTGAACTCAGTCCTGTAAAATAAGCTGCTGAATTCAATCAGCAATTGGACTTTCTAACAAAGCAGCTAGCCGAATTTAAAGACAGGTTACAAGAGACAAGGATGGCTAATATACATATGGACGAACAGTTCAAGCAAACAAAGCAGCAGCTGTCAAGGCAAATAGCAGAAGAATGCCAAGCAGTTCAACTAAGAAGTGGGAAAACATTAAATACCCCACCTCAAGGCAGCAAAAAGCTAAGAAATGAGCAAACCACCCAAAATTCACCTGAGGACAGTAAGAGCCCAGGGAAAAATAATTCTGGCGCTAAAACGCCAGAAAATTGGTGGAAGGCTGGCGATGAACGCCCAGACCATGGCCAAAACTGGCGTTCAACACCAGAAACAAAGCAGGACTGGCGTTCAACACCAGAAATGGGCAAGGATCTGGCGTTGAACGCCCAAAATGGGAAGGATCTGGCGCTGAACGCCCAAAATGGGCACAGTTCTGGCGTTCAGACGCCAGGAGAAGACAAGGAGCTGGCGTCCAGTTTCACTCCATCTTCTAACTCTGGCACTCAAGTGCCAGTGAGGGATCAGACACACACAAATGCTGATAACAACCCCTCTAAAAAGGCTTCTTCAACCACTTCTGTAGGCAATAAACCTGCAGCAACTGAGGTTGAAGAATATAAAGCCAAGATACCTTATCCTCAAAAACTCCGGAAAGAGGAGCAGGATAAACAATTTGCTCGCTTTGCAGGTTATCTCAGGACTCTTGAAATAAAGATTCCATTTGCAGAAGCACTTGAGCAAATACCTTCTTATGCCAAGTTCATGAAAGAGATCTTGAGTCATAAAAAGGATTGGAGAGAAACAGAAAGAGTTCTCCTCACTGAAGAATGCAGTGCAGTCATTCTGAAGAGCCTTCCTGAAAAGCTTAAAGACCCTGGGAGCTTTCTGATACCATGCATATTAGAAGATAATTGCACCAAGACAGCTTTATGCGATCTTGGGGCAAGCATCAACCTAATACCTGCATCCACTATCAGGAAGCTTGGCTTAACTGAAGAAGTTAAACCAACCTGGATATGTCTCCAACTTGCTGATGGTTCCACTAAATACCCATCAGGCGTGATTGAGGACATGATTGTCAGAGTTGGGCCATTCGCCTTTCCCACTGACTTTGTTGTGCTGGAAATGGAGGAGCACAAGAGTGCTACTCTCATTCTAGGAAGACCCTTCCTAGCAACTGGACGATCCCTCATTGACGTCCAACAGGGGGAAATAACCCTGAGAGTCAACGATGATGAGTTCAAGTTGAACGCTGTCAAAGCCATGCAGCATCCAGACACACCAACAGACTGCATGAAAGTTGATCTTATTGACTCTTTGGTAGAAGAGATCAACATGGCTGAGAATCTCGAATCAGAGTTGGAAGACATCTTTAAAGATGTTCAGCCTGATTTGGAGGATTCAGGGGACATGAAAGAGCCTCTGAACTTTCTTCTGAAAGAGGAAAAACCTCCTAAACCCGAGCTCAAGCCACTACCACCATCCTTGAAATATGCATTTCTGGGAGAAGGTGACACTTTTCCAGTGATCATAAGCTCTGCTTTAAATTCACAGGAAGAGGAAGCACTTATTCAAGTGCTAAGGACACACAAGACAGCTCTTGGGTGGTCCATAGGTGACCTTAAGGGCATAAGCCCAGCTAGATGCATGCACAAAATCCTATTGGAGGATAATGCCAAACCAGTGGTTCAACCACAGAGGCGGGTAAATCCAGCCATGAAGGAAGTGGTGCAGAAAGAGGTCACCAAGTTACTAGAGGCTGGGATTATTTATCCTATTTCTGATAGCCCCTGGGTGAGCCCTGTTCAAGTCGTCCCAAAAAAGGGAGGCATGACAGTGATTCATAATGAAAAAAATGAACTGGTTCCTACAAGAATAGTTACGGGGTGGCGTATGTGTATTGACTACAGAAGGCTCAATACAGCCACCAGAAAGGATCATTTTCCTTTGCCATTCATAGACCAGATGCTAGAAAGACTAGCAGGTCATGATTATTACTGCTTTTTGGATGGCTACTCAGGCTATAACCAGATTGCAGTAGATCCCCAGGATCAAGAGAAAACATCATTCACATGTCCATCTGGAGTGTTTGCTTATAGAAGGATGCCATTTGGGCTATGTAATGCGCCTGCAACCTTCCAGAGATGCATGCTCTCTATTTTCTCTGATATGGTGGAAAAATTTCTGGAAGTCTTCATGGATGACTTCTCAGTATATGGAGACTCATTCAGCTCCTGTCTTGATCACCTGAAACTTGTTCTGAAAAGATGCCAAGAGACCAACCTAGTTTTAAACTGGGAAAAGTGTCACTTTATGGTGAATGAAGGAATTGTTCTTGGGCATAAAATCTCAAACAAGGGAATAGAGGTGGATCAAGCAAAAATAGAGGTAATTGAAAAATTACCACCACCTGCCAATGTTAAGGCAATCAGAAGCTTTCTGGGGCATGCAGGATTCTATAGGAGGTTTATAAAGGATTTTTCAAAAATCGCAAAACCTCTAAGCAATCTGCTATCTGCTGACACGCCATTTGTGTTTAACACAGAGTGCCTGCAGGCGTTTGAAACGTTGAAAGCAAAGCTGGTCACAGCATCAGTCATTTCTGCACCAGACTGGACATTACCATTTGAGCTAATGTGTGATGCCAGTGATCATGCCATTGGTGCAGTATTGGGACAGAGGCATGAAAAGCTTCTGCATGTCATTTATTATGCCAGTCGCGTTCTAAATGATGCCCAGAAAAATTACACAACCACAGAAAAAGAATTACTTGCAGTGGTTTACGCCATTGACAAGTTCAGATCATACTTAGTAGGATCCAAAGTGATTGTGTATACTGACCATGCTGCTCTTAAATATCTACTCACAAAGCAGGATTCAAAACCCAGGCTCATCAGATGGGTATTGCTTCTGCAAGAGTTTGATATAGAAATAAGAGACAGAAAAGGGACAGAGAACCAAGTGGCTGATCATCTGTCCCGGATAGAGCCAGTGGAAGGGACGTCCCCCCCTTTCTTGAGATCTCTGAAACGTTTCCTGATGAGCATTTTTTTGCCATTCAGGAAGCACCATGGTTTGCCGATATTGCAAACTATAAAGCTGCAAGGTTCATACCCAAGGAGTACAACAGGATACAGAAGAAGAAATTAATTACTGATGCAAAGTACTACTTGTGGGATGAACCTTATCTCTTTAAGAGATGTGCAGACGGAATTATCCGTAGGTGTGTGCCTAGAGAAGAAGCACATAGGATCCTGTGGCATTGCCACGGATCTCAATATGGAGGCCATTTCGGAGGTGAGCGAACAGCCACCAAGGTCCTCCAATGTGGCTTCTATTGGCCCACACTCTATAAAGATTCCCGAGAGTTTGTACGTAACTGTGACAGTTGCCAAAGAGCTGGTAATCTACTTCATGGTTACGCCATGCCTCAACAAGGAATCCTGGAAATTGAGTTGTTTGACGTATGGGGAATTGACTTCATGGGACCTTTCCCACCATCATACTCAAACACTTATATTCTGGTGGCAGTTGACTATGTGTCAAAATGGGTTGAGGCTATTGCCACACTCACCAATGATACTAAAACAGTGCTGAAGTTCATCCAGAAACATATCTTTAGCAGGTTTGGTGTCCCTAGAGTACTAATCAGTGATGGGGGCACTCACTTCTGCAATAAACAGCTTTACTCCGCCATGGTTCGGTATGGAATTCGCCACAAGGTGGCCACTCCATATCATCCACAAACCAATGGACAAGCTGAAGTCTCTAATAGAGAATTAAAGAGAATCCTGGAACGGACGGTAAATACCCGTAGAAAGGATTGGGCAAGGAGCTTGGATGATGCTCTGTGGGCTTACAGGACAGCATTCAAGACCCCTATAGGGACCTCTCCATACCAACTCGTGTATGGTAAAGCATGTCACCTGCCCGTGGAACTGGAACATAAGGCCTACTGGGCAACCAGATTCCTAAACTTTGATGCCAAATTAGCAGGAGAAAAATGATTGCTCCAGCTAAATGAGCTAGAGGAATTCAGATTCACAGCTTTCGAAAATGCCAAGCTTTATAAAGAAAAATAAAAAAAAATGGCATGACAGAAAGCTGTCATCTAGAATCTTTGAACCAGGACAGAAGGTCCTGTTGTTTAACTCTAGACTCAGGCTATTCCCCGGGAAACTGAAATCCCGGTGGAGGGGACCATACGTGATTACAAGTGTATCACCATATGGTTATGTGGAGCTTCAAGATATTGATTCTGATAAGAAGTTCATTGTCAATGGACAGAGAATCAAGCATTATCTTGAAGGCAACATTGAGCAAGAATGCTCAAGGCTGAAGCTAGATTAAAAGCTCAGCAAGGTCCAGCTAAAGATAATAAAGAAGCGCTTGCTGGGAGGCAATGCAGCCATGGGGCAACAATCCTCTAAGCATTTTGCCCTATTTCTATTTTTATTCTTATTTGTTTATATAGAGTTCATTGGCAACAAGGTAAATAATCATTTACAGAAGACCTCGGCACACAAAACAGAGAAAAAGAGCTCACTGGCAAGAAAACGCCAGTAATAGTAGCAATCTGGGCGTTCAACGCCAGAAAGGGGCACCCACTAGGCGTTGAACGCCAGTAATGGCAGCAGCTGGGCGTTGAACGCCCAGGAGAGCAGCATTTGGGCGCTGAACGCCCAAAACAGGCAGTGGTTGGGCATTCAAATGCCAGGACAGCAGGGAGGAGCCAAATTCATTTTTCCACACGTATTTCCATTTTAATTTCAAATTTTATGTTTCAATGCATGATTTTTACATGAACATGTTAAGAACCCTGATTTCTAAAATCCTTAATTTCTAAAAATCCCTCTTTCCAAATTCAATCCAAACTCTTTTCAAAACTTTTCTGAAAACAAATCTATCTTTTTCACTCAAAAATCTTTTCAACTAATCCATATCTTTTTCAAATCTCCATATTATCTTTTTCAAAATTCAGATTTATCTTTTTCAAAAATCTATCATATCTTTTCAAAATTAAACTATATCTTCTATCTTATCTTTTTCAACTCAATCCTTTTATCTTATCTTTTCCAATTTTTCGAAAACCCACCCCTCCATCCCTTTGAATTTGGGTTCGGCCTCCCTCCTCCTCCATCAACAATTGCACCTAGCTCTCCTTCTATCCCTCTCCTTTCTTTTATTTTGCTTGAGGACAAGCAAACCTCTAAGTTTGGTGTGTTTATCCGAGATCACTAAGATCATGGCTCCTAAAGGAAAACAACCCACTCCAAGAGGCAAGAAAGAGAGCATTCCAAAACCACTTTGGAATCAAGGGAAGTTCTTATCTAAAGAACATTCAGACCATTATCTTAAAGTAATGGGTCTGAGATCAGTGATCCCGGAAGTTAGATTCAATCTGAAAGAAGATGAATATCCGGAGATCCAGGAGCAAATTCGAATCAGGAACTGGGAAGTCCTAGCTAATCCTGAAATGAAAGTAAGAAGGAACATGGTCCAGGAGTTCTATGCTAATATGTGGCAGACTGACAAGCAAAAACTATCTGGAACTGCCTTCTATGAATTTCGAACCATGGTCAGAGGAAAGATTGTTCATACCACCCCTGACAAGATCAGAGAGATCTTGAAGCTACCTCAGCTAAAGGATGATCCAGACTCCTTCAACAGGAGGATGATGAGAGCAGACATTGACCTGGATAAGATTCTAGAGGACATATGTATCCCTGGAGCCAGTGGACCACCAACACAAAGGGTGTCCCAAATCAACTCAAGAAAGAGGATCTCAAACCAGTCGCCAGAGGATGGCTGGACTTCATTGGGCGTTCTCTGTTGCCCACTAGCAACCGTTCTGAAGTCACAGTTAAAAGAGCAGTGATGATCCATTGCATCATGATGGGGAAGGAAGTGGAGGTTCATCAGCTGATTTCAACTGAACTCTACAAAATTGCTAACAAAAATTCTAAAGAGGCCAGGTTGGCTTATCCAAGCGTGATTTCTCTGCTCTACAAGGACGCTGGAGTAAGGATGGGAATAACTGAGTATATCCTAATTGAAAAGCCAATCACCAAAGCATCAATGGAAAAACAACAAGCACAGGAGGATCCCATCAAGAAGAGAGCACAGGAATTCCTCCCAGAGATCCCTCAATCTGAATATTGGGAGTATCTTAAGACGTCCGTTACCAAGATACGGGAAGCTATGGAGCAAATAATAAAAGAACAGAAGGAACACAGTCAAATGCTGACCTATATGTTTAAAGAACAAGAGGAGCAGGGGCGTGACTTAAGGGAATTGAAGCGCCAAAAGTCTTCTCTTGTAGGACCAAGCACTCCAAGGATCAGAGGAACCCCCGTTCCCCCAGAATAAAGGTTGTTAATTTCCAATTTCTGCCTTAACTCTGTGACAGTGTCCTTATAGAAGTTTACCTTAGGAGTCATATAGTAGTAATTAGTATCTATTTTGATTTTATCTCCAATTAAGCTATAGTTTATTTTTCTCATCATCAGCAAACATGAATAAAGTAGTAGATCTTTTGAATAAGAGGCAATAAAATTTCGAGTTTTAATAAGAGAAATTCTAATTAGTTAAATGTGGTGGCAATGCTTTCTGTCTTCTGAATGAATGCTTGAACAGTGCATATGTCTTTTGAATTTGTTGTTTAAGACTGTTAAATATGTTGGCTCTTGAAAGAATGATGAACATGAGACATGTTATTGATAATCTGAAAAATCATAAAAATGATTCTTGAAGCAAGAAAAAGCAGCAAAGAACAAAGCTTGCAGAAAAAATATATAGACGAAAAAAAAAAAAAGCAAGCAGAAAAAGCCAAAAGCTCTTAAAACCAAGAGGCAAGAGCAAAAAGCCAATAACCCTTAAAACCAAAAGGCAAGGGCAAATAAAAAGGATCCCAAGGCTTTGAGCATCAATGGATAGGAGGGCCTAAAGGAATAAAATCCTGGTCTAAGCGGCTAAACCAAGCTGTCCCTAACCATGTGCTTGTGGCGTGTAGGTGTCAAGTGAAAACTTGAGACTGAGCGGTTAAAGTCAAGGTCCAAGGCAAAAAGAAGAGTGTGCTTAAGAACTCTGGACACCTCTAATTGGGGACTTTAGCAAAGCTGAGTCACAATCTGAAAAGGTTCACCCAGTTATGTGTCTGTGGCATTTATGTATCCGGTGGTAATACTGGAAAACAAAGTGCTTAGGGCCACGGCCAAGACTCATAAAAAAGCTGTGTTCAAGAATCATCACACTGAACTAAGAGAATCAATAACAGTATCTGAATTCTGAGTTCCTATAGATGCCAATCACTCTGAGCTTCAATGGATAAATTGAGATGCCAAAACTGTTCAGAAGCAAAAAGCTACTAGTCCCGCTCATCTAATTAGAATCTGAGCTTCACTCAAAAACTCTGAGATATTATTGCTTCTCAACCTATTAGTCTTCTATTTTATTTGTCTAGTTGCTTGAGGACAAGCAACAGTTTAAGTTTGGTGTTGTGATGAGCAGATATTTTATACGCTTTTTGGGGTTAATTTCATATAGTTTTGGGTATGTTCTAGTTAGTTTTTAGTCTATTTTCATTAGTTTTTAGGAAAAATTTATATTTCTAGACTTTACTATGAGTTGTGTGTTTTTCTGTAATTTCAGGTATTTTTCTGGCTGAAATTGAAGGAGCTGAGCAAAAATTTGATTCAGGCTGAAAAAGGACTGCTGATGTTGTTGGATTCTGACCTCCCTGCACTCAAAGTGGATTTTCTGGAGCTACAGAACTCGAAATGGCATGCTTCCAATTGAGTTGGAAAGTAGACATCCAGGGCTTTCCAGAAATATATAATAGTCCATACTTTGCACAAGGATAGACGACGTAAACTGGCGTTCAACGCCAGTTCTCTGCCCAATTCTGGCGTCCAGCGCCAGAAAAGGATCAAAAGCTGGAGTTGAACGCCCAAACTGGCACAAAACTGGCGTTCAACTCCACAAATGGCCTCTGCACGTGACTTACTTAAATCTCAGCCCCAGCACACACCAAGTGGGCCCCAGAAGTGGATCTCTGCATCATCCATCATAGTCCACTTATTTTTTGTAAACCTAGGCTACTAGTTTAGTATTTAAACAACTTTTAGAGACTTATTTTGGATCTCATGACATTTTTAGATCTAAACTTTGTATTCTCTGACGGCATGAGTCTCTAAACCCCATTGTTGGGGGTGAGGAGCTCTGTTGTGTCTCAATAAATTAATGCAAGTATTTCTGTTTTCCATTCAAACACGCTTGTTCCTATCTAAGATGTTCATTCGCGCTTAACTGTGATGGAGGTGATGATCTGTGACACTCATCACCTTCCTCAAATTATGAACGTGTGCCTGACAACCACCGCCGTTCTATATACGATTGAATGAATATCTCTTAGATTCCTTAATCAGAATCTCCGTGGTATAAGCTAGAACTGATGGCGGCATTCATGAGAATCCGGAAAGTCTAAACCTTGTCTGTGGTATTCCGAGTAGGATTCAAGGATTGAATGACTGTGACGAGCTTCAAACTCCTGAAGGCTGGGCGTTAGTGACAGACGCAAAAGGATAGTAAATCCTATTCCAACCAGATCGAGAACCAACCGGTGATTAGCCGTGCTATGACAGAGCGCGTGAGCGTAGTTTTCACTGGAAGGATGGAAGGTAGCCATTGACAACGGTGATCCACCAACACACAGCTTGCCATAGGAGGACGTACGTGCGTGAACAAGAAGATAGAGGAAAACAGAGATTCAGAAGACAGCATCTCCAAAACTCCAACATACTCTCCATTACTGCATAACAAGTAACCTTTAATCCATGCTCTATTGTTTATTTGCAATTCAACTGATAAACATAATTGACTTCCTGACTAAGATTTACAAGATAACCATAGATTGCTTCAAACCAACAATCTTCGTGGGATTCGACCCTTACTCACGTGAGGTATTACTTGGACGACCCAGTGCACTTGCTGGTCAGTGGTACGAGTTGTGAAAAGTGTGATTCATAATTCGTGCACCACCGAGCAACGAATGGTGGAGATCACTTCTCACTTTTGTCTTTTTGGAACAAGCTGATGAGAAAACAGATACATGCTGATAAGTTATCTCCCACAGTGAGCATTATTTTATTGATGACCATTGAAGTTCTTAATTGCTTTTACCTGTAAGTAGGCTAGATAAAACAAAGTGTCAATAAATGGTAGTTGAATCTTAATTGTAGAGATTCTTGTTTTTGATTGGTGAGGATGCTGAGTCTGTCTTCTTTGTCCCCTCGACGTGGATAAATCTAGTAGGAAAAAAACTCTTTTGCTATACATATTTCTCATGGATGCCTTATTTATTGAAATGTCCGGTTGTTTTGTTTCATCTGATCCGTCGATTTGCAGAGGATGAGCATCCCATCTTTAAGGAGAAGATAACAAGGCTAATGCAGGAGGATGCTAAGTTAGGAGGCCTTGATGTTAAGAGGGGATCCAAGCTGCAAAGAATGCTTGTTGCTCGGAATAAGGTGAACCAAAATGGTAAAGAGGATGACATAATTATGAAAGATGTGGAGGATATGAGTTGGAAGGGTAAAAGGGGATCCATGAGGACCCCCCAACAGAGTGATAATGAGGCTCAAAATGCTGATAGTGACAAGGATTCTAAGGACATCGATAAGAGTCCTGTGGAAGGCAAAATGGCTGATGAGGATAGTAGGAAGAATGTTAGGTCGGATGATGACAATAGCTCTGAGCCTGGCACAAAAGGTGATGATGTGGTAGACATTTCTAATGTGGCTGATGACAAAGCAGGCGACTTAAAAGAAGATCAAGGGTTGTCACCCATTGCAATGGCAGCAGCCTTGTGTCATAGGAGTTGGTTGTCTATGAGGCCCCGATTCGTTTTCCAGATGAGCTGAGAGATAAGGTTTATCTATACAGTGTTGCCATGGATGATGGTTCGTCAGTCATGAGGCTTGACCTTTCTGAGTATGTTTATGTTTACTACAATTTTGTTATTCATAATTAAACCTAGAAGAGACCTCTCGGAGAACTTCTTCAGATTGGATCATGTTATATTAAGAGTCTTTGCTTGCATGTGTTAGGGTGATTGCGACTAGGTTTGACCCCCACTTAACTCAAAAAAATAGCACAAGTGCGAAACTTGGAGCTTGAATAAGCAACCATATATGTATTGTGTAACAAATTTCCTTTCAAATTCAAAACAATAATTCAAATCTAATCCTAACAACCAAATCTTATCTTTCTAAAAAAAGTTGATGCTAACTAATCATTTAAATCTTGAATCTTCGATTGAATTTAGAGTTTTTTAGTAGTGGACTATGGACCTGGCGCTGGGCTTGATCCACTGGCGATGGGCTTTGATGAATTTTGGACCACTTTGAGTTGGAAAAATACTTGGAGTCGGGCTTCGGAATTAGACGTTGGGTGCTGATAAACCACATATTTATGATTTATCTCGTGCTGAATTTGGTGAATTTTATCAACTTTTCCTACATTTATTCACTAAAATAGTATAGTTTTGTGAATTTCTCCTAAATTGTGCTTAAGAGTAAAAATATGTTTTTTAAGCCCTAAAATTGCTAAATTTAATTTACTTTAATCTAATTCGAAGCCTTGATATGTTTATTAAATGATTGTAGGCATTAGAAGGCGAGGATGGCTTGAAGAAATGAAGAAAAAGCATGTAAAAGTGGAGAAATCATGAAGAAATGAAGTTTTGGAAATCTGCCCCATTATGCGTACGCATGCCTTCCTCGTACGCGTGACTGCCAGCATGTGATTTACTTAAGTAAACATGTGGGTCGCGATTTCAGGCCAATTTTGGGTCCAATCCAACTCATTTCTGAAGTATTTCATGCAATTCTCAAGGAGGATCAAGGGAAGAGCAATTAGGTTTAGTTTAGAATAATGTTTTAGGTTATATTCTAGAGAGAGGAGTTGCCTCTTCTCTCTAAAATTAGGGTAGATTTAGGTTAAATCCATCTTAAATTTAGGTTTTAATTCTTGTTTTGATCTAATTTCATTTACTTTTCCTTGTTGAATTGCCTTAATTCTCTTAGTTCTCTTGTTAATTTCTCTATTTTGTTACTTTTATGTTTATGAACTCTTGTTGATTTTGATTTCTATTAATGCAATTTGATATTTTCATGTTTATTGACATTTAATTGAGTTGTTATTATTGTTATCATGCATTTGATAGCTTTAGATTTTATTATTATTGCAATTTTACCATGCTTTTATTTTATGCCTTCCAAGTGTTTGATAAAATGCTTGGTTTGGTTTTAGAGTAGATTTTAGCATTCTTGGCTTGAGATTGAGGACTTAGGATTGGTAATTTAGGATTGTTAGTTGGTAATTTAGGATTGTTAGTTGGTTTTAGGATCAATTATGTCCACTTGACTTTCCCCTCCGATGTTAGAGGATAACTAAGTGGAATTAACCCTTTGTAATTACCATGTTGTGGTCAATAATCTAGAATAAGAAACCTTGACTCTTAATCCTTGGCATGAGTGTGTTTTAGCATTTATAGTTTCTTAGTTGAAGCTTTACTTTCTTGTCCCTCATACTAAAAACTCTCAAAATTCTCATAATCAATAATATGAATACTTCCCTGCAATTCATTTGAGAGATGACCCGAGGTTTAAATACTCTCGGTTTTAATTGGTTTGACTTAAGTGACAAGCAAACTAAACTTTGATTGAGAGTTATCTGTTGGTTTGGATCTATACTTCAACAGAATTATACCTCAACGGAATTATTTTATCAATTTTATCAACTATTGTTTAAGTGTGGGGAAATTGATGACTCTATATTTGATGATAAATTTTGGCTTGAATTGAGTGGATTTCATCATATAAACTCACATTTATTCACTTGAATAGCATACTTTCGTGATATTTCTCTCAATTGCACCTAATTGTGAAAACATTCTTTTTTGTGCTTTAATTAATCAATTTTTTATATTTTGTTATGTCATTCAATGCCGTGATCCATTTTGTTTAAGTATTTCAAGGTTAAGGTGTTTCAATGGCTTCAAAAGAATAAAAAAAAACGGAGCAAATAAGCGAATTTGGGAAGAAATTTGGATTGGAGTTTGCTGAAGTCTCACATAGGCGAAATTATTTTGCATGAGCGAGTTTCTCGCTTGGGCGAGCATTCCTCACGTGGGTGAGTTTATCGCCTGTGCAGCAAAACCGCGCGTGAGCGAGGTTCTCGCTTGAGTGCGAAAATTCCGCGTGCGCAAAATCCTCTACATGCTTGGTTTAATGAAACATGTGCATCTTTGTTTTGGGCTTCCAAAAGGCCCCCAATTGCTATATTCTGATGTATTTTGAGTGCCAAAGGGATGGAGAAAGAGGACGCACACACATCATTTTAGTTTAGTTTTATCATGTTTTAGGTTAGATTTCTAGAGAGAGAGAGAGACTTTCTCTTCTCTCTAGAATTTAGGATTTTTAGTTTAAATTCCTCTTAGATTTAGGTTTTGATACTTTTTTTAATCTTGTTTCCTTTACTTTTTCTTATTTCATTGCCTTATTTTTCTTAGTTTCTCTTTTTAATTTCTCAAATTTGTCATTTTTAGTTTTATGAACAATCTTGTTAATTTTGATCTCTCTTAATGCAATTTGATGTTTTTATGTTTATTGATGTTTAGTTGAGTTGTTATTATTAGTTTCTTGCAATTGATAGTAATAGATTTTATTATGTTTGTAATTTACCATGTTTTTCTTTTTATGCACACCAAGTGTTTGATAACATGCTTGGCTTAATTTTAGTGTAGTTTTTCACACTCTTGGCTTGGAATTGAGGACTTAGGTGACCTTGAGTCATTGATGTTCATTCTTGATTGTGACTAGGATTGTTAGTTGGTTTAGCTTCCACTAACGCTAGTTTTTCACTAAGTTAATTAGTGAGTTGGCTAGGATTTGTGGATTGAGATCAATTATGCCTATTTGACTTATCCTCGATGTAGGGTTGACGAAATTGGATTAATTCTTCACAATTGCCATGTTTGTAGTCAATGATTAGGATAGGAACCCCTGACCATCAACCCTTGCCAAGAGACTCTTTTTTCCATTTGAATTATTTTTTCTTTGATTAATTGTTTTGAGTTTAGTTCCTTACATGCTTATTTACTTTATTGCCTTTTAATTTTCTTGCTAATTGCTATCGCAACCCTTTTTTCTCATAGCCAATAATTGAGCACTTAATTACAATTCCTAGGGAGAACGACCGGAGGTTTAATACTCTCAGTTTTTATTGGCTGGCATTGTGACAACCTTTTAAACTTTGATTGAGGGATGTTTGTCGGTCTAGACTATGCTTGCAACAAAATTCTATTGCAACAAAACTTTTCATAATGCAATCTCTAGCTTTAGTTCAACGCTATCCAGGTCTGGAGTTGCACGGAACCTATGTAGAACAAGGGTGATTGTCATAGGTCACCCTCAATTCATAAGATGAAGAACGAGGTTGCATAAGACAATAGAATCAGACATAGTGAATTAGAACAGTAATATTATTGATCCATGAAACTCAGCAGAGCTCCTAACATTAACCTTAGGAGGTAAGTGACTCATATTGACAGAAAAATACAATGAAAGGTTTGCATGGACAAAGATCCTCTAATAAGGGTGATCTTTGTTCTATATATACTATTCTAGTAACTAAGGATTACATAAAATAAGATAAATTAGTCTTATAGTGCGAAAATTCACTTCTAGGGCCCACTTGGTGAGTGTTTGGGCTGAGCTTCAGTGTTTCCCATGAGCTAGTACCCCTTAGGAGCGTTGAACGCTGGCTTGGGACCCCCTAAAGGGCGTTGGATGCCAGCTACCCCCTTATGGGCATTGGACGCCAGGATTGGGGCTGGTGGCTGGCGTTGAATGCCAGTTTTGGGCCTTTCTTTCCCAAGAAAAGTATGAACTATTAAATATTTCTAGAAAGATCTGGATGTTATCTTTTCATAGCCGTTGAGGGCGTGCCATTTGGACATCTGTAGCTCTAGAAAAGCCCTTTCGAGTACACAGAGGTTAGATCCTGACAGCATCTGCAGTCCTTTCTCTGCTTTTGAATCAGACTTTTGCTCAAGCTCCTCAATTTCAGCTAGAAAATACCTGAAATTACCATAAAACACACAAACTCAAAGTATAATTTAAAAATGTGAATTTTGTACTAAAACCTATGAAAACATAATAAAACTTAAACAAAACATAATGAAAACTATATGAAAATAATGCCAAAAAGCGTATAAAATAACCGCTCATCAGAACACCAAACTTAAACTGTTGCTTGTTGATGAGTGACAAAATTGGGTTCAGAATTTATCTCAAAATAAGATCGGCATTGCAAGTATAGTTCCAAACCCAACAATTGACCAATATCAAATTTCTATATGAATATGTCACAATCAATTCAAAATTAACCGAGAGTATTAAACTCCTGGGTCGTTATTGATAAACCACTATTTCATGGTTTATCTTATGCTCAATTGAGTGGTTTTTATTAACTCTTTACCCACTTATTCATACTATTTGCATGGTTTTACATTTGCCTTCCTAATTATGTGCTTTAATTGAAAACATGCTTCTTTGGCCTTAAGTTCCCTATGTTTAATCCTCTCTTATTACCATTAGATGCCTTGATATGTGTGTTAAGTGATTTCAGAGATTACAGGGCAGGAATGACTCAGAGGATGGAAAGGAAGCATGCAAAAGTGGAAGGAATACAAGAAGTTGGAGAAATTGCTAAGCTGTCCAGCCTGACCTCTTCGCACTCAAACGGCTATAACTTTAACTACAGAGGTCGAAATGACACGGTTTCAGTTGCGTTGGAAAGCTAACATCCGGAGCTTCGATTTGATATATAATATGCCATAGTTTCCCTGACGCTAGGTGACGCGAACGCGTGCTCCACGCGGATGTATCGCAGTGGCGAAAATCAGCGTGGCAGATTTCTTCTCCAGCGATTTCTGGGCTGTTTTTGACCCAGTTTGCGGCCCAAAAAACACAGATTAGAGGCTATAAAGTGGGAGAATCCATTCATTCATGAGAATAAGCTCATAATACACAATTTTAGGATTTAGATGTAGTTTTTAGAGAGAGAGGTTCTCTCCTCTCTCTTAGGATTAGGATTTAGGATTTTTATTATGTTTAATCTATGATCTCTTCATTCCCAGTTCTATGTTCCTTCAATATTTGAATTCTACTTTTATTTACTCTAATACTTTTATTTGTATTTGATTTATGTTGCCCAATTGACTTATGAACCTTTCCATGTTAAAGTTGAATTTATGTTTAGACGTAATTTGATGTGTTTCAGATTTATGAATGCTTTTAATTTGATTTAGAATTCTCCCTTTTGGCTTTGGTTAAGTCATTGGAGATACTTGAGTTATCAAACTCATTGTTGATTGAAAATTGGAATTCTTCAAGAATTAATTCGAGTTCCACTAACTCTAGCATTTCCCAAGAAAAGACTAGGACCTGAGGAATCAAAATTAATTCATCCACTTAACTTACCTTCATAGTTAGAGGTTAACAAAGTGGGAAAAAAATCCAATTCTCATCACAATTGATAAGGATAACTAGGATAGGACTTCCAGTTCTTATACCTTGCCAAGAGATTTTATTATTGTTAATTTATTTTATTTGTCATTTAAATTACCTGTTCCTTACTTTCAAAACCCCCAATTTACAAGACTCATAACCAATAATAAGAACACCTACCTGCAATTCCTTGAGAAGACGACCCGAGGTTAAATACTCCGGTTATCAATTTCAAAGGGGTTTGTTACTTGTGATAACCAAAACGTTTGTAAGAAAGGACTTTTGTTGGTTTAGAAGCTATACTTGCAACGGAAATTTATTCTGAATTCTAGACCACGCAAAAGTTCTCTCTTCAAAATAGGCTCACGCGACCACGCGACATAGAGGAAATCGCAGTGACGCGGACGCATGGCTCGCGCGACCGCGCGGATTGGAACTGCACAAGTGACGCGGAGGCGTAGACGACGCGCACGCGTGGCAAGGCAAAATGCCAAATGACGCGTCCGCATGAATGACGCGATCGCGTGACATGCGCGATCTACAGAATTCGCTGGGGGTGATTTTGGACCCTGTTTTGACCCAATTTTCGGCCCAGAAAAGCAGACTAGAGCCAAGGAACATGCAGAAACAAAAACAACAATTCATTACAGACAATTCTCAGTTTTAGATCTAGTTTTACTCCTCCTTTAGATTTTCTCTCTACACATTCATAGTTCTTAGGATTTTATTTTTATTGCTTTTCGCATTGGGATATTGAGAAGAGTTATTACCTTAGCAAGACTTCGTCATTCTAGTTTGTTTTCTTTATCTGTCTCTTACTCTTCCATGTCCTTTGTTTATTTAGAATTATTATTGAATTATTTTTAGAGTTTATTAATACAAGAACTATTTTTATTTTTAATTGATCCCTTTGATTATTGTTTATCATGTCTTTCTTTATTTCCCCTTCCTATGTTATGAATTCTACATTCACAATGAGCGAGTAGTTCCATAACTTGGATGTGAGTTGATTGAAAGGAAGATCTTGAGTTGGAATGCTTAAGAGAAAAATTGTAATTGGGTTTATTGTTGGTTTGCCCTCTAGTCACTGACACCAATCCTTTTCAATTGAGCGGATTGGGACTTGTGAATAGAAATAGCTTTCCAACTTGTTTGACTTTCCCCTACCTAGTAAGGGATAACTAAACAGAACAACCCTCAATTATCAATTAATCTTAAGAGTACTCCAACAAGAATAGGGCTTCCAACTAATCTACTCCCAGCCAAGGCTTTTATTTAAAATTACACAAATTCTCTAATTTAATTTCCTGTTATTCAACTCAAACCATTTTTTGAAAACATCTGATTAATAAAATAGCACACCTTTCTGCAACTCGTTGGGAGACGACCTGGGACTCATACTCCTAGTATTTTAATTTAAATTTTGTGACAACCTTCTAAATTGATAAGCGGATTTCTGGTTGGTTAAGAACTGTACTTGCAACGTATCTCTTATATTAATTTCTTAATTCACCAATTTTTGCCACGTCAATTTTTGGCACCGTTGCTGGGGAGTTACAATAGAGTGCTGAAGTTATTAATTGGAATTTATTTATTTGCATTTTATTTTATTTTGCTACTATGAGCTGCATGTTTCTTTCGTTAGATGACGCGTTCACTTCCTGATCCAAGCTTGCCAGTATTCGATCCTGAGATTGAAAGAACTATTTCACGAATAAGGCAAGCTCGGCATCGGTTAGTCCTCTCTGAGGGCGGATCTGAAACGTCACTTGAGGAAGAAACAGGCTCCCTTTCTACTGATTCGGTTGATTTACATGCAGGTGACATGGCAGCACCTAGGAGAATTACTATCCAGGAGGCTGGAGCCCCTGATTTTTCAATGCAACCGTTTCAAGCGTATCACCCAGCAGTGGCTACAGACTTTGAAATAAAAATAGCACTGCTCAATTTGATGCCCAAGTTTCATGGCTTATCTGCTCAAGAGCCTATCAAGCACCTTAGAGACTTCCAAGCAGCATGTTCTACTGTCAGGCGTGATGGTGCAGATGAAACTTCAATTTTGTTAAAAGCCTTCCCATTCTCTCTTGAGGGAAAGGCGAGAGAGTGGTACTACACTCAACCCGCAGCAACTGTATCCAACTGGGATACACTTAGAAGAGAATTTTTGGAAAAATTCTTTCCAGCTGAAGTTACTGATAAACTGAGGAAAGATATTTCCATGATTGTTCAGGATGAATCCGAGACTCTCTATGAATACTGGGAGTGCTTCAACAACCTTCTGGAAGCATGTCCCCACCATATGATTGACAAGATAGTGTTGCTCGGCTACGTCACTCAGGGTATGAGGGCCCAAGATAAGACCACATTGGAAAGTGCTAGCAATGGGTCTATGAAAAAGTAAAAGACCACTGATGAGGCATGGCAATTGATCAGCGACTTAGCTGAATCTACTCGGAATCACAGGCAGAAATAAGGCCGTTCAAAAGCTATTGCAGAAGTATCCTCTAGCAGAGAGACTGCTCCTCTAACTCAGAGTATCTGTGAAATGACCAACTTACTGAAGCAGATGCAATTGAATCAACAACAAAGTCAGCAAGCTCAACCTTCTCCACCACAGCAAAGCCAACAGTTAGTCCAACAGAGAGTTTGTAGAATCTGTGCTGATTATAGCCATTATACTGATGAATGTCCGTAGCTCCAGCAGGAAGATAACACCGTGGCAGCCACTTATAACTTCTATGACCGCCCCAACCAAGGGTACAATCAAGGTGGCAGTTACAGCCATGGATGGCAGGACAATTCTAACCAGAATTGGAGAGATAATTCTAACCAGAATTGGAAGGACAACAATAATAGAGGAGGCAGAGACAATCAGGGAAATTAGAGGTGGAATAATAACAACAACAGGCAGCAGAACCAGAACCAGCCATACAGAGCACCTCACCTGAGGCAATCCCAAGGACCACTGAATAACCAACAGCAGACCTCTCAGATCACTTATCCTTCTTCATCTGCTAATGATGAGTTACTATAATCTATTGATCGGAGACAACAGGCCTTGGAAAATAACCTTAATTCTACTCTAAATGGTCTGAACTCTACCTTGCAAGCTCTTATCTCACAGATTGGATCAATGAATAACTCCAATAACCAGCCTTTGAGCTCCAGTGGAATCCCCTCTCAACCATTACCCAATCCAAAGGGTGGCATCAATGCCATCACCCTAAGGTCCGGAACCACACTGCAGGAGAGGAATCAGGAGGAGCCAAACCCACCAGAACACGCCTCAGCTGAAGAGGTAGTGGAAGTGGAAGATGTTGAAGAGGAAGAGGACATATAGGACATGGTTGATGAAGAAGAAGTTCAACCACGGGAAGAAGCACCAGAGGACGCTGAAGCTGTGAAGGACACCATTCCCATTCCATTTCCACAACTTGCAAGGAAGCCCAGGAAGCAGCTGGAACCTAATCCCAAAATGGTAGAAATATTCAAAAAGGTTGAGGTAATTGTTCCCCTTTTTGATGTTATTCAGAAGGTACCTAAGTACGCAAAGTTTCTAAAAGATTTATGTATACATAAAGACAAAATTAATGAATTAGAAACTATTCCTTTAGGTAGTTCTATATCTGCTTTAATGGGAGGTATACCTGAAAAGTGTAGTGATCCAGGTCCATGTATGGTTAATTGTGTTATTGGTGGTGTGATATTTTCTAACTGCATGTGTGATTTAGGAGCATGTGTTAGTATAATGCCTTTGTCTATATATGATAATTTGAGGCTCCCTCCCTTAAAAAGGTCGGCAGCTCGTTTTGTGTTAGCAGATAAAAGCATTATTACAGTGGCTGGAGTTGCTGAAGATGTATTAGTGGGCATTAAGGGGCTCACCTTTCCCATTGATTTTTATATCCTGGAGATGTGATGGTGTTTTTGTGGAAAAATGAATTCCAAACACACAAATCTAACCGGCAAGTGTACCGGGTCGCATCAAGTAGTAATAACTCACAAGAGTGAGGTCGATCCCACAGGGATTGATGGATCAAGCAACTTTAGTGGGTGATTAGTTTAGTCAAGCTAACATTGAGTGATTGGGTGAAATTGATCAACAGAATGTAAAATTGCAATGAATTTAAAATGCAGAAAGTAAATGGAACTGAAACTTAAAGAGCAAGCAATGTAAATTGCAAAAACTTAAATGACAAGAAATGTAAATTGCATCAAATGTAAAGGGGAGTGGGAACAGGGAAATTAAATGAAAGCAGTAGATCAAAGCTTAGAACAATTGCAAGGAAATTAAAATTGCATGAAAAGTAAATTCAGATCACAGTGGCTCAAATGTAAAGTGCAGAGAAACACACGTGCAGGAAAGTAAATTGGGAGCAATATGAGCAGAAAGTAAAAATTACAGAGAAGGAAATTGCAGCAGAAAAGTAAATCAGTAATCTAAAATCTCAAAGAGGAATTAACAATTTCAATGAAACAGTAAAAACAGAAGAGCAGCCAAGAGCTCAACTCAATTGCAAAATAAAATTGAAGATCTCAGTGAATCAAGAGACTAGAAAACAAGTCTAGATCTCACTCCCTTCCTAGATCCAACAGAGAACAAGATGCAGGAAAATTAAAGATGAAAGCAATAAATGAAAACTCAGATTCACTTCTTTAATTCTATGAAATTATGCAGAAGAACAACCAAGAGAAATCTTAGACCAAGAGAAAAACAGAATTCCTTCACTCCTCAATCCAAGATTCAAATTCAAAGAAAGAAAAACTAGAAGAGAGAGCTCTCTAATCCTAATGCTCCCTAGTGGAGCCAGCCTCCTTTATAAAATGGAATTGATGCCTTTATATAGGCTTTTGCAAAATAAAAATGAAAAATGAAATTACAATTAAATGAAAATCCTAATTCTAGCTTGTTCTTGTGCCTTTGAGTTAATTGGCCTTGCTTGCTTTTTATTTGAAGAGTAGTGGATCCGGATGTTGGCTTTTTAATTTGGTGAAGAATTGAATTAAATTGGATTTTTGGTTGAATTTTCAACC
The DNA here is from genome assembly GCF_059453495.1 of Arachis ipaensis. Taxonomy (NCBI): domain Eukaryota; kingdom Viridiplantae; phylum Streptophyta; class Magnoliopsida; order Fabales; family Fabaceae; genus Arachis; species Arachis ipaensis. The sequence continues at coordinate 73,618,472 of NC_142437.1, read as the reverse complement.
CATGGGTCACACTCCCAGGGCAAAGCTCGGCTCTTGGCAAGAGCTTTGGCCAAGAGCTTTGGTTCCCTTCCTTGCAAAGTGTGCGCACGTTTCCTTCCTTGTGACAAGAGAACAAAGCTCTTGCAAGCTCTTGCCTTTACTTGTCCTTGAGGTCCATGGTTCAAGTCTTGGGTGAAGCACTTGCTGGCCATTTTCCTTGGCACAAGAGTAGCGCCTAATGTCTTCCCTTGGTATCCCTCTTCGAATCCTGGTGGAAGCACTTTGATTCATTTTTGCTTGTTTTTGGCCCTTAAAGATGCCTTTCACTCATGCCTCAATTCTATGCCAAATATGGATTACCATATATCGTTGGAAAGCTCTAAATGTCAGCTTTCCAATGCAACTAAAAGCACATCAATCGAACTTTTGTAGCTCAAGTTATGTCCCTTTGAAGGAGGCATGGTCATGCTGTAAACGCCTAGATTTTAACTTAGCGAAAATTCTTGCCTCCCTCTCCCTTGGTCTTGGGTTCAAGCCTTGGTGAATGCATTGTTGAGCTCTTTTTCCCTTGATTTTTCCCTGATGCAGCCCAAAAAAGCTCTTGGACAAAGCTCTTGGCAAGAGCTTTGCATGTGAGCTTGCCTTGCTTCCTTCTTCCATGTGCTTTTGATAAAGCTCTTGGCAAGAACTTTTAAGCTCTTGGCAAGAGCTTGGCTTTTGATTATTTGAAGTAAAGCTCTCCACAAGAGCTCTAAGCTCTTGGCAAGAGCTTTGTACTCTTGCACCTTGTTTTGAGCCACGCTTTTCTTCCTTGATTTGGTCATGGGCCACGCTTTAAAAGCGTGGCCTAAGCCTCCAAAGTGTGCTCCATCTTCAAAGTGTTCCCCAAAGCTCTTTTTTTCTCCTTTTTAGTTTATTTTGTGCTTTTTGCTTCTTTTTCTTCTTATTTCCTACAAAATTTATAAAATCAAAAGATCAAGGAAATGTATCATTTAAGTACAAAAGCATTCATTATTCAAGCACAAATCATCAATTTCTTGTATGAAAAAGCATAGAAAAATATGACATGGTGACATGTCATCACAACACCAAACTTAAACCTTGCTTGTCCTCAAGCAAGAAAAGAATCATGCAATAAAGATTGACAATCCAAGGTAAGAAGAATAGCAACTCAATGTTCATGGTTAGCTAGTTTTCTAAGCATGCTACAATCACAAAAGAGATGTAAATGATTGATGCTTCTATCTAGCTCAATTTATGAAATCTTTCTCTTATATTTCTTCCTTGAAACAAGCTTTTGATTTTCTTATTAGCTTCTCCTTTTGGGTGCTTTGCCCCATGAGTTGATAACAAAGCTACGACTTCTAAATGCTTTGTTTTCAAGTATTACCACTTGATACATAAGCACCACAAGCATTTAATTAGAGGACTTCATTAAGCTCATTTGTTTCTTTTCTTGACTCTCTAATCATTGATGCTCAGAGCCTTGAGCTTTGAGGGGGTGCTTTTGCACTTGAGCCTAGCCTTGACTTCTAAGTGTTTTGTTTTCAAGCATTTGGCTTGATACATAAACACCACAAGTACTTAACAAATAAATTGCCATTGGTACTCAGAGCCTTCAGCTTTCTCATTCTTTCCCTTTTTCTTTTCTTGCTTTAATTGTATTTGCTTCTTCAAGGTTTTCATGATTTTCAAAAGATTTCACAAAATGTCCTAGATGAAAACTTCCATTAAATAAAATCTAATGCAATTGAGCAACAATTAATCATACTAGCTTTCCAATACTTGTATGCACATGCTAATTTCTTCTTTAATGCCTTGTTTGTTTATGATCATGATGCTTTATTGCTTTTGAACTCACAAAACTCAAGTTGGTAGTCATAATGCCACAGCAACATGTTACAAATCAAGATTCAAGCTATGCTTTATTCATACACACATGTAAACAGAGAAGATGAAGACAATCATGCAATTTAAATGCTGGAAACAAATGAGAAGAAAAGGAACTCTACAACCTTGTAGTTCATCTTCTCTATTGTTGTTCTTTTCATTCTCTTCTTCCTTCTTCCCATACCAATAATCAGAATGCTTGCTCATCCTCAAGCAACAATTAGAACAATGGCTATGGGGCTAAGATGGATCATGAATGTCTTACATAATGAAATATTAGTAGCACATGTGTTTTAAGCAAGCAAAATTAAAGATAAAAATCAAGGCACAAGAGACAGAGACATTTTGATTGCATAGATAAGAAGGTGTGCACAATACATTGCATAAAAGATAAGTGGCACACCAAACTTAGTGTGACACTTTCACTTGGAATTGATGCAAGTATCTTGTAAGGATTAGAACCAAATTTTGTTGCATAGCAACACCAAACTTAGAATGCAACCACATGTCAATTTATTTGAAATAAAACTAAACGAAAGAAACTGTTATATGTTAAATACAATCACCAAGCCAAGAATCTGTCATGAATAAAGCTCTCTTGGTAGTGTATTAACAAACACAGTAAATAGAAGAAAGCATTTAAAACAAGGAAATGACTAAAAACAAAGAGAAAACTAAAATTGTCTAACTAAAAGAAAGATAACAGTGCAAAAAACATTATGATTATGCAAACAAGTGGTGTTGCTGAATGATTTGCATAGAAAAATAAGTGATACAACAAACTTAGAATCTTGGTGTGTCACTTTCATTTTTTGATTTGATGCAATCATCCAAAAAGATTGAAAACAATTTGTTGCAAGGCAACACCAAACTTAGAATGTAACCATATGCAAATTTATTGAATTTAAACAAAGCAAAGAAAGAAAATAAAGCAGAGAAGAAATGTTACCTACGGTTGGGTTACCTCCCAACAAGGGCTCTTTTAGTGTCATTAGCTTGACATGTTGTTCTTCACTTTCTTCCTCTTCTTCCAGTTTGTTAAGAGGAATGACCACAAAGGAGGGAAAGATTCAGCTAGTGTCCCTTGTCTTGGCCTTTCCTCAGCAAGCTTCCTTTTGCAAATGCCTTGATTGATCTTGCTTGCTGGATTAGGGACAGAATTGGTGTTCTTGCTAGTTGCCTTCACTTCTTTGGATTCAAGACTTAGTTACTGTGTGATTATTGGAGTTTTGTCTTCATCCTGAGCCTTTTGAATTGGTGGCTCAATAAGCTCTTCCTTCATGTACTTCTCTGCCCCACTTGAGTGTAAATTTTCTTGAATGACTTCCTCACTTTTTTATTCCTCCACTCCTTTCTTTGCACTCAACATTTGACTTAATTATTCTTTTATGGAGGAGGTTTGTTGATCTTTCCAACATTTCTTTATCTCCTCTTCATATTTTTCAATCACAGATTCAATTGTTGAGAGTTTTTGGGTCAGGGAAGTTTGTGAGAGTTGTGAGTCTTCATGTTCCCTTGTCATCTCAAGTGCAGTCTCATTTTCAACCACCTCATTCTTCATTGAAAGTTCACTTGATGTAGTAGCCTCCTCATCTTGCTCTTCCACTTTATCCTTCACATCCATCAATTGGTCTTCATTTTCCTTGCTTAGTAGTTCTAAGTGTTTATCTGTGTCCTCCAATTGCTCATCCGTCTCCTAAGAAAGGATTTCTAGTTCCCTCCGGGATTGTTGATATTCCTCCATCATTCTGTTGAACATGGACTCAAGTTTTGAGATTCTTTGGCTTGTGGAGTTTGTGTTGAGGCATATTTAGGTGATGAAGAATTTTCAAATGCAGAAGTGGGAGGTGAGGTTGGGCAATTTTTCATGTGAGTTGACTGCTCAGGACTTGCATTTTCTTGGAAACACTCCCAGCCACCATTGGAATAATGACTTGAATTATTTTGTGGTGGAAGGAAATATTCCATATGATTTTCTTTCTCATCTTGTGTTTCTGAAGCAATTCTCCATGAATTGGAGTGCTTAGAATTTGTATTTTCCTTGGTGATATTCCCAGTCACCATTAGAGATTGGTGATGGTGGGTAATATCCCATAAAATTTGTTTGATCATAAGATGAGTTGAACTCCATTTGAATTTTGGAACACACAACACCAAGGAAAATTGAAATTACTCATATCAGAGATGAGAATTTCTTAGTGAGGCAAAAACTCAAACACCTTGGTTTCAATCTAAAATAGAAAACAAAAATAAAGAAAATTCTTGATCTAGACTTCTCACCTACTTAATCATTGTTGATCTAAATCAATCCCCGGCAACGTCGCCAAAAACTTGATGGTGTTTTTGTGGAAAAACGAATTCCAAACACACAAATCTAACCGGCAAGTGTACCGGGTCGCATCAAGTAGTAATAACTCACAAGAGTGAGGTCGATCCCACAGGGATTGATGGATCAAGCAACTTTAGTGGGTGATTAGTTTAGTCAAGCTAACATTGAGTGATTGGGTGAAATTGATCAACAGAATGTAAAATTGAAATGAATTTAAATTGCAGAAAGTAAATGGAACTGAAACTTAAAGAGCAAGCAATGTAAATTGCAGAAACTTAAATGACAAGAAATGTAAATTGCATCAAATGTAAAGGGGAGTGGGAACAGGGAAATTAAATGAAAGCAGTAGATCAAAGCTTAGAACAATTGCAAGGAAATTAAAATTGCATGAAAAGTAAATTCAGATCACAGTGGCTCAAATGTAAAGTACAGAGAAACACACGTGCAGGAAAGTAAATTGGGAGCAATATGAGCAGAAAGTAAAAATTGCAGAGAAGGAAATTGCAGCAGAAAAGTAAATCAGCAATCTAAAATCTCAAAAAGGAATTAACAATTTCAATAAAATAGTAAAAACAGAAGAGCAGCCAAGAGCTCAACTCAATTGCAAAATAAAATTGAAGATCTTAGGGAATCAAGAGACTAGAAAACAAGTCTAGATCTCACTCCCTTCCTAGATCCAACAGAGAACAAGATGCAGGAAAATTAAAGATGAAAGCAATAAATGAAAACTCAGATTCACTTCTTTAATTCTCTGAAATTATGCAGAAGAACAACCAAGAGAAATCTTAGACAAAGAGGAAAACAGAATTCCTTCACTCCTCAATCCAAGATTCAAATTCAAAGAAAGAAAAACTAGAAGAGAGAGCTCTCTAATCCTAATGCTCCCTAGTGGAGCTAGCCTCCTTCATAAATTGGAATTGATGCCTTTATATAGGCTTTTGCAAAATAAAAATGAAAAATGAAATTACAATTAAATGAAAATCCTATTCTAGCTTGTTCTTGTGCCTTTGAGTTAATGGGCCTTGCTTGCTTTTTATTTGAAGAGTAGTGGATCCGGATGTTGGCTTTTTAATTTGGTGAAGAATTGAATTAAATTGGATTTTTGGTTGAATTTTCAGCCCATGGGTCACACTCCCAGGGCAAAGCTCGGCTCTTGGCAAGAGCTTTGGCCAAGAGCTTTGGTTCCTTTCCTTGCCAAAGTGTGCGCACGTTTCCTTCCTTGTGACAAGAGAATAAAGCTCTTTGCAAGAGCTTAAAAGCTCTTGGCAAGAGCTTTACTTGTCCTTGAGGTCCATGGTTCAAGTCTTGGGTGAAGCACTTGCTGGCCATTTTCCTTGGCATAAGAGTAGTGCCTAGTGTCTTCCCTTGGTATCCCTCTTCGAATCCTGGTGGAAGCACTTTGATTCATTTTGCTTGTTTTTTGCCCTTAAAGATGCTTTTCACTCGTGCTTCAATTCTATGCCAAATATAGATTGCCATATCTCGTTGGGAAGCTCTAAATATCAGCTTTTCAATGCAACTGGAAGCACATCAATCGGACTTCTGTAGCTCAAGTTATGGCCCTTTGAAGGAGGCATGGTCATGCTATAAACGCCCAGATTTTAACTTAGCGAAAATTCTTGCCTCCCTCCCCCTTGGTCTTGGGTTCAAGCCTTGGTGAATGCATTGTTGAGCTCTTTTTCCCTTGATTTTTCCTTGAAGCAGCCCGAAAAAGCTCTTGGACAAAGCTCTTGGCAAGAGCTTTGCATGTGAGCTTGCCTTGCTTCCTTCTTCCATGTGCTTTTGATAAAGCTCTTGGCAAGAGCTTGGCTTTTGATTATTTGAAGTAAAGCTCTCCACAAGAGCTCTCAGCTCTTGGCAAGAGCTTTTTACTCTTGCACCTTGTTTTGAGCCATGCTTTTCTTCCTTGATTTGGTCATGGGCCACGCTTTTAAAAGCGTGGCCTAAGCCTCCAAAGTGTGCTCCAACTTTGAAATGTACCCCAAAGTTCTTTTTTTCTCCTTTTTAGTTTATTTTGTGCTTTTTGCTTCTTTTTCTTCTTATTTCCTACAAAATTTATAAAATCAAAAGATCAAGGAAATGTATCATTTAAGTACAAAATCATTCATTATTCAAGCACAAATCATCAATTTCTTGTATGAAAAAGCATAGAAAAACATGACATGGTGACATGTCATCAAGATGCCCCAAAATGACTCAGAAAAGCCATCATTAATCCTACTCGAAAGACCATTCCTGAAGACCTCAAAGTTCAAATTGGATGCTTTTTCAGGAACATACTCTTTTGAAATAGATGGCCGAGTAGTAATCTTCAATCTGAATGGAGCTATGAAGCATCCTCCGGAGGATCATTTTATCCTCCAGTGTGACATCATAGATGAAACCATGGCTGAAGTTCACCAGGAGGAATTTGAAGAGAGGTGCATAGGACAAGGTCCAAGTGTGGGGACATTCTCAGAGGACAATGAAAGTGTTTTACCATTGTTACTAGCTCCAGACACCCCAGAGCCTGACCATGAGCAGAAGTTAGAATTGAAACCCCTCCCTCCACACATCAAATATGCTTACCTTGAGGACAAGCAGAAGTTTCCAGTTATCATTGCAAGGGAACTCACTTCTCAACAAGAAGAGCAGTTACTTAGTGTGCTGAAGAGGCACAAGAAGGCAATTGGTTGGAGTTTGGCAGACATAGTAGCCATCAACCCTCAAATTTGTGAGCACAGAATATTTTTAGAAGAGGGAGCAAAGCCTGTCCGTCAACCCCAGAGAAGACTGAACCACACTATCTTAGAGGTTGTCAAAAAGGAAGTGACCAGACTACTGGAGGCAGATATCATCTACCCCATCTTAGACAGTGAATGGGTAAGCCCAGTACAAGTGGTGCCCAAGAAGTCTGAAGTCACTACAGTGAAGAATGAGCATGGAGAGCTCATGGCAACCAGAGTTCAGAACGCCTGGAGGGTCTGCATTGACTACAGACGCCTAAACCAGGCCACTCGTAAGGATCACTATCCTCTTCCATTCATTGATCAAATGCTGGATCGCCTGTCAGGTAAATCACATTATTGTTTTTTAGATGGTTACACAGGCTATTTCCAGATTCATATAGCTTCTGAAGATCAGGAAAAGACCACTTTTACATGTCCTTTTGGGACTTATGCTTACAAGAGAATGCCCTTTGGCTTGTGCAATGCACCAGCTACTTTCCAAAGGTGCATGATAAGTCTTTTCTCTGATCTTATTGAGGACTGTATGGAGGTTTTTATGGATGATTTTAGTGTATATGGTGACTCCTTTACTCTTTGCTTGGATAGTTTATCTAGAGTATTAGATAGATGTGTCAATACAAACCTTGTATTGAATTTTGAAAAATGTCACTTTATGGTCAAACAAGGGATTGTACTAGGACATGTTGTGTCTAATACTAGCATTTCTGTAGATCCAGCAAAGGTGGATGTTATTTCTAGTTTACCTTACCCCTCTTCTGTGAGGGAAGTCCGTTCGTTTCTTGGCCATGCAGGTTTTTACAGGAGATTCATTAAGGACTTTAGTAAAGTAGCTCTTCCCTTATCCAGACTACTGCAGAAAGATATTGAGTTCGAGTTCAGTGAGGATTGCAAACAAGCATTTGATAAGCTGAAGACCGCCCTGACTCAAGCTCCAATTGTGAGAGGACCAGACTGGAGCCAGCCATTTGAAATAATGTGCGATGCTTCCAACTATGCAGTAGGAGCAGCACTGGCTCAGTGTAAAGGTAAGGACCCCTTTGTAATTGCTTATGCATCTAAAAATTTAGATGCCGCTCATTCTAATTATACTACTACTGAGAAAGAGCTTCTTGCTATTATTTTTGCTCTGGATAAATTCCGAGCCTATTTACTTGGTACGAAAGTAGTAGTGTACTCAGACCACGCAGCTCTAAAGTATCTATTAGCTAAAAAGGAATCCAAACCAAGGCTTATATGTTGGATACTGCTACTACAAGAATTTGATTTAGAAATTAAGGATAGGAGTGGTAACCAGAATTTAGTGGCAGACCACTTGAGTCGTCTTGAGCACATTAAGCATGACTCCACTCCTATAGCTGATAATTTCCCATTTGATAACCTGCAAGCAGTATCTGAGGTAGTCCCTTGGTATGCACCTGTAGCTAATTATCTAGTTAGCCGCACTTTTTCTCCAAACTTTACTAAGCATCAAAGAGACAAGCTGAAAAGCGAGTCTAAATATTATATATGGGATGACCCATATTTATGGAGATGTGGCACTGACCAGGTAATTAGACGGTGTGTGCCTCAATCAGAATTCCAGTCCATCTTAGAGGCCTGCCACTCATATGAGAGTGGAGGACATTTTGGCCCTCAAAGAACAGCTAGAAAAATCTTAGACTGTGGATTCTGGTGGCCTACTCTTTTTAGAGACGCTGCTGAATTTTGTAAATCTTGTTTTCCAGGCCAAAAATTTGGTAATATATCCAAGAGGGATGAAATGCCTCAACAAATTATGCTTTTCTGTGAAGTTTTTGATGTTTGAGGCATTGACTTCATGGGTCCATTTCCAAAATTTAAAGGTTACTTTTATATATTGTTAGCTGTGGATTACGTTTCCAAATGGGTGGAAGCAATTCCTACCCGCACTGATGATGCTAACACTGTTGTTTCCTTTGTTAGAAACCACATTATTTGTCGCTTTGGATCCCCATGAGCAATCGTGAGCGATCAAGGCACCCATTTTTGTAACAGGAGACTAACAGGATTAATGAAAAAACATGGGATAATTCATAAAGTTGCAACCGCCTGCCATCCTCAGACTAATGGGCAAGCCGAGGTGTCAAACAGAGAGATAAAGCGTATATTGCAGAAGATAGTCAAACCTCATCGGAGAAACTGGAGCACCAGGCTACAAGATGCACTTTGGGCATACAGAACAGCATACAAGACACTCATTGGGATGAGTCCTTTTCGCTTAGTTTATAGAAAAGCGTGTCATCTCCCAGTTGAAGTAAAGCACAAAGCCTTTTAGGCAGTAAAGGAATGCAATATGGGATTTCAAACAGCCGGAGCTGAGAGGAAGTTGCAACTGCAAGAATTAGAAAGCCTTCACCTGGAAGCTTATGAGAACTCAAGGTTGTACAAGGAAAAGATGAAGGCTGTACATGATAAGCACATCAAGAGAAGAGAGTTCCAACCTGGGGACTTAGTCCTCCTTTACAAATCTAGACTGAGGCTCATGCCAGGCAAGTTGAGATCAAGATGGGAAGGTCCATATAGAGTAGAGAAGGCCGAGCCGTACGGAGTTTTTCACCTAAGTCACCCTACAAGCTCTGAACTCATCAAAGTTAATGGACATCGTTTGAAGCTCTACCATGGCGAGAAGATGAAGAAAAATAAGGAGCTCGAGATCTTCCTCTTGGAGGATCCACACATAGCCGAAGATTGAGCTAGTGGAGCGTCCAACTTACGGACGTTAAAGCAAAGTGCTAGGTGGGAGACAACCCACCATGGTATGATTGTTCTTTTCTTTATTTGCAGTTTTCTTTTTTTTAATAACTCTTCTCCTTATTTGCACATTTAGCTTGCATCTGCATTTGCATAATTTTATTTTAAAAAAAAAAATTTCACGCGATGCGACCACATCAATGACGCGTCCGCGTCGCAGGTGGCTCAGAAAGAATAAGAGAGCGAACAGAGAGTCACGCAAGAGCATGGCTGGAGGCGTGCCTTTGGCACAAATCACCCCACGCGACCGCGTCACCGACGCGTCCACGTTAGGTGAAAAAATTGGCCTCCCATGCGACCGCGTCACCCACGCGGCTGCGTGACCTGGTAATCGACGTGAAAAGGGTGCATAGCCGAAAGTTATGCTGGAGTGGTGCTGGACTAGCGCTAGATGCACAGTCCTTACCACGCGAACGCATGCCTCATGCGTCCGCGTCATATCCCAATATTGGCCACTCACGCGGTCACGTGACCCACGCGATCGCGTCACCCAAAATTTGGTAAAATAAGATTTTGAACAAATAGTTGTGCACGCGCGAGGCTGCCCTCGCGCCAGTAGAATAAAACGTGTCACACGACCGCGTGACCGACGCGACCGCGTCAATCCGAATAAGTGCAATTCGCGCGAATGCGTCACCCACGCGTCCACGTCGCTTGCACCGCATAGCTTACCCTAAATTGCCAAAATATCTTATCTTTCTTTTCCCCAAATCCTATTTTCTCTTTTCCTTCCTTATTTCTTCCTTCTTCCTTCTTCCTTCTTTCTCACTTTCTACTTTCTCACCACCGTTAACAAGGTTTTTCTTTTTCCTTCTTTACTTTTCCATTATCTTTCTTATTTTTATGTTTTCTTCTTTTCTTTTCTTTTTACTTTCATTATTCATATTTTCTTTTTCTTTCTTCTTCTTTTTCTTTTAATTGGTATTAGAAATTTAATTGAGTCATTATTTCTCATTATATGCTTGTGGATTGTTGCAAAATTGTTTGGCAATTATATATTACTTTTTAAAGGGTTGCTTGCATGTTCAAATTATTATTTTTAATAGTTTATTCATCATGCATGCTATGTGTTTGTGAAAAAGCCCATATGGCGTTATGCATTTTCTACATTATTCTATTCTACTATTCAATGCTTGCTTTTCATAAATTCCCTTTACTATTTTATTAATTTAATTTAATTGTTAATACAAACGTGATGGTTAGTTTGTTACGAGTGATAACATATTTAACAAATTAAATGCTTGATCTATGCTACTCATGCCTTTGCCTGCATGCCAATAAACACCTTGCATTTAATTGTCATCAAATGCACTTGCTATATTTCCATTGATGAACTTTTCACATGTAGTCATGACCATGTGTTAACGACATCCTCTTTACCGTGAATTGATTATCACTTATACCATCCTCTTTCTTGCCCTATCTCTTTGAATCCAAGTTACTTTCTTTTTCCCTTTTCAGGATGGCCACCAAGAAAGGAAAAGAGAAAGTACTCCCAAACCACCAGCAAGAAGAGGAACAAAAAGAGCATTAGTGGCAGAGCCTTCTTCAACTGCAGTCAAACCCTCAACAAAAAGAATTAAGAGGATTATAAAGGTTGATGAAAAAGAAAAAGCCTTCCCAGCAAAGGACACTGCGGGATTTCCCAATCGCTACTGTGAGCAGATGTTCCCTATCCTGGCAGGACGGAGCTACAACAACGAATACCTTCTTATCCTCCCGCCCAATATTGCTACCTTTGTTGAGCCGCAAATTGAACGAAGACAATGGGGTTTCCTCCAAAAACAGCCAAGGCAGGTTAATCTTTCTTGGGTAGTTGAGTTCTACTCTAATTTCCACCTGCCAACCCTGCAGTCTGTCTATGTACGTCAGAAGCAAGTCCCTATTACAGAAGAGGCCATTCAACGAGCTCTAGATCTTCCCCCTGCTCCAGAAGGATTGGACGCCTTTCAAGAAGCTGCACTCAAGCGCCAGATGTACCAATTTAATTGGGACGCCGTTCTCAGAGTTATCGCACTACCTGGCAGCAGATGGATCTACGGATACCACCGTTCCCGTCCTAAGGGAATATCGGCTTCAGCACTTACCTTGGAGGCTCGCGTATGGGCACAGATCATGTCCCACTACATCTTTCCAAGCACCCACGAGTCCTCCTTCACTGCGGACATGGCCGTTCTACTATGGTGCATGCTTACAGACCAGCCTCTGAACCTACCAAGACACATCCGGAATGCCATGGGACACGTACAGATTGCGGGCAACTTACCTTTTCCCGTCTTGGTCTCAGATCTCGTCTCAGCAGCCGGAGTCTCCTACAGAGCTGGGGACACCAAAGCCATGCTTCCACGGGATGATCAATACGTCCCTAACGGGAAATATATTAGACTCCCAGCAGCCACTACTAGCCAGCCTACAGAACCGGCTGAGGACATCCCTCCATCAGCACCACAAGCACCTACAACAAACCAACTACTCCATCAGATACTTGAAAAGTTGGATCGGCAGGAACAGAAAGCAAAGCTAAGAGAGCGCCATCACAAGCGCCGATTCACATACCTTAAGGAGCTGATTATGGGAAAATTCAAGGACTCAGACACCCCGGACTCCACTTCCTTTACTAGCACAAGGAGCCATGATGGTCCCAACTGTGGAGATACTGCTACCAGCACACCCTTGTTCTTGACAGATGGCACCGAGGACGGTGCAAAGCCTTAAGTGTGGGGAGGTCGGCCAATACCTGACTTCCGGAGGTAATTTCTCTTCCCTAACACCAATAAATTAGGATATTTAGTTAGTTTTTCTTTTGTAGAATAGGATAAATTGCATAGTAATAGATTAGTTGCATGCATGTTCTACTTGATTGAAAAGACAACAAGTTTCTTCTAAGACCCTATCTTTAGAACAAAATTTCACTAATTTTAATCAAAATTTTTATGTTAAATTGCTTGAAGTTGTATTTGGAACATGGTTTTTGAGCTAAAGAACACACAACCTATGAGATTTTGAGCTTATTTGCATGGTTACATTATTTAACCATAATTATTTTGTTCTTGTGTGTTTACTTCTCCATGATTGTAATCTACATTTTGTTTCATCCTATATGTCCAATGTTTAATATATTTATATGTTTGCATATGATTGAGGCCATTACTTGTTTAATCTCACTTATCCAAATTAAGCCTACCCTTTCAATTACCTTTGTTAACCACTTTGAGCCTTTAAATCCCATTTGTTCTGTATTTTACCACATTACTGGCCTTAAGCGGAAAAACAATTTTATACCCCAATTGAATCTTTGGTTAGCTTAAGATAGAATTATGTGTGTTAATTAAGTATGGGAAATTGTGGGAACTAAAGATAATAAGGGAATGTGTCATGATAATATAATGGGAATTTGGGTACCTACTCATGTGAAACTATAAGAATTAAAAATCTATGTGCATTGATTAGCTATGTTTATTTTTAGTTTATGTTGAAAAAAAATCCAAAAATATTCAATAAATAATTAAGGGGACAAAATTACCCCAATGCTAAGTTAAGAATTCAAAGATCAATGTATGTATGATAAAATTAAAATAAAAAGTTGATACATGAGTATGGAATGTGAAAGAAAAATTTTGGGTAGCTGGGTGTGAATTTTAAGTTATATAGAATATATATATGTTGGGTTGAAGCTTGGGTTAATTAAAGATTCAATTTATAAGCTTACTTAGCCATATATGTATCCTTACCCTTACCTTGGCCCCATTATAACCTTGAAAAGACCTCATGATGTTTGCATTAATATATTAAATGTTGTTGATTGGTTAGGTGAAGAACAAAAATTAGAAAGCATGGTTAGAGAAGGATAGAGTGATTGCCCTATACACTAGAGAGATTAGAGTGTACATACATCATCAGTGAGGGTTCAATGCTTAAAATTCTATGTTCCCTGCTTTCATGAGCTACCTTCTTGCATTTTTATCTGTTCTTACTGTATAAGAATTGAATTAGTGGAGTTTGATTTGTAATTGTCTTGAATAACCTATTTACTTTTGATCAAGTTGACAAGAATCATATAGTTGCATTCATATATATAGGTTGCACTGCATTACATGAGTTTTACATGTTCCTACTCATTTATTTTATCTCCTTTAACTAAGCATGAGGACATGCTAATGTTTAAGTGTGGGGAGGTTGATAAACCACTATTTTATGGTTTATATTGTGCTTAATTATATGGTTTTATCAATTCTTTACCCACTTATTCATATGATTGGCATGCATTTATCAATTCTGTTCCCACTTATTCTTCCTAAAATTATTACATGATTGAATATTTGCTTCCTAAAGACTTTTAATTATGTATTTTAATTCTCCTTCATTCCATTAGATGCCGTGATCTGTGTGTTAAGTGTTTCAGGCTTTATAGGGCATGAATGACTTGGAGATTGGAAAGGAAGCTTGCAAAAATGGAAGGAACACAAGAAATTGAGGAGATGACCAGCGAGAAGTGACGCGGACGCATGGCTCACGCGACCGCGCGACATAGAGGAAATCGCAGTGACGCAGACGCATGGCTCACGTGACCGCGCGGATTGGAACTGCACAAGTGACGCAGAGGCATGGACGATGCGCACGCGTGGCAAGGCAAAACGCCGAATGACGCATCCGCATGAATGACGCGATCACGTGACATGCGCGATCTGCAGAATCTGTAGAATTCGCTGGGGGCAATTTCGGGCCCTGTTTTGACCCAATTTTCAGCCTAGAAAAGCAGACTAGAGCCAAGGAACATGCAGAAACGAAAACAATAATTCATTACAGACAATTCTCAGTTTTAGATCTAGTTTTACTCCTCCTCTAGGTTTTCTCTCTACACATTCATAGTTCTTAGGATTTTATTTTTATTGCTTTTCGCATTGGGATATTGAGAAGAGTTATTACCTCAGCAAGACTTCGTCATTCTAGTTTGTTTTCTTTACCTGTCTCTTACTCTTCCATGTCCTTTGTTTATTTGGAATTATTATTGAATTATTTTTAGAGTTTATTAATATAAGAACTATTTTTATTTTTAATTAATCCCTTTGATTATTGTTTATCATGTCTTTCTATATTTCCCCTTCCTATGTTATGAATTCTACATTCACAATGAGCGAGTAGTTCCATAACTTGGATGGGAGTTGATTGAAAGGAAGATCTTGAGTTGGAATGCTTAAGAGAAAAATTGTAATTGGGTTTATTGTTGGTTTGCCCTCTAGTCACTGACACCAATCCTTTTCAATTGAACGGATTAGGACTTGTGAATAGAAATAGCTTTCTAACTTGTTTGACTTTTCCTTACCTAGTAAGGGATAACTAAACAGAACAACCCTCAATTATCAATTAATCTTGAGAGTACTCCAACAAGAATAGGGCTTCCAACTAATCTACTCCCAGCCAAGGCTTTTATTTAAAATTACACACATTCTCTAATTTAATTTCCTGTTATTTAACTCAAACCATTTTTCGAAAACATCTGATTAATAAAATAGCACACCTTTCTGCAAATCGTTGGGAGATGACCTGGGACTCATACTCCCAGTATTTTAATTTAAATTTTGTGACAACCTTCTAAATTGATAAGCAGATTTCTGGTTGGTTAAGAACTGTACTTGCAAGTATCTCTTATATTAATTTCTTAACTCACCAATTTTTGCCACATCAGTTCTCCCTAGGAAATGCAATGAAATGTTCATTATTGGCTAGGAGAGAAATGGGGGTCGGATGATAGCAATTAGCAAGAAATTAAAATGCAAGAAGGTAGCTTAACATTCAAGAAATTAAATGAAGGCAAGTAAGGGCAATGAAAAAGGAATTTAAATGACAAAAATAAGCTTTTGGTGAGAATTGAGTAATTAGGGCTTTCTATCCTAGTAGTGGACCATAAACATGGTAATTGTGCGTGGATTAATCCCAATTAGTTAACCCTACATCGAGGATAAGTCAACTAGGCATAATTAATCTCAATCCCTAAGTCCTAAGTCAACACTAGTGGGTCACTTAGAGTCAAAGGAAACCAAATTAATTAACAACCTTCACACAATGGGAAATAGACATCCACCACTCAAGTTCACCCAAACCACACAATTTCTCAACCAAGAGTGAGAAAAACTATGCAAAAGCCCAACCAAGCATTTTGTCAAATACTTGGTGGGCAAGTAAAGAAAGCATGGTAAAATGACAAGAAATAATAAATGCTACAACTACTAAGCAAGGAAAATAAAGATAGCAACTCAATAAAGCAATAAATGACATGAAACATAAAATTGTATTAAATGTAAATTAAAATAACAAGAGTGTGCTTAAACATATAAAAGGCAACAAAAATGGAAATTAAAAAGATAAGCCATGAAAATTAAGACAATAAAGTAAAGAAAGGTAGAAGAAACTAGATTAAAACAAGAATTAAAAAGGAAAATTACAAAGAAAATAAACTAAACACCCTAGGTTCTAGAGAGAAGGGGGAGCTTCTCTCTCTAGAAAATGAACTACATGATGCAAAACTAGCCTTAATTGCTCCCCCCTTTCACATGGAGTGAGGCCTTATCTAATATAGGAAGAATCAGCTTCAGAAGGTCCAAAAACTGGGCTTTGGAGGCCCAGAAATTGCCCCCAGCAATTTCCATTAAGTGAGTCACGTGCTGGGACCTGTGCGGCCGCATAGATGTGTGCGTCCGCACACTTCGCTGAATTTCCACCTGTGCGTACGCATAGAGGGTTGTGCGCACGTACGCATGCTAATTTCCTCCTTGTGCGTACGCACGCATACTTGTGCGCACGCACGCATGGCTGTGTGCTTCTCTTTTGTTTTCTTCATGTTTTCTCCCTTTTTGCATGCTTTCTTCCACTTTTACCAACCCATTCTTGCCGCTAGGACCTGAAATCACTCAACAAACATATTACGGTATCGAATTGAATAAAAGTGAGGTTAAATTACTCAATTTAAGCACAAAAATGCATGTTTTCACATTTAGGCTCAATTTAGGGATCAAACACACAAGTATGCTATTTTGGTGAATAAGTGTGAGTTTATGTGATGAAATCCATCCAATTATAGCCAAAATATATCATCAAATATGGATTCATCAATTCCCCTACACTTAAAACAATAGCATCTCCTCATGCTAAACACATACAAAGGAGAAGGATAAAAGGGCAAGCAACTTATTCAATGCAACTATCTATATGCATGCACGTATGTATATACTATATCTATCTATCTATCTATCTATAATATCCTATTGATTTGGTAAAAGCAACAATCAAATTCTAAGCAAGTGTATAGACATATAGGACTAGGCAAAGAGATAACCCAATGCAATCAAAATCTAAAGAATTGATTCAACTCATCAAAAAGAAGCAAATTGCAAGAATGCATGATAAGAAGGGTGGAAACATAGAATTGAGTGATCGAACCCTCACTAGGTGTGTATACACTCTCAACGCTCAGTGTTTAAGGTTTAATCACTCAAATATCCTCTAATCATGCTTTGAAGGATTTGCTTTTCATCTAACAATCAACAATCATGTGATGCATGAATGCAAGTATCATGAGGTCTTTTTAGGGTTGTAATGGGGTTAGGGTTAAGGTGGGATAGATATGGCTAAGTGGACTAAAGAATTGGATCTTTAATTAGCTCAAGTATCTCACTCAACCTATATCAACCAAATTACAAACTATGCAACCTAACTTCCCATTCCCTTTTTATACACATTCATGCATCTTTTTCATCCAAGTCCATATATGCATTTCTTATTTATTCATTTAATTTTCTTTTTCCTTTTTAGGGAGACCTTTGTCCCATCTTATTACTATATTTTTCTTACATTTTTTTTCTATTTCTTTTTTTTTTATGACAAATGCATACGGTTAAAGCAAATTGAAACATGAATGTGCACCCATTTTCCAAATTTTTCAATAATTACCCAAAACAACATTTTTTTTCTCTACCAATGTTTTCCAAAATTTCTCCCACACTTAAATGACACACACACCTTAACCTAAGCTAATCAAAGATGCAATTCAAAGTAATTCATGGTTTTTCGCTTAAGCTTTTGATTTGGTTATAATTTGAACAAAGGGGTTTAACAAGCTCAAAGGGGTTAACAATGGTAGATGCAAGGGTAAGGCTATATGAGTGACTGAGTTTAATTCAAAGATGGCCTCAATCATGCTAAATGCATTCAAGACATCAAATATTGGAAATAAAGAATCAAGCAAAACCAAGATCACAATCATAGAAGATATATATCACACAATGAACAAAATTAGTGGTTAAAAGGTGTAACCACTCATTAAGGCTCAACAACTCACAAGGTATTTGTTCTATCTCTCTTCTATGTTCAATAAAAATTCATTCAAGCAAGTTTGAAAACAGTTTTGTCAATCAATTCAATAGAATGCCCTTGAAACAAAATTCTTGGAAATCTTTGTCGTTTTTCACCAAAAATTATTTCCTATATGTATGTATGATGTGATGGATGCAATTTTTTCAAAATTTTCTAGTTCTTTTCCTAATTTTCAACAAGCAAAAATTAACATGAACAATTTGGACAAAATTGAACTAGGCATATGCTATTCACATCATCCAATCACAACTTCTATCTATAAGCTATATATTATGCAAAAGATGCAAAAATGCAATAGGTATAACTATGATATATATACCAAAAGAAAATGCAATGCAACAGTTAAAAACACTCCAAATATGTACAAGAAACATAATAAAAAGAAACAAAAATAAAGTGCAAAGTGTTCGGAAAAGAGAATTTACACCCCAAAATGACGAATCCTCCCCCACACTTAAGCGTTGCACGGTCCTCCATGCACGAACACAATCCGGGGGGGGGGAATGTCTCTAAGGTGCTCCATCTTCATCTGACCGATATGGGGACTCGGGTTGTGTGGAAATTGCCAAGTCCAATGTGTGCTCTGTGATGCCAAGGCATCTTAGGCTAGTTTCACTAGCATTTTTCTGTTAGTTTTAGTTGTTTTATGCATTTTCTTGAGCTTAAAGTAACCAAGAATGGTTAAATGAATAACAAAGCAATGAACCATCCAAACAGTATGATTTTGATGCAAATTCCATGAGTTTTAGTTATATTACTTGAATGCTATGAATGGAAGAATTCTCACGAAATTTTGCAAGACTTTGATGCAATTGTTTGGATGATTTCAGGAAAGAAGAGGCTAGGCAAGGAAGCAACAAAATCAATAAAGGAAGCTTGAATATCACATGTGGAGTTTAAGTTCCAGTTTAAGCTTAAACTGGAGCTTAAACGCCAGAATCATGAAGGCTAAGAAATGCTGAAACTGAAGTTTAACCTCCAGTTTAACCTTAAACTGGAGGTTAAACGCCAGAATGAGAATTCCACTCAGGAAGCATTTCCACGTTTAACCTCCAGTTTAACCTTAAACTGGAGGTTAAACGCCAGAAATGGGAAGTGCACCAGGGAGCCATTTCCACGTTTAAGCTCCAGTTTAACCTTAAACTGGAGCTTAAACGTGTTCGACCAAGTTTTCTCCTCCAGGGTTGCTTTCTCCATTTCCACGTTTAAGCTCCAGTTTAACCTTAAACTGGAGCTTAAACGTGTTCGACACCTCCAGGGCTACCTTTCTCAGCTTCCACGTTTAAGCTCCAGTTTAACCTTAAACTGGAGCTTAAACGTGTTCGACCTCCCAGATGGCTTTCTCTATTTCCACGTTTAAGCTCCAGTTTAACCTTAAACTGGAGCTTAAACGTGTTCGACCTCCAGGATGGCTTTCTCTATTTCCATGTTTAAGCTCCAGTTTAACCTTAAACTGGAGCTTAAACGTGTTCGACCTCCAGGGCTGCCTTTCCTATCTCCACGTTTAAGCTTCAGTTTAACCTTAAACTGAAGCTTAAACGTGTTCGACTACGTTACCCTCCAGGGCTGCCTTCTTCCATTTCCACGTTTAAGCTTCAGTTTAGCCTTAAACTGAAGCTTAAACGTGCTTCCACAAAAGGCATCACTGGAAGTGTCTGGCGTTTAAGCTGCAGTTTAAGTTTAAACTGCAACTTAAACACCACTCTTGGAGAAGGTTTCTGGGCCAAAAATATTGCAGTTTAAGTTAGTATTTGAGCACAAACATTAACTTAAACTTACTCTGGTATGAAACCCAATTAATATCATGGTTTATGGGATTGGGCCTGAAGGATTGATGAGTCTGAAATTTCAATTTGTTGAGTCATGTGTCATTATTTGATTATCACTAAGTTGGCTCAATGAATGTTACAGAATTTGGATCAGCAGCCTCATCAAGATTATGGATCATAAACCCAAGGCAAAAGGAAAGCAGGGAGAGGCCTCAAAGCCCAAGAAACACAACAGAAGCTCAGTATAGAAAGTGTATAAATAGGATAGAATTTAAGTTAGGAAGGACTTTTACCTTTTCATTTTTGGCTAGTTTTCATATCTTTGTAATTGAATTCAGAGCTATGACTCACTAAACCCCCTTTTATTGGGTTAGGGAGCTCTATTGTAATTCAATGAATCAATAATAGTTTATCTTCTTCTTCAATCTTTTCTCTTGAATTTTGTTAGAAAGCTTCTCGATCTAATTCCATTGGGTAGTTGTCTTGGGAAAGAAACTACCCATAATTGGAATCCTTCGGAACCTTGGGAAAGGAATGGAGGATTCATGCTAGAGAAGCTTTCTCACAGTGAATTGGATTGGGGTTTGGATGGATATTGTGACATGTAATCCTACCAAATTGTGGTTCATGAAACTGTGTGGTAAAATCAGTGATCGAGCATCATCTCTTCTTATGAACATTTAAACCAAGGGATTGGGAATTTGTTTGTTTTTAGAGAGAATTGGTGAGCCAAGGGATTGGGATCCAATCATATAAGATTGCCAAGCAAAATTCAATGAACGCATTGGTTGAGGAAGAGATAACATGTTTTGATTCGGAGATCTCAATATCTCCTATAACCCAATGAATTCCCCATTTCTGATTTCCACTTTCTCTTTACATTCTGCAACTCAATTCATGCAATCACCCCCATTCCCTTTTAATTTCAGCAATTTAGCTTCTGCTCTTTAATTCATGCAATTTAAGATTCCGCCATTTAAATTTCTTGTCATTTACGTTTCCCGCCAATTTTACATTCCGCAATTCTCATCTAAATCTTGATTCCGCTCAACTAGAACACACTTCTAATCCGAATTGCTCACTCAACCAATCCTTGTGGGATTCGACCTCACTCTATTGTGAGTTTTTACTTGACGATAACCGGTGCACTTGCCGGAAGGAATTTTGCCAATCGTGCAATTTCCTAAATCGTAGCATAACAAGTTTATGCGCATCAAGTTTATGGCGCCGTTGCCGGGGATTGGTTTTCGATTGACAATTCTCAAATTGGAAGTTAACTAGATTGAGCAATTTTTTTGTTGTTTTGATTAATTCAGTACAAGTACTTGTTGAATTTTAATTTCTGCACTCTGTCACATGCTTTCTTTCTTTATGCCTTTAAATTCAAGCAACTAACTCACTGACTCACTAACTGTTTGAATTAATTCCTCAACTGCTCTAACCATACTCTTTCATTAACCAAGAGTATTTCACTTGTTTGTTGCCTGTGCTGTGTTCTTGTATGACAGGTAGGAGAGGAGAGACATCAACTCCTCCATATACCGAACCAGAGAGGACCCTTCATAGACTTAGAAGGGAAGCAAGAGGGAAGAGAATACTGGGAGAAGAAGAATCTGAAGGAGAATCTGAGGACAATTTTGAGGAAGCTCTAGATCTCAACATGGATAGAGAAGTTCACAACCATGAGAGAGCTGATGGAAACAATGCCATTCCTGAGAGGAGGGTTCTTAGTTCATACATAAACCCAACCTCTGGGAATTGTGGTAGCAGCATTCAGAAACCACCCATTCAGGCCAACAATTTTGAACTCAAACCACAGCTAATATCACTTGTGGAGAATCATTGTTCATTTGGTGGGAGTGCTAATGAAGATCCAAACCAACATCTCACAAAATTCCTGAGAATTTGCGACACTGTGAAGTCCAATGGAGTCCAGGAAGATGCCTATAAATTGCTTTTGTTCCCATTTTCACTTAGGGACAAGGCAGCGAAGTGGCTGGAATCATTCCCAAGGGGGAGCCTAACAACATGGGACGAGGTGGAAAGCAAGTTTCTGGCACGTTTCTACCCCCCCACAAAAGGTCAATAGGCTTCGATCTGAGGTTCAGACTTTTAGACAACAAGATGGTGAAACTCTCTACGAGGCATGGGAAAGATTCAAGGATTTGACAAGGAAATGCCCACCAGACATGTTCCATGACTGGGTGCAATTGCATATTTTCTATGATGGACTGTCTTATGAATCAAGGAAGGCTGTAGACCATTCATCAGGAGGTTCATTGAACAGGAAAAAGACTGTGGAAGAAGCCATTGAAGTGATTGAGACAGTGGCTGAGAATGAGTACTACTATGCATCAGAGAGACACAACACTAAGAGAGTCATGGAGCTGAACCATGTTGATACAATTCTAGCCCAAAACAAGGTGTTTGCCAAGCAACTAGCAGAGCTCACCAGGAAATTAGAAACAAAACAAGTGGCTGCAATACACACACAAGATCAAGGGGAAGAAAGTACTGAAGGAGGTGATTGGGAAGAGGCCAATTATGTAGGAAATCAACAAAGGCAACCATATGATCCACATTCCAACACTTACAACCCAGGCTGGAAAAACCACCCAAACTTTGGGTGGGGAAACCAGCAAAACCAACATAACAAGTCCACATACCAAAACTCCAACCAAAGATCATACCAAGCCACACAAAACACTTACTCTCAACCACCATATCATGGCCAAAATAATCAACCTACCCAACCTAACCCGAACCAACAATTTCAAGATCAATTAAACAGGATAGAAGGAATGCTTGCAACCATGAGTCAAGACATAACCGAATTGAAAGCTTTTAAGGAAGAAGTAAATTCTAACCTGCAAAACCAAGGAACTGCCATCCAGAAGCTAGAAAATCAAATTGTGTATTTGTCTAAGCAAACCCCTGGGACAAGCGTTTCTCATGCTGCCAAGGCTATTGCAAGGGAAGAATGTAAGGCCATAACCCTCAGAAGTGGGAAAAATCTAAAGGAGATCTCAAAGGAAACCACAGAGGATGAAGCAAAGGAAAATGTGAGAGATAAGGAACAAGGACAATCTTTTACATCGTCTGCAACAAAAGAAAAAGAAAAAGAGGTCCTGAAGCCTTATACACCTAAAGCACCATATCCTCAACGTTTGATGAAAAGTGAAAAGGATGGCCAATTCTCCAGGTTCTTGGAGATTTTCAAGAAGCTTCAAATCAACATTCCGTTTGCTGAGGCAATAGAGCAAATGCCACTCTATGCAAAATTCTTAAAGGAATTAATGACCAAGAAAAGAAGCTGGAGAAACGAGGAAACTGTGTTGTTAACTGAAGAATGCAGTGCCATCATCCAGCACAAATTGCCTCAGAAATTGAAGGATCCAGGCAGTTTCCAAATCCCCTGCATCATAGGAGAAGTCATGGTGGAGAAGGCCTTGTGTGACTTAGGGGCCAGTATCAATTTGATGTCTCTAACAATGATGAGAAGAATGAAGATTGAGGAAGCCAAACCAACAAGAATGGCCCTCCAATTGGCGGATCGAACTTTTAAATTCCCTCATGGGATAGTTGAGGATTTGTTGGTGAAAGTGGGAGATTTTATATTTCCTGCTGATTTTGTGGTGTTAGATATGGAGGAAGAAGCCAAAGCTTCAATAATTCTGGGAAGACCCTTCCTGGCTACTGCTGGAGCCATCATAGATGTACAAAAGGGTGAACTCACTCTTAGACTACATGATGAGAAATTGGTGTTTAACGTATTCAAGGCAATGAGCTATCCATCAGAATCACTAAGGGAATGCATGAGGGTGGATGTAGTGGACATTGCAGTACAAGAAACCTTTGAGGAAACAACAAAGGAAGTGGCAGAGGAGGAGTTCACCAAGGACATAGAAGTTAGTGACATCAAGGCTGCTGAAACAACCATGCCAAGCATGCCAGAGATAGTGAAAGAAGAGAAGGAAGCACCAAAACCTGAGCTCAAAGCATTGCCCCCTAATCTCAAGTATGCATACTTGGGTAGTGATGAGAGTCATCCTGTTATCATTAGCTCTGCCCTGAGTCAAGAACAGGAAGAATAATTGATCAAGGTGCTACAAAATTATCAAGATGCCATTGGATGGACCCTAGCTGATTTGAAGGGGATAAGTTCATCCATATGCATGCATAAAATCTTGTTAGAAGACGATGCTAGACCCTCCATCCAATCTCAGAGAAGATTGAATCCCGTCATGAAAGAAGTGGTACAAAAGGAGGTCATGAAGTTATGGCAGGCAGGGGTAATCTACCCCATTTCTGATAGCCCATGGGTTAGTCCCATCCATGTAGTTCCCAAGAAAGGTGGCATAACTGTGGTGCCAAATGAGAGGAACGAACTCATACCCACAAGAACTGTCACTGGGTGGAGGATGTGCATAGACTACAGGAAGCTCAATGAAGCCACCAGAAAAGATCATTTCCCACTCCCATTCATGGATCAGATGCTTGAAAGGCTTGCAGGACATGCTTACTATTGCTTTTTGGATGGATACTCAGGCTATAATCAGATAGTAGTTGATCCTAGAGATCAAGAGAAAACATCATTTGTTTGTCCATATGGAGTTTTTGCTTATAGACGCATGCCCTTTGGATTGTGCAATGCACCTGCCACTTTTCAAAGATGCATGCTGTCCATCTTTTCGGACATGATTGAAAAATTTATTGAGGTCTTCATGGATGATTTTTCTGTGTTTGGAGATTCTTTTCCTAGCTGCCTACACCACCTTGCCTTGGTGCTTAAGAGGTGCCAAGAGACTAACCTAGTATTAAACTGGGAAAAGTGTCATTTCATGGTCACAGAAGGAATAGTCCTTGGCCACAAAATCTCTAATAGAGGCATTGAGGTGGACAGAGCTAAGGTGGAACTCATTGAAAAACTACCTCCACCAAGTAATGTCAAGGCAGTTAGGAGTTTTTTGGGACACGCTGGTTTTTACAGAAGGTTTATTAGAGACTTTTCTAAAATAGCCAAACCTTTGAGTAACTTGCTTGTCTCTGATACACCCTTTGTATTTGATAAAAATTGCATGCTAGCCTATGAACTTTTGAAGCAAAAACTTTCCTCTGCACCTATCATTGCCCCACCTGATTGGAACTTACCTTTTGAACTGATGTGTGATGCATCAGACCTTGCTATTGGGGCAGTGTTAGGACAAAGGAAAGACAATTTGGTACATGTGATTTATTATGCCAGTAAAGTCTTGAATGATAACCAAAGGAATTACACAACCACTGAAAAAGAACTCTTGGCAATAGTCTTTGCATTTGACAAATTTAGATCCTATCTCATTGGATCTAAAGTCATTGTCTTCACTGATCATTCAGCTTTAAAATACTTACTTGCTAAACAAGAATCCAAACCAAGACTTATTAGATGGGTTCTTTTGTTGCAGGAATTTGACATTGAAATCAAAGACAAGAAGGGTGTAGAGAACAAGGTGGCAGACCATTTATCAAGGATACCATGTGAAGAAGGAAGCGCACAAAGCACACATATAAATGAGTGCTTTCCTGATGAACAACTCATGGTAATTCACAAGGCACCCTGGTTTGCAGACATAGCAAACTTCAAGGCCACTGGGAGTTTGCCGTTGGAATTTAACAAGCATCAAAGGAAGAAATTGGTAAATGATGCCAAATACTTCATCTGGGACGAACCATACTTGTTCAAAAAATGTTCAGATGGCATACTCAGAAGATGCATATCAGAGGAAGAAGGAAGGGAAGTCTTATGGACTGCCATGGCTCCACTTATGGAGGACATTTTGCAGGAGAAAGAACAGCAGCTAAGGTGTTGCAGTGTGGTTTTTATTGGCCCACTATCTTCAAAGATGCAAAGGAACTAGTGAAGCACTGCCATGAATGCCAGAAAGCGGGGAACCTGCCAAGAAGAAATGAAATGCCACAACAATTCATTCTGGAACTTGAATTGTTTGATGTATGGGGGATAGATTTCATGGGACCCTTTCCCTCCTCATACTCAAATAATTACATTCTTGTGGCAGTAGACTATGTCTCCAAATGGGTTGAAGCAATAGCAACTCCAACCAATGATAATAAGGTAGTCATGAACTTCCTCAGAAAACACATTTTTTGCCGTTTTGGGGTTCCAAGAGCAATCATCAGTGATGGAGGAAGCCACTTCTGCAACAAACCACTAGAGGCATTGCTTCTAAAATATGGAGTCAAACACAAGGTAGCCACACCATACCATCCACAGACAAGTGGGCAAGCCGAAATATCTAACAGAGAACTCAAAAGAATCCTGGAAAAGACTGTGGGAACTTCAAGGAAGGACTGGTCGATTAAGCTAGATGATGCTCTTTGGGCATATAGGACAGCTTTCAAAACACCAATTGGAATGTCTCCTTACCAACTAGTATATGGAAAAGCTTGCCATTTGCCACTGGAGTTGGAGCACAAGGCATACTGGGCCTTGAAACTTTTGAACTTGGACAGCAAAGCTGCTGGAGAAAGAAGGATGTTGCAAATTCAAGAGTTGGAAGAATTCAGAGCTGAAGCTTATGAGAATGCCAAAATTTATAAAGAAAGAGCAAAGAAGAAGCATGACAGCAACATAGCCCCAAGGAAATTTGAAGAAGGACAAAAAGTATTGCTTTACAATTCTAGGCTGAAGCTATTTCCAAGGAAGCTAAAATCAAGGTGGTCTGGACCATTCCTTGTCACCAAGGTCTCCCAATATGGACAAGTAGAAATCATGGAAGAAAAGTCACAACGAACCTTCATTGTGAACGGTCAAAGACTCAAGCATTACTTGGGAGATGTGGAGGAGAAGGACAAGGTTAAATATCACCTCAACTGAGGAAGTTGACCGTCAAGCTAATGACGTTAAAGAAGCGCTTGTTGGGAGGCAACCCAACCTGAGGTAATACCCTTTTGCTGTTTCTTTTATTTGTTTCAATAAAAAGGGTGAAGTAGTTTCTGTGCATTGCAAAGAATTAAGTTTGGTGTTTCACACCAAACAATGAATTCGTGGATCAATAATTCAAAGGGGAATGTGTGACTCTAAGTTTGGTGTTCCACCACTGTACACAACAACCTTTGAATTATATGAAAGGAACAACCATTCTAAGCAGTCACAAAAATGCTTAAAACCCTTAGCAGCAACTTCATTCCAAAGAGAACTCAAAGATTCAAAGAACAGAGAAGTAAGTGGGAGACTAAGTTTGGTGTTCACACACCAACTTAAGACTCAGAGACTTACCCACACATAGTTGAGCTAACCACTCAAGTGCTTGAGAAGCAAGCAACTTCATCACTCTTTGCAGGAAAGGAAACAAGGATCTTAAAGCATGAAGCAACAATTAGGAGAAGAAGGAGAAATCAAATTGTTTCCTGGCAACAAAGAGAAAACAAGAAATTTCACAAGGTGGTGTTGTTCCTTGATAATTCTTTAAAAAGGGCAAACAAAAGCATGCTTGTTCTGGTTTAAACTGTAAATGTTGAATCTTTCTGGAATGTGAAGTCTCTAGTATGCTTGTCTGTTTATTGCTTTGAATAAAGTGAATGCCTAAATGTTTGGATATAACTTCACCTTCTTAAACAAGTGCTTGCCATGCTTGTTCTGTTTCCAAAAATAAAAGAAAAGTTTGAACAAAAGTAACTTGGCTCAATTAGTGACAAATCAAGTAGAATTAAGTGGTGGTATGCATGCTTGATTGTTTAGTCAGATCACTGGAAATAGAGTGTAGAATTATCATTTTTTGTAGAAATTGAAAACTGTCTATGGATCTTGATGAATAAATGTCTTTGGCCATGAAAAAGAAAGAAAAAGAAGAAGAAAAAGCCACTGAAAAAGGGCAACCAAAAAGCAAAAAAAAAAATTGAGAAAATAAGCTAGGCACCAATGGTTTGAACTTCTGAGACAAATGCCTGTGGTGTTTATGTATTAAGGATATGCTTGGATGAATAGGTTCTGAGGAGTGTTTCAACACTTGGTAACTTGGGTTAACTAACCCGGGATTATCAACCAAAAGTCCATTATCAAGAGCAACCTAAATACAAAACATTTAGTCACACAAAGAGGTGCTGGGCACCAATGTCTCAAGAAGAAATGTGAACTAAAATGCCTGGAGTAGATATGTGTAGTGCACTGATAAGAAAAAGAAAATGCCAAAGGCTTGTGCAACACATGACACCAAGCAAACAAGGAGCAAAGGAGCTCTAAGAAAAAGAAAAGAAAAACAAAGAAGAGAAAAGTGCCAAGGACATAAGAATAACAAGAGGCCATATCAGTGTTTGATGGATGCAATGAAAAAGTGATAATCTTACCTGATAAGAATGAAAAAGTGATGCTGCAACTTTCTGCATAAAACCCTTCTGATGAACTTCAAATGCTTGCTAATATAGCCAATGTAATTGCTTTCTGTTTCATACTTTCTTCTCAAATAACTCAGGACTTGCTTAGGGACAAGCAAGTATTAAGTTTGGTGTTGTGATGCCAAGGCATCTTAGGCTAGTTTCACTAGCATTTTTCTGTTAGTTTTAGTTGTTTTATGCATTTTCTTGAGCTTAAATTAACCAAGAATGGTTAAATGAATAACAAAGCAATGAACCATCCAAACAGTATGATTTTGATGCAAATTCCATGAGTTTTAGTTATATTACTTGAATGCTATGAATGGAAGAATTCTCATGAAAATTTGCAAGACTTTGATGCAATTGTTTGGATGATTTCAGGAAAGAAGAGGCTAGGCAAGGAAGCAACAAAATCAATAAAGGAAGCTTGAATATCACATGTGGAGTTTAAGTTCCAGTTTAAGCTTAAACTGGAGCTTAAACGCCAGAATCATGAAGGCTAAGAAATGCTGAAACTGAAGTTTAACCTCCAGTTTAACCTTAAACTGGAGGTTAAACGCCAGAATGAGAATTCCACTCAGGAAGCATTTCCACGTTTAACCTCCAGTTTAACCTTAAACTGGAGGTTAAACGCCAGAAATGGGAAGTGCACCAGGGAGCCATTTCCACGTTTAAGCTCCAGTTTAACCTTAAACTGGAGCTTAAACGTGTTCGACCAAGTTTTCTCCTCCAGGGTTGCTTTCTCCATTTCCACGTTTAAGCTCCAGTTTAACCTTAAACTGGAGCTTAAACGTGTTCGACACCTCCAGGGCTACCTTTCTCAGCTTCCACGTTTAAGCTCCAGTTTAACCTTAAACTGGAGCTTAAACGTGTTCGACCTCCCAGATGGCTTTCTCTATTTCCACGTTTAAGCTCCAGTTTAACCTTAAACTGGAGCTTAAACGTGTTCGACCTCCAGGATGGCTTTCTCTATTTCCACGTTTAAGCTCCAATTTAACCTTAAACTGGAGCTTAAACGTGTTCGACCTCCAGGGCTGCCTTTCCTATCTCCACGTTTAAGCTTCAGTTTAACCTTAAACTGAAGCTTAAACGTGTTCGACTACGTTACCCTCCAGGGCTGCCTTCTTCCATTTCCACGTTTAAGCTTCAGTTTAGCCTTAAACTGAAGCTTAAACGTGCTTCCACAAAAGGTATCACTGGAAGTGTCTGGCGTTTAAGCTGCAGTTTAAGCTTAAACTGCAACTTAAACACCACTCTTGGAGAAGGTTTCTGGGCCAAATATATTGCAGTTTAAGTTAGTATTTGAGCACAAACATTAACTTAAACTTACTCTGGTATGAAACCCAATTGAATATCATGGTTTATGGGATTGGGCCTGAAGGATTGATGAGTCTGAAATTTCAATTTGTTGAGTCATGTGTCATTATTTGATTATCACTAAGTTGGCTCAATGAATGTTACAGAATTTGGATCAGCAGCCTCATCAAGATTATGGATCATAAATCCAAGGCAAAAGGAAAGCAGGGAGAGGCCTCAAAGCCCAAGAAACACAACAGAAGCTCAGTATAGAAAGTGTATAAATAGGATAGAATTTAAGTTAGGAAGGACTTTTACCTTTTCATTTTTGGCTAGTTTTCATATCTTTGTAATTGAATTCAGAGCTATGACTCACTAAACCCCCTTTTATTGGGTTAGGGAGCTCTATTGTAATTCAATGAATCAATAATAGTTTATCTTCTTCTTCAATCTTTTCTCTTGAATTTTGTTAGAAAGCTTCTCGATCTAATTCCATTGGGTAGTTGTCTTGGGAAAGAAACTACCCATAATTGGAATCCTTCGGAACCTTGGGAAAGGAATGGAGGATTCATGCTAGAGAAGCTTTCTCACAGTGAATTGGATTGGGGTTTGGATGGATATTGTGACATGTAATCCTACCAAATTGTGGTTCATGAAACTGTGTGGTAAAATCAGTGATCGAGCATCATCTCTTCTTATGAACATTTAAACCAAGGGATTGGGAATTTGTTTGTTTTTAGAGAGAATTGGTGAGCCAAGGGATTGGGATCCAATCATATAAGATTGCCAAGCAAAATTCAATGAACGCATTGGTTGAGGAAGAGATAACATGTTTTGATTCGGAGATCTCAATATCTCCTATAACCCAATGAATTCCCCATTTCTGATTTCCACTTTCTCTTTACATTCTGCAACTCAATTCATGCAATCACCCTCATTCCCTTTTAATTTCAGCAATTTAGCTTCTGCTCTTTAATTCATGCAATTTAAGATTCCGCCATTTAAATTTCTTGTCATTTACGTTTCCCGCCAATTTTACATTCCGCAATTCTCATCTAAATCTTGATTCCGCTCAACTAGAACACACTTCTAATCCGAATTGCTCACTCAACCAATCCTTGTGGGATTCGACCTCACTCTATTGTGAGTTTTTACTTGACGATAACCGGTGCACTTGCCGGAAGGAATTTTGCCAATCGTGCAATTTCCTAAATCGTAGCATAACAAGTTTATGCGCATCACTCGGCATCTTCATCCTCGGTTTCCTCCTCCTCTCCTGGCTTCATGCCTTTAGGTCTCATCCTCAAAAAGAATGAATAAAGTATAGTTAGAATTCATAGGCAAGTAGCACGAAAAGGTAAAGGAGTAAGTAAATAAGCATTTAATTGAGGAATTTTGCATAGTTGTGTGGTATGATGAAAATGATTAGCTGTGTGTGTATTCTGAGTGTGCACGAGGTTAGAATATACACAACGGCCGGTTAAAACGACATTTACACCATCAAAAAAGTAAGAATGAGTTCCTCAATTAAATGGCCTAAGATACAACTAAGAGATGAGCATCAATTAGAACACAAGCAAGCTTAGGCAATTGCAACGAGAGTGAATTGAATGTGGAAATTATTGGATATTGAAGTTGTGCAAGTGAAAGCGCAATATTAATATAAAATAGCACAACCAACAATAACCAATGCAATGATGAAGAGAACTACCTATTCATCCTTGAGAATAATCAAATAATCACATGGGAATGTGCTTGCTACAAAAAGTGACAAGTCTTGATAAGAATCAAGTCAAGTCAACTCAAACAAATGCAAAGCATTAACAAGGAGCAAATACCTTGTGATGTGATTATATTGACTTAAAGACCGTGATGAACAAGCAATTTAATTCAATTCACTAAATTCAATATGTACTTGTTAAAAACTGCACCAAATAAGAGACGAAAAGTCAATTTCTAAATCAACTTGGTGCTAGTAACTCAAGACAATGATTAAGTACATGATTGAAATTTCAATCCAAAATAACATTATAATCATTCAAAAGTGCACAATTCTTGATTAGAATGCCAAACAAGGATATAGTCTAACACATATGGTCATGACAACATATGAATTAAATAAAAAGTTCATGCAGGCATTTAAACAAACACATTGTATACGGTGCACATATTCATCAATTTAAGCAAAAATTCAAGCATCAACAACCCATAAGTCAAAATTTGAACACTTGCAATGCAACAAACAAATAAATAATTAAGCAAAAGTTAAGCTAAATAGCCAAAATTAAATAAAGAAAACAAAAATTAAGCAAGCAACTAAGCATAAAAAAAAAAGATTAAAACAAGAAAATTGAAAAGATGAAGAATAGAAAAGAAAGGGATAGGCAACAGTGGCACTTGTGTTAGCCATTGCGAGGCTCACGGCGATGGAGTTTCGCCGGAGAAGAGAAGGGCAAAAAGAAGAAAAAGAAGGAAGGAAGAAGAAATAAAAGAAAAGAAAAGAAGAAGAAAGAAAGAAATGGAGAAGAGAGAAAAGACCTGTGCGAACGCACAAGATTGTGTGCGGACGCACGGGTGGAAGAGAGGAGGGATATGCGCGCGCACAAGGGCGTGCGAGCTCGCAGCCTGTGCAGATGCACAAGGTCGTGCGGCCGCATAGAAGGAAATCGCGTTCAGATGCACAAAGGGTGCGAGCGCTGCGATCAGAGAGGTTTCCAAGGGCTGTGCGGGCGCACATCTCTATACGTGCGCACATGTGGATTTTTCTTTAAGAAGATGGATCACGTGTGCGTGCGCACACAGGTCCGTGCGCACGCACAGGAATAAAAAGGGTGGGGTTCACACGCACAGGCTGTGCCAACGCTCCCACCAGAGGGGATGCACGTTGGCGTGCGGACGCACACGTCTGTGCGGCCGCACAAAGAGCGCCAAAAGGGGAACGCGTGCAGACGCACACAGCAGTGCGCACACACAGGTCTCAAAGCAGAGGGAGATGTGCACGCACAGATTGTGCGAGCGCTCCCAACAGAGGGCATTTCAAGGGGTGTGCAGACGCACAGGCTTGTACGCCTCGCACAGTTGGCGATAAAATACAGTTTTGTACGCACGCACAGCTTTGTGCGCGCGCACAGATGCCCTATTTCACAAAAAAAATTTATTTCAAAATTAAGGGTCCAAGCCTTAGCACATCAACATATCAACCCCAAAACATTCAAAACATCACAAAATCATGATCCATACCAAAACCAACCTACTCAATTCAAAATTAAACTAATCCTAAGCTAACTAAAACAAATAAAAATGCAATTAAGGCAACTTATTAATCAAAGAGAAGAGTTGGAGCAATGTTACCATGGTAGGGTGTCTCCCACCTAGCACTTTGGTTTATTGTCCTTAAGTTGGACTTATAGAGAGCTCTCATCAAACCTCCTTGAAATTTCATCCAAGCTTGTATTCTCCAAGGCTTTTGAGATTCCAAAGCTTGTGCACCCAAATCTTGTTGTGAATTCCTTTCATTCCATCTAGGTAACAAGCATTTGAAATTCCCAATTCCTACAACACAATAGCACAAAACTCACAATGCCATGGGTGAGAATTCATAGGATAAAAATAAAATAGAAACCAAAGGTAATAAGAACAAATAAAATAAACTCTTAAGACTTAGCAAAAACAAGCAATCAATCAAAACTAACTATTTACATATTAACATATTTACAATAGCCAATAACAAGCACCATTATAAATCCCCGGCAACGGCGCCAAAAATTTGATAAGTGACCAAAGTGGGTTCGGAATTTATCTCAAAATAAGATCGGCGTTGCAAGTATAGTTCCAAACCCAACAATTGACCAATATCAAATTTCTATATGAAAATGTCACAATCAATACAAAATTAACCGAGAGTATTAAACTCCCAGGTCGTTCTCCCTAGGAATTGCAATGAAATGTTCATTATTGGCTATGAGAGAAATGGGGGTCGAATGATAGCAATTGCCAAGAAATTAAAATGCAAGAAGGTAGCTTAACATGCAACAAATTAAATGAAGGCAAGTAAAGGCAATGAAAAAGGAATTTAAATGACAAAAACAAGCTCTTGGTGAGAATTGAGTAATTAGGGCTTTCTATCCTAGTAGTGGACCACAAACATGGTAATTGTGCGTGGATTAATCCCAATTAGTTAACCCTACATCGAGGATAAGTCAACTAGGCATAACTAATCTCAATCCCTAAGTCCTAAGTCAACACTAGTGGGTCACTTAGAGTCAAGGGAAACCAAATTAATTAACAACCCTCACACAATGGGGAATGGACATTCACCACTCAAGTTCACCCAAACCACACAATTTCTCAACCAAGAGTAAGAAAAACTATGCAAAAGCCCAACCAAGCATTTTGTCAAACACTTGGTGGGCAAGTAAAGAAAGCATGGTAAAATGACAAGAAATAATAAATGCTATAACTACTAAGCAAGGAAAATAAAGATAGCAACTCAATAAAACAATAAATGACATGAAACATAAAATTGCATTAAATATAAATGAAAATAACAAGAGTGTGCTTAAACATAAAAGGCAACAAAAATGAGAAATTAACAAGATAAACCAAGGAAATTATGACAATAAAGTAAAGAAAGGTAGAAGAAACTAGATTAAAACAAGAATTAAAAAGAAAAATTACAAAGAAAATAAACTAAAAATCCTAGGTTCTAGAGAGAATGGGGAGCTTCTCTCTCTAGAAAATGAATTACATGATGCAAAACTAGCCCTAATTGCTCCCCCCTTTCACATGGAGTGAGGCCTTGTCTAATATAGGAAGAATCAGCTTCAGAAGGTCTAAAAACTGGGCTTTGGAGGCGCAGAAATTGCCCCCAGCGATTTCCATTAAGTGAGTCACGTGCTGGGACCTGAACAGCCGCACAGATGTGTGCGTCCACACACTTCGCTGAATTTCCACCTGTGCGTACGCATAGAGGGTTGTGCGCATGCACGCATGCTAATTTTCTCCTTGTGCATACGCACGCATACTTGTGCGCACGCACGCATGGCTGTGTGCTTCTCCTTTGTTTTCTTCATGTTTTCTCCCTTTTTGCATGCTTTCTTCCACTTCTACCAACCCATTCTTGCCGCTAGGACCTAAAATCACTCAACAAACATATCACGGCATCGAATGGAATAAAGGTGAGGTTAAATTGCTCAATTTAAGCACAAAAATGCATGTTTTCACATTTAGGCTCAATTTAGGGATCAAACACACAAGTATGCTATTTTGGTGAATAAGTGTGAGTTTATGTGATGAAATCCATCCAATTATAGCCAAAATATATCATCAAATATGGATTCATCACTTGTCCCCAAGAAACCAAAAACAAATTAAGATAAAAATAAGTAGAAGAATACAATAAATCTCAGAGTTTTCAATGAAGCTCAGATTCAATTTGATGAACGGGACTAGTAGTTTTTTGCTTCTGAATAGTTTTGGCATCTCACTTTCCATTAAAGCTCAGAATAGTTGGCATCTTTAGGAACTTAGAATCCAGATGATACTATTGATTCTCTTGTTAAGTTCTTTTTTATTCTTGAACACAGCTTCTTTAGAGTCTTGGCCATGTCCCTAAGCACTTTATTTTCCAGTATTGCCACGTGATATATAAATGCCACAGACACTTTAATTGGGTGAACCCCTTAGGATTGTGATTCAACTTTGCTAGAATCCCCAGCCAGTGGTGTCCAGAGTTCTTAAGCACACTATTTTCTTTAGACCATGACTTTAACTGCTCAGTCTCAAGTTTTTCACTTGACACCTTCACACCACAAGCATATAGTTAGGGAAGCAGATCAATTGAACTGTTTAGGCTAAGATATTTCTTTTAGGCCCTCCTAACTATTGATGCTTAAAGTCTTAGATCCTTGCTCTTGTCTTTTGGTTTTAAGAGCTATTGGCTTTTTTATCTTGCCTTTAGGTTTAAAGAGCTATTGGCAATTTCTGCTTTTTAATTCTTTTTTTTTCGCATATTTTTTTTTGCTTTGCTGCTTTTTCTTGCTTCAAGAATCAATTTTAGGATTTTTCAGATCACCAATAATACGTCACTTTTATCCTCATTCATTCAAGAGCCAACATTCTTAACTCCAACATCAAATTTGCACTGTTTATTCATACATTTAGAAAACAAAAGCAGTGCCACCACATCAAATAATTGAACTATTCTTAATGTATAACTCAAAATTCATACATCTTACTTTTCTTTTTCAAATAAAATATTTCTTTTAAGCAAGGTGAGAGATGCATGGAATAATTCATAGGTTTAAGACATTAATTAAAGGTGATCATGCACTAGAAACAGACAATAAAACAAAATATATGGAAAATAGAATAACATAGGCAACAGGGGAGTAAAAGAAACGAATCCACCTTAGTGATGGTGGCTACTACTCCTTCTGAAGGATCCAATGGAGTACTTGATTTCCTCTATGTCACGCCCCTGCCTCGGTTGTTCTTCCCTCATAACTCTTTGTTCTTCCCTTGTGGCCCTTTGATATTCTCTTATATCATGGAGGATGGTGGAGTGCTATTGATGTCCCATCCTTAGTTGATCCATGATGGAGCTCAATTCTCCTAGAGAAGTGTGCAATTGGTCTCAATAGCCTTGGAGAGGAAAATGCATCCCTTAAGGTATCTCAAGGTTTTCTTGTTGAGGCAGCTCCACATGCTCTTGCTGTGGTCCATGTGCTGGCTCTCTAGTTTGCTCCATCCTCTTCTTGGTGATGGGCTTGTCCTCCTCAATAGGAATGTCTCATTCTATGACAATTCCAACTGGATTGCATAGGTGACAGATAAGGTGGGGGAATGCCAACCTTGCTAAGGGGGAAGGCTTTTCAGCTTTCTTGTACAACTCTTGAGGTATTACTTCATGTACCTCCACCTCATTCTCAATCATGATGCAATGAATCATGATGGCTTTGTCAATGGTCACTTCTGACCGATTGCTAGTTGGTGCACGAAATTGTGATCTCAACTGCACCAACAACTTAGTACACACGTTCATAATATTAATTCTTCTTCACAACTTCGTACAACTAACCAGCAAGTGTACTGGGTCGTCCAAGTAATAAACCTTACGTGAGTGAGGGTCGATCCCACGGAGATTGTCGGCTTGAAGCAAGCTATGGTCATCTTGTAAATCTCAGTCAGGCGGATTCAAATGGTTATAGAGATTTTAATAATTAAAATATAAAAAAATATAAAATAGGATAGAGATACTTATGCAATTCATTGGTAAGAATTTCAGATAAGTGTATGAAGATGCTTTGTTCCTTCTGAATCTCTGCTTTCCTACTGCCTTCATCCAATCATTCATACTCCCTTCCATGGCAAGTTGTATGTTGGGCATCACCGTTGTCAATGGCTACTTCCCATCCTCTCAATGAAAATGATCCAAATGCGCTGTCACCGCACGGCTAATCATCTGTCGGTTCTCGATCATGTTGGAATAGGATCCAGTGATCCTTTTGCGTCTGTCACTACGCCCAACACTAGTGAGTTTGAAGCTCGTCACAGTCATCCCTTCCCAGATCCTACTCGGAATACCACTGACAAGGTTTAGACTTTTCGGATCTCAAGAATGGCTGCCAATAATTCAAGCTTATACCATGAAGACTCCGATCTTTCGGAATGGAGGCTAAGAGATAAATGCTCAATCCAAGGTAGAACAGAAGTGGTTGTCAGGCACGCGTTCATAGGTTGAGAATAGTGATGAGTGTCACGGATCATCATATTCATCATGGTTGAAGGTCCAGGCATGGATGAATGGCCAGCCCCCTAAACGTGATCTTTGAACATCAAATTATTCAAAGACTAACCAGAGATATCAAATAAATCACTAAAAGTAGTTTTTATACTAAACTAGTAGCTAGGGTTACATAAGATAATTAAATGATGTAGAAATCCACTTTCGGGCCCACTTGGTGTGTGCTTGGGCTGAGCATTGAGCTTTCATGTGTAGAGACTCTTTTTGGAGTTAAACGCCAGGTTGTAGCCTATTTCTGGCGTTTAACTCTGGTTTGCAACCTGTTTCTGGCGTTTAACTCCAGAATAAGGCAGGAAGTTGGCATTTGAACGCCAGTTTGCGTTGTCAAAATTCGGACAAAGTGTGGACTATTATATATTGCTGGAAAGCCCTGGATATTTACTTTCGAACGCAATTGAGAGCGTGTCAATTGGGTTTTTGTAGCTCCAGAAAATCCATTTCGAGTGCAGGGAGGTCAGAATCCAACAGCATCTGCAGTCCTTTTTCAGCCTCTGAATCAGATTTTTGCTCAAGTCCCTCAATTTCAGCCAGAAAATACCTAAAATCACAGAAAAACACACAAACTCATAGTAAAGTGTAGAAATTTGATTTTTTTTTAAAAACTAATAAAAATATAGTAAAAACTAACTAAATTATACTAAAAACTATGTAAAAATAATGCCAAAAAGCGTATAAATTATCCGCTCATCACAACACCAAACTTAAATTGTTACTTGTCCCCAAGCAACTGAAAATCAAATAGGATAAAAAGAAGAGAATATACTATAAATTCAAAAATATCAATGAAACTTAGCTCCAATTAGATGAGCGGGACTAGTAGCTTTTTGCCTCTGAGCAGTTTTGGCATCTCACTTTATCCTTTGAAGTTCAGAATGATTGGCATCTATAAGAACTTAGAATACAAATAGTGTTATTGATTGTCCTAGTTTAGTATGTTGATTCTTGAACACAGCTACTTTATGAGTCTTGGCCGTGGCCCTAAGCACTTTGTTTTTCAGTATTACCACCGGATACATAAATGCCACAGACACATATGAACCTTTTCAGATTGTGACTTAGCTTTGCTAAAGTCCCTAATTAGAGGTGTCCAGGGTTCTTAAGCACACTCTTTTTTATTTGGATCACGACTTTAACCGCTCAGTCTCAAGCTTTTTACTTGACACCTTCACGCCACAAGCACATGGTTAGGGACAGTTTGGTTTAGCCACTTAGGCCAGGATTTTATTCCTTGGGGCCCTCCTATCCATTAATGCTCAAAGCCTTGGATCCTTTTTACCCTTGCCTTTTGGTTTAAAGGGTTACTGGCTTTTTGCTCTTGCCTTTTGGTTTAAAGAGCTCTTGGCTTTTTCTGCTTTCTTTTTCTTTTTTTTTCTTTTATTTTCGCTATTTTTTTCTTTTTTTTTCGCAAGCCTTTGCTCTTCACTGCTTTTTCTTGCTTTAAGAACCAATTTTATGATTTTTCATATTATCAAATAACAGTTCTCCTTTCTCATCATTCTTTCAAGAGCCAACAAATTTAACATTCATAAACAACAAATTCAAAAGAGATATGCACTGTTCAAGCATTCATTCAGAAAACAAAAAGTATTGCCACCACATCAAAATAATCAAACTAATCTCAAAGATGAATTCGAAATCCATGTACTTCTTGTTCTTTTGTAATTAAAATATTTTTCATTTAAGAGAGGTGATGGATTCATAGGACATTCATAGCTTTAAGACATAGTTAATAGACACTAATGATCATATAGTAAAGACACAAACATAAATAAACATAAGGCTCAAAAACCAAAAAACAGAAAAATTAAATAGATAAGGAGATTAAGGAATAGGTCCACCTTAGTGAGGGTGGCGTCTTCTTCCTCTTGAAGAATCAATGGTGTTCTTGAGCTCCTCTATGTCTCTTCCTTGCCTTTGTTGCTCCTCCCTCATAGCTCTTTGATCTTCTCCAATCTCATGGAGGATGATGGAGTGCTCTTGGTGCTCCATCCTTAGTTGTCCCATGTTGGAACATAATTCTCCTAGGGAGGTGTTGATTTGCTCCCAATAGTTTTGTGGAGGAAAGTGCATCCCTTGAGGCATCTTAAGGATTTCATGGTGAGGAATTTCCTCATGATCTTGTTGAGGTCCATGATCTCTTGTTACCTCCATCCTTTTCTTAGTGATGGGCTTGTCCTCATTAATGAGGATGTCTCCCTCTATGTCAATTTCAGCCGAATTGCAGAGGTGGCAAATGAAGTGAGGAAAGGCTAACCTTGCCAAAGTGGAGGACTTGTCAGCCACCTTGTAGAGTTCTTGAGGTATAATCTCATGAACTTCCACTTCCTCCCCAATCATGATACTATGGATCATGATGGCCCGATCCATAGTTACGTCGGATCGGTTGCTAGTAGGAATGATAGAGCGTTGGATGAACTCCAACCATCCTCTAGCTACAGGCTTTAGGTCCGATCATCTCAATTGAACCGGTTTGCCTCTTGAGTCAACTTTTCATTGAGCTCCTTCCACACATATGTCCATGAGGACTTCGTCCAACCTTTGATCAAAGTTGACCCCTCTAGTGCAGGGGCGTGCATTTTCTTGCATCATTGGCAAGTTCAACGCCAACCTTACATTTTCTGGACTGAAATCTAAGTATTTCTCCCGAACCATTGTAAGCCAATTCTTTGGATTCAGGTTCATACTTTGATCATGGTTCCTAGTGATCCATGCGTTTGCATAGAACTCTTGAACCATTAAGATTCTGACTTGTTGAACAGGATTGGAGAGAACTTCCCATCCTCTTCTTCTAATTTCTTGTCAGATCTCCATATACTCGCCCTTTTTGAGCTTAAAAAGGACCTCAGGGATCACTTTTTTCTTGGCCACAACTTCATAGAAGTGGTCTTGATGGACCTTTGAGATGAATCTCTCCATCTCCCATGACTCAGAAGTGGAAGCAATTGCCTTCCCTTTCCTCTTTCTTGAGGTTTCTCTGGCCTTAGGTGCCATTAATGGTTATAGAAACACAAAAAGCGACGCTTTTACCACACCAAACTTAAAATGTTTGCTCGTCCTCGAGCAAAAAAAGAAAAAAAATAGTAGAAGAAGAAGAAAATGGAGGAGATGGAGGAGATGAGTGTATTCGGCCAAGGGGGGAAAGGAGTGTTTGTAATGTGTGAAAATGAGGTAGTGTTGAGGGGTTTATATATGGGTGGGGGAAGGGTTAGGTTTCGTGGATTAGGGTTGGGTTTGGGAGGAAAAGGATTTTGAGTGGTGAAGAGGTAATGGTTAAGGGTGATGGAGGTGATTGGTGAAGGGTATTTAGGAAAGAGTGTTATGAAAAGGTGGAGGAGAGAGAGAGAGAGAGAGAGAGAGAGAGAGAGAGAGAGAGAGAGAGAGAGAGGTGGGGGTCCTTTGGGATCTACAGATCCTGAGGGGTCAAGGACTTATCATTCCTGCTCCATTTAGGTGTGTAAACGCCTTTAGAGTGCAATCCTGGCGTTTAACGCTAGACTGCTGCTTGTTTCTGGTGTTAAACACCAGCTTTTCTCCCTTTCTTGGCGTTTAACGCCAAGTTGGTGCTTGTTTCTGGCGTTAAATGCTAGACTGTAGCCTGTTTCTGGCGTTTAACACTAGCTTGATGCTTCTTTCTGGCGTTAAACGCCAGTCTGATGCTTCTTACTGGCGTTTAAACGCCAGTAAGCTTATCCTCCAGGGTGTGCTATTTTTAATGCTGTTTTTCTTTCTGTTTTTGATTTTTCATTTATTTTTGTGACTTCACATGATCATCAACCTACAGGAAACATAAAATAACAATGGAGAATAAATAGATATAATTAAATAACTTTGGGTTGCCTCCCAATAAGCGCTTCTTTAATGTCAATAGCTTGACAGTGAGCTCTCATGGAACCTCACAGATAATCAGAGCAGAGTTGGAGCCTCTCAACACCAAACTTAGAGTTTGAATGTGGGGGTTTTGTTTGACTCTGTATTGAGAGAAGTTTTTCATGCTTCCTCTCCATGGTTACAGAAGGAGAACCTTGAGTCTTAAATACAAGGTAGTCCTCATTTAACTGAAGGACCAACTCTCCTCTATCAACATCAATCACAACTTTTGCTGTGGCTAGGAAGGGTCTGCCAAGGATGATGGATTCATCCTCATCCTTCACAATGTCGAGGATTATGAAATCAGCAGGGATGTAAAGGCCTTCAACCTTTACTAGCACGTCCTCTACTAATCCATAAGCATGTTTCATTGATTTGTCTGCCATCTCTAGTGAGATTCTTACAGCTTGTACCTCAAAGATTCCCAATTTCTCCATTACATAGAGTGGCATGAGGTTTATCCCTGACCCTAGGTCACACAGAGCCTTTTCAAAGGTCATGGTGCCTATGGTACAAGGTATGAAGAATTTTCCGGAATCCGGTTTCTTCTGAGGTAATGTCTGCCTCATTAATGCATTCAGTTCATTGGTGAACAAGGGGGGTTCATCCTCCCAAGTCTCATTACCAAATAACTTGGCATTCAGCTTCATGATTGCTCCTAGATACTTAGCAACTTTCTCTTCAGTGATGTCTTCATCCTCTTCAGAGGAAGAATATTCATCAGAGCTCATGAATGGCAGAAGGAGGTTCAATAGAATCTCTATGGTCTCTGTATGAGCCTCAGATTCCTTTGGTTCCTCAAAGGGAAACTCCTTTCTGTCCAGAGGACGTCCCATGAGAATTTTCTCACTGGGACTCACGTCCTCCTCACTCTCTCTAGGTTCGGCCATGTTGGTCATGGTTATGGCCTTGCCCTCTCTCCTGGGATTTTCTTCTGTATTGCTTGGGAGAGTACTGGGAGGAGTTTCAGTAATCTTCTTACTCAGCTGACCCACCTGTGCCTTCAAATTTCTAATGGAGGACCTTGTTTCATTCATGAAACTTAGTGTGGTCTTGGATAGATTAGAGACTATGGTTGCCAGGCCAGAATGGCTCTGTCCAGAATTCTCTGTCTGTTGCTGATAAGATGATGGAAAAGGCTTGCTATTGCTAAACCTATTTCTTCCACCATTATTGTTGAAGCCTTGTTGAGGCTTCTGTTGGTCCTTCTATGAGAAATTTGGGTGATTTCTCATGAAGGATTATAGGTGTTTCCATAGGGTTCTCCCATGTAATTCACCTCTGCCATTGCAGGGTTCTCAGGATCATAAGCTTCTTCTTCAGAAGATGCTTCTTTAGTACTATTGG
The DNA here is from genome assembly GCF_059453495.1 of Arachis ipaensis. Taxonomy (NCBI): domain Eukaryota; kingdom Viridiplantae; phylum Streptophyta; class Magnoliopsida; order Fabales; family Fabaceae; genus Arachis; species Arachis ipaensis. The sequence continues at coordinate 73,575,953 of NC_142437.1, read as the reverse complement.
ATACAGCTTGCAATCCATTCAGACTCTGAGAAATCATATTGACTTGCTAAGTCAATATTTTGTTCTGAGCCAATATGGCATTCAGAGTATCAATTTTAAGAACTCCCTTCTTCTAAGGCGTCCCATTGTTCACAAGGTTTCTCTCAGAGGGGTACATGAACTGGTTATTTACAACCATTTCAATGAGTTCCTGAGCTTCTGTAGGGGTTTTCAGATGAAGAGATCCTCCTACAGAATGGTCCAATGACCTTTTTGACAACTCAGATAGACCATCATAGAATATACATATGATGCTCCATTTTGGAAGCATGTCTGTAGGACACCTTTTGATCAATTGTTTATATCTTTCCCAAGTTTCATAGAGGGACTTACCTTCCTTCTGTCTGAAGGTTTAGATTTCCACTCTAAGCTTGCTCATCTTTTGAGGTGGAAAGAATTTGGCCAGGAAATCTCTGACCAGCTTTTCCCAAGAGTTCAGGCTTTCCTTAGGTTGTGAATCCAACCATGTTCTAGCTCTGTCTCTTACAGCAAAAGGGAAAAGTATAAGCCTGTAGACCTCGGGATCAACTCCATTGGTCTTGACAGTGTCACAGATTTACAAGAATTCAGCTAAGAACTGATGAGGATCTTCCAATGGAAGTCCATGAAACTTGCAATTCTGCTGCATCAGAGAAACTAATTGAGGCTTAAGCTCAAAGTTGTTTGCTCCAATGGCAGGAATTGAGATGCTTCTTCCTCAGAAGTCAGAAGAAGGTGCAATAAAGTCACCAAGCATCTTCCTTGCATCTCCACCATTGTTATTGGGTTCGGCCATGTCTCCTTCTTTTTCGAAAATTTCTGTTAGGTCCTCTCCAGAGGGTTGTACTTTAGATTCTCTTAGTTTCCTCTTAAGAGTCCTTTCAGGTTCAGGATCAGCTTCAATAAGAATGTCTTTATCCCTGTTCCTGCTCATATGAAAAAGAAGAGAACAGAAAAAAAGAGGAATCCTCTATGTCACAGTATAGAGATTCCTTTATGTGAGTAAAAAAAAAGAGGAGAGAATAATTCAAACACAGAATGGGGGAGGGGTTCGAATTTTTTTTTAAGAAGAAGAAAAGTGTTAGTAAATAAATAAATAAATAGAAAGAGATGAGATGGGGAAGAATTCGAAAATAAAATAAAATAAAATAAAATATTTTTGTTTTTGTTTTAAATATTAGTTAGAATTCAAAAATTAAAAAGAGAAATAAAATTAAATTAAAATTTGAAACAATTAGTTAATTAAAAAGAATTTTGAAAAAGTGGAGAGGAGTTTTCAAAAATTAGAGAGAGAAAATTAGTTAGGTGGTTTTGAAAAATATATGATTGAAATAGAAAATTTTTAAAATCAAACCAAAAAGTCAAGTAGTTAATTGAAAAAGAATTGAAAATCAAATTTGAAAAGATAGGAAGTTAGAAAAGATAAGAGGTTAGGAAAGATTTTGAAATTAAGTTTTGATAAAGATATGATTGAAATTTATTTTGAAAAAAATTTGAAAAAGAAATTTAAAAAGATTTGATTTTTAAAATTAAAGTTAATTACTTGACTAACAAGAAACAAAAAGATATGATTCTAAAATTTAAAGATTGCACCTTTCTTACTAGGCAAGTAACAACTAAAAAAAATCCTTGAATTAAAACATTAAATGTTAGTGAGATTTTCGAAAATATGAAGTAAGAATAAGAAAAAGATTTTGAAAATTAATTAAAAAAATTCGAAAATATGTAAAGATAAATGAAAAAGATTTTATTTTTGAAAAAGATTTTAAAAGATAGAATTTGAAATTGAAATTGATGAGTAAAACAAGGAAAGATATATTTTTTATTTTTGGATTTTTAGTAAAGAGAAAGAAAAACACCAAATTGAAACAAAACATAGAAATTATGAATTAAAACAACTAATGCATGCAAGAACACTTTGAAGATCAAGATGAACATCAAGACTTATTTTTGAAAATTTTTAAGAAAAGAAAAACATGCAAGACACCAAACTTAGAAATTTTCAATGTTTAGATACTAACAAATTGAAAATGCATATGAAAAATAAGAAAAGACACAAAACATGAAAATGTAAAGATCAAACAAAGAAGATCATCAAGAACAACTTGAAGATCATGAAGAACATCATGCATGAATTTTCGAAAATTTTTAAGAAAAGTTAAAAAGATGCAATTGACACCAAACTTACAATTTGACACTAGACTCAAACAAGAAACACAAAATTATTTTTTTTGGTTTTATGATTTTATTTAGATTTTTGTATTTTTCGAAAATTATTAGGAAAAAGAAAAATAAGGATTTCAAAATTTTTAATAAGAATTCCAAGAATCATGCAATGTTAGTCTAAAGCTTCAGTCTAAAAAGATTAGATATGGCTAGCCAAGCTTCAGCAGGACATTAACAACAGCCAAATTGATGGGAATCAATTAGATCCTGTGATGATAAAAGCATCATCTGAAACTCTAGAATTCATTCTTAAAAATTTTGAAGAACATAGAATAATTTATTTTTTGAAAATTTTTCGAAAATAAAAAGCTTTAAAAATAAAATAAAATTACCTAATCTGAGCAACAAGATGAACCGTCAGTTGTCCAAACTCGAACAATCCCCGGCAACGGCGCCAAAAACTTGGTGCAAGAAATTGTGATCTCAACTGTGCCAACAACTTAGTACGCACGTTCATAATCTTAATTCTTCTTCACAACTTCGCACAACTAACCAGCAAGTGCACTGTGTCGTCCAAGTAATAAACCTTACGTGAGTAAGGGTCGATCCCATGGAGATTGTCGGCTTTAAGCAAGCTATGGTCATCTTGTAAATCTCAGTCAGGTGGATTCAAATGGTTATGGAGATTTTAATAATTAAAATAAAAATAAAATATAAAATAGGATAGAGATACTTATGCAATTCATTGTTAAGAATTTCAAATAAGCGTATGGGGATGCTTTGTTCCTTCTGAATCTCTGCTTTCCTACTGCCTTCATCCAATCATTGATACTCCCTTCCATGACAAGCTGTATGTTGGGCATCACTGTTGTCAATGGCTACTTCCTGTCCTCTCAGTGAAAATGGTCCAAATGGGCTATCACCGCACGACTAATCATCTGTCAGTTCTCGATCATGTTGGAATAGGATCCAGTGATCCTTTTGCATTTGTCACTATGCCCAACACTCGCGAGTTTGAAGCTCGTCACATTCATCCCTTCCCAGATCCTACTCGAAATACCACTAACAAGGTTTAGAATTTCCAGATCTCAAGAATGGCCGCCAATAATTCTAGCTTATACCACGAAGACTCCGATCTTTCGGAATGGAGGCTAAGAGATAAATGCTCAATCCAAGGTAGAACAGAAGTGGTTGTCAGGCACGCGTTCATAGGTTGAGAATAGTGATGAGTGTCACGGATCATCAAATTCATCATGGTTGAAGTGCAAGCGAATATCTTAGAATAGGAATAAGCTTGAATTGAATAAGAAAACAATGGTACTTTGTATTAATTCATGAGGAACAGCAGAGCTCCACACCTTAATCTATGGTGTGTAGAAACTCTACCATTGAAAATACATAAGTGATGAAGGTCCAGGCATGGCCGAATGGCCAGCCCCTAAACGTGATCTCTGAACATCAAATTATTCAAAGACTAACCAGAGATATCAAATAAATCACTAAAAGTAGTTTTTATACTAAACTAGTAGCTAGGGTTACATAAGATAAGTAAATGATATAGAAATCCACTTTCGGACCCACTTGGTGTGTGCTTGGACTGAGCATTGAGCTTTCATGTGTAGAGACTCTTTTTGGAGTTAAACGCCAGGTTGTAGCCTGTTTCTGGCGTTTAACTCTGGTTTGCAACCTGTTTCTGGCGTTTAACTTCAGAATAGGGCAGGAAGTTGGCGTTTGAACGCCAGTTTGCATCGTCAAAACTCGGACAAAGTATATACTATTATATATTGCTGGAAAGCCCTGGATGTCTACTTTCCAACGCAATTGAGAGCGCACCAATTGGGTTTCTGTAGCTCTAGAAAATCGATTTTGAGTGCAGGGAGGTCAGAATCCAACAGCATCTGCAGTCCTTCTTCAGCCTCTGAAACAGATTTTTGCTCAAGTTCTTCAATTTCAGCCAGAAAATACCTGAAATCATAGAAAAACACACAAACTCATAGTAAAGTCCAGAAATGTGATTTTTATTTAAAAACTAATAAAAATATAGTAAAAACTAACTAAATCATACTAAAAACTATGTAAAAACAATGCCAAAAAGCGTATAAATTATCCGCTCATCACTAGTAGGGATGATAGAGCGTTGGATAAATTCGAACCATCCTCTAGCTACGGGCTTGTGGTAAAGCCTTCTCAGTTGGATAGGCTTGCCTTGAGCATCCTTTTTTCACTAAGCTCCTTCCACACAAATGGCTGAAAAGACTTGGTCCAGCCTTTGGTCAAAATTGACTATCCTAGTATAAGGATGTGGGTCTCCTTGCATCAGTGGCAAATGGAGCGCCAACCTTATACTCTCCGGGCTGAAATCCAAGAGACGCCCTCGGACTATAGTATGCCAATTTTTGGGACTTGGGTTCACGCTTGTATCATGGTTCTTCATGACCCATGCATTGGCATAGAAGTCTTGTACCATCAATATTCTGACTTCCAGAATAGGATTGGTTTGGACTTCCCAACCTCTCCTCCGAATTTCTCTTCGGATCTCCGGGTACTCATTCTTTTTGAGCCTAAAGGGGACTTCAGGAATCACCATTTTCTTTGCCACTACTTCATAGAAGTGGTCTTGATGATCTTTGGTGATAAATCTTTCCATCTTCCAAGATTTGGAGGTGGAAGCAACTGCTTTCCCTTTCCTCTTTCTAGAGGATTCTCCTACTTTGGGTGCCATAAATGGGAATGAAAAGCAAAAATCAAGGCTTTTGCAATGCCAAACTTAAAAGCTTTGCTTGTCCTCGAGCAAAATAAGAAGAAAAGAGAAGAAAAGAGTAGACAAAGAAGAGAATAGAGGAGAAGAAGAGGGATAGTGGATTCGGCCAAGTAGTGCTTTAGTGTATGAATGGTGTGTGTATGAAGGGTAAGAAGAAGGGGTATTTATAGGAGTGGGATAGGTTAGGGTTCGAATGAATGGGTGGGAATTGGGTGGGAAATTTTGAATTTGAAGTGGGTAGGGTTGGTGGGTGTTATGATGATTTTGGAAAGTGATATGGATGTGATTGGGTTAGGGTTTATAGGGAAGAGTATGTGGGGAAGAGTGAAAGTAAGAGAGAGAAGAAGGTGGGGGAAGGTGGAGATTCTGTGGGACCCATGGTGCACGAAATTGTTATCTCAATGGCGCCAAAAACTTAGTACGCACTATCATAATCTCAATTCTTCTTCACAACTTCGCACAACTAACCAGCAAGTGCACTGGGTCGTCCAAGTAATAAACCTTACGTGAGTAAGGGTTGATCCCACGGAGATTGTCGGCTTGAAGCAAGCTATGGTCATCCTTGTAAATCTCAGTCAGGCGGATTCAAATGGTTATGGGATTTTGATAATTAAAATATAAATAAAATATGAAATAGGATAGAAATACTTATGTAATTCATTGGTGGGATTTCAGATAAGCGTATGGGGATACTTTGTCCTTCTGAATCTCTACTTTCCTACTGCCTTCATTCAATCATTCATACTCCTTTCCATGGCAAGCTGTATGTTGGGCATCACCGTCGTCAATGGCTACATCCCGTCCTCTCAGTGAAAATGGTCCAAATGCACTGTCACCGCACGGCTAATCATCTGTCGGTTATCACTCATGTTGGAATAGGATCCGTTGATCATTTTACGTCTGTCACTACGCCCAGCACTCGTGAGTTTGAAGCTCGTCATAGTCATCCCATCCCAAATCCTACTCGGAATACCACAGACAAGGTTTAGACTTTCCAGATCTCAAGAATGGCCGCCAATAATTCTAGCTTATACCACGAAGACTCTGATCTGAACCAGGAGCCCAAGAGATAAATTCTCAAGCTATTGCAGATAGAACGGAAGTGGTTGTCAGGCACGCGTTCATAGGCGAGAATGATGATGAGTGTCACGGATCATCACATTCATCAGGTTGAAGTACGAGTAAATATCTTGGAATAAGAATAAGCTTGAATTGAATAGAAAAATAATAGTACCTTGCATTAATTCATGAAGAACAGCAGAGCTCCACACCTTAATCTATGGGGTGTAGAAACTCCACCGTTGAAAAATACATAAGTGAAAGTGGTCCAGGCATGGCCGAATGGCCATCCCCCTAAACGTGATCTCTGAACATAAAATTATTCAAAAGGCTTTTTGAAATAAATCAATAAAAGTAGTTTTTATACTAAACTAGTAGCTAGGGTTACATAAGATAAGTAAATGACGTAAAAATCCACTTCCGGGCCCACTTGGTGTGTGCTTGGGCTGAGCATTGAGCTTTCATATTGAGAGACTCTTTTTGGAGTTAAACGCCAGGTTGTAGCCTGTTTCTGGCGTTTAACTCTGATTTGTAACCTGTTTCTGGCGTTTAACACCAGAATAGGGTAGGAAGTTAGCGTTTGAACGCCAATTTGAGTCATCAAAACGCGGGCAAAGTATGGACTATTATATATTTCTGGAAAGCTCAGGATGTCTACTTTCCAACGCAATTAATAGTGTGCCAATTGGATTTTTGTAGCTCCAGAAAATCCATTTCGAGTGCAGGAAGGTCAGAATCCAACAGCATCTGCAGTCCTTCTTCAGCCTCTGAATCAGATTTTTGCTCAAGTCCCTCAATTTTAGCCAGAAATTACTTGAAATCACAGAAAAACACACAAAATCATAGTGAAGTCCAGAAATGTGATTTTTATTTAAAAACTAATAAAAATATACTAAAAACTAACTAAATCATACTAAAAACTATGTAAAAACAATGCCAAAAAGCGTATAAATTATCCACTCATCACAACACCAAACTTATATTGTTGCTTGTTCCCAAGCAACTGAAAATCAAATAGGATAAAAAGAAGAGAATATACTATAAATTCTAAAATATCAATGAAACTTAGCTCCAATTTAGATGAGCGGGACTAGTAGCTTTTAGCCTCTGAACAGTTTTGGCATCTCACTTTATCCTTTGAGGTTCAGAATGATTGGCATCTATAAAAACATAGAATTCAGATAGTGTTATTAATTCTCCTAGTTCAGTATGTTGATTCTTGAACACAGCTACTTTATGAGTCTTGGCCGTGGCCCTAAGCACTTTGTTTTCCAGTATTACCATCGGATACATAAATGCCACAGACACATAACTGGGTGAACCTTTTCAGATTGTGACTCAGCTTTGCTAAAGTCCCCAATTAGAGGTGTCCAGGGTTCTTAAACACACTCTTTTTTTTTTTTGCTTTGGACCTCGACTTTAACCGCTCAGTCTCAAGCTTTTCACTTGACACCTTCATGCCACAAGCACATGGTTAAGGACAGCTTGGTTTAGCCGCTTAGGCCAGGATTTTATTCTTTTGGGGCCTCCTATCCACTGATGCTCAAAGCCTTGGATCTTTTTTTTACCCTTGCCTTTTGGTTTAAAGGGTTATTGGCTTTTTGCTCTTGCCTTTTGGTTTAAAGAGCTATTGGCTTTTTCTGTTTGCTTTTACTGTTTCTTACTCTCTCTTTTTTTTCGCCCCTTTTTTTTCTGAAAGCTTTTGTATTTACTACTTTTTTTGCTTCAAGAATCAATTTTATAATTTTTTAGATTATCAATAACATTTCTCCTTTTCATCATTCTTTCAAGAGCCAACAAATTTAACATTCATAAACAACAAATTCAAAAAAAAGATGCATTGTTCAAGCATTCATTCAGAAAACAAAAAGTGTTTCCACCACATCAAAATAATTAAACTAAGCTCAAGGATGAATTCGAAATCATGTACTTCTTGTTCTTTTATTTTTAGAACATTTTTCATTTAAGAAAGGTGATGAATTCATAGGACATTCATAGCTTTAAGGCATAGACACTGGACACTAATGATCATGTAATAAGACACAAACATAAAAAAAAAATCAAGCATAGAGAACAAAAACAGAAAAATTAACTAGACAAGGAGATTCAGGAACGGGTCCACCTTAGTGAGGGTGGCGTCTTCTTCCTCTTGAAGAACCAATGGTGTTCTTGTGCTCCTTTATGTCTCTTCCTTGCCTTTGTTGCTCCTCCCTCATAGCTCTTTGATATTTTCTAATCTCATGGAGAATGATGGAGTGCTCTTGGTGCTCCATCCTTAGTTGTCCCATGTTGGAACTTAATTCTCCTAGGGAGGTGTTGATTTGCTCCCAATAGTTTTGTGGAGGAAAGTGCATCCCTATCTCCAGGATTTCATGATGAAGAATTTTATCAAGCTCTTGTTGAGGTCCATGAGTGGACTCTCTTGTTTGCTCCATCCTTTTCTTAGTGATGGGCTTGTCCTCATCAATGAGGATGTCTCCCTCTATGTCAATTCCAGCTGAATTACAGAGGTGACAAATGAGGTGAGGAAAGGCTAACCTTGCCAAAGTGGAGGACTTGTCAGCCACCTTGTAGAGTTCTTGAGGTATAATCTCATGAACTTCCACTTCCTCCCCAATCATGATACTATGGATCATGATGGCCCGATCCACAGTTACTTTGGATCGGTTGCTAGTAGGAATGATAGAGCGTTGGATGAACTCCAACCATCCTCTAGCTACAGGCTTAAGGTCCGGTCTTCTCAATTGAACCGGCTTGCCTCTTAAGTTAACTTTCCATTGAGCTCCTTCCACACATATGTCCATGAGGACTTGGTCCAACCTTTGATCAAAGTTGACCCTTCTAGTGTAGGGGCGTGCGTTTTCTTGCATTATTGGCAAGTTGAACGCCAACCTTACATTTTTTGGACTGAAATCTAAGTATTTCCTCCGAACCATTGTAAGCCAATTCTTTGGATTCAGGTTCATACTTTGATCATGGTTCCTAGTGATCCATGTGTTTGTATAGAACTCTTGAACCATTAGGATTCCGACTTATTGAATAGGATTGGAGAGTACTTCCCATCCTCTTCTTCTAATCTCTTGTCAGATCTCCGGATATTCGCCCTTTTTGAGCTTAAAAGGGACCTCAGGGATGACCTTTTTCTTTGCCACAACTTCATAGAAGTGGTCTTGATGGACCTTTGAGATGAATCTCTCCATCTCCCATGACTCAGAGGTGGAAGCAATTGCCTTTCCTTTCCTCTTTCTTGAGATTTCTCTGGCCTTAGGTGCCATTAATGGTTATGGAAAAACAAAAAGCAACGCTTTTACCACACCAAACTTAAAATGTATGCTCGTCCTCGAGTAAAAGAAGAAGGAAAATAGTAGAAGAAGAAGAAAATGAAGGAGATGGAGCGGAAGAGTGTATTCGGCCAAGGGGGGAAGAAGTGTTTGTAATGTGTGAAAATGAGGTAGTGTTGAGAGGTTTATATAGAGGTGGGGGAAGGGTTAGGTTTTGTGTATTAGGGTTGGGTTTGGGAGGGAAAGGATTTTGAATTTGGAGGTAGGTGGGGTTTTGGGGGAAGAGTGTTATGAAAGGATGTGAAGAGGAGAGAAGAAGAGGTGGGGTAGGTGGGGATTCTGTAGGGTCCACAAATCCTGAGGGGTCAAGGACTTAACATCCCTGCTCCATTTAGGCGTGCAAAATGCCCTTAGAGTGCACTTCTGGCGTTAAACACCAGGTTGCTTCTTGTTTCTGGCGTTTAACGTCAGCTTTTCTCCCATTCTTGGCGTTAAACGCCAATTAGATGCTCTGTTCTAGCATTAAACGCCAGTCTGGTGCCTGTTTCTGGCGTTAAACGCCAATCTGGTGCCAGACTGGACGTTTAACGCCCATTCTGCTACCCTTACAAGCGTTTAAACGCTAGTAAGCTCTTCCTCTAGGCTGAACTATTTTTCATTCTGTTTTTGATTTTTCAGATGTTTTTGTGACTTCACATGATCATCAACCTAAAGAAAACATAAAATAGCAATGGAAAATAAATAGATATAATTAAATAGCATTGGGTTGCCTCCCAACAAGCGCTTCTTTAATGTCAATAGCTTTACAGTGAGCTCTCACAGAGCCTCACAGATAATAAGAGCAGGGTTGGGGCCTCTCAACACCAAACTTGGAGTTTGGTTGTGGCCTCCTAACACCAAACTTAGAGTTTGAATGTGGGGGTTTTTTTTTGACTCTGTATTGAGAGAAGCTTTTCATGCTTCCTCTCCATGGTTACAGAAGGAGAACCTTGAGTCTTAAATACAAGGTAGTCTTCATTCATCTGAAGGACCAACTCTCCTCTATGAACATCAATCACAGCTTTTGCTGTGGCTAGGAAGGGTCTGCCAAGGATGATGGATTCATCCTCATCCTTTCTAGTGTCTAGGATTATGAAATCAGTAGGGATGTAAAGGCCTACAACCTTTACTAGCACGTCCTCTACTAGTCCATAACCCTATTTCATTGATTTGTCTGCCATCTCTAGTGAGATTTTTGGAGCTTGTACCTTAAAAATTCCCAATTTCTCCATTACAGAGAGTGGCATGAGGTTTATCCCTAACCCCAGGTCACACAGAGCCTTTTCAAAGGTCATGGTGCCTATGATACAAGGTATGAAGAATTTTTCGAGATCTGGTTTCTTCTGAGGTAATGTCTACCTCATTAATGCATTCAGTTCATTGGTGAACAAGGGGAGTTCATCCTCCCAAGTCTCATTACCAAATAACTTGGCATTCAGCTTCATGATTGCTCCTAGATACTTAGCAACTTGCTCTTCAGTGATGTCTTCATCCTCTTCAGAGGAAGAATATTCATCAGAGCTCATGAATGGCAGAAAGAGGTTCAATAGAATCTCTATGGTCTCTGTATGAGCCTCAGATTCCTTCGGTTCCTCAAAGGGAAACTCCTTTCTGTCCAGAGGACGTTGATGAGCGGATAATTTATACGCTTTTTGACATTGTTTTTAGTATGTTTTTAGTAGGATCTAGTTACTTTTAGGGATGTTTTTAATAGATTTTATGTTAAATTCACATTTCTGGACTTTACTATGAGTTTGTGTGTTTTTCTGTGATTTCAGGTATTTTCTGGCTGAAATTGAGGGACTTGAGCAGAAATCAGATTCAGAGGTTGAAAAAGGACTGCTGATGCTGTTGGATTCTGACCTCCCTGCACTCAAAGTGGATTTTCTGGAGCTACAGAACTCGAAATGGCGCGCTTCCAATTGCGTTGGAAAGTAGACATCCAGGGCTTTCCAGAAATATATAATAGTCCATACTTTGGACAAGAATTGAGGACGTAAACTGGCGTTCAACGCCAGCTTTCTACCCAAATCTGGCGTCCAGCGCCAAAAAAGGATCCAAAACCAGAGTTGAACGCCCAAACTGGCACAAAAACTGGCGTTCAACTCCACAAATGGCCTCTACACGTGCAACACTTAAGCTCAGCCCAAACACACACCAAGTGGGCCCCGGAAGTGGATTTATACATCAAATACTTACTCATGTAAACCCTAGTAGCTAGTTTATTATAAATAGGACCTCTTACTATTATATTAGGCATCTTTGGATTACCTTATGATCCTTTGATCACGTTTTAGGGGGCTGGCCATCTTGGCCATGCCTGGACCTTCACTTATGTATTTTTAACGGTAGAGTTTCTACACTCCATAGATTAAGGTGTGGAGCTCTGCTGTTCCTCAAAGATTAATGCAAAGTACTACTGTTTTCTATTCAATTCTTCTTATTTCTCTTCTAAGATATCCATTCGCACCCAAGAACATGATGAAGGTGATGATTATGTGTGACGCTCATCATCCTTCTCCCTTATGAACGCGTGCCTGACAAACACTTCTGTTCTACATGAATTAAGCTAGAATGAGTATCTCTTAGATCTCCTAACCAGAATCTTCGTGGCGTAAGCTAAAATGATGGCGGCATTCAAGAGAATCCGGAAAGTCTAAACCTTGTCTGTGGTATTCCGAGTAGGATTCAATGATTGAATGACTGTGACGAGCTCCTAACTCGCGATTGCAGGGCGTTAGTGACAGACGCAAAAGGATAGTAAATCCTATTCCAGCATGATCGAGAACCGACAGATGAATAGCCGTGCCGTGACAGGGTGCGTGAGCATATTATTCACTGAGAGGATAAGATGAAGCCATTGACAAGGGTGATGCCTCCAGACGATTAGCCGTGCCGTGACAGGGCATTGGATCATTTTCCCGTGAGATGACCGAAAGTAGCCATTGACAGTGGTGATGTATCACATAAAGCCAGCCATGGAAAGGAATGAGACTGATTGGATGAAGATAGCAGGAAAGCAGAGGTTCAGAAGAACGAAAAGCATCTCCATTCGCTTATCTGAAATTCCTACCAATGAATTACATAAGTATCTCTATCCCTATTTTATTATATAATATTCGAAAACACCATTATCAATTTATATCTGCCTGACTGAGATTTACAAGGTGACCATAGTTTGCTTCATACCAACAATCTCCATGGGATTCGACCCTTACTCACGTAAGGTATTACTTGGACGACCCAGTGCACTTGCTGGTTAGTTGTATCGAAGTTGTGACAAATATGAATTAAGATCAGAGCACCAAGCTTTGGAGGCATTACCAGGATTTGTTCGAGCCTGGAGATCACAATTTCGTGCACCAAGTTTTTGGCGCCGTTGCCGGGGATTGTTTGAGTTTTCGGCAAGCTTTTGGTCCGGTAACATCAGTGCCAAGTTTGATCCGGCAACAGCACCAAGTTTTTGGCGCCGTTGCCGGGGATTGTTCGAATTTGGACAACTGACGGTTCATCTTGTTGCTCAGATTAGGTAATTTTCTTTTTATTTTCAAAAATTTTTCAAAAAAATCTTCTCACCTGTTTTCGAAAAAAAAAATGTTTTCAAAAATATATTTTTCTTCAAAAATTTTAAGAATGAATTCTAGTGTTTCATATAACATGTTTTAGCTTGACTGGCCATGAAGCCATGTCTAATTCCCAGGATTTTGATTGAGGACTATGAATTCATTACTTCCTTTTTCCCAAATGTTTTCAAAAAAAATTTATACAAAAATCCAAAAAAAAATTAGAAAATCATAAAAATCAAAAGAATATTTTTTTGTGTTCTTGTTTGAGTCTTGAGTCATGTTATAAGTTTGGTGTCAATTGCATGTGCATCTTGCATTTTTCGAAAATTTTATGCATTCATGGTGTTCTTCATGATCTTCAAGTTGTTCTTGGTAAGTCTTCTTGTTTGATCTTGATGATTTTTTGTTTTGTGTCTTTTCATGTTTATCATATGCATTCTTGAATTCTTAGTGCGTAAGCATTAAAGAATTCTAAGTTTGGTGTCTTGCATGTTTTCTTTGCATTAAAAATTTTTCAAAAATATGTTCTTGATGTTCATCATGATCTTCATAGTGTTCTTGGTGTTCATCTTGACATTCATAGCATTCTTGCATGCATTCATTGTTTTGATCTAAAAATTTCATGCATTGCATAATTTTCATGTTTTCATAAAAATTAAAAAAAATCAAAAAATATCTTTCCCTTTTTCTCTCATCAAATTCGAAAATTTGAGTTGACTTTTTCAAAAATTTTTAAAATCAAGTTGTTTCTCATGAGTCAAATCAAATTTTCAATTTGAAAATCTTATCTTTTTCAAAATCTTTTTCAAAAATCAAATCTTTTTCAAAATTCTTAGTTATTTTCGAAAATTTCAAAAATATTTTTCAAAAATCTTTTTCTTATTTTTATACCAAATTTTCGAAAATAAAAATAACAATTAATGTTTTGATTCAAAAATTTCAAGTTTGTTACTTGCTTGTTAAGAAAGATTCAAACTTTAAGTTCTAGAATCATATCTTATGATTTCTTGTGAATTAAGTCATTAATTGTGATTTTAAAAATCAAATCTTTTTCAAAACTAATTTCAATCATATCTTTTCAAAAATATCTTCTTATCTTTTTCAAAAATTTGATTTCAAAATATCTTTTCTAACTTCCTAACTTCTTACCTTTTCAAAATTTGTTTCAACTAACTAACTAACTTTTTGTTTGTTTCTTAACTTTTTCAAAACTACCTAACTAACTCTCTCTCCCTAATTTTCGAAAATATCTTCCCTCTTTTTCAAAAATTTCTTTTTTATTAACTAATTATTTTTATTTTTTTATATAAAAAAAAATTTCGAAAAAAATACTAACCTTTTTCAAAAACTATTTTAAAAAATCACTAACTCTTTTTCAAAAATTGTTTTCGAAAATTCACTTCCCCCTCTCATCTTCTTCTATTTGTTTATTGATATACTAACATCTTTCCTTCAACTCTCCAAAAATCCGAACCCCCTCTCTCTCTGAATTCAGATTTTCTTCCCTTCTTTTCTTCTACTAACACAAGGATCCCTATACTGTGGTATAAAGGATCCATATTATTATTACTATTTTTTCTGTGCCATCTTCTTTGTCATATGAGCAGGAGCAAGGACAAGAACATTCTTGTTAAAGCAGATCCAGAACCTGAAAGGACTCTGAAAAAAAAAATTAAGAGAAGCTAAAATACAACAATCCAGAGATAACCTTTCAGAAATTTTTGAACAGAAAAAGGAGATGGCAGCCGAAAATAATAATAATATAAGGAAGGTGCTTGGTGACTTCACTGCACCTAATTCCAATTTACATGGAAGAAGCATCTCCATTCCTGCCATTGGAGCAAACAACTTTGAGCTGAAACCTCAATTAGTTTCTCTGATGCAGCAGAACTGCAAGTTTCATGGACTTCCATCTGAAGATCCCTTTCAGTTCTTAACTGAATTCTTGCAGATATGTGATACTGTTAAGACTAATGGAGTAGATCCTGAAGTCTACAGGCTCATGCTTTTTCCCTTTTGCTGTAAGAGACAGAGCTAGATTATGGTTGGATTCTCAACCCAAAGACAGCCTGAACTCTTGGGATAAGCTGGTCACGGCTTTCTTAGCCAAGTACTTTCCTCCTCAAAAGCTGAGCAAGCTTAGAGCTGATGTTCAAACCTTCAGACAGAAAGAAGGTGAATCCCTCTATGAAGCTTGGGAAAGATACAAACAGTTGACCAAAAAGTGTCCTTCTGACATGCTTTCAAAATGGACCATCCTGGATATATTCTATGATGGTTTATCTGAGCTATCAAAAATGTCACTGGACACTTCTGCAGGTGGATCCATTCACCTAAAGAAAACGCCTGCAGAAGCTCAAGAACTCATTGACATGGTTGCTAATAACCAGTTCATGTACACTTCTGAAAGAAATCCTGTGAGTAATGGGACGCCTATGAAGAAGGGAGTTCTTGAAGTTGATACTCTGAATGCCATATTGGCTCAGAATAAAATATTGACTCAGCAAGTCAATATGATCTCTCAGAGTCTGCATGGAATGCAAGCTGTATCCAACAGTACTCAAGAGGCATCTTCTGAAGAAGAAGCTTATGATCCTGAGAACCCTGCAATAGCAGAGGTAAATTACTTAGGTGAACCTTATGGAAACACCTATAACTCATCATGGAGAAATCATCCAAATCTCTCATGGAAGGATCAAAAGCCTCAACAAGGCTTTAATAATGGTGGAAGAAACAGGTTTAGCAATAGCAAGCCTTTTCCATCATCAACTCAGCAACAGACAGAGAACTCTGAACAAAATGCTTCTAATTTAGCAAATCTGGTCTCTGATCTATCTAAGGCCACTGTAAGTTTTATGAATGAAACAAGGTCTTCCATTAGAAATCTGGAAGCACAAGTGGGCCAGCTGAGTAAAAGGATCACTGAAATCCCTCCTAGTACTCTCCCAAGCAATATAGAAGAGAATCCAAAAGGAGAGTGCAAGGCCATTGACATAAGCGCCATGGCCGAACCTGTGAGGAGAGGAGAGGACGTGAATCCCAAGGAGGAAGACCTCCTGGGACGTCCAGTGGTCAATAAGGAGCTTCCCTCTGAGGAACCAAAGGACTCTGGGGCCCATCTAGAGACCATAGAGATCCCATTGAACCTTCTTATGCCCTTCATGAGCTCTGATGAGTATTCCTCTTCTGAAGAGAATGAGGATGTTACTGAAGAGCAAACTGCCAAGTTTCTTGGTGCAATCATGAAGCTAAATGCCAAATTATTTGGCATTGATACTTGGGAAGTTGAACCTCCCTTGTTCATCAATGAACTAAGTGATCTGGATCAACTGACATTGCCTCAGAAGAGACAGGATCCTGGAAAGTTCATAATACCCTGTACCATAGGCACCATGATCTTTAAGGCTCTGTGTGACCTTGGTTCAGGAATAAACCTCATGCCCCTCTCTGTAATAGAGAAACTGGGAATCTATGGGGTGCAAGCTGCTAAAATCTCATTAGAGATGGCAGACAGCTCAAGAAAACAGGCTTATGGACAAGTAGAGGACGTGTTAGTAAAGGTTGAAGGCCTTTACATCCCTGCTGATTTCATAGTCCTGGATACTGGAAAGGAAGAGGATGAATCCATCATCCTAGGAAGACCTTTCCTGGCCACAGCAAGAGCTGTGATTGATGTTGACAGAGGTGAAATATTCCTTCAATGGAATGAGAACTCCCTTGTGTTTAAAACTCAAGGATCTCCCTCTGCAACCATGGAGAGGAAGCAGAAAAAGCTTCTCTCCAAGCAGAGTCAACCAGAGCCCCCACAGTCAAACTCTAAGTGGTGTTGGGAGGCCACAACCAAACTCTAAGTTTGGTGTTGAACTCCCATATCCAAACTCTAAGTTTGGTGTTGGAGAGTCTCAACAAAGCTCTGCACATCTGTGAGGCTCCATGAGAGCCCACTGTCAAGCTATTGACATTAAAGAAGCGCTTGTTGGGAGGCAACCCAATGTTTATTTATCTAACTATATTTTTCTTAGTTATGTGTCTTTATAGGTTCATGATCATGAGGAGTCACAAAATAAATATAAAAATTGAAAACAGAATCAAAAACAGCAGAAGAAAAATCACACCCTGGAGGAGCATCTGTCTGGCGTTCAAACGCCAGAACAGAGCATAGTTCTGGCGCTGAACGCCCAGAATGGGAGCATCCTGCTGTTGAACACCCAGAACAAGCATGGTTCTGGCGTTCAACGCCAGAAATGGCAGCAAAGGGGCGTTGAACGCCCAAAATGGGCACCAACCTGGCGCTGAACGCCCAGAGTTGTGTGCAAGGGCATTTTACATGCCTAAATTGGTGCAGGGATGTAAATGCCTTGACACCTCAGGATCTGTGGACCCCACAGGATCATCTCAGGATCTGTGGACCCCACAGGATCATCCCAGGATCTGTGGACCCCACAGGATCCCCACCTACCTCATCATCTCTCTTCCCATTCATGATCATCCCTTCTATTTTCCATTTACCACTCATATCCATACAACCACTACCTTCAAAATTCAACATCTCTCTCCCACCCAATCCCACCCATATGGCCGAATACACACATCCATCCATCTCCTCCATATCTTCTTCTTCTTCTTCTTCTATTCTTTCTTCTTTTGCTCGAGGGCGAGTACGAAATTTTGTTCCATGTTCTTTGTACTTGTGTGAGATTAACAATATATAATTGTATTGAATCATTATTATGGCTCTTTACTATGTGTGGACACAACTCCGTTCAACTAACCAGCAAGTGTACTGGGTCGTCCAAGTAATAAACCTTACGTGAGTAAGGGTCGATCCCACAGAGATTGTTGGCTTGAAGCAAGCTATGGTCACCTTGTAAATCTCAGTCAGGCGGATTTAAACATGATACTTTATTAGATTAAAATAAACAATAAAAGGGATAGAGATACTTATGTAGATTCATTGGCAGGAATTTCAGATAAGCGAATGGAGATGCTTTTCTTTCCTCTGAACCTCTGCTTTCCTGCTATCTTCATCCAATCAGTCTTACTCCTTCCATGGCTGGCTATATGCAAGGGCATCACCGTTGTCAGTGGCTACATCCCCTCCTCTCAGTGAATCATATGCTCACGCACCCTGTCACGGCACGGCTATTCATCTGTCGGTTCTCGATCATGCTGGAATAGGATTCACCCTCCTTTTGCGTCTGTCACTAACGCCCAACAATCGCGAGTTTGAAGCTCGTCACAGTCATTCAATCATTGAATCCTACTCAGAATACCACAGACAAGGTTTAGACCTTCCGGATTCTCTTGAATGCCGCCATCATTCTAGCGTACACCACGAAGATTCTGGTTAGGAGATCTAAGAGATATTCATTCTAGCTTAATTCATGTAGAACGGAAGTGTTTGTCAGGCACGCGTTCATAAGGGAGAAGGATGATGAGCGTCACACATAATCATCACCTTCATCAAGTTCTTGGGTGCGAATGGATATCTTAGAAGTGAAATAAGAAGAATTGAATAGAAAACAGTAGTACTTTGCATTAATCTTTGAGGAACAGCAGAGCTCCACACCTTAATCTATGGAGTGTAGAAACTCTACCGTATGAAAATACATAAGTGAAGGTCCAGGCATGGCCGAGAGGCCAGCCCCTCTGATCTAAGAACCAGGCGTCCAAAGATGCCTAATACAATAGTAAGAGGTCCTATTTATAATAAACTAGTCACTAGGGTTTACATGAGTAAGTAATTGATGCATAAATCCACTTCCGGGGCCCACTTGGTGTGTGCTTGGGCTTGGGCTTGAGTGTTACACGTGCAGAGGCCATTTGTGGAGTTGAACGCCAGTTTCTGTGCCAGTTTGGGCGTTCAACTCTGGTTTTGGATCCTTTTCTGGCGCTGGACGCCAGATTTGGGCAGAAGGCTGGCGTTGAACGCCAGTTTACGTCGTCAATTCTTGGCCAAAATATGGACTATTATATATTGCTGGAAAGCCCTGGATGTCGACTTTCCAACGCAATTGGAAGCGCGCCATTTCGAGTTCTGTAGCTCCAGAAAATCCACTTTGAGTGCAGGGAAGTCAGAATCCAACAGCATCAGCAGTCCTTTTTCAACCTCTGAATCTGATTTCTGCTCAAGTCCCTCAATTTCAGCCAGAAAATACCTGAAATCACAGAAAAACACACAAACTCATAGTAAAGTCCAGAAATGTGAATTTAACACAAAATCTATTGAAAACATCCCTAAAAGTAACTAGATCCTACTAAAAACATACTAAAAACAATGTCAAAAAGCGTATAAATTATCCGCTCATCACAACACCAAACTTAAATTGTTGCTTGTCCTCAAGCAACTAAAAATCAAAATAGGATAAAAAGAATAGAATATACTATAAATTCCAAACTATCAATGAAACAGAGCTTCAATCATATGAGCGGGACTTATAGCTTTTTGCCTCTTGAATAGTTTTGGCATCTCACTTTATCCATTGAGGTTCAGAATGATTGGCATCTATAGGAACTTAGATTTCAGATAGTGTTATTGACTCTCCTAGTTCAGTATGATGATTCTTGAACACAGCTTCTTTATGAGTCTTGGCCGTGGCCCTAAGCACTTTGTTTTCCAGTATTACCACCGGATACATAAATGCCACAGACACATAATTGGGTGAACCTTTTCAGATTGTGACTCAGCTTTGCTTAGAGTCCCCAATTAGAGGTGTCCAGGGTTCTTAAGCACACTCTTTGTTTTTGCTTTGGACCTTGACTTTAACCGCTCAGTCTCAAGTTTTCACTTGACACCTACACGCCACAAGCACATGGTTAGGGACAGCTTAGTTTAGCCGCTTAGACCAGGATTTTATTCCTTTAGGCCCTCCTATCCACTGATGCTCAAAGCCTTGGGATCCTTTTTAGTTGCCCTTGCCCTTTGGTTTTAAGGGTTATTGGCTTTTTCTGCTTGCTTTTTCTTTTTCTTTCTATTTTTTTTTGCCTATTTTTTTTCTTTCTTTTTTTTTTTTTCTGCAAGCTTTGTTCTTTGCTGCTTTTTCTTGCTTCAAGAATCATTTTTATGATTTTTCAGATTATCAAATAACATGTCTCCTAGTCATCATTCTTTCAAGAGCCAACATATTTAACATTCTTAAACAACAACTTCAAAAGACATATGCACTGTTCAAGCATTCATTCAGAAAACAAGAAGCATTGTCACCACATCAATATAATTAAGCTAAGTTCAAGGATAAATTCGAAACTCATGTACTTCTTGTTCTTTTTGAATTAAAACAGTTTTTATTTAAGAGAGGTGATGGATTCATAGGACATTTATAACTTTAAGACAAAGTTACTAACTACTAATGATCATGTAATGAAGACACAAACATAGATAAGCACATAACATAGAAAACGAAAAATAGAGAGAGTAAGAACAAGGAATGAGTCCACCTTAGTGATGTCCTTGAGCTCTTCTATGTCTCTTCCTTGTCTTTGCTGCTCCTCCTTCATTGCTTTTAGATCTTTCTCTGATTTCATGAAGGATGATGGAGTGCTCTTGATGTTCCACCCTTAGTTGCTTCCCATAATTGTGTGGAAGAAAATGTATCCCCTGAGGTATCTCAGGGATCTCTTGATTTGCAGTCAAATGTTCTACCACTGAGCTATAGACCCTTGATGGAAGCTTTTGTCTTCCCTTTCCTCTTTCTAGAGGCTTCTCTGGCCTTAGGTGCCATCAATGGTTATGGAAAAAAAACAAAAAAGCTATGCTTTTTACCACACCAAACTTAGAATGTTGCTCGCCCTCGAGCAAAAGAAGAAAGAATAGAAGAAAAAGAGGATATGGAGGAGATGGATGGCTGTGTGTATTCGGCCATATGGGCGGGATTGGGTGGGGAAGAGATGTTGAATTTTTGAAGGTAAGTGGGTGTATGGGTGTGAGTGGTAAATGGAAGACAGAAGGGATGAGTGTTTATTGGGAATAGAGGATGATTGAGAAGAGAGAAGAGAGTGAGTGAAGGTAGGTGGGGATCCTGTGGGGTCCACAGATCCTGGGATGATCCTGTGGGGTCCACAGATCCTGAGGTGTCAAGGCATTTACATCCCTGCACCAAATTAGGCATGTAAAATGCCTTTGCACACAACTCTGGGCGTTCAGCGCCAGGTTGGTGCCTATTTTGGGCGTTCAACGCCCATTCGCTGCCATTTCTGGCGTTGAACGCCAGAACCATGCTTGTTCTGGGCGTTCAGCGCCAGGATGCTCCCATTCTGGGCGTTCAGCGCCAGAACTATGCTCTGTTCTGGCGTTTGAACGCCAGACAGATGCTCCTCCAGGGTGTGATTTTTCTTCTGCTGTTTTTGATTCCGTTTTTGATTTTTTTTGTTTATTTTGTGACTCCACATGATCATGAACCTCTGTCAACATCAATCACAGCTCTTGCTGTGGCCAGGAAAGGTCTTCCTAGGATGATGGATTCATCCTCTTCCTTTCCAGTATCCAGGACTATGAAATCAGCAGGGATGTAAAGGCCTTCAACCTTTACTAACACGTCCTCTACTTGTCCATAAGCCTGTTTTCTAGAGCTGTCTGCCATCTCTAATGAGATTTTAGCAGCTTGCACCTCATAGATTCCCAGTTTCTCCATTATAGAGAGGGGCATAAGGTTTATTCCTGAACCAAGGTCACACAGAGCCTTAAAGATCATGGTGCCTATGGTACAGGGTATTATGAACTTTCCAGGATCCTGTCTCCTCTGAGGCAATGTCAGTTGATCCAGATCACTTAGTTCATTGATGAACAAGGGAGGTTCAACTTCCCAAGCATCAATGCCAAATAATTTGGCATTCAGCTTCATGATTGCACCAAGAAACTTGGCAGTTTGCTCTTCAGTAACATTCTCATTCTCTTCAGAAGAGGAATATTCATCAGAGCTCATGAACGGCATAAGGAGGTTCAATGGAATCTCTATGGTCTCTAGATGAGCCTCAGAGTCCTTTGGTTCCCTAGAGGGAAGCTCCTTATTGATCACTGGACGTCCCTGGAGGTCTTCCTCCTTGGGATTCACGTCCTCTCCTCTCCTCTCAGGTTCGGCCATGGCGCTTATGTCAATGGCCTTGCACTCTCCTTTTGGATTCTCTTCTGTATTGCTTGGGAGAGTACTAGGAGGGATTTCAGTGATCCTTTTACTCAGCTGGCCCACTTGTGCTTCCAGATTTCTAATGGAAGATCTTGTTTCATTCATGAAACTTACAGTGGCCTTAGATAGATCAGAGACTAGATTTGCTAAATTAGAAGCATTTTGTTCAGAGTTCTCTGTCTGTTGCTGAGTTGATGATGGAAAAGGCTTGCTATTGCTAAACCTGTTTCTTCCACCATTATTAAAGCCTTGTTGGGGCTTTTGATCCTTTCATGAGAAATTTGGATGATTTCTCCATGTTGAGTTATAGGTGTTTCCATAAGGTTCACCTAAGTAATTTACCTCTGCTATTGCAGGGTTCTCAGGATCATAAGCTTCTTCTTCAGAAGATGCCTCTTGAGTACTGTTGGATGCAGCTTGCATTCCATGCAGACTCTGAGAAATCATATTGACTTGCTGAGTCAATATTTTATTCTGAGCCATTATGGCATTCAGAGTATCAACTTCAAGAACTCCCTTCTTCATAGGCGTCCCATTATTCACAGGATTCCTTTCAGAAGTGTACATGAACTGGTTATTAGCAACCATGTCAATGAGTTCTTGAGCTTCTGCAGGCGTTTTCTTTAGGTGAATGGATCCACCTGCAGAAGTGTCCAGTGACATCTTTGATAGCTCAGATAAACCATCATAGAATATATCCAGGATGGTCCATTCTGAAAGCATGTCAGAAGGACACTTTTTGGTCAACTGTTTGTATCTTTCCCAAGCTTCATAGAGGGATTCACCTTCTTTCTGTCTGAAGGTTTGAACATCCGCTCTAAGCTTGCTCAGCTTTTGAGGAGGAAAGTACTTGGCTAAGAAAGCCGTGACCAGCTTATCCCAAGAGTTCAGGCTATCTTTGGGTTGAGAATCCAACCATAATCTAGCTCTGTCTCTTACAGCAAAAGGGAAAAGCATGAGCCTGTAGACTTCAGGATCTATTCCATTAGTCTTTACAGTATCACATATCTGCAAGAATTCAGTTAAGAACTGAAAAGGATCTTCAGATGGAAGTCCATGAAACTTGCAGTTCTGCTGCATCAGAGAAACTAATTGAGGTTTCAGCTCAAAGTTGTTTGCTCCAATGGCAGGAATGGAGATGCTTCTTCCATGTAAATTGGAATTAGGTGCAGTAAAGTCACCAAGCATCCTCCTTTCATTATTATTATTTTCGGCTGCCATCTCCTCTGCCTGTTCGAAAATTTCTGAAAGGTTATCTCTGGATTGTTGTATTTTAGCTTCTCTTAATTTTCTCTTCAGAGTCCTTTCAGGTTCTGGATTTGCTTCCACAAGAATGTTCTTATCCTTGCTCCTGCTCATATGACAAGGAAGAATGGCCAGAAAAATGATAATAATAATAGAGATCCTTTATACCACAGTATAGGGATCCCTTTGTAAGTAGAAGAAGAGGGGGAGATAAAGGATATGATGTAAAGGAAGAAACACAACTGTGAGGATTGGAATGTGAGATGAGATGTTAGGACATGAATGAATAAATAGAATGAGATGGGGGAGGAATAATTTTCGAAAATTATTTTGAAAAAGAGTTAGTGATTTTTGAAAATTGTTTTTTTTTTTGAAAATTGTTAGTATTTTTTTTCGAAATTTTTTTTTTTCGAAAATTAGAATTTAAAATTTAAAATAATAGTTAATTAAAAAGAAATTTTGAAAAAGGGGGGAGATATTTTCGAAATTGAGAGAGAGAGAGTTAGTTAGGTGGTTTTGAAAAAGATAAGAAACAAACAAAAAGTTAGTTAGTTAGTTGAAACAAATTTTGAAAAGATAGGAAGTTAGGAAGTTAGAGAAGATATTTTGAAAAGATATTTTTGAACAAGATAAGATAAGAAGATATTTTGAAAAGATATGATAGGATTAGTTTTGAAAAAGATTTGATTTTTAAAATCACAATTAATGACTTGATTCATAAGAAATCACAAGATATGATTCTAGAACTTAAAGTTTGAATCTTTCTTAACAAGCAAGTAACAAACTTCAAATTTTTGAATCAAAACATTAATTGTTTAGTTATTTTCGAAAATTTTATATAAAAATAAGAAAAAGATTTTTGAAAAATATTTTTGGAATTTTCGAAAATAACTAAGGATTTTGAAAAAGATTTGATTTTTGAAAAAGATTTTGAAAAAGATAATATTTTCAAATTGAAAATTTGATTTGACTCATTGGCAACAACTTGATTTTTAAAATTTTTGAAAAAGTCAATCCAAATTTTCGAATTTGATGAGAGAAAAAAGGAAAGATATTTTTTTATTTTTAAAATTTTTATGAAAAACATGAAAATTATGCAATGCATGAAATTTTTAGATCAAAACATGTGATGCATGCAAGAATGCTATGAATGTCAAGATGAACACCAAGAACACTTTGAAGATTATGATGAACATCAAGAACACATTTTTGAAAAATTTTTTTTAATGCAAAGAAAACATGCAAGACACCAAACTTAGAATTCTTTAATGCTTAGACACTAAGAATTCAAGAATGCATATGATAAACATGAAAAGACACAAAACAAAAAATCATCAAGATCAAACAAGAAGACTTACCAAGAACAACTTGAAGATCATGAAGAACACTATGAATGCATGATATTTTCGAAAAATGCTAGATGCATATGCATGTGACATCAAACTTATAATATGACTCAAGACTCAAACAAGAAACAGAAAATATTTTTGATTTTTATGATTTTCAAATTTTTTTGGATTTTTATTTATATTTTTCGAAAATTATTTAAAAAAAAGAAAAATAAGGATTCAAAAATTTTTTATATGAATTCCAGGAATCTTATGCTCTAAAGCTCCAATCAAAGGGTCAGGCATGGCTTAATAGCCAGCCAAGCTTTAGTATGTAAATCAGAAACAGTAGCAGGTGGATTAACTCCAACTAGCTTGCTCTTGATAACAAATTGCTGCCTCAGTCCAAA
Source organism: Arachis ipaensis (assembly GCF_059453495.1). Taxonomy (NCBI): domain Eukaryota; kingdom Viridiplantae; phylum Streptophyta; class Magnoliopsida; order Fabales; family Fabaceae; genus Arachis; species Arachis ipaensis. Next base: position 73,550,958 of record NC_142437.1, on the reverse strand, counting down.
TAAATTTAGACATGGCTTTACAGCCAGCCAGGATGCAACATATAATTACATGGGCTGAAGTGATTAGTTGAATACCAATCCCAAAGTAGTTTGGGTATGGCTTTACAGCCAGATATGATTCAACATATTTCATGAAACACTAGAATTCATTCTTAAAAATTTCGAAGCCATAGAATAATTTATTTTTGAAAACATTTTTATTATTATTATTTTTTATTTTTTATTTTTTTTTTCGAAAATATATGAGAGATTTTTGAAAATATTTTTGAAAAATTTTTGAAAAGAAAATAAAAAGAAAATTACCTAATCTGAGCAACAAGATGAACCGTCAGTTGTCCAAACTCGAACAATCCCCGGCAACGGCGCCAAAAACTTGGTGCACGAAATTTTGTTCCATGTTCTTTGTACTTGTGTGAGATTAACAATATATAATTGTATTGAATCATTATTATGGCTCTTTACTATGTGTGGACACAACTCCGTTCAACTAACCAGCAAGTGTACTGGGTCGTCCAAGTAATAAACCTTACGTGAGTAAGGGTCGATCCCACAGAGATTGTTGGCTTGAAGCAAGCTATGGTCACCTTGTAAATCTCAGTCAGGCGGATTTAAACATGATACTTTATTAGATTAAAATAAACAATAAAAGGGATAGAGATACTTATGTAGATTCATTGGCAGGAATTTCAGATAAGCGAATGGAGATGCTTTTCTTTCCTCTGAACCTCTGCTTTCCTGCTATCTTCATCCAATCAGTCTTACTCCTTTCCATGGCTGGCTGTATGCAAGGGCATCACCGTTGTCAGTGGCTACATCCCCTCCTCTCAGTGAATCATATGCTCACGCACCCTGTCACGGCACGGCTATTCATCTGTCGGTTCTCGATCATGCTGGAATAGGATTCACCCTCCTTTTGCGTCTGTCACTAACGCCCAGCACTCGCGAGTTTGAAGCTCGTCACAGTCATTCAATCATTGAATCCTACTCGGAATACCACAGACAAGGTTTAGACTTTCTGGATTCTCTTGAATGCCGCCATCATTCTAGCTTACGCCACGAAGATTCCGGTTAGGAGATCTAAGAGATACTCATTCTAGCTTAATTCATGTAGAACGGAAGTGTTTGTCAGGCACGCGTTCATAAGGGGGAAGGATGATGAGCGTCACACATAATCATCACCTTCATCACGTTCTTGGGTGCGAATGGATATCTTAGAAGCGAAATAAGAAGAATTGAATAGAAAATAGTAGTACTTTGCATTAATCTTTGAGGAATAGCAGAGCTCCACACCTTAATCTATGGAGTGTAGAAACTCTACCGTTGAAAATACATAAGTGAAGGTCCAGGCATGGCCGAGATGGCCAGCCCCCTAAAACGTGATCAAAGGATCATAAGGTAATCCAAAGATGCCTAATACAATAGTAAGAGGTCCTATTTATAATAAACTAGCTACTAGGGTTTACATGAGTAAGTATTTGATGTATAAATCCACTTCCGGGGCCCACTTGGTGTGTGTTTGGGCTGAGCTTAAGTGTTGCACGTGCAGAGGCCATTTGTGGAGTTGAACGCCAGTTTTTGTGCCAGTTTGGGCGTTCAACTCTGGTTTTGGATCCTTTTCTGGCGCTGGACGCCAAATTTGGGCAGAAGGCTGGCGTTGAATGCCAGTTTACGTCGTCAATTCCTGGCCAAAGTATGGACTATTAGACATTGCTGGAAAGCCCTGGATGTCTACTTTCTAACGCAATTGGAAGCGCGCCATTTCGAGTTCTGTAGCTCCAGAAAATCCACTTTGAGTGCAGGGAAGTCAGAATCCAACAGCATCAGCAGTCCTTTTTCAACCTCTGAATCTGATTTCTGCTCAAGTCCCTCAATTTCAGCCAGAAAATACCTGAAATCACAGAAAAACACACAAACTCATAGTAAAGTCCAGAAATGTGAATTTAACACAAAATCTATTAAAAACATCCCTAAAAGTAACTAGATCCTACTAAAAACATACTAAAAACAATGTCAAAAAGCGTATAAATTATCCGCTCATCACAACACCAAACTTAAATTGTTGCTTGTCCCCAAGCAACTGAAAATCAAAATAGGATAAAAAGAATAGAATATACTATAAATTCCAAACTATCAATGAAACAGAGCTTCAATCATATGAGCGGGACTTATAGCTTTTTGCCTCTTGAATAGTTTTGGCATCTCACTTTATCCATTGAGGTTCAGAATGATTGGCATCTATAGGAACTCAGAGTTCAGATAGTGTTATTGATTCTCCTAATTCAGTATGATGATTCTTGAACACAGCTATTTTATGAGTCTTGGCCGTGGCCCTAAGCACTTTGTTTTCCAGTATTACCACCGGATACATAAATGCCACAGACACATAATTGGGTGAACCTTTTCAGATTGTGACTCAGCTTTGCTAAAGTCCCCAATTAGAGGTGTCCAGGGTTCTTAAGCACACTCTTTTTTTTTGCTTTGGACCTTGACTTTAACCGCTCAGTCTCAAGTTTTCACTTGACACCTACACGCCACAAGCACATGGTTAGGGACAGCTTGGTTTAGCCGCTTAGACCAGGATTTTATTCCTTTTAGGCCCTCCTATCCACTGATGCTCAAAGCCTTGGGATCCTTTTTATTTGCCCTTGCCTTTTGGTTTTAAGGGTTATTGGCTTTTTGCTCTTGCCTCTTGGTTTTAAGAGCTTTTGGCTTTTTCTGCTTGCTTTTTCTTTTTCTTTATATTTTTTTTTTCGCCTATTTTTTTTTTCTTTCTATTTTTTTTTTCTGCAAGCTTTGTTCTTTGCTGCTTTTTCTTGCTTCAAGAATCATTTTTATGATTTTTCAGATTATCAAATAACATGTCTCCTAGTCATCATTCTTTCAAGAGCCAACATATTTAACATTCTTAAACAACAACTTCAAAAGACATATGCACTGTTCAAGCATACATTCAGAAAACAAGAAGCATTGTCACCACATCAATATAATTAAACTAAGTTCAAGGATAAATTCGAAACTCATGTACTTCTTGTTCTTTTGAATTAAAATACTTTTCATTTAAGAGAGGTGATGGATTCATAGGACATTTATAACTTTAAGACATAGTTACTAATTACTAATGATCATGTAATGAAGACACAAACATATATAAGCACATAACATATAAAAACGAAAAACAGAGAAAGTAAGAACAAGGAATGAGTCCACCTTAGTGATGTCCTTGAGCTCTTCTATGTCTCTTCCTTGTCTTTGTTGCTCCTCCTTCATTGCTTTTTAGATCTTCTCTGATTTCATGAAGGATGATGGAGTGCTCTTGATGTTCCACCCTTAGTTGCTTCCAATAATTGTGTGGAAGAAAATGTATCCCCTGAGGTATCTCAGGGATCTCTTGATTTGCAGTCAAATGTTCTACCACTGAGCTATAGACCCTTGATGGAAGCTTTTGTCTTCCCTTTCCTCTTTCTAGAGGTTTCTCTGGCCTTAGGTGCCATCAATGGTTATGGAAAAAAACAAAAAAGCTATGCTTTTACCACACCAAACTTAGAATGTTGCTCGCCCTCGAGCAAAAGAAGAAAGAATAGAAGAATAAGAAGAAGATATGGAGGAGATGGATGAGAGTGTGTATTCGGCCATATGGGTGGGATTGGGTGGGAGAGAGATGTTGAATTTTGAAGGTAGTGGGTGTATGGATGTGAGTGGTAAATGGAAAACAGAAGGGATGATCATGAATGGAAAGAGAGATGATGAGGTAGGTGGGGATCCTGTGGGGTCCACAGATCCTGGGATGATCCTGTGGGGTCCACAGATCCTGAGGTGTCAAGGCATTTACATCCCTGCACCAAATTAGGCATGTAAAATGCCTTTGCACACAACTCTGGGCGTTCAGCGCTAGGTTGGTGCCCGTTTTGGGCGTTCAACGCCCCTTTGCTGCCATTTCTGGCGTTGAACGCCAGAACCATGCTTGTTCTGGGCATTCAGCGCCAGGATGCTCCCATTCTGGGCGTTCAGCGCCATAACTATGCTCTGTTCTGGCGTTTGAACGCCAGACAGATGCTCCTCCAGGGTGTGATTTTTCTTCTGCTGTTTTTGATTCTGTTTTCAATTTTTATATTTATTTTGTGACTCCACATGATCATGAACCTAAGAAAACATGAAAAATAAGAATTAGATACACATTGGGTTGCCTCCCAACAAGCGCTTCTTTAATGTCAATAGCTTGACAGTGGGCTCTCATGGAGCCTCACAGATGTGCAGAGCTTTGTTGAGACTCTCCAACACCAAACTTAGAGTTTGGATATGGGAGTTCAACACCAAACTTAGAGTTTGGTTGTGGCCTCCCAACACCAAACTTAGAGTTTGACTGTGGGGGCTCTGGTTGACTCTGCTTTGAGAGAAGCTTTTCATGCTTCCTCTCCATGGTTGCAGAGGGAGATCCTTGAATACAAGGGAGTTCTCATTCCATTGAAGGACTATTTCACCTCTGTCAACATCAATCACAGCTCTTGCTGTGGCCAGGAAAGGTCTTCCTAGGATGATGGATTCATCCTCTTCCTTTCCAGTATCCAGGACTATGAAATCAGTAGGTATGTAAGGGCCCTCAACCTTTACTAATACATCTTCTACTTGTCCATAAGCCTGTCTTCTTGAGCTGTCTGCCATCTCTAGTGAGATTTTAGCAGCTTGCACCCCATAGATTCCCAGTTTCTCTATCACAGAGAGGGGCATGAGGTTTATTCCTGAACCAAGGTCACACAGAGCCTTAAAGATCATGGTGCCTATGGTGCAGGGTATTATGAACTTTCCAGGATCCTGTCTCTTCTGAGGCAATGTTAGTTGATCCAGATCACTTAGTTCATTGATGAACAAGGGAGGTTCAACTTCCCAAGCATCAATGCCAAATAATTTGGCATTCAGCTTCATGATTGCACCAAGAAACTTGGCAGTTTGCTCTTCAGTGACATCCTCATTCTCTTCAGAAGAGGAATACTCATCAGAGCTCATGAAGGGCATAAGGAGGTTCAATGGGATCTCTATAGTCTCTAGATGAGCCCCAGAGTCCTTTGATTCCCCAGAGGGAAGCTCCTTATTGATCACTGGACGTCCCAGGAGGTCTTCCTCCTTGGGATTCACGTCCTCTCCTTTCCTCACAGGTTCGGCCATGGCACTTATGTCAATGGCCTTGCACTCTCCTTTTGGGTTCTCTTCTGTATTGCTTGGGAGAGTACTAGTAGGGATTTCAGTGATCCTTTTACTCAGCTGGCCCACTTGTGCTTCCAAATTTCTAAGGGAAGACCTTGTTTCATTCATGAAACTTACAGTGGCCTTAGATAGATCAGAGACTAGATTTGCTAAATTAGAAGCATTTTGTTCAGAGTTCTCTGTCTGTTGCTGAGTTGATGGTGGAAAAGGCTTGCTATTGCTAAACCTGTTTCTTCCACCATTATTAAAGCCTTGTTGAGGCTTTTGATCCTTCCATGAGAAATTTGGATGATTTCTCCATGTTGAGTTATAGGTGTTTCCATAAGGTTCACCTAAGTAATTTACCTCTGCTATTGCAGGGTTCTCAGGATCATAGGCTTCTTCTTCAGAAGATGCCTCTTGAGTACTGTCGGATGCAGCTTGCATTCCATGCAGACTCTGAGAGATCATATTGACTTGCTGAGTCAATATTTTATTCTGAGCCAATATGGCATTCAGAGTATCAACTTCAAGAACTCCCTTCTTCATAGGCGTCCCATTGCTCACAGGATTCCTTTCAGAAGTGTACATGAACTGGTTATTAGCAACCATGTCAATGAGTTCTTGAGCTTCTGCAGGCGTTTTCTTTAGGTGAATGGATCCACCTGCAGAAGTGTCCAGTGACATCTTTGATAGCTCAGATAAACCATCATAGAATATATCCAGGATGGTCCATTCTGAAAGCATGTCAGAAGGACACTTTTTGGTCAACTGTTTGTATCTTTCCCAAGCTTCATAGAGAGATTCACCTTCTTTCTGTCTGAAGGTTTGAACATCAGCTCTTAGCTTGCTCAGCTTTTGAGGAGGAAAGTACTTGGCTAAGAAAGCCGTGACCAGCTTATCCCAAGAGTTCAGGCTGTCTTTAGGTTGAGAATCCAACCATAATCTAGCTCTGTCTCTTACAGCAAAAGGGAAAAGCATGAGCCTGTAGACTTCTGAATCTATTCCATTAGTCTTAACAGTATCACATATCTGCAAGAATTCAGTTAAGAACTGAAAAGGATCTTCAGATGGAAGTCCATGAAACTTGCAGTTCTGCTGCATCAGAGAAACTAATTGAGGTTTCAGCTCAAAGTTGTTTGCTCCAATGGCAGGAATGGAGATGCTTCTTCCATGTAAATTGGAATTAGGTGCAGTAAAGTCACCAAGCATCTTCCTTACATTATTATTATTTTCGGCTGCCATCTCCTTTGCCTGTTCAAAAATTTCTGAAAGGTTATATCTGGATTGTTGTATTTTAGCTTCTCTTAATTTTCTCTTCAGAGTCCTTTCAGGTTTTGGATCTGCTTCCACAAGAGTGTTCTTATCCTTGCTCCTGCTCATATGACAAGGAAGAATGGCCAGAAAAATGATAATAATAATAGAGATCCTCTATACCACAGTATAGGGATCCCTTTGTAAGTAGAAGAAGAGGGGGAGATAAAGGTTGTGATGTAAGGGAAGAAACACAACTGTACCAATGGAAGAGATGTGAGGTGAGATGTTAGGATATGAATGAATAAATAGAATGAGATGGGGGAGGGATAATTTTTGAAAATTATTTTGAAAAAGAGTTAGTGATTTTTGAAAATGGTTTTTTTTTTTGAAAATTTGTTAGTAATTTTCGAAAATTAAGTTTTAAAAATTAAAATAATTAATAAATTAAAAAGAAATTTTGAAAAAGGGGAGAGATATTTTCGAAAATGAGAGAGAGAGAGTTAGTTAGGTGGTTTTGAAAAAGTTAAGAAACAAACAAAAAGTTTGTTAGTTAGTTGAAACAAATTTTGAAAACTAATTTTGAAAAGATAAGTAGTTAGGAGGTTAGGAAAGATATTTTGAAAAGATATTTTTGAAAAAGATAAGATAAGAAAATATTTTGAAAAGATATGATAGAAATTAGTTTTGAAAAAGATTTTATTTTTAAAATCTCAATTAATGACTTGATTCATAAGAAATCACAAGATATGATTCTAGAACTTAAAGTTTGAATCTTTCTTAACAAGCAAGTAACAAACTTCAAATTTTTGAATCAAAACATTAATTGATTAGTTATTTTCGAAAATTTTATATAAAAATAAGAAAAAGATTTTTGAAAAATATTTTTGGAATTTTCGAAAATAACTAAGAATTTTGAAAAAGATTTGATTTTTGAAAAAGATTTTGAAAAAGATAAGATTTTCAAATTTGAAAATTTGATTTGACTCATAAGAAACAACTTGATTTTAAAAATTTTTGAAAAAGTCAACTCAATTTTCGAATTTGATGAGAGAAAAAGGGAAAGATATTTTTTTGATTTTTGAATTTTTATGATGCAAGAGAAAAACATGAAAATTATGCAATGCATGAAATTTTTAGATCAAAACAATGAATGCATGCAATAATGCTATGAATGTCAAGATGAACACCAGGAACACTTTGAATGTCATGATGAACATCAAGAACATAATTTTGAAAAATCTTTAATGCAAAGAAAACATGCAAGACACCAAACTTAGAATTCTTTAATGCTTACGCACTAAGAATTCAAGAATGCATATGATAAACATGAAAAGACACAAAACAAAAAATCATCAAGATCAAACAAGAAGACTTACCAAGAACAACTTGAAGATCATGAAGAACACTATGAATGCATGAAATTTTCGAAAATTGCAAGATGCATATGCAAGTGACACCAAACTTATAATGTGACTCAAGACTCAAACAAGAAACAAGAATATTTTTTATTTTTATGATTTTATGAATTTTTTAGATTTTTAACTTATATTTTTCAAAAATTATTTAAAAAAAAAGAAAAATAAGGATTCAAAATTTTTAATATGAATTCCAGGAATCTTATGCTCTAAAGCTCCAATCAAAGGGTCAGGCATGGCTTAATAGCCAGCCAAGCTTTAGTATGTAACTCAGACATGACACGCCTGACATTCCTTGCATTCAACCGCCAATTGGCTAAGAAAGACAAAGAAGCTCTTCTCTTGAGTATAAGGATTGAGACATGGCTTTACAGCCAGCCAGGATGCAACATATAATTACATGGGCTGGAGTGATTAGTTGAATACCAATCCCAAAGTAGTTTGGGTATGGCTTTACAGCCAGATATGATTCAACATATTTCATGAAACACTAGAATTCATTCTTAAAAATTTTGAAGCCATAGAATAATTTATTTTTGAAAACATTTTTATTTTTTTCGAAAATAGATGAGAAAATTTTAGAAATATTTTTGAAAAATTTTTGAAAAGAAAATAAAAAGAAAATTACCTAATCTGAGCAACAAGATGAACCGTCAGTTGTCCAAACACAAACAATCCCCGGCAACGGCGCGAAAAACTTGGTGGACGAAATTGTGATCACATTAATGTAGTACTCTTTGTTATTGTATGGAATCATTATTATGGCTCTTTACTATGTGTGGACACAACTCCGTTCAACTAACCAGCAAGTGTACTGGGTCGTCCAAGTAATAAACCTTACGCGAGTAAGGGTCGATCCCACAGAGATTGTTGGCTTGAAGCAAGCTATGGTCACATTGTAAATCTCAGTCAGGCGGATTTAAACATGATACTTTATTAGATTTAAAATAAACAATAAAAGGGATAGAGATACTTTTGTAGATTCATTGGCAGGAATTTCAGATAAGCGAATGGAGATGCTTTTCGTTCCTCTGAACCTCTGCTTTCCTGCTATCTTCATCCAATCAGTCTTACTCCTTTCCATGGCTGGCTGTATGCAAAGGCATCACCGTTGTCAGTGGCTACATCCCCTCCTCTCAGTGAATCATATGCTCACGCACCCTATCACGGCACGGCTATTCATCTGTCGGTTCTCGATCATGCTGGAATAGGATTCACCCTCCTTTTGCGTCTGTCACTAACGCCCAGCACTCGCGAGTTTGAAGCTCGTCACAGTCATTCAATCATTGAATCCTACTCGGAACACCACAGACAAGGTTTAGACTTTCTGGATTCTCTTGAATGCCGCCATCATTCTAGCTTACGCCACGAAGATTCCGGTTAGGAGATCTAAGAGATACTCATTCTAGCTTAATTCATGTAGAACGGAAGTGTTTGTCAGGCACGCGTTCATAAGGGGGAAGGATGATGAGCGTCACACATAATCATCACCTTCATCACGTTCTTGGGTGCGAATGGATATCTTAGAAGCGAAATAAGAAGAATTGAATAGAAAATAGTAGTACTTTGCATTAATCTTTGAGGAACAGCAGAGCTCCACACCTTAATCTTTGGAGTGTAGAAACTCTACCGTTGAAAATACATAAGTGAAGGTCCAGGCATGGCCAAGATGGCCAGCCCCCTAAAACGTGATCAAAGGATCATAAGGTAATCCAAAGATGCCTAATACAATAGTAAGAGGTCCTATTTATAATAAACTAGCTACTAGGGTTTACATGAGTAAGTATTTGATGTATAAATCCACTTCCGGGGCCCACTTGGTGTGTGTTTGGGCTGAGCTTAAGTGTTGCACGTGAAGAGGCCATTTGTGGAGTTGAACGCCAGTTTTTGTGCCAGTTTGGGCGTTCAACTCTGGTTTTGGATCCTTTTCTGGCGCTGGACGCCAGATTTGGGCAGAAGGCTGGCGTTGAACGCCAGTTTACGTCGTCAATTCTTGGCCAAAGTATGGACTATTATATATTTCTGGAAAGCCCTGAATGTCTACTTTCCAACGCAATTGGAAGCGCGCCATTTCGAGTTCTGTAGCTCCAGAAAATCCACTTTGAGTGCAGGGAGGTCAGAATCCAACAGCATCAGCAGTCCTTTTTCAACCTCTGAATCTGATTTCTGCTCAAGTCCCTCAATTTCAGCCAGAAAATACCTGAAATCACAGAAAAACACACAAACTCATAGTAAAGTCCAGAAATGTGAATTTAACACAAAATCTATTAAAAACATCCCTAAAAGTAACTAGATCCTACTAAAAACATACTAAAAACAATGTCAAAAAGCGTATAAATTATCCGCTTATCAATGACCGAAAGTAGCCATTGACAGTGGTGATGTATCACATAAAGCCAGCCATGGAAAGGAATGAGACTGATTGGATGAAGATAGCAGGAAAGCAGAGGTTCAGAAGAACGAAAAGCATCTCCATTCGCTTATCTGAAATTCCTACCAATGAATTACATATGTATCTCTATCCCTATTTTATTATATAATATTCGAAAACACCATTATCAATTATATCTGCCTGACTGAGATTTACAAGGTGACCATAGTTTGCTTCATACCAACAATCTCCGTGGGATTCGACCCTTACTCACGTAAGGTATTACTTGGATGACCCAGTGCACTTGCTGGTTAGTTGTATCGAAGTTGTGACAATTATGAATTAAGATCAGAGCACCAAGCTTTGGAGCCATTACCAGGATTTGTTCGAGCCTGGAGATCACAATTTCGTGCACCAGACGTCCCAGGAGGCTTTTCTCACTAGGACTCACGTCCTTCTCACTCTCTCCAGGTTCGGCCATGTTGGTCATGGTTTTGGCCTTGCACCCTCTCTTGGGGTTTTCTTCTGTATTGCTTGGGAGAGTACTGGGAGGAGTTTCAGTAATCTTCTTACTCAGCTGACCCACTTGTGCCTCCAAATTTCTAATGGAAGACCTTGTTTCATTCATGAAACTTAGTGTGGTCTTGGATAGATCAGAGACTATGGTTGCCAGGCCAGAATGGCTCTGTTCAGAATTCTCTATCTGTTGCTGAGAAGATGATGGCAAAGGCTTGCTATTGCTAAACCTATTTCTTCCACCATTATTATTGAAGCCTTGTTGGGGCTTCTGTTGGTCCTTCAATGAGAAATTTGGATGATTCCTCCATGAAGGATTATAGGTGTTTCCATAGGGTTCTCCCATGTAATCCACCACTGCCATTGCAGGGTTCTCATGATCATAAGCTTCCTCTTAAGAAGATGCTTCTTTAGTAATGTTGGATGCATATTGCAATCCATTCAGACTCTGAGAAATCATATTGACTTGTTACGTCAATATTTTATTCTGAGCCAATAAGGCATTCAGAGTATCAATTTCAAGAACTCCCTTCTTCGGAGGCGTCCCATTGTTCACAGGATTCCTCTCAGAGGTGTACATGAACTGGTTATTTGCAACCATTTTAATGAGTTCCTGAGCTTCTGCAGGGGTTTTCAGATGAAGAGATCCTCCTGCAAAATGGTCCAATGACATTTTTGACAACTCAGACAGACCATCATAGAATATACATATGATGCTCCATTCTGGAAGTATGTCAGTAGGACACCTTTTGATCAGTTGCTTATATCTTTCCCAGGCTTCATAGAGGGATTCTCCTTCCTTCTATCTGAAGGTGTGGATTTTCACTCTAAGCTTGCTCATCTTTTGAGGTGGAAAGAATTTGGCCAGAAAGGCACTGACCAGCTTACCCCAAGAGTTCAGGCTATCCTTAGGTTGTGAATCCAACCATGTTCTAGCTTTGTCTCTTACAGCAAAAGGGAAAAGCATAATCCTGTAGACCTCGGGATCAACTCCATTGGTCTTGACAGTGTCACAGATTTACAAGAATTCATCTAAAAACTGATGAGGATCTTCCATTGGAAGTCCATGAAACTTGCAATTCTGCTGCATTGGAGAAACCAATTGAGGCTTAAGCTCAAAATTGTTTGCTCCAATTGCAGGAAGTGAGATGCTTCTTCCATAGAAGTTAGAAGAGGGTGCAATAAAGTCACCAAGCATCTTCCTTGCATCTCCACCATTGTTATTAGGTTCGGCCATGTCTCCCTCTTTTTCAAAAATTTCTGTCAGGTTGTCTCTAGAGAGTTGTGCTTTAGCTTCTCTTAGTTTCCTCTTAAGAGCCCTTTCAGGTTCAGGATCAGCTTTAATAAGAATGTCTTTGTCCCTGTTCCTGCTCATATGAAAAAGAGGAGAACAGAAAAGAAAATATGGAATCCTCTATGTCACAGTATAGAGATTCCTTATGTGAGTATAAGAAGAGAAGAATAGAAGAAGGAGAAGAGAAAAATTTGAACACAGAGAAGAAGATGGGGTTCGAATTTTGGGTGGGAGAGAAGTGTTAGTAGATAAATAAATAGAGGGAGATGTGAGAGGGGGAGAGAATTCGATTTTAATTTAAAATAAAAGAAAAATATTTTTGCTTTTATTTTAATTCTTAGTTAGAATTCAAAAATTAAAAAGAGAAATAAAATTGAAATTAAAATTTGAAACAATTAGTTAATTAAAAAGAATTTTGAAAAAGTGGTGAGGAGTTTTCAAAAATTAGAGAGAGAAAAGTAGTTAGATGGTTTTGAAAAAGATAAGAATTTTTTTTAAAAATAAAACAAAAAGTTAAGTAGTTAATTGAAAAAGATTTGAAAATCAATTTTGAAAAGATAAGAGGTTAGGAAAGATTTTGAAATTAAGTTTTGAAAAATAAATGATTGAAAATTTGAAATTTATTTTGAAAAAGATTTGAAAAAGAAATTTAAAAAGATTTGATTTTTGAAATTAAAGTTGATTACTTGACTAACAAGAAATTAAAAGATATGATTTTAAAATTCAAAAATTGAACCTTTCTTAATAGGCAAGTAACAACTTGAAAATTTTTTTAATTAAAACATTAAATGTTAGTGAGATTTTTGAAAATATGAAGTAAGAATAAGAAAAAGATTTTGAAAATAAAAAAAATTCAAAAATATGTTAGAATCAATGAAAAAGATTTGATTTTTGAAAAAGATTTGAAAAGTTAGAATTTTGAAATTGAAATTTATGAGTAAAACAAGGAAAGATATATTTTTTATTTTTGGATTTTTTTATGAGGAGAGAGAAAAACAACAAAATTACTCAAAACATGACAATTATGAATCAAAACAAGAGAAATATGCAAGAACACTTTGAATGTCAAGATGAACACTAAGAACACTTTGAATGTCAAGATGAACACCAAGAACATGTTTTTGAAAAATTTTAGGAAAAGAAACACATGCAAGACACCAAACTTAGAAATTTTCAAACTTTATACACTAACAAATTGAAAATGCATATGAAAAACAAGAAAAGACACAAAACAAGAAAATGCAAAGATCAAACAAAGAAGATAATCAAAAACAACTTGAAGATCATGAAGAACAGTTTCATGCAGGTGTTCTTCGAAAATTTAAAGAAAAATAAAAAAGATACAATTGACACCAAATTTAAAAATTAACACTAGACTCAAACAAGAAACATCAGATTTTTTGTTTTTATGATTTTATTAAAATTTTTTGGTATTTTTTGAAAATTAATTGAAAAAGAAAAATAAGGATTTCAAAATTTCTAATGAGAATTCCAGGAATCATGCAATGTTAGTCTAAAGCTCCGATCCAGGAATTAGACATGGCTTACTAGCCAGCCAAGCTTTCAGTGAAAGCTCCGGTCCAAAATACTAGACATGGCCAATGGCCAGCCAAGCTTTAGCATACAAATCAGGCATACAACAGCTGAATTGATGAGAATCAAAAAGCTCTTGTGATGATGAGTTGAAACCACAGTCCAAAAGATTAGACATGACTTCACAGCCAGCCAGACTTCAACAGATCATCATGAAACTCTAGAATTCATTCTAAAAAATTCTGAAGCCATTGAATAATTTATATAATTTTTTTTAAAATTTTTCGAAAATAAAAAGAATAAAAACAAAAATTTAAAATTAAAATAAAATTACCTAATCTGAGCAACAAGATGAACCGTCAGTTGTCCAAACTCAAACAATCCCCGGCAACGGCGCTAAAAACTTGGTGCACAAAATTGTGATCTCAATGGCGCCAAAAACTTGGTACGCACTATCATAATCTCTGTTCTTCTTCACAACTTTGCACAACTAACCAGCAAGTGCACTGGGTCGTCCAAGTAATAAACCTTACGTGAGTAAGGGTCGATCCCACGGAGATTGTCGGCTTGAAGCAAGCTATGGTCATCCTTGTAAATCTCAGTCAGGCGGATTCAAATGGTTATGGGATTTTGATAATTAAAATATAAATAAAATATGAAATAGGATAGAAATACTTATGTAATTCATTAGTGGGATTTCAGATAAGCGTATGGGGATACTTTGTCCTTCTGAATCTCTGCTTTCCTACTGCCTTCATTCAATCATTCATACTCCTTTTCATGGCAAGCTGTATATTGGGCATCACCGTCGTCAATGGCTACCTCCCGTCCTCTCAGTGAAAATGGTCCAAATGCGCTATCATCGCACGGCTAATTATCTGTTGGTTCTCACTTATGTTGGAATAGGATCCGTTGATCCTTTTGCTTCTGTCACTATGCCCAAAACTCATGAGTTTGAAGCTCGTCACAGTCATCCCATCCCAGATCCTACTCGGAATACCATAGACATGGTTTAGACTTTCCGGATCTCAAGAATGGTCGCCAATAATTCTAGCTTATACCACGAAGACTCTGATCTAAACCAGGAGCCTAAGAGATAAACGCTCAAGCTATTGCAGATAAAACGAAAGTGGTTGTCAGGCACGCGTTCATAGGCGAGAATGATGATGAGTGTCATGGATCATCACATTCATCAGGTTGAAGTACGAGTGAATATCTTGGAATAAGAATAAGCTTGAATTGAATAGAAAAACAATAGTACTTTGCATTAACTCATGAGGAACAGCAGAGCTCCACACCTTAATCTATGGGGTGTAGAAACTCCACCGTTGAAAAATACATAAGTGAAAGTGGTCCAGGCATGGCCGAATGGCCAGCCCCCTAAACGTGATCTCTGAACATAAAATTATTCAAAAGGCTTTTTGAAATAAATCACTAAAAGTAGTTTTTATACTAAACTAGTAGCTAGTGTTACATAAGATAAGTAAATGATGTAGAAATCCACTTCCGGGCCCACTTGGTGTGTGCTTTGGATGAGCATTGAGCTTTCATGTGTAGAGACTCTTTTTGGAGTTAAACACCAGGTTGTAGCCTGTTTCTGGCGTTTAACTCTGATTTGCAACCTGTTTCTGGCGTTTAACTCCAGAATAGGGCAGGAAGTTGGCATTTGAATGCCAGTTTGCATCATCAAAACTCGGGAAAAGTATGGACTATTATATATTTCTGGAAAGCTCTGGATGTCTACTTTCCAACGCAATAAACAGCGCGCCAATTGGGTTTTTGTAGCTCGAGAAAATCCATTTCGAGTGTAGGGAGGTCAGAATCCAATAGCATCTGTAGTCCTTCTTCAGCCTCTGAATCAGATTTTTGCTCACCTCAATTTCAGCCAGAAATTATCTGAAATCATAGAAAAACACACAAACTCATAGTGAAGTCTAGAAATGTGATTTTTATTTAAAAACTAATAAAAATATACTAAAAACTAACTAAATCATACTAAAAACTATGTAAAAATAATGCCAAAAAGTGTATAAATTATCTTCTCATCAACCCACTGATCTTGAGAGCCTAGGGAATTTGTGTTCCCTGCCCCCTTGTGGGCATTGAACGCCCAGCTCCTGCTCCTGGCTGGCATTCAACGCCAGCAATGTGCCTCTCATTGGTCGTTGACCGCCCATTGGGGTGTTCCTAACTAGCGTTCAATGCCAGGTCTCTGCCTCCTTGTTGGCGATCAATGCCAGCTATGTGCAACCTGGCTGGCATTCAACGCTAGCAGGGTCTCTGCTCCAGGGTGTTCTATTTCCAGCTCTAACTATTTTTGTTTCTGTTCTAACTACTGCACATGATCACAAACTTAAACAAATATGAAATTTAAACTGAAATAACTTAAATAAACTCAAAGAAAAATAAGAAAACATTAATTATTGATGGGTTGCCTCCCAACAAGTGCTTCTTTAACGTCACTATCGTGATGATTAGCTTCTTACGGAGATGGATAGGGGCTCATAATTCCGCCCCTTACAGTGAATTTCTTGCCTATGCTCTCATGGACAAGTTCCACATGTTCTAGAGACAAGATCCTGTTCACAATGTGTGGAATGACTGTATTATCAGTGAAGATAACTCTCATGCCAGGTGAGAGGCCTTCAGTGGGGATTTTCTGATCCTTCCAGCCTTTATGTACTTTCTTCTTAGTACCCTTATTCTCAGTGCTTGATAATGGCTGCCCAACACCAAGCTTAGAATTGGTGTCAGGGGGCTCTGTATAACTTTGCACTGAGAGAGAAGGTTGGAACACTAAGTGTTGCACAACTGTTTCTCTGTTGTTAGAGGGAGAGTTAGGGTTAGGTATCTTGAATAAGATGTGGTCCTCCCATAACTGGAGAATCAGCTCTCCCTTTGCTACATCAATGATGGCATTGACAGTGGCTAGAAAGAGTCTTCCAAGGATGATGGATTCATCCACTTCCTCCCCAGTATCCAAGATTATGAAATCTGTAGGGATGTAAAGGTTCTCAACCTTTACTAAGACATCCTCTACACGACCACAAGCCTTTTTTATTGACCTGTCTGCCATCTCTAGTGAGATTCTTACAGCTTGCACCACAAAGATTCCCAACCTCTCCATTACAGAGAGTAGCATGAGGTTTATGCTGGACCCTAGGTCATACAGAGCCTTATCAAAGGTAATGGTGCCTATGGTACAGAGAATCAGGAAGCGTCCAAGATCTAGCAGCTTCTGAGGTAGTTTCTGCTGAACCAAGGCATTAAGTTCCTTGGTGAGCATTGGAGGTTCTTCCTCCAATGGTTCTATGACAAACAACTTGGCATTCAGCTTCATTAGAATTCCTAGGTACCGAGCAACTTACTCTTCCCTAGTTTTCTCTTCCTCATCAGAGGAGGAGTACTCTTCAGATTCTATAATCTTCAACCAAGCATTCAAGGGGACTTCAATGGGCTCCTCATGAACCTTGGGTGTTATTAGTTTTTCAATAGGGGAGTTCTCAGTGGGCTTAGGGTTGCCAACTATCCTTATTGTAGCAATCAATGCCAGGACTTGTGTTTCTTTAGGCGCTGAACGCCCATGTTATGTCCTTTTGCTGGTGTTCAATGCCAGCTTTTGCTTTGCCTTGGGCATTGAATGCCCAGTAAGGACCTCCTTACTGGCATTCAACGCCAGTGATGGTGCCTCTTTTGGCGTTGAACGCCCAGTAAGGTCTTCCTTACTGGTGTTCAACGCCAGTAATGGTACTTCTATGGGCGTTGAACGCCCAGTAAACTCTTCCTTACTAGCGTTCAACTCCATTACATCCTCTTCAGATTCGGCCTCAGTCTCTACAGTGATGGCCTTGCACTCTTCTCTTGGGTTCACTTCAGTGTTGTTAGGAAGAGTGTTGACAAACCCCAATTTGAGGATTTATCTTGTGATGATTTCAGGGGTTTTATCAATGATTCCACACACTTTCCATATGAAAATACAAGATTTTGCATTCCTTCCCAAGTTTTCCCTAATGAATGAAAACATGCTTGCTTTGCACTAAAATAGATACATTTCTAATCTTCTCTTGATGCCATTCGATGCCGTGACTTGTGTGTTAAGTGGTTCCAGGATATAGAGTAGGAATGGACCGAAAGAGAGAAAGAAGACGGGTACGAAGAAAGGAAGCATGAGGATTAAGCCTTGGGAATTTTCGCATAGGCGCGTGCGCGCACCTGGCGCGCCCGCGCGGATACGGCTACGTGGAGCCGAAGCTAAGAGCCGGCCTGAGAAGCGGCTAAGCCAGGATCTTCATGGGCGCGCACGCGTACATCACGCCTCCGCGCACATTGCAAGACGTCTCAACGACGCGTGCGCGTGCCTTGCGCGTGCGCGCCGATTTGCGAATATGATTTTTTAAGAAGTCACGTGACTTAGGCGTGGAGGCAGTTGAGGATTCCACTCTTAGAGAAGCACCTTGGCGGGAAAAGCTTAAGAAGACCAAAGGAACAAGGGTTAAGGACACTTTTAGTTCATTTCTTCTAGATCTAGATATTTTTCTTTTTTGGAGAGAAGAGAGAGTTAGTTACACTTTTTGGGAGAAGAAGAGGGAGATTCCAAGCTTCACTAGGGTTCACCCTCTTCTAATTTCTGAATTTTCAATGACTTTTTGGTGAGATCCACTACAATTCTCATTCCACTTTATTCATGTCATAGATTTTCTTCTCCAATTTCAAGTAGTAGATGCAATTGATCAATTCTCATAGATCTAGAATTCAACTTTGTAATTTTGGATTTCATCTCTATTTTGGATCTTCATTGCTACTCTTTGAGATATGTTGTTAGATCTTTGTGTTGCAATACTTTCAATTTGACTTTTCTTCTCATTTTACTATGCCTTTCCTTCTTGCTCATCACATGTTTGATAAAATGACAACACTAGCTATGGAGTAGAATTTTCACACTTGGCATAGGGTTTGGTCTTTGGAAGAAATTGAATAGTGTATCAATAGTTGGTTTGGAATTAGGGATTGCTAGTTGGCTTGGAGTGCACTAAAGCTAGATTCCCATAAGGTGAAGCTAGGACTTGTGACTCAAGTTAATTACTTTCATTTGACCTTCCTCTATACCTAGGGGATAACTAAATGGAGCAAGGCCTAATTGTTGTCAACATTGAATGGACTATAAGGATAGGATTTCCGACGCCAACCCTAAGCCAAGTCTTTTGATAATTGATTGTTTGTTTCTCATTGCTTTGCTAAAACCTTCAAAGAATTCCAACAAAGCTTACTAAATCAATAAGATGCACACTTTGGCAATTCCAAGGGAGAACGACTCGGGAGACTAGTACTCTCGGATATAGATTGTAGATTTGTTTGATGAAGGATTTGCGTCGGTTTAGACTATACTACGATTGATCAATTGATAATTTCTATACCGGCAAAAATCTATTTGTCAAAATGGCGCCGTTGCCGGGGAACTTGCTTAGTGTGCCATGTTATTGTTTTGGATTAAGCATGTATATATGTACATAGTTGCACTTCATTGTAAATTGCTCAATTGATTAACTTCTCATCGTTACAATGAATTCCATTTCTCCTTCATTGCATGACGCGTTCACAACCGAATCCGAGCTTAGCCCCTTTTGATCCGGAAATAGAACGAACTTTGTTTCATATTAGACAAGCTCGGAGGCGGCTAAGATTTGGAAAAGAGGAAGAGGTTTTCACCACCTCAACCACCTTACTAGAAGTGAACATTGAACCGTCACTCAAAGAAGGCATTAATCATACTCCCATCAACCTCACTAACAATTCTTCTTTTGTTTTAGGTACTGATACTATGGATGCTCCAAGGAGAGTTACCATCAAGGAAGCGGGTGCACCAGATTATGTCCTTCAACCCCTCCATGTAACTCACCCCAATTTGAATGCGAATTTTGAATTGAAGACTGCTTTGATCAACCTCCTACCCAAGTTTCATGGGCTTCCCGCACAAGACCCTATTCGACATCTCAAGGACTTTCACCGCATATGTTCAACTACTAGACGGGAAGGTTCCGATGAAGTTGCTATATGGTTGTTTGCTTTCCCTTTCTCTCTTGAGGACAAGGCCAAAGAATGGTTCTACACTCTCTCTAGTGAAGTTACCTCCGATTGGGACCTACTTAGAAGGGGATTCTTGGATAAATTTCTGCCCCCGGAAAAGATGGATAGGCTAAGGAAAGAAATGTCTTGTATTGTGCAAGGTTAGACGGAACCACTATATGAGTATTGGGAACGGTTTCGCAAACTACTAGATGCATGCCCTAATCACATGCTCGACACTCAAGTATTGCTTGGATACATATGTCAAGTGATGCGAGAGCAAGATAGAACCCTCTTGGACACTTCTAGCAATGGTTCTTTGTCCAAATACAAAACCGCGGAGGAGGCATGGCAACTCATTATTGACTTAGCCGAATCCAATCAACATATGAGGCGAAGAGTCAACCGTCCAAGGACCGTGAACGAGGTATCAACTAGTAGTGAAGCCACCGCTCTAACTCAATCCTTGAATGAGATGACATCCGTTTTGAGGCAACTCCAATTGAACCAACAATAACCACAACAACCTCAATCATATCAACAACAACCTCCACCATCTCAACAACACAACCAACAACAATTGGTCCCTCAAAGAGTATGTGGTATTTGCTCTTGCTACTCTCACTACACGGATGAGTGCCCAAACCTTCAAGAAGACAACACTTTGGCGGCCACCCATAATTTCTATGACCGCCCTAATCAAGGGTATTACCAAGGAGGTAATCCTAACCAAGGGCACCCTTATCAAGGAGGAAGCTACAACCAAGGTAGTGGACACAATAATCAAAATTGGAAAGAAAATCATCAACAAGGGAATAGGGATAACAACAACAATGGAGGAGGTCAAAGATGGAACAACAACTCGCAAAATTTCTCACAAAACCGACCATACAACTTCCAAAATCAACCATACAACCAACAAAACTCACAAAGAAACTACCAAACATACCAACCACCGCATCAAAGACCACCACCCAACCAATCACAAGCCCCTCAACTCACATATGCAACCACCCCCTCCAACCAAGACGAAACACTCCGGACCATCATCCAAGGCCAAAAGGAACTACAAAACACACTTGCTTCCGGCCTCACCGGCCTCACCTCTACACTACAAGCTCTTCTTGCACGTATGGACACACCATCGACCTCTACTCCTCAACCCCCAATCCAAAGTGTCATTCCCTCTCAACCTCAACCAAATCCAAAAGGGGGCATCAATGCCATCACCCTTAGATCCGGAACACAACTAAAGGAAAAGGAAGCAAAGGACTCAAGTCCTATCTCAACCGCCCAAGAGGAAGAGAGAATAGATATAGAGGAAGTAGTGGAAGAGGAGGTAGTGGAAGAGGAGACACCACAAGCCATAGTTGAAGATGAAGCCCAACCAACAAGGGAGACACCCAAGACCAAAAGAACCTTGGAAGAAGGAATTGCTCAACCACTTCCATTTCCAACACTTGCAAAGAAAGCTAAAAAGCGCATGGAACTCGACCCTAAAATGGTAGAAATGTTCAAGAAAGTTGAGGTAACCATCCCCCTCTTTGATGCCATCCATCAAGTTCCTAGATATGCTAAATTCCTCAAAGATTTATGCATAAACAAGGATAGAATTCTTGAATTGGAAACCATCCCATTGGGGAGTTCTATTTCCGCTTTGATGGGAACATTACCGGAGAAGTGTGATGACCCGGGCCCTTGTATGGTCACTTGCACCGTCAATGGAGTTCAATTTAGAGATTGCATGTGTGACCTCGGAGCATGTGTTAGCATCATGCCGCTCTCCGTTTATCGAGTATTGAACTTGCCCCCACTAAAAAGGTCGACGGCAAGATTTGTCCTAGCGGATAAGAGCATAATAACCATAGCGGGTGTTGCGGAAGATGTATTGGTGAATATAAAGGGGTTGGTGTTTCCGATTGACTTCTATGTCCTTGAAATGCCGTCGAGCGAAACCGAGAGAGCATCCTCTATCCTACTTGGAAGGCCCTTCTTGAGAACCTCTAGATTTAAGCTTGATGCTTACTCGGGGAACTACTCATTTGAAATTGATGGAAGAATTGTAAGCTTTAGCCTAGAGGAAGCAATGAAGCATCCACCGGAGAATCATTCTCTATTTCGGTGTGACCCAATCGATAACATAGTAGCCGAAGTGCATCTTGCAAGATTAGATGAGAAATACATGGTCGAAGAAGCAATTGAAGAGTCAAGCGAACTAAATACCACACATCATACAAGCCATCCGGAAACTCAAACTTCAAGGAATGACAAGAAGATGGAATTGAAGCCACTACCACCTCACTTAAGGTATTCATACCTTGATGAAGCCCAAAAGCTACCCGTGATAATTGCACAAGAGTTAACTCCTCAACAAGAAGAAAAATTGCTGAATGTATTGAGGAAAAACAAAAGGACAATTGGGTGGAGTTTGGCGGATCTAGTGGGAATAAGCCCCCAAGTATGCGAGCACCGCATATTTCTTGAAGAGGGAGCAAGACCGGTCCGACAACCTCAAAGAAGACTCAACCCAACTATTCTTGAGGTGGTAAAGAAAGAAGTCACTAAGCTACTTGAGGCGGACATCATCTATCCTATCTCGGATAGTGAATGGGTAAGCCCGGTCCAAGTAGTGCCAAAGAAGTCCGGAGTGACAACAATCAAAAACGAAAGTGGTGAACTTATAGCAACAAGAGTGCAAAATTCTTGGAGAGTATGCATAGACTACCGGAGATTGAATGCGGCCACAAGAAAAGACCATTTTCCACTACCATTTATCGATCAAATGCTTGATCGTTTAGCCGGTAAATCATACTACTGTTTTCTTGATGGCTACTCCGGATACTTCCAAATTCATATTGCTCTAGAAGACCAAGAAAAAACTACATTTACCTGCCCCTTTGGAACGTATGCTTACAAGCGTATGCCATTTGGCCTATGCAATGCACCGGCAACGTTTCAAAGATGCATGATGAGCCTATTTGCGGACTTTCTAAAGCAATCAATGGAAGTTTTCATGGATGATTTTAGCGTGTATGGTGAGTCATTTGAGCATTGCTTAGGTAACCTTGAAAAAGTCTTAGAGAGATGCACCAAAACAAACCTTGTCTTAAATTTTGAAAAATGTCATTTCATGGTCAAACAAGGCATTGTTTTGGGACACATAGTATCAAAGGAAGGCATCTCCGTAGATCCGGCAAAGATAAATGTCATATCTAGTTTACCTTACCCCTCCTCCGAGAGGGAAGTCCGTTCTTTTCTTGGACATGCAGGATTCTACCGGAGATTCATTAAGGACTTTAGCAAGGTGGCATTACCTCTCTCTCGATTACTACAAAAAGACACCGAATTTGAGATGAGCAAGGAATGTATGGAAGCATATGACAAACTCAAGGTAGCATTGACACAAGCCCCTATTGTGCGAGGACCCAATTGGACTCAACCCTTTGAAATCATGTGTGATGCCTCGAATTATGCGATAGGAGCCGCGTTAGCACAACGCGAGGGTAAGATTCCCTATGTCATAGCTTATGCTTCCAAAACATTAGACGGAGCCCAATCCAACTACACTACTACCGAAAAGGAACTTCTAGCTATTGTTTTTGCTTTGGACAAGTTCCGGGCCTATCTTCTTGGTTCCAAGGTAGTAGTGTACACGGATCATGCAGCACTAAAGTATTTGTTGGCAAAAAAGGAATCAAAACCGAGATTAATTCGTTGGGTGCTCTTATTACAAGAATTTGACTTGGAAATCAAAGATAGGAGCGGTGCCCAAAACCTAGTGGCGGACCATTTAAGCCGCCTTGAACATACAAAAGGCGACACCACTCCTATCAATGATTCCTTTCCTTTAGATGCTTTGCATGCAATCTCGGAAGTGGTTCCTTGGTATGCCCCAATAGCAAACTATTTGGTTTCACGCACTTTCCCTCCCAATCTCAACAAACACCAAAAGGATAAGCTGAAAAGCGAATCCAAATACTATATTTGGGATGACCCCTATTTGTGGAGGTGTGGAGCGGACCAAATAGTGCGACGGTGCATACCTCAAACCGAATTCCAAGCAATCTTGGACGCTTGCCATGCTTCCGAAGGAGGTGGTCACTATGGGCCCCAAAGAACGGCAAGAAAAATCCTTGATTGCGGATTTTGGTGGCCAACTCTTCTCAAAGATGCTTCTCCCTATTGCAAATCTTGTCCCCAATGCATTCGGTTTGGAGATATTTCCAAGAAGGACGAAATTCCCCAACAAAATATGCTTTTTTGCGAAATCTTTGACGTATGGGGAATCGACTTCATGGGACCATTTCCAAACTCCAATGGTTTTCTCTACATCTTGTTAGCCGTCGATTATGTGTCAAAATGGGTTGAGGCAATCCCCACCCGAACGGATGACGCTAATATTGTGTATTCTTTTGTGAGGAACAATATCATTTGTCGCTTTGGCGCCCCAAGAGCAATCATAAGTGACCAAGGATCCCACTTTTGCAACAAAAGAATAGACGGCCTCATGAGAAGATATGGCATCATCCACAAAGTCACCACGGCTTACCACCTTCAAACAAACGGCCAAGCCGAAGTCTCTAACCGGGAAATCAAGCATGTGCTAGAAAGGATTGTAAAGCCGAATAGGAAGGATTGGAGCATCAAACTCTCCGATGCACTATGGGCCTATCGAACGGCTTACAAGACACCCATTGGCATGAGCCCCTTCCGGCTTGTATATGGCAAAGCATGTCACCTACTGGTAGAGATTGAACATAAAGCTTATTGGGCCGTAAAGGAGTGTAATATGAGCTTGGGTGGGGCCGGAGTAGAGAGAAAGCTTCAATTGGCTGAATTAGAATGTATGAGATTGGAAGCTTACGACAACTCTAGACTTTATAAGGAAAAGTTGAAAGCCATCCATGACAAGAACATTAGGAGAAGAGAATTCCAACCCGGTGACCTAGTCCTTCTCTACAATTCAAGGTTGAGATTACTACCCGGAAAGCTTAGATCAAGGTGGGATGGGCCCTACCAAGTGGAGAAAGTAGAACCTTATGGAGTTTATCACTTGCGCCACCCATCAAGCCCGGACATCTTCAAGGTAAACGGGCACCGTCTCAAATTGTATCATGGATGATTATCAAAAAGGACAACGGGAAAGGCCCCAAGAAGCCAGCTTCCAATAAAGCCCGCCAAGAACTAACGGCCAAGCCCCTCCTAAAGAAGACTAAGGGCCCCGTTGACGTTCTAGAGAAGGACAACCCTCCAAAGGATTCGAACAAGTTTCCCAACCGCTACTGCGAACTTGTTTACTCCAGAATTATTGAAAGGAATTACCATCCGGAACCCTTCCTAGTCTTACCGGCTCATCTCAGTCCGATGGTGATGCCACACATTGACCGGAGGCATTGGAGATTCCTATTGAGGCAACCTACGGAGGCCAATCTCTCATGGGTGGTGGAATTCTACTCCAACTTCCACTCACCCCATCTCACATCAATATTTGTGCGCCGGAAACAAGTGTCGGTCACCGTGGAAACCATCCGAGAAGTCCTTGGGATTGCACCGTCAATGGATGCGTATGACGCCTACCAAGAAGTCTTGGCTGCATGCGTTGACCGCACATTCGATTGGAGCGCGATCCTCCGCGTCATTGCTTTACCCGACGCATTTTGGATTCGGGGAACCATAAAGCGAAGACCCAAGGGTTTAGATGTCCGCCACCTCACTCAAGAAGCCACGGCATGGGCCCAAATTCTAGCTCACTACGTGCTCCCAAGCACACATGGGTCATCCATCACCGCCGAGCTTGCCTTATTGATATGGTGCATCTTGACCGAGAAACCGGTCGACGTTCCGCATGCCATCCGCCAATCCATGGGGCGCATTCATGCCAAGGGTAATCTACCATTCCCCGCTTTAGTGACGGCATTAGTTGCGAAAGCCGGTGTCAACCGGGAGACTAAAGATAGGCGAACCTCAATACCGGTCGAGGGTGATATCATTCCGACCAAGAGATGCCTAAAGCCCCCGGAAATCACCATGGACATTGCATTGCCCACACCAACTGGCCACGCCACCACTTCATCTACATCACAAAAATCGGCCGCCCAACGCCTTGAAGACCTTCACAACAAATTAGACCGCTATGAGAGGCGTAACCAACGCCGCTATGCTCATGTGAAGAGGCTTCTAAGCATGATCACCCCGCCAATGGAGGAACCCGATATCTCCACCTCCACCGCAACTTCAAGCGGAGATAGCAATGGCATTGGAGATGTGGCACACTCGGAGCTCCACCATCCACTGCGCCTAACCTCTAGCACGGAGGACCGTGCTAAGTTTTAAGTGTGGGGAGGTCGACCGACCGATCTCCGTAGGTAACACCTAAATAAATCTGAATAAATTAGGATAGGTTGCATGATTAGGTTTTAGTTAGCACCATTCGCATGATAAGTCCGCTTGGTTGGAACAATGAAATTCTCTCTTAGGAAACCAACATTTTGGGGCAACCATGGCATTGCAAATTTTAAATGCTTTGATGCAAAAGTTGCATGAAGAATTATATTTTGGAACATGGTTTTGAGTTAAGAACACAAGCTTGTGAGATTTGAGCCTAATAGTGTGGTTACATCTTATAACCACTTATTTTTCCTTCTTGTGTGCAGTATTCTCTCTCTATGATTGTGGCCTTTGATTTGTTTGATTCATTATGTCCATTATTTGGTGCATTCATGCATTTATATGATTGAGGCCATCATTTCATTAGCTCACTTACCCAAACGGCCATACCTTCTATCCTCCGTTGTTAGCCAAACTTGAGCCTACGATTAACCCACTTTGTTCTTAATTTAGCACATTACAAGCCTTAAAGCGGAAAACAATGAAAGTCCTTATTTGGATCTTTGATTAGCTTAGGCTAGTGTGTGTGAGTATCATTCAAGTGTGGGGACCTTGGGGCATTAGGTGAATAGAAGGGTATTTTGTATTATTATTGGAATATTGGGAATTGGGTACATACTCATGAATTGATCAAATGTAAAACCTCGTGCATTGACGCTCTTGTATATAAAAATTTGAGAAAAACAAAAGAACAAAAGAAAAAGAAGAACAATATGGAAAAGAAAAAAAAATATAGAAAAAAAAAAGAAGAAAAAAAGAGATAAAGAGAAAAAGAATATATATAATGAATAAGGGACAACATGCCCCAAAGTGAAGAAAGAGGAATCAATGCATAAGTATTGTGAAACGAAAAGAAAAATGCATGAGTATGTGGAAAAGTGAGGAATAGGTAGCTAGGTTAGTACCCAATTGTATAGGTCATTATATAGGTTAGGTGGGAAAGTTTAAGTTAATCAAAGATTCAAATCCTAAGTCCACTAGCCATATATGACCCTACCTTGACCCTAACCCCATTACAACCTAAGGAAAAGACCCCATGATAAGTGTACGCATGCATTGAATAATTGTTGATTGTTAGATGAAAAACAAATCTTGGAAAGCATGATTAGGGGAGAATTGAGAGAATAAACACCAAACACCGAGTGATTAGAGTGCAAACACTCCCGGTGAGGGTTCAATGCTCAATTCTTTGATTCCCGGCTCTCGCGAGCATTCCTCATGCAAGGTTGCACATATTGCATTTGATGCTTAGGAAGTGGCAAGTCCCAGGCTTTGACCACCATCGGGTCCCATATGCTCGCATATGTCCTAAGAAGGCTAATTCGTTCCCAACCAAGTGGATAGTAGCACTAGTCATAGTTGCATGCATATAAGTAGGTTGCACTTCATGAGTCCTATACTTTGGTGATCCCTCAGTCTTCGGTGTTTCTTTGTATTTCTCTAAGCATGAGGACATGCTAGAATCTAAGTGTGGGGAGGTTGACAAACCCCAATTTGAGGATTTATCTTGTGATGATTTCAGGGGTTTTATCAATGATTCCACACACTTTCCATATGAAAATACAAGATTTTGCATTCCTTCCCAAGTTTTGCCTCATGAATGAAAACATGCTTGCTTTGCACTAAAATAGATACATTTCTAATCTTCTCTTGATGCCATTCGATGCCGTGACTTGTGTGTTAAGTGGTTCCAGGATATAGAGTAGGAATGGACCGAAAGAGAGAAAGAAGACGGGTACGAAGAAAGGAAGCATGAGGATTAAGCCTTGGGAATTTTCGCATAGGCGCGTGCGCGCACCTGGCGCGCCCGCACGGATACGGCTACGTGGAGCCGAAGCCAAGAGCCGGCTTGAGAAGCGGCTAAGCCAGGATCTTCATGGGCGCGCACGCGTACATCACGCCTCCGCGCACATTGCAAGACGTCTCAACGACGCGTGCGCGTGCCTTGCGCGTGCGCGCCGATTTGCGAATATGATTTTTTAAGAAGTCACGTGACTTAGGCGTGGAGGCAGTTGAGGATTCCACTCTTAGAGAAGCACCTTGGCGGGAAAAGCTTAAGAAGACCAAAGGAACAAGGGTTAAGGACACTTTTAGTTTATTTCTTCTAGATCTAGATATTTTTCTTTTTTGGAGAGAAGAGAGAGTTAGTTACACTTTTTGGGAGAAGAAGAGGGAGATTCCAAGCTTCACTAGGGTTCACCCTCTTCTAATTTCTGAATTTTCAATGACTTTTTGGTGAGATCCACTACAATTCTCATTCCACTTTATTCATGTCATAGATTTTCTTCTCCAATTTCAAGTAGTAGATGCAATTGATCAATTCTCATAGATCTAGAATTCAACTTTGTAATTTTGGATTTCATCTCTATTTTGGATCTTCATTGCTACTCTTTGAGATATGTTGTTAGATCTTTGTGTTGCAATACTTTCAATTTGACTTTTCTTCTCATTTTACTATGCCTTTCCTTCTTGCTCATCACATGTTTGATAAAATGACAACACTAGCTATGGAGTAGAATTTTCACACTTGGCATAGGGTTTGGTCTTTGGAAGAAATTGAATAGTGTATCAATAGTTGGTTTGGAATTAGGGATTGCTAGTTGGCTTGGAGTGCACTAAAGCTAGATTCCCATAAGGTGAAGCTAGGACTTGTGACTCAAGTTAATTACTTTCATTTGACCTTCCTCTATACCTAGGGGATAACTAAATGGAGCAAGGCCTAATTGTTGTCAACATTGAATGGACTATAAGGATAGGATTTCCGACGCCAACCCTAAGCCAAGTCTTTTGATAATTGATTGTTTGTTTCTCATTGCTTTGCTAAAACCTTCAAAGAATTCCAACAAAGCTTACTAAATCAATAAGATGCACACTTTGGCAATTCCAAGGGAGAACGACTCGGGAGACTAGTACTCTCGGATATAGATTGTAGATTTGTTTGATGAAGGATTTGCGTCGGTTTAGACTATACTACGATTGATCAATTGATAATTTCTATACCGGCAAAAATCTATTTGTCAAGTGTCAGGAGGAGTCTCAAGGATTCTCTTGCTCAGTTGACTAACTTGTATTTCCAAATTTCTGATGGAGGACCTAGTTTCTGTTATGAAACTGTAAGTGGTCTTAGAGAGTTCAGAGACTATGGTTGCTAAGTCAGAAAGGCTCTGCTTAGAAGTTTCCATCTGTCGCTGAGACGATGGGAATGGTGGTCTATTGTTGAACCTATTCTGGGTTCTTCCACCTTGATTATTGTTGAACTTGCTGAGGCTTCTGTTGATCCTTCCATGAGAGGTTAGGATGATTCCTTCATAAGGGGTTGTAGGTGTTTCCATAGGGTTCTCCCATATAATTCACCTCTTCCAACATGGACTGATCTGGATCATAGGCATCTCCATTATAGGAGGTGTCTTGAGTGCTGGTAATTGCAGCTTGCACTCCAGTCAAGTGCTGAGAGATCATATTGATCTGTTGGGTCAATATCTTGTTCTGAGCCAATATGGCATTCAGAGTGTCAACTCCATGACTCTTTTCTTCTGAGCTACACCATTATTCACAGGGTTCCTCTTAGAAGTGTACATGAATTGATTGTTTGCAAGTATTTCAATGAGTTCCTATGCCTCTACAAGCATTTTCTTCAAGTGGAGTGATCCATCAGTAGAATGATCCATGGACATCTTGGATATCTCAGATAGACCATTATAGAAAATACCTAGGATAGACCATTCTGAGAGCATGTCAGGAGGACACCTCCTGATCATTTGCTTGTATCTTTCCCAAGCTTCATAGAGGGATTCATGATAAACCCTGATTTTGTGGTTTATCTTGTGCTTAATTTAGGGGATTTTATCACCTTTTCTCACATTTATTCAATAAAATAGCATAGTTTTGTAATTCTCCCTTGATTTGTGCTTAATTGTGAAAACATGCTTTTTAGGCCGTAAAATAGCTAAATTTAACTCTCTTTAATTCCATTCGATACCTTGATATGTTTGTTGAGTGATTTCAGGTTCATAAGGCAAGTATTGGATGGAAGAAGTGAGGAGAAAAGCATGCAAAGTGGGAGAACTCATGAAGAAATGAAGGAACAGTAAAGTTGTCAAGTCTGACCTCTTCACACTCAATCGACCATAACTTGAGCTACAGAAGTCCAAATGGGGCGGTTCTAATTGCGTTAGAAAGCTAACATCTGGGGCTTCAAAATGATATAAAATTTGCCATAGTTACCTGACGTATAGGGGCGCGCACGCGCCATGTATGCATGCACGCTGATGCAGCACGTGGTTCACTAAAAGTGAAATCATGGCCAGCGATTTGTAGCTCATTTTAGGCCCAATCCAACTCATTTCTGATGCTATTGAACCCAAGGATTGAAGGGGAAATGAACCAAGTAGTCATAGTTTAGTTTTCATCATGTTTTAGGGTAGAATTCTAGAGAGAGAGGCTCTCTCCTCTCTCTAGAATTTAGGGTAGTTTAGGTTTAATTTTCTTAGACCCACTTTCAATTCTTGTTTTGATTTAGTCTTCCCTTTTTAATTTCATGTTAGTACATCTTTGTTCTTCTAGTTTTACTTGCCATTTTCTTATTTTGCTCTCTTTTGTGTTGATGAACCATTGTTGGATCTTGATTTCTTTTAATGCAATTTTATGTTTCCATGTCTCTTTTATGTTTATCTTGATTGTTATTGTTGATTCCTTGTTCATGTTAGTTGTGGGTTTCCTTTAATTCTTGCATTTTATGATGTTTACTTTTCTTGCACACTAAGTGTTTGATAAAATGTTTCCTCTAGTTTTTGAATTTCCTCTAGTTTTTTAGTAGTTCTCTTAACTATTGGCCTAGGCTAAGGGAATTGAGTGACCTTGAGTCCTTGGGTCTCATTGAATTGGTGATTTGAGAACTCTTGGTGATCAATTTGATACTCATTGACGCCAACCCACTACTAATCTAATTAGTATGTAGGTTGGGACTTATGGGTTGATGTGATCAAAGCCTATTTGACGTACTTCAAGCTTAGGAGTAGATATTACGTACTTAAAGCTTTTGAAAGTAGACTTAATGAGCTTGGTTCCTCATAATTATCAATATTTGGTTTGTAGACAAGGATGGTGATCTCAATTACCTAAGTCTAGCCAAGAGTTCCACTTTCTTTTATTTAGTCAATTGTTCTTTTACTTTGCTTGCCATTTATTTTCTTGCCAAAATATAAAATCAAACCCCCCTTGCATTTTCATGGCCAATAATTGACCACTTCATTGCAATTCCTTGTGAGACGACCCGGAGTCTAAATACTTTGGTTAATTTTCATTGGGATTTGTACTTGTGACAACTCAAATTTTTTATTGGGAGGATTGTTTGTTGGTATAGAACTATACTTGCAACGAGAATTCATTTGAGAAATTCTATATCGACACAACAATTTTCTCTTAAATCAATTCACCCTCTTTTTGTCTGAAGGTTTGAACTTTCACCCTGAGCTTGCTCATCTTTTGAGGTGGAAAGAACTTGGCCAAGAAAGCATTGACCGGCTTTTCCCAAGAGTCTAGGCTTTCCTTAGATTGAGAATCCAACTATATCCTAGCTCTTTCTCTAACAAGAAAAGGAAAAAGCATAAGTCTGTAGACCTCAAGATCCATTCTATTGGTCTTAACAGTATCACAGATTTGCAAGAATTCAAATAGAAACTGATATGGATCTTCCAATGGAAGTCCATGGAATTTGCAATTCTGTTACATTAAAGAGACTAACTGAGGCTTTAGCTCAAAGTTATTAGCTCTAATGGCAGGTATAGAGATACTTCTGCCATAGAGATTAGAAGTTGGTGCAATGAAGTCAACAAGAACCTTCCTTGTATCTCCTTCATTATTTGGTTCCGCTGCCATGTCTGTACTTTCAGTTCCTTGTTCGAAAAGTTCTGTGAGGTCTCTTTCGGAATGTTGTGCTTTAACTTGTTGCAAATGCTTCCTTAGGGTTCTCCCAGGTTCAGGATCAGGATCAAAGAGGGGTTCTTTATCTCTGTTCCTGCTCATAAACAAGAAAAAGAAAACAAGAAAGAAAAAGAATGGGAGCTCTATGTCAAAGAATAGAGAACTCCCTGTGAGATGTGAAGAAGAAAGAAGAATAAAGATAGAGAGAAAAGAAGAAAAATTCAAATAAAGGTGGGTAGAGAATTTGAAATTTTGAAGTAAAAAGAGAAACTAGAATTAAAATATTTTTGTTCTTATTTTATTTATTAATTAAATTAACAAGATTTGAAAACTTGAATGTGATTTTGGAAAAATAATAGAGAGAAAGAGAAGAGAAGTTTTCGAAAAATAGAAGAGAGAGGAATTAGTTAGGACGTTTTGAAAAAGAAGAAAGAGGAAACAAATAACTAATTAAGAAAGATTTGAAATTAAGATAAGATAGAAGATTAGAAGAATATTTGAATTTAAAATTTGAAATTTAAAGTTGGAAAGAAAAAGTCAACAAGATAAGATAAGAATTGAAAAGATTTGAAAAAAGATTTGATTTTGAATTTTGAATTTGAAACAAGATAAGATAAAGATTTGATTTTTGAAAAGATTTTATTTTGAAATTTTAAATTTTAAATTTTGAAATTGAGTTTTAAAATTTGAATTTGAAATAAGATAAGATAAGCTTTTTTGAATTTTAAAGAAAGATAAAAAGATAAGATAAATATTTGAAAGAAAATATGAAAAGATAAGAATTGAAATTTGAAATTTGAAATTAAGATAAGATAAGATAATGATTTGAAATTAAAATTTGAAATTTTTTATGAAATTTTTGAAAATATTTTGAAATAAAGATAGAAAAGATATTTTTTTTATTTTTTGAATTAATGAAGAAAGAGAAAAACAACCAAAAGACACCAAACTTAAAATTTTTAGATAAAAAAAGTACTAATTTTCGAAAATCAAGAGAACAAACACCAAAAGAAACTAAACTTAAAAATTTTAAGATCAAAACAAGAAAAGAAACAAGAACAACTTGAATACCAAGAAAGAATACTAAAGACAAATTCAAAAATTCAAAGGAAACTAAGAACACATCAAGGACACCAAACTTAAGAATTGACACTAGACTCAAACAAAACACACTATCTTTGAAAATTTTTTGAAAAGAAAGCAAGAAAATTCAAAACTTTAACAAGAACAAGAACAAAAGACTCAAACAAAAGATAAAGATCACAAAGAAAAGCAAAGATTTTTAAAATTTTTTTGATATTTTGAGAAAGAAAATAAAAGACTCAAACAAAATAGTAAAAAGTACCTAATCTAAGCAACAAGATAATCCGGTTGTTTGTCAAATACGAACAATCCCCAGCAACGGTGCCAAAAACTTGGTGCACGAAATTGGCTCCGTAGAATTTACACAGATAGACCGGCAAGTATATCGGATCGTCCAAGTAATACCTCAGGTGAGTGAGGGTCGATCCCACGGAGATTGTTGGTTTGAGCAAGCAATGGACACCTTGCAGATCTTAGTTAGGCAGATAGAAATTATAGTTTGTCACGAAAAAAGTATAAAACAAAATAAATAAATAAAAATTACTAGATACATGAGAATTCAATGGTGATAGAACGGCTGAGGCTTCGGAGATGCTTTGTCCTTCCAGATTAACTTTTCTTACTGTCTTTTTCAATAACTTTTTAATTCCTTCAATGGCAGCCGTAAGTGATTAACTCATGTCCTCTCATCAAGTTAACCTCCTCCACTGCAGCAATCCACACTT
The DNA here is from genome assembly GCF_059453495.1 of Arachis ipaensis. Lineage (NCBI taxonomy): Eukaryota > Viridiplantae > Streptophyta > Magnoliopsida > Fabales > Fabaceae > Arachis > Arachis ipaensis. Next base: position 73,517,214 of record NC_142437.1, on the reverse strand, counting down.
TGAGATGACTCATGTCCTCTCATCAAGCCACCTCTAGGTTTCTCACTGTAGCAGAAGATGAAGCTCTAAGTAATCCACTCTCCTTCACGATCCTACTCAAGGTGCCACAGACAAGGCAGATCTTCTGGATCAGAAAGTGCTGCTTCTCTGATTCTAGCGTTAACGCCACAAAGACCTCATGCACCCATAGTCAACGGGATTATATGTCACATATCCAAAGTTGCTCAGATGCTTATTGGAATCCGCAATATAATCTCTAGCTTTAGTTCAATGCTATCTGGGTCAGGAATTGCACGGAACCCATGTAGGACTAGGGTGATTGTCATGGGTCACCCTCAATTCATAAGATGAAGAATGAGGTTGCATAAGAGAACATAATTAGACATAGTGAATTAGAACAGTAATATTATTGATCCATGAAACTCAACAGAGCTCCTAACCTTAACCTTAGGAGGTTAGTGATTCATACTGACAGAAAAATACAATGAAAGGTTCGAATGGGCAAAGATCCTCTAACAAGGGTGATCTTTGTTCTATATATACTAGTCTAGTAACTAAGGATTACAAAAAATAAGATAAACTAGTCTTGTAGTATGAAAATCTACTTCTGGGGCTCACTTGGTGAGTGTTTGGGCTGAGCTTGAGTATTTCCAATGAGCTAGTACCCCTTAGGGGCGTTGAACGCTGGCTTGGGACCCCCTAAAGGGTGTTGGACGCCAGCTACCCCTTATGGGCGTTGGACGCCAGGATTGGGGCTGGTGGCTGGCTTTGAACGCCAGTTTTGGGCCTTAATCCCCAAATCAAACTATAGACTATTATATATTTCTGGAAAACTCTGGATGTTAGCTTTCCATATCTATGAAGAGCGTGCTATTTGGACTTCTGTAACTCCAGAAAAGCTCTTTCGAGTGCACGGAGGTCAGATCCTGACAACATCTGTAGTCCTTTCTCTCCTTCTGAATCAAACTTTTGCTCAAGCTCCTCAATTTCAGCCAGGAAAATACCTGAAATCACCATAAAACAAACAAACTCAAAGTAGAATCCAAAAATATGAATTTTGCACTAAAACCTATGAAAACATAATAAAACTTAAACAAAACATAATGAAAACTATATGAAAATAATGCCAAAAAGCGTATAAAATATCCGCTCATCAAGCAGCAAGCGGTTGATCCACCAGCTGAATGTGGTAATTCGTGAAGTCGCCATACTCCCTTGCTCATCTTTGAATGCACCGAGGACGGTGCAAACTTTTAAGTGTGGGGAGGTGGTCCGACCAATCGGCCAATCTTGGGTGAAAAATTCTAATCTCAACACTTTCACATTTTAATTTTTCTGTTATTACCGTGTCTTTTAGAATTTTTAGTTGCATTCTCTTGGTTTGCATATATATAATAAGCTTAGTCAAAATAATAAAATTTTCTAAGGAATTTACTTATAGGGCATTCTAAAATTGATTTGAGTTAAAATATTTTTCATTGAAACTTGCTTGAATTATATATTGTGGAACATGGTTTTCGAACTAGAACACACATCCTAGTGAGTTTCGAGCCTAATTGTGTGGTTACATGATATTAACCACTATTTCATTCTTGTGTGTGCTGTTCTTTTTCTATGATTGTAATCTTTGATTTGTTTGATTCTTTATATCCATTGTTTGATGTATATATGCCTTTATATGATAGAGACCTTTATTTGATTTGATCTCACTTATCCAAATGGCCTCACTCTTTTATCCACCTTTGTTAACCAATTTTGAACCTACTTTAATCCCCTTTTGTTCTTTATTTTCACAACTAGAAAGTGGATTAATACAGACAAATTTACAGACAGATTTAGTCTTTATTACAGACAAATTTTTGGTTACCGACGAAATTACTAACGGATTTTGTCCATCTGTAAAAGCCTCGTCGGAAATTATTTACTGACGTATTTTTTTCCGTCGAAAAATTACCGACGGATTTTTACCAGTTACCGACGGATTTTCTGTCAGTAATTACAGACGGATTTTCTGACGGATTTTTCATCGGTAATTGGAACCTTGGAAAACCATTCCAAACTCTAAATACAGACAGAAAATCCGTCTGTAAATCCGTCGCTAAGGTAAAATAATTTTTTTATTTTTCCTTTGCAAAAATAAACTTGTTTTCATACAAAATAAATATAAATTTAATAAATACAAATTTTTATCTAATTTGTATTCAAATATTTATAATATTTCAAAAAATAAACAAATTCATCGTATTATCAAACTAAAAGAATATAAACAAAAAAGTTAATATAATTCAAAACATAAACAAAGTGTATTGATACATCAACTATAATAATAAATAACAACCATACATCAACAAAGTTTATTGAGTAAATTAAAAGTTGTTAATAGGTATCCAAAGGGCTCTAAATAATTTTCCTCATACTAGTAAATTAAAAGACATATGCTGCAAGCAACTACTATTCAATTTCCTAAATCATTTGAACAATTTTTGCTGCTCCTAATAATTAACTTGTAACAGAGGATTCATTAGATGAAGTTGGTGAAGGAGGTCCTGTGTTAATTCCACTTATCTCATCTGCAAAATTCACTTCACTTGCTCTTTTTGCTACTACTACTTCTTCTTCATCTCCCAGCTTTCCTCACACGGTCACAAATGTTCTCTAAGACCAGATCATCCATGTGCTGAAATAGTGGTACCTGAAAAAATTAAAATTTTTTTAGCATCCAAGGCCTGTTCACCCCTTTAGGGTTTGGGCTAGTTCAGTTCATATCTTTAGGACCCAGAAGAGAATTAACATCTCAAGTAGATGATGTGTATCAAAATCATGAAAGACATTTACTAGAAACAGAACCAGGTAGCTGATGTTACATTACTGAAGCAAGCTAGAACTCTGGGGACACCATCACATGGTCCATCCACACCAGGAATGAAGTCCATTCTTGGGCCAATCTAGTTATAGGGTCTCACAATTGTGAACTTGAGGCCATTCTCCACATGCTCAGCTATAGTTTTGCACAGCAATATAATTAAGTTAACAAAAAAAATAAAATCTAATTATAGCTTACCATAAAAGAGAAAAAGTAGATTCTTTACCATATATTAGCCTATCGGTCATTTGCTTTGCACAGGCATAAGACCATCTCTGCTTCTCTACTGGACCAAATATACAAGGACTGACGTCTTCCTTTAGCATATAGTTTTAGGATCCTGCAACATAAAAAAAGTAAGGGTAAAATACAAGGGTACCAGCATCATATTAACCTAAATCCTCCATTTTTTTTGGAATTCTTTGCACCAGAACATACCTAAGCAACGAACTTTGACAATTATGCCCTGGCTTTCCAATATGGAGTCAACGTATAGGCCAGAACCAGCACAAGTGATGCAAAGCACAACACCTTTAGCTTCGCAATATGGAGTCAAACTTGACAGAGACTGAAATAATAGGAAATAGTTATCTATGAGGTACATTAACTAAAATTTTGCAATCAAGATTTATTTACTACCATGTAGTTCTCAGGTTCTAATAGCTCAAATATGATTTAGGCAAACTATGATTGGATTTCAGAAACAGAACCGTCGTTTTTCTGATCATAAGTCATTGAAGTGAATCGTCGGTTTACACTTTCAATAGGAGCATTGGCATAAATTAACAAACAGAAAATATTATAAATTAAACAAAACACATTAGAAGCAAATTCCAAAACCAATGTAAAAAATCAAAGGTGAAAGCGGCCTCACTCTCCAAACAATAATTATAAACCAACTTTAATTAAAGGTAAATTAAAAAAAAAAAACAACATTACCTCACTTTTCAAGTATTTTAATTCTCATATCTAGAATTTTGGTTCCCATTGATTCAAAAATGAATTGTTAAAGCTAAGCTCCAGTTTGATTCTTCTTTTACCATTGAAGCAAATAAATAACAAACTTCTCCATTATTATACTTTTCTTCTACTATTCAATTTTTCCATCCCAAAAAATACAAACAAAAAAACACACGCACGTACGCACATGTTCATTCTATTTATATGCAATCAATACCATGCAAACATGAAGAAAAAAGAAAGAAAGAATACAAAACTCGATGCTTACAAGGTTGACAAGCTCGAAAGTGAGCTCATTGTCTGAGGGAGGCCCCCTGTCAGTGAATTGGACAAAAGATTCCTACAACAGTTTACAGATATTATAATTGATGGATCAGTAACTCAAAAGTTTTAGATTACAAGAATCATATGCATGTAAATATCACAAAATAGCCAATGTATATGAAGCCTTTTCGCAGAAACAAATAAAGAATATGAATTAGCATGGAATCAGAAGTAATATTAAATTTTTAAGTACAAAATTTTAATGAATCCACAATGAAAAACAAAGAAGTCATAACATCAATGTTGCTGAAAGGTATATGCAATTGAGGGAATCTTATAGTGTAGAGAGGGAAGTAAGCTTTGAAAAGTCAACAGTCAATCCTTGTTGGAACTGGTTGTGACCAAGATTCCTATAGAATCAATGTTAATTTTGCAAATTACTACAGTGGCTTAGCAAGGAGGTTTATAGGTATACAATGAAAGACATATAAGAATTCAAGAATATAGTTACACACAGGTATTTAAGCGAAGTAATTTGAGAGATCGAATACGGGATCGACCCATTGAAATTATTATTAGCGAGATTTCTGCATACAAAGAAGTATTAAGTATGTTAGAATTTGACTACCAAAAGTCCGAGAAACAAAAATAAACAGAAGTGTAAGACATACAGGTGCTGCAAATTTGGAGGGAGTTAGTACCAGCTGCCACCAAGATTGTTGTTACCCAAGTCACTACAAAGATTTTTGATTTAAGACGACAGTAACAATACATACAAAACTGGATATACAATGAACAAGATCATTAAGATGTAAAGGCTCTAAATGTAAACTTGCAATTTGTCATGAGTTTGTACTTAATTTATTGCCTAATGCTTGAAACATATCTCATTTAGATTATTCTCCTCTGTAACATGACATTTTGATGGTTCAAAATTTGGAAAAAAATTATCAAATCAATTGAAACTGACCTACCTTTTTATCATTGCAGGCTTGGAAGTACTTTGTTATTCCCTTAATTCTCTATTCCACTGAGAAACCGCATCCATTTGTTAACCGTGAAGATCATTGTGTTAGCGTGATTAAGGTCTATGTTAGCAACTTGTTCTTTCTAGTTTTGCATCGTGAAGCAAGACACTAACATTATTAATAGTTGGGAATAATTTTCAGGCAATATTATACACAGGAAATGATAGCTCAGATCAAAATTCAAATAAAGCATCTACTCTTATAAGATTATTTAGTTATGGCAAATGAACCAAGCATTGAAAACACAAAACAGTATTTGATTAAGGGAATTAGGGAAACAACATTTTTTGTTCAGGGTGGCCACCTTGAAAATCAATGGAAATAACTAATTATTATTAAAATTTATTTGTTTATTAACATAAATCATGACATGGAGTTGTGGGGACAAACCTTATGGAAGTTGAATATCAAGTCCAGTTCACAGACCTACAAATGGTGATGCAAGCAATAATGAATTAGAAAGATATGAGAAAATGCTATATTCTGAGGAAGAGAAGAATGGTACATTAGGATCTGAATGGTATAAACAAACTCAAATTCATTAACCTTGATTTCAAATTTATACCCTCAAAAAAGATAGAGAATGAACTATGAAGTGTTGTTTAGTAGTGTTTACCTCTGGAAGCATTGACGAGAGCGAAGAAGCTTGATGACAAGTCATCTTAGCCTAGTTTCACTAGCCTTTTTCTTTTGTTTTCGATTGATTTATGCACTTTCTTGAGCCATAAGCAAGCCAATTGGGTAGATTTTCATGTTTCCTTTGATTCAATCAACCATGGATGAATTAATGCAATTTCATGAGATTTTATGCTATAATTGTCATATATTATGAAAGAATAACAAACTCATGATTTTGAGCAAAGCTTTGATGTGTTTGGTTGATTGATGATAGGTGAAAAGAGTTTTGAAGAAGGTTGAAGGAAGAAGGAATGGCTAGGAGCAAGAGAGAACAAAAAGCTTGAGCAAAAGTTTGCCTCAAACTTTAGCTCAAACTTTTAATTGAGTTGAAAACACTCCAGAGGAAAAAAGCTTGAGCAAAAGTTTGCCTCAAACTTTAGCTCAAACTTTTGGGAGAAAAGCTTGAGCCAACGTTTGCCTTAAACTTTTTGGCAAACGTTGGCATCACAAAATCACAAAATCACAAAATCAACGTTTGCCTCAAGCTTTTTGGCAAACTTTGGCGCCACACACATTTACAAGGGGGCCAACGTTTGAGCAAAAGTTTGACCTCAAACTTTGGCTCAAACGTTGGTAGCAGCAAAGTGAAGCCATCTGGTATAAAAAGTTTGAGTAAAAGTTTGCCTCAAACTTTTACTCAAACTTTTACTCAAGCTTTTATGTTTTTCAACCCGGTTCACAATGGATCTTTCTCCAACTCCAAGAGCAATCAACCAAGGCCTTTATCAATCCAATTCCATCAAGAACAAAGGCCCAATTCATGGCTTGAAGACCATTTGAAGAAAGTGTATAAATAGCTTAGGATTTAAGTTTTCGGAGTTTTTTTTTTTCCTTGGAGAACTTTCCGTTTTAGTTTTGCTGAGAGCTTTTGGTTTTGGAATTAATTTGAGTTTCTGAGTTTGGGGAAGGAGAATTGAATTCTCTTCCTCTTAGTTTTATTGTTTTCAATTTCAATTACACTTGTCTTGAGTCTTGGGTGCTGAGAATTGGGGAAATTCTGTCTCAATCTCACCTTGAGATCTCGTTCTGTTTCTTTTACTGCATTATTGGAGAATTGAGATTTACATTCAAGTTTTCTTCTATTTTGATCTTTAATTTCTTGCAATTGAATTCTACATTTGGATCTAGGAAGGCATTGAGATCTAGACTCGGTCATTGGTACGCGGAATCGTGATTACACTTTAATTATGTAAAATTCATTGCTCTTTCTTTCCCTGGTAATGGCGCCAAAAACATGATACCAAGACCATGGTTCACATCTCCGTGTAACTAACCAGCAAGTGCACTGGGTCGTCCAAGTAATACCTTACGTGAGTAAGGGTCGAATCCCACGGAGATTGTTGGTATGAAGCAAGCTATGGTCACTGGTACGCGGAATTGTGATTACACTTTAATTATGTAAAATTCATTGCTCTTTCTTTCCCTGGTAATGGTGCCAAAAACATGATTCCAAGACCATGGTTCACAACTCCGTGTAACTAACCAGCAAGTGCACTGGGTCGTCCAAGTAATACCTTACGTGAGTAAGGGTCGAATCCCACGGAGATTGTTGGTATGAAGCAAGCTATGGTCACCTTGCAAATCTCAGTTAGGCAGATATAAATTGATAATGGTGTTTTCGAATAATAATCAATAGAATAGGGATAGAAATACTTATGTAATTCATTGATGAGAATTTCAGATAAGCGAATGGAGATGCTTTCGTTCCTCTGAACCTCTACTTTCCTGCTATCTTCATCCATTCAGTCTTACTCCTTTCCATGGCTAGCTTTATGTGATACATCACCATTGTCAACGGCTACTTTCGGTCATCTCTCGGGAAAATGATCCAATGCCCTGTCACGGCACGGCTAATCGTCTGGAGGCATCACCTTTGTCAATGGCTTCATCTTATCCTCTCAGTGAAAATGATCAACGCACCCTGTCACGGCACGGCTATTCATCTATCGGTTCTCGATCATGCTGGTATAGGATTTACTATCCTTTTGCGTCTGTCACTAACGCCCTGCAATCGCGAGTTTGGAGCTCGTCACAGTCATTCATTCATTGAATCCTACTCAGAATACCACAGACAAGGTTTAGAATTTCCGAATTCTCTTGAATGCCGCCATCATTCTAGCTTACGCCACGAAGATTCTGATTAAGAGATCTAAGAGATACTTCATTCAGTCGAAGGTAGAACGGGAGTGGTTGTCAGGCACGCGTTCATAGGGAATGATGATGATTGTCACGTTCATCACATTCAGATTGAAGTACGAATGAATATCTTAGAAGCGAAATAAGATGAATTGAATAGAAAACAGTAGTACTTTGCATTAATCCTTGAGGAACAGCAGAGCTCCACACCTTAATCTATGGAGTGTAGAAAATCTACCGTTAAAAATACATAAGTGAAAGGTCCAGGCATGGCCGAATGGCTAGCCCCTCTGATCTAAGAACCAGGCGTCCAAAGATGATCAAAAAGACTTAAAGATGGTTCAAAAGATGTCTAATACAATAGTGAAAGGTCCTATTTATAATAAACTAGCTACTAGGGTTTACAAAAGTAAGTAATTGATGCATAAATCCACTTCCGGGGCCCACTTGGTGTGTGCTTGGGCTGAGCTTGAGTGTTGCACGTGTAGAGGTCCTTCTTGGAGTTGAACGCCAGTTTTTGTGCCAGTTTGGGCGTTCAACTCTGGTTTTGGCTCCTTTTCTGGCGCTGGACGCCAGATTTGGGCAGAAAGCTGGAATTGAATGCCAGTTTACGTCATCTATTCTTGGCCAAAGTATGAACTATTATATATTTCTGGAAAGCCCTGGATGTCTACTTTCCAACTCAATTGGAAGCGCGCCATTTCGAGTTCTGTAGCTCCAGAAAATCCACTTTGAGTGCAGGGAGGTCAGAATCCAACAGCATCAGCAGTCCTTCTTCAACCTCTGAATCTGATTTCTGCTCAAGTCCCTCAATTTCAGTCAGAAAATACCTGAAATCACAGAAAAATACACAAACTCATAGTAAAGTCCAGAAATGTGAATTTAACATAAAAACTAATGAAAACATCCCTAAAAGTAACTAGATCCTACTAAAAACAAACTAAAAACAATGTCAAAAAGCGTTATAAATTATCCGCTCATCACAACACCAAACTTAAATTGTTGCTTGTCCCCAAGCAACTGAAAATCAAATAGGATAAAAAGAAGAGAATATACTATAAATTCCAAACTATCAATGAAACATAGCTTCAATCAAATTAGCGGGACTTATAGCTTTTTGCCTCTAGAATAGTTTTGGCATCTCACTTTATCCATTGAGGTTCAGAATGATTGGCATCTATAGGAACTCAGAGTTCAGATAGTGTTATTGATTCTCCTAGTTCAGTATGATGATTCTTGAACACAGCTTCTTTATGAGTCTTGGCCGTGGCCCTAAGCACTTTGTTTTCCAGTATTACCACCGGATACATAAATGCCACAGACACATAATTGGATGAACCTTTTCAGATTGTGACTCAGCTTTGCTAAAGTCCCCAATTAGAGGTGTCCAGGGTTCTTAAGCACACTCTTTTTTGCTTTGGACCTTGACTTTAACCGCTCAGTCTCAAGTTTTCACTTGACACCTACACGCCACAAGCACATGGTTAGGGACAGCTTGGTTTAGCCGCTTAGACCAGGATTTTATTCCTTTAGGCCCTCCTATCCACTGATGCTCAAAGCCTTGGGATCCTTTTTATTGCCCTTGCCTTTTGGTTTTAAGGGTTATTGGCTTTTTGCTCTTGCCTCTTGGTTTTAAGAGCTTTTGGCTTTTTCTGCTTGCTTTTCTTTCTATTATTTTCTCGCCTATTTTTTTTTTCTGCAAGCTTTGTTCTTTGCTGCTTTTTCTTGCTTCAAGAATCATTTTTGTGATTTTTCAGATTATCAAATAACATGTCTCCTAGTCATCATTCTTTCAAGAGCCAACATATTTAACATTCTTAAACAACAACTTCAAAAGACATATGCACTGTTCAAGCATACATTCAGAAAACAAGAAGCATTATCACCACATCAATATAATTAAACTAAGTTCAAGGATAAATTCGAAACTCATGTACTTCTTGTTCTTTTGAATTAAAACATTTTTCATTTAAGAGAGGTGATGGATTCATAGGACATTCATAACTTTAAGACAGAGTTACTAACTACTAATGATCATGTAATGAAGACACAAACATAGATAAGCACATAACATAGAAAACGAAAAACAGAAGAAATAAGAACAAGGAATGAATCCACCTTAGTGATGGTGGCGTTTCCTTCTTGAGGAACCAATGATGTCCTTGAGCTCTTCTATGTCTCTTCCTTGTCTTTGTTGCTCCTCCCTCATTGCTTTTTGATCTTCTCTTATTTCATGAAGCATGATGGAGTGCTCTTGATGTTCCACCCTTAGTTATCCCATATTGGAACTCAATTCTCCTAGGGAGGTGTTGATTTGCTCCCAATAGTTTTGTGGAGGAAAGTGCATTTGAGGCATTTCCGGGATCTCATGGTGATGAGCTTCATACGCCTCTTGAGCTCCATGAATGGGCTCTCTTGCTTGCTCCATCTTTTTCTTAGTGATGGGCTTGTCCTCTTTAATGAGGATATCTCCCTCTATGTCAATCCCAGCCGAATTGCATAGGTGGCAGATGAGGTGAGGAAAGGCTAATCTTACCATAGTGGAGGACTTGTCAGCCACCTTGTAGAGTTCTTGAGGTATAATCTCATGAACTTCCACCTCTTCTCCAATCATGATGCTATGGATCATGATGGCCCGGTCTATAGTAACTTCAGACCGGTTGCTAGTGGGAATGATTGAGCATTGAATGAACTCCAACCATCCCCTAGCTACAGGCTTGAGGTCAAATCTTCTTAGTTGAACCAGCTTGCCTTTGGAGGCAATCTTCCATTGAGCTCCTTCCACGCATATGTCCATAAGGACTTGGTCCAACCTATGATTAAAGTTGACCCTTCTAGTGTAGGGGCGTTCATCTTCTTGCATCATGGGCAAGTTAAATGCCAACCTCACATTCTCCGGACTAAAATCTAAGTATTTCCCCCAAACCATTGTAACATAGTTCTTTGGATCCGGGTTCTTACTTTGATCATGGTTCTTGGTGATCCATGCATTAGCATAGAACTCTTGAACCATTAGGATGCCGACTTGTTGGATGGGATTTGTTAGAACTTCCCAACCTCTTCTTTGAATTTCATGTCGGATCTCCGGATACTCATTTCTTTTGAGTTTGAAAGGGACCTCAGGGATCACCTTCTTCTTGGCCACAACATCATAGAAGTGGTCTTGATGGGCTTTGGAGATGAACCTTTCCATCTCCCATGACTCGGATGTGGAAGCTTTTGTCTTCCCTTTCCCCTTTCTAGAGGATTCTCCGATCTTAGGTGCCATCAATGGTAATGGAAAAAGAAAAAGCTTATGCTTTTACCACACCAAACTTAGAATTTTGCTCGCCCTCGAGCAATAAAAGAAAGAATAGATGAAGAAGATGAAGAAATGGAGGAGAGGGAGAGTGGGAAGTGTTTCGGCCAAGAAGGGTGTAGAGGGGTGTGTTGTGTGAATTTGATGAAGAATGGAGGGCTTTATATAGGGAAGGGAGGGGGGAAAGGTTTCGGCCATATGGGTGGGTTTGGGTGGGAAATTGGTTTTGAATTTTGAAGGTAGGTGGGGTTTATGAGGTAGGTTTATGGGGAAGAGTGGATGGATGTGAGTGGAGGTAGGTGGGGATCCTGTGGGGTCCACAGATCCTGAGTGGATCCTGTGGGGTCCACAGATCCTGAGGTGTTCAAGGATTTACATTCCTGCACCCATTAGGCATGTAAAAATGCCTTTGCACACAACTCTGGGCGTTCAGCGCCCATTTGTGTGCCATTTCTGGCGTTGAACGCCAGAACCATGCCTGTTCTGGCGTTCAGCGCCCAGAAGCTGCCCATTTTGGGCGTTCAGCGCCAGAACCATGCTCTGTTCTGGCGCTGAACGCCAGAGAGATGCTCCTCCAGGGTGTGATTTTTCTTCTGCTGTTTTTGATTCTGTTTTCAATTTTTATATTTATTTTGTGACTCCACATGATCATGAACCTACAAAGACATATAACTAAGAAAAATATAGTTAGATAAATAAAAATTGGGTTGCCTCCCAACAAGCGCTTCTTTAATGTCAATAGCTTGACAGTGGGCTCTCATGGAGCCTCACAGATGTGCAGAGCTTTGTTGAGACTCCCCAACACCAAACTTAGAGTTTGGATATGGGAGTTCAACACCAAACTTAGAGTTTGGTTGTGGCCTCCCAACACCAAACTTAGAGTTTGACTGTGGGGGCTCTGGTTGACTTGCTTTGAGAGAAGCTTTTTCTGCTTCCTCTCCATGGTTGCAGAGGGAGATCCTTGAGTTTTAAACACAAGGGAGTCCTCATTCCATTGAAGGACTATTTCACCTCTGTCAACATCAATCACAGCTCTTGCTGTGGCCAGGAAAGGTCTTCCTAGGATGATGGATTCATCCTCTTCCTTTTCAGTATCCAGGACTATGAAATCGGCAGGGATGTAAAGGCCTTCAACCTTTACTAACACGTCCTCTACTTGTCCATAAGCCTGTTTTCTTGAACTGTCTGCCATCTCTAATGAGATTTTAGCAGCTTGCACCCCATAGATTCCCAGTTTCTCTATTACAGAGAGGGGCATGAGGTTTATTCCTGAACCAAGGTCACACAGAGCCTTAAAGATCATGGTTCCTATGGTACAGGGTATTATGAACTTTCCAGGATCCTGTCTCTTCTGAGGCAATGTCAGTTGATCCAGATCACTTAGTTCATTGATGAACAAGGGAGGTTCAACTTCCCAAGTATCAATGCCAAATAATTTGGCATTCAGCTTCATGATTGCACCAAGAAACTTGACAGTTTGCTCTTCAGTAACATCCTCATTTTCTTCAGAAGAGGAATACTCATCAGAGCTCATGAAGGGCATAAGGAGGTTTAATGGAATCTCTATGGTCTCTAGATGAGCCTCAGAGTCCTTTGGTTCCTCAGAGGGAAGCTCCTTATTGACCACTGGGCATCCCAGGAGGTCTTCCTCCTTGGGATTCACGTCCTCTCCTCTCCTCACAGGTTCGGCCATGGTGCTTATGTCAATGGCCTTGCACTCTCCTTTTGGATTCTCTTCTGTATTGGTTGGGAGAGTACTAGGAGGGATTTCAGTGATCCTTTTACTCAGCTGGCCCACTTGTGCTTCCAGATTTCTAATGGAAGACCTTGTTTCATTCATGAAACTTACAGTGGCCTTAGACAGATCAGAGACTAAGTTTGCCAAATTAGAAGTATTTTGTTCAGAGTTCTCTATCTGTTGCTGAGTGGATGATGGGAAAGGTTTATTATTATTAAACCTGTTTCTTCCACCATTATTAAAGCCTTGTTGAGGCTTTTGATCCTTCCATGAGAAATTTGGATGATTTCTCCATGATGAGTTATAGGTGTTTCCATAAGGTTCACCTAAGTAATTCACCTCTGCTATTGCAGGGTTTTCAGGATCATAAGCTTCTTCTGCATAAGAAGCCTCTTGAGTACTGTTGGATGCAGCTTGCATTCCATGCAGACTCTGAGAGATCATATTGACTTACTGAGTCAATATTTTATTCTGAGCCAATATGGCATTCAGAGTATCAACTTCAAGAACTCCCTTCTTCATAGGCGTCCCATTGCTCACAGGATTCCTTTCAGAAGTGTACATGAACTGGTTATTAGCAACCATGTCAATGAGTTCTTGAGCTTCTGCAGGCGTTTTCTTTAGGTGAATGGATCCACCTGCAGAAGTGTCCAGTGACATCTTTGATAGCTCAGATAAACCATCATAGAATATATTCAGGATGGTCCATTCTGAAAGCATGTCAGAAGGACACTTTTTGGTCAACTGTTTGTATCTTTCCCAAGCTTCATAGAGGGATTCACCTTCTTTCTGTCTGAAGGTTTGAACATCAACTCTAAGCTTGCTCAGCTTTTGAGGAGGAAAGTACTTGGCTAAGAAAGCCGTGACCAGCTTATCCCAAGAGTTCAGGCTGTCTTTAGGTTGAGAGTCCAACCATATTCTAGCTCTGTCTCTTACAGCAAATGGGAAAAGCATGAGCCTGTAGACTTCAGGATCTACTCCATTAGTCTTAACAGTATCACATATCTGCAAGAATTCAGTTAAGAACTGAAAAGGATCTTCAGATGGAAGTCCATGAAACTTGCAGTTCTGCTGCGTTAGAGAAACTAATTGAGGTTTCAGCTCAAAGTTGTTTGCTCCAATGACAGGAATGGAGATGCTTCTTCCATGTAAATTGAAATTAGGTGCAGTAAAGTCACCAAGCATCTTCCTTACATTATTATTATTTTCGGCTACCATCTCATGTTCCTGTTCGAAAATTTCTGAAAGGTTATCTCTGGATTGTTGTAATTTAGCTTCTCTTAATTTTCTCTTCAGAGTCCTTTCAGGTTCTGGATCTGCTTCCACAAGAATGTTCTTATCCTTGCTCCTGCTCATATGACAAAGAAGAAGTTACAGAGAAATAATAATAATAATGGAGATCCTTTATACCACAGTATAGGGATCCCTGTGTGAGTAGAAGAAGAGGGGGAGACAAAGAATGTAATATAATGGAAGAAACACAACTGTGAGGAGGGTTGAGATGTGAGATGAGATGTTAGTAGATGAATAAATAGAATAAAATGAGAGAGAAGGAATTTTCGAAAATAATTTTTGAAAAAGAGTTAGTGATTTTTGAAAATAGTTTTTGAAAAATGTTAGTAATTTTTGAAAATTAAGATTTAAGAATTAAAAATTAAAATAATTAATAAATTAAAAAGAAATTTTGAAAAAGGGGGAAGATATTTTTGAAAATGAGAGAGAGAGAGTTAGTTAGGTAGTTTTGGAAAAGTTAAGAAACAAACAAAAAGTTAGTTTGTTAGTTGAAACAAATTTGAAAATCAATTTTGAAAAGATAAGAAGTTAGGAAGTTAGAGAAGATATTTTGAAATAAAATTTTTGAAAGAGATAAGAAGATATTTTTTTGAAAAGATATGATTGAAATTATTTTTGAAAAAGATTTGATTTTTAAAAATCACAATTAATGACTTGATTCACAAGAAATCACAAGATATGATTCTAGAACTTAAAGTTTGAATCTTTCTTAACAAGCAAGTAACAAACTTGAAATTTTTGAATCAAAACATTAATTGATTGTGTTATTTTCGAAAATTTGATATAAAAATAAGAAAAAGATTTTTGAAAAATATTTTTGGAATTTTCGAAAATAACTAAGAATTTTGAAAAAGATTTGATTTTTTTTTTTGAAAAAGATTTTGAAAAAGATAAGATTTTCAAACTGAAAATTTGATTTGACTCATAAGAAACAATTTGATTTTAAAAATTTTTGAAAAAGTCAACTCAATTTTCGAATTTGATGAGAGAAAAAGGGAAAGATATTTTTTTTTTATTTTTGAAATTTTTATGAAAAACATGAAAATTATGCAATGCATGAAATTTTTAGATCAAAACAATGAATGCATGCAAGAATGCTATGAATGTCAAGATGAACACCAAGAACACTATGAATGTCAAGATGAACATCATAGACACAATTTTGAAAAATTTTAATGCAAAGAAAACATGCAAGACACCAAACTTAGAATTCTTTAATGCTTACGCACTAAGAATTCAAAAATGCATATGATAAACATGAAAAGACACAAAACAAAAAATCATCAAGATCAAACAAGAAGACTTACCAAGAACAACTTGAAGATCATGAAGAACACTATGAATGCATGAAATTTTCGAAAAATACAAGATGCACATGCAATTGACACCAAACTTATAACATGACTCAAGACTCAAACATGAAACAGAAAAATATTTTTGATTTTTATGATTTTCTAATTTTTTTATTTTTTTTTTCGAAAATTATTTGTAAAAGAAAAATAAGGATTCCAAAATTTTTAATATGAATTCCAGGAATCTTGCATTCTTAGTCTAAAGCTTCAGTCGAGGAATTAGACATGGCTCACTAGCCAGCCAAGCTTTCAACGAAAGCTCCGGTCCAAAACACTAGACATGGCCAATGGCCAGCCAAGCTTCAGCATGTAATTCAGACATGACACGCCTGACATACTCATTCCCAAAAGAATTAGACATGGCTTTACAGCCAGCCAGGCTTCAACATGCTTCATGAAACACTAGAATTCATTCTTAAAAATTTTGAATAAAATTTTTGAAAACATTTTTATATTATTTTCGAAAACAGATGAGAAAATTTTAGAAATATTTTTGAAAAAAATTTTTGAAAATAAAATAAAAAGAAAATTACCTAATCTGAGCAACAAGATGAACCGTCAGTTGTCCATACTCGAACAATCCCCGGCAACGGCGCCAAAAACTTGGTACGCGGAATCGTGATTACACTTTAATTATGTAAAATTCATTGCTCTTTCTTTCCCTGGTAATGGCGCCAAAAACATGATGCCAAGACCATGGTTCACATCTCCGTGTAACTAACCAGCAAGTGCACTGGGTCGTCCAAGTAATACCTTACGTGAGTAAGGGTCGAATCCCACGGAGATTGTTGGTATGAAGCAAGCTATGGTCACCTTGCAAATCTCAGTTAGGCAGATATAAATTGATAATGGTGTTTTCGAATAATAATCAATAGAATAGGAATAGAAATACTTATATAATTCATTGGTGAGAATTTCAGATAAGCGAATGGAGATGCTTTCGTTCCTCTGAACCTCTGCTTTCCTGCTATCTTCATCCATTCAGTCTTACTCCTTTCCATGGCTGGCTTTATGTGATACATCACCATTGTCAACGGCTACTTTCGGTCATCTCTCGGGAAAATGATCCAATGCCCTGTCACGGCACGGCTAATCGTCTGGAGGCATCACCTTTGTCAATGGCTTCATCTTATCCTCTCAGTGAAAATGATCAACGCACCCTGTCACGGCACGGCTATTCATCTGTCGGTTCTCGATCATGCTGGAATAGGATTTACTATCCTTTTGCGTCTGTCACTAACACCCTGCAATCGCGAATTTGGAGCTCGTCACAGTCATTCATTCATTGAATCCTACTCGGAATACCACAGACAAGGTTTAGACTTTCCGGATTCTCTTGAATGCCGCCATCATTCTAGCTTACGCCACAAAGATTCTGATTAAGAGATCTAAGAGATACTTCATTCAGTCGAAGGTAGAACGGGAGTGGTTGTCAGGCACGCGTTCATAGGGAATGATGATGATTGTCACGTTCATCACATTCAGATTGAAGTACGAATGAATATCTTAGAAGCGAAATAAGATGAATTGAATAGAAAACAGTAGTACTTTGCATTAATCCTTGAGGAACAGCAGAGCTCCACACCTTAATCTATGGAGTGTAGAAACTCTACCGTTAAAAATACATAAGTGAAAGGTCCAGGCATGGCCGAATGGCCAGCCCCTCTGATCTAAGAACCAGGCATCCAAATATGATCAAAAAGACTTAAAGATGGTTCAAAAGATATCTAATATAATAGTGAAAGGTCCTATTTATAATAAACTAGCTACTAGGGTTTACAAAAGTAAGTAATTGATGCATAAATCCACTTCTGGGGCCCACTTGGTGTGTGCTTGGGCTGAGCTTGAGTGTTGCACGTGTAGAGGTCCTTCTTGGAGTTGAACGCCAGTTTTTGTGCCAGTTTGGGCGTTCAACTCTGGTTTTGGCTCCTTTTCTAGCGCTGGACGCCAGATTTGGGCAGAAAGCTGGCGTTGAACGCCAGTTTACATCGTCTATTCTTAGCCAAAGTATGGACTATTATATATTGCTGGAAATCCCTGGATGTCTACTTTCCAACGCAATTGGAAGCGCGCCATTTCGAGTTCTGTAGCTCCAGAAATTCCACTTTGAGTGCAGGGAGGTCAGAATCCAACAGCATCAGCAGTCCTTCTTCAATCTCTGAATCTGATTTCTGCTCAAGTCCCTCAATTTCAGTCAGAAAATACCTGAAATCACAGAAAAACACACAAACTCATAGTAAAGTCCAGAAATGTGAATTTAACATAAAAACTAATGAAAACATCCCTAAAAGTAACTAGATCCTACTAAAAACATACTAAAAACAATGTCAAAAAGCGTATAAATTATCCGCTCATCAGTCATCTAGTCTCTTGGGTCCTGAGATCTGGAGTTTGCATTTTAAATTCTCTGTTTAAAGCTTTTCAAGTTCATTTACAATTCCGTTAGAGATCCGGTTCAATTCAAGTCACCCTCTACTTGTCTGATTAATGCAATTTACTTTTCCTTGTTTAATTTCTGCAAATCCACTTCCCAATTTCCTTTATAATTCAAGCCATTTACATTTCTTGCACTTTAAGATTCTGCAATTTACATTTCTTGCAATCTAAGTTTCTGCAATTTACATTACTTGTTCTTTAAGATTCAGCTCATTTACTTTCTTTGCTCTTTAATTTCCTGCAATCTACCCTTCTCCCTTTACATTTCAAGCAATTTAGTTTCTGCAATCACAAATCACCCAACCAATACTTGATTCGCTTGACTAAATCAACCACTAAACTAAAATTGCTCAATCCTTCAATCCCTGTGGGATCGACCTCACTCCCGTGAGTTATTATTACTTGATGCGACCCGGTGCACTTGTCGGTTAGTTTTGTGTGTTTGGAATTCGTTTTTTGTTTTCCGAAAATACACATCAAGTTTTTGGCGCCGTTGCCGGGGATTGAAATAGATTGACAATGATTAAGTGAAGTGGAGATCTAGATCTAGCATTTTTATTTTCTGTTTCTCAAATTTTTGACTAACACACTAACTGTTTGAATTTTTGCTTAAGCTAACTAAACTTCATTCTGGCAACAGATCGAAGTGTTACTGGTGGTGTTTCTTTTGTTTTGTTTGTATGTCAGGTACAGGGAGAACCACTCCTATTTTATCTGAAACTGACCAGAGAACTCTTAGAAGGCTAAGAAGAGCTAAAAGAGGGAAAAATATTGTTGGAGAGGAAGAATCTGAGAAAGAATATCACGAGATGGAAGGAGATCCATCTAATCCTGAAGGAGTAGCCAATAACAACAATAATCCACCACAGAGAAGAGTTTTGGCTTCCTACACAAGTGCAGATCCTAGACATTGTGGGAGTAGTATTCTTACCCCAAATGTTAATGCAAATAACTTTGAACTAAAGCCACAACTCATCACCTTGGTTCAAAACAATTGTTCCTATGGAGGAGGATCACTTGAAGACCCTAACCAACACTTATCCACCTTCTTGAGGATTTGTGACACTGTCAAAACCAATGGTGTGCACCCTGACAGTTACAAGCTACTGTTATTTCCATTTTCTCTCAGAGACAAGGCCACTCAATGGTTGGAATCCTTCCCAAGAGGCAGCATCAACAATTGGGATGATCTAGTAACCAAGTTCCTTCCCAAGTTTTACCCACCTCAAAGGGTTATTAGATTGAAGACTGAAGTGCAAACATTCACACAAATGGATGTTGAACCCTTGTATGAGGCATGGGAACCATACAAAGCGCTAATCAGGAAGTGCCCACCAGGAATGTTCAGTGAGTAATGGAGTTGACACTAAAATCTCAAGAGGCTTTGGATTATTCAGCAGGAGGTTCTTTACAATTGATGAAAACAGCAGAGGAAGCCCAAAATCTCATTGATATGGTGGCCAACAACCAATATTTCTTTGCTCACCCAAGGCAATGCCAACCGTCACAGAGGAAGGGAGTAATGGAGTTGGAAGGAGTGGACTCAATTCTAGCTCAGAACAAAATGATGCAGCAGCAAATTCAACAATAATTTGAGCAGATGGCCAAGAAGATTGATAGCCTCCAAGTTGCAGCAGTTAACACAAGCCAACCGTTTTCCACATGGGGGCAGAATGAGGAGAACCAAGAAGAACAACAACAAGAGCAAGTGCAGTATATGCACAACCAAGGACCAAATGAAGTGTATGGTGATACATACAATCCATCCTGGAAGAACCACCCAAACCTCAGATGGGGAGATAATCACACCCAAAACCAACAACCATGCCAGAGGAACTCAAACCAAAACACTTCAAGAAATAACCAAAACCCCTACAGAAAACCTCAAAATAACTACCCCAACCCCAACCACTACCAATCTAATAACCAACCTACCAACTAAAATGCCTACCATCCACCATCCACATCTCACAACCCACCACAAGCATCACCTAAATCTCAAAGACTCACCAACTTGGAAACCTTGATAGACAAAATGTGG
Organism: Arachis ipaensis; assembly: GCF_059453495.1. Taxonomy (NCBI): domain Eukaryota; kingdom Viridiplantae; phylum Streptophyta; class Magnoliopsida; order Fabales; family Fabaceae; genus Arachis; species Arachis ipaensis. The sequence goes on along the minus strand of NC_142437.1, from coordinate 73,497,127 downwards.
AAACACCAAGAAATGACAACCAAGAATCATGAAGCCTCCATGAAGAGCCTAGAGAGGCAAATTGGGCAAATCTCCAAACAGATTTCTGTTGAGAGACCTTCAAGCTCACTGCTGAGTGACACAATCCCAAATCCTAAGGAAGAATGCAAGGCAATACAATTAAGGAGTGGGAGAACATTGATGAGCAACAATGACACTACAAAGAAGCAAGTAGAGAGCAGCAAAAGACCAATAGAAGATGAAAAGCAAACAAAGGCAGATGAAGCCAAGGATCAAGTTGTGATGCCAAACAAGAGCACTGAGAAACTCAAGGAGAAGAACAACCAACCACACAATTCAAAAGAAGTGATTCAGGGACAGCAGCAAGTAGGAAAAAGCATCACACCTCAACTGCCATATCCCCAGAGATTCAGCAAAGAGACTAAGAACCAACATTTTCATAAGTTCCTTGGGACTTTCAAAAAGTTGGAGATCAATATTCCCTTGGCTGAAGCACTTGAGCAAATTCCTCTGTATGCCAAGTTTTTGAAGGAGCTTATCAACAAGAAAAGAAGTTGGTTTGAGAAGGAAACCGTGTTACTCACCGAAGAATGCAGTGCTGTGATTCAGAGGGGCATTCCACCAAAACTCAAGGATCCAGGGAGCTTTGTAGTCTCATGCACCATTGGCAGAATAGTTCTCAACAAAGCTCTCTGTGACCTTGGTGCCAGTATCAACTTAATGCCTCTCTCAATGATGAGAAAGCTTGCCATAGAAGAACTTAAACCCACCAGGATATCGTTGGTCATGGCTGACAGATCAATCAAAACACCCAATGGAATTGTGGAGAATCTGTTGGTGAAGGTTGGGGAGTTTATTTTCCCAGCAGATTTTGTGATTTTGGATACTGAAGAGGAAGGAAACAATTCAATCATTTTGGGAAGGCCATTTCTAGCCACAGCAAGAGCCATCATTGATGTAGAAAAAGGAGAAATGATCTTCAGGGTCCACAATGAACAAATGGTCATAAACGTTTTCAAGTCAATGCAACACATTCCTGAGCAAGAGAATTACATGAGAGTGGATATGATAGAGAGTTTGGTGGAAGAAATGCTGGAAGAAAATCCTCAAGGGCAAGAAGGAAATCAAGGGACAACAGAGGAACAAGTAGCTGAGACTTCTATTGAGCAAGATGAAAAACAAGACAAGAAGGAAGAAGTATGAAAACAAGAACTGAAGCCATTACCCACCCATCTCAAATATGCATTCCTTGGCACATCGGAAAGCTTCCCAGTGATCATTAATTCATCCCTGACAAAAAAGGAAGAAGGAGAACTTCTTGATGTACTCAGAGCTCACAAAGATGCTTTGGGATGGACCATTGATGATCTGAAAGGCATCAGCCCTGCAGTGTGTATGCATAAGATCCTCTTGGAGGACAATTCCAAACCAGTGGTTCAACCTCAGAGAAGGCTAAATCCCACAATGAAGGAAGTTGTCCAGAAAGAAGTAATGAAGTTATAGAATGCAGGGATAATCTTCCCAATATCTGACAGCTCATGGGTGAGCCCGGTTCAAGTTGTACCAAAGAAAGGAGGAATGACGGTCATCACTAATGAGAAGAATGAGTTGATTCCTACTAGAACAGTGACTGGGTGGAGAATGTGCATAGACTATAGAAGATTGAATGATGTCATAAGGAAAGATCATTTCCCTCTCCCATTTATTGATCAGATGCTGGAAAGATTGGCCGGCCATGCCTATTATTGCTTTTTGGACGGGTATTCTGGGTACAATCAAATCGTGGTAAATCCCAAGGACCAAGAGAAGACCGCCTTCACATGTCCATTCGGAGTTTTTGCATACAGGAGGATGCCATTTGGGTTGTGCAACGCCCCAGCCATATTTCAGAGGTGTATGCTTTCCATTTTCTCTGATATGGTTGAAAAATTTTTAGAGGTCTTCATGCACGACTTTTCTGTTTTTGGTGATAATTTCAACACTTTCCTGAACCATCTAACTCTTGTCTTGAAACGATGCCAAGAAACTAATTTGGTTTTGAACTGGGAGAAATGCCATTTCATGGTACCCGAGGGAATTGTTCTTGGTCATAAGGTTTCAAGAAAAGGGATAGAGGTTGACAAGGCAAAGGTTGAGATCATAGAAAAACTCCCTCCACTAGCTAATGTGAAATCTGTTAGAAGTTTCTTGGGGCATGCAGGATTTTATAGAAGATTTATCAAGGATTTTTCAAAAATAGCCAAGCCTTTGAGTAATCTATTAATGCTAGATAATCCTTTTGTGTTTGATGAAAACTGCCGGCATGCCTTTGAAACTTTAAAAAACAGACTCACAACAGCACCAATCATCACACCCCCAGATTGGGAACTGCCTTTTGAACTCATGTGTGATACAAGTGACCTTGCAATTGGTGCTGTACTTGGACAAAAGAAGGGAAACCTGCATCATGTCATATATTATGCAAGTAAAGTGTTGAATGAGGCCCAAAAAATTTACACCACAACAGAAAAGGAATTGTTAGCTATAGTCTATGCATTTGATAAGTTTAGATCATACTTGATAGGATCCAAAATTGTGGTTTATACTGACCATGCTGCCCTTAAGTATTTGATGTCAAAGCAGGATGCTAAACCAAGACTTATCAGGTGGATATTACTCTTACAAGAGTTTGATATTGAGGTAAGGGACAGGAAGGGCACTGAGAACCGGGTTGCTGATCATTTATCAAGGCTACCACAAGAAACAATTCAAAAAGCCTCCCAGCCCATGAATGAAAGCTTCCCAGATGAGCACCTTTTGCAGATCCAGCAAGCACCTTGGTTTGCTGACATAGCAAACTACAAAGTGGGAAGGAAGATACCTCAAGAGTTTTCTAAGCAACAAGTGAAGAAGTTAATCAATAAGGGAAGGAAATTTTTATGGGATGAACCCTTCCTGTTCAAGAGATGTTCTGATGGAGTAATTAGAAGGTGTGTTCCTGAGAGTGAAATGAGGGATATCATGTGGCATTGCCATGGTTCAGCTTATGGTGGACACTTTGGCCCAGAAAGAACAGCTGCAAAGATACTGCAAAGTGGCTTCTATTGGCCAACTATCTTCAAGGATGCCAGAGAGTATGTTCACCAATGTAATGAATACCAGAGAGCAGGAGGATTGACAAAAAGGAACGAGATGCCTCAAAACTTCATCTTGGAATTGGAATTATTTGATTTATGGGGAATTGATTTCATGGGACCCTTTCCCCCTTCCTATTCTTTCGGATATATCTTAGTAGCAGTGGAGTACGTCTCAAAGTGGGTGGAAGCCATAGCCACAACCACCTGTGATGCACAGATTGTCCTCCAATTCCTTAAAAAGCACATTTTCACAAGATATGG